>NW_028259178.1:0-688942 GCF_977971745.1 Zootermopsis nevadensis
CTTTGAATTGTTAGCCTGCAATTTTGGTCATAAAATGTTCATTATCCTCCATAATTTGGATGCTGCAGTAGAAGTGTTTGGATAAGCATTCAATATTCATATTAGACATATCACTATATATCATGTTTACTTGACTGCAGAAGGAAGAAGGGATGCTTTGAATCTTGTACAAATACTTTCATCTACTTATTAAAAACAGATAATGCATTCTACAGAGAATTTAAATGCCATGAATAACAAACAAATAGTGGGAGGCATTTTCTGTGATTTAGAAAAAGCTTTTGATTGTGTTGATCATGACATTTTGTTATTGAAACTTAAATGTTATGGTATCAATGGGAAAGATCACACACTCTATGAATCTTACTTAAATAACAGATACATAAGAACAGTATTACATACTAATGACAATAACAATACAGCCTCGGATTGGCTTAGAGTTAGACGTGGATTTCCGCAAGGGTCTATATTGGGACTTTTGTTGTTTCTTTTATACATAAAAGATTTACCCTGGATAATAACTAAACTTGCTACACCTATAACTTTTGCTGATGATACTAGCATCCTATTTTCTCATTCTAATACAAATGACTTTAAAAAAAAATTCATGTAACAATTGAAAATATAAATAGATGGTTTAGAATGAACAGATTATCACTAAATTTTAATAAGACACATTATATTCATTTTAAAATTAAGAGAAAAATGTCAGATACTCTCACAATAAGTTATAATGATAAATTCATTAATAATATCTTCTGTACTAAATTCTTGGGAATTATGATTGTTGGTGCATTAACTTGGAAGAATCATAAAAAACTGAGCAAGGCTTGCTATGTAATTAGAAATATGAAACCGTATATGTCTACTTCAGTACTAAAGGCAATTTATTATGCTTCTTTTCATTCCTTAATGAGCTATGGCATCATCTTCAGGGGAAATTCATCTCATAGTTACACTATTTTTTTCCTTCAGAAAAAGGCAATTAGAAAAATGATGGGATGGCATCACAATATATATTTTCTTTATCATTGTTTGTATTACAAAACAAAACTCTTTTTCCATCAAACATTGACTCTCATACTATTGATACTAGACAGAGACAAAATTTGTATCTACCTCAAGCTAATCTAACTATTTATGAGAAAGGAGTTCATTATGCGGGTATAAAGATATTTAATAAATTACCCATGGAGATTAAGAATACCTCAAATAATCTTAAAAAGTTCAAGGTTGCATTAAGGCATTTTTTAATTACTCACTCGTTTTACACTGTGGAAGAGTACTTAATTGGATAACTAGTTATATTGTTTTGTATTTAGTACGCTGCTTGTCTAGATGTAATTCTTTAATGTATGTATTTCACGCTTTTATACTTGAGTTTGTGACGTGTTCTATATCCACTATTGGATTTCTGGAACTTGTAAATAAATAAATTAAATAAAATGTGACACATGGAAAATTGTGGGAAAAATTTAAAAAAAAAACGTAACTTATGTATTATTTCTTTTATGTTGTTTCAAAATGTAGAAGTGGCCAAGAGAGCTTAGAAAGATGCAATGTTATTGAAGCCATTAGAGAAGAGAAGATACCTTGTTTAATCCTGTCCTAATACCAAGGCAAATTTTACAAATATAATGGTGATGGACCATACCATAGTTCAAATAAATGCTGACTGACTTCTCACTGCAGAAACCTAGGTTCAGTCCTCTGGAACAGGTTCCAATCCAAGGTCGTCGGTTATCTGCCGATGGCCATTCCATTGTTGCTCCATACTCATCATGCTGCCAAGCAGCACATTATCATACCTTCAGTCCCAAGTTAGGGGCTTTTATCTCTGTCCCAGCACATGAGGAGATTGTTTTGTAACTGGATACTGGTCAGTGCCATAGAAAGTCTTCATCTGTTCTGCCTCCATCACTGGGCATTTGGTCCCCACAGGCATTTAAAGCAAAAGATGGTGGGCTTCCACTAGCAAAGATCCATTTGGTAAGCATGTGCCATTGCTGTTTCTGGTGCCTTGTGTCCACAGCATGTAGCATCATCTTGATCCATGGTACATTAGCTGCACTAGGATCTAGACTCTAGATTCTAGAGACTTTCTGTACCAAGGGTCATCAGTGCCTGCTGCTTTCTACACTTGGGGACTGTCACACAACAGACAGTGGGCCGCATACTTCTCGATATGTTTGGAAGGATATCGCCAGTTCGCTATGTCATGAAGTACAGATGTACTGACACAGATTCTTTTATAAGATGTTGTAGGTGCGTCATATTGTGATTTTAATTTAAGAGTTTCTTTCTGTTTGTGTATGATTTGTTGATTTATGCTAAAGAAATTACTTGTGAAGAAATTATATTCTAAAATAAAGAAAATCTGAAGAGCCGTAGTTCCTAAGCCTTTTATATAAGCAGTCTGGTACTATACTTTTCATCCATATGCTCATGTCTAAATTGGAATGTTACGATTATGGGCTTGCACTATGTTGATGTCAGTGGTGGTGTGTGTCAGTGAAAAATGTGAAATGTTGACAGCCCAGTGGCTGGCCACTGCAACTCCATTTCTCGAGACCAAACTTTTTAGTGAACCACTGTAATTTCTAATGAGACTAATATTTAACTTTATTAATGTGATGTTTACATGTAATAAGGATAGTGTATAGCCCTGGGAATATGAGACTGACATCCCTCATAACAGCTGCAGTAGGCAAAAGGTATGATGCATCTTAAGCCTGTTGTACCTTTAATGTCAACATCCTGTTCTAGTGTATTACCCATTTCCAAAACTGTAGTGACAGTAGTATAATAACGACATATAGTATTGAGGCAATACCACTAGAGTAGTTTCAAAGTTCAGTAATAAGGTGTTGTTTAATGTTTGATCATTTCTTATGAGTCAGCTGTCAATCAGAATGTGTCAGCAAATACTGTTCTGAAATATGGAATTAATTTTGATGTTCATTTGAAGTCTGTATTCAAAAGATTTTCATAATGAACGGCATGTGACTACAGTAGCTTAACTGCAACAGTTTCTTGCCTTGGGGCATTCTTTCGACGTGTGCTTCGACCATCTGTCGGTGACGCTGCAAATGAGAAACTTGAACGTGATTAACTGACTGCATTTTCTGCCTCAAAAGCCATCACTTCAGGTTGTAAGTGCTCCACTCTGCTGTTATTACTAGGGTCTTCGTGATGACGATGTAATTGTAGGTTGATACTGTGAAGCACAAAAATTTTATTGTACCTAAAACCTAATTCCTCTTCTGATGTATATACATATGTTGTAACAATTATTCCTGCTCTGCACTGTCGGGATCTTTTCTGTTACCAATAATCTAAATTGAACGTTGATTTGCAGAATGATATATATCATTCACAAAATTTTGCTTGTAAACCTGAATGGAACAGCTAGTTCACACATCCACTTTTATTGTTATACATGTTAAATTATGTTAAAAAGAAGTGCATAGTTGTAACGCATTATTCATAATAAAATTTCCAACATTCGAAATTTGGTTTCCATCAGAAAGAAATTTAACTTAAGCACCAAACATTTTAATCTCTTCATTGAGGATATTTACTTATTTCAGGAATTAAAATTTATGTGTTTTCAAATAAAAAAAGCATAGCACTGGTTTTAAAGTGAAATACATTAAGACACATGCATTTATGAAGTTTTAAGAGATATGTAAAGGGAAATAATTAAAAATCCACTGACAATGACATATGTGCACAGATTTCAAATCCAACATACCGAAATGTTAACATTGTATCTTTATTTTGAAATGCACTGGAAAGGTATCATAGACTGCCCTTGTTTAACAAAACACCCCTGTGGAATGAGATTAAGCTGGAACATTTTGTAGGATTCTTTTGCTTTTAATTCCAGCATAGCAATGGATTTACTTTTGGAAGTCATGTTTTGCCCTCCAAATCATGGGAAACAATGTGTGTACTTTCAGAAACAAATATGTGTTATACTCACCCTGCTCTGACTGTCAAAGTTTCCGGATGAAGGGAGCAGAGTACCAGGAACCGGCGTGTGCTGTGTGTGAGGGTGGGCAGATTCTCCTGCACCAGCACAAATGTGGCCGCAGTGGTTTCATTGACTTATGTGCCACACATCTTGTGGTCTATGCGTAATATGTAGGTGTCTCTAGGACTCTCCATTAAGAAGAAGTAATTATAAAAACATCACAAAATGCAGGCTGAAGATTTTGGTCAGTGAGAGAAATGAAGGTATTTTAGTAACTGGAAACTGAAGATCTCCTGAAATCTATTCAAGTGAGGTGCGCAGATAAAGTACAAGAATGGGCAGATAGGTTTGGAGGTCCTACATGACAACTTTGACATGCTTGGTTTGGGACCACAAAGGATACATGGTAAGCAAATTAATTCTATTCCTGTGCAAAACCAGAAACAGAAGTTTAAAAACACAAATAAATAATGAAGATTTGAAGTTTACTAAATCAAAAAGCTCGTAATTCCTCCTAAATAATTCGTATTTGCCCTCACGGGGACCAAAATTCGCAGCATTGAGTTGAGCCTTTACACGAGCTTCAAAATGGGCACTGCAGTGAATCGGTACGTGTTTTGGGTCATAGGATGCGTATTCCTAGTAGCTGACTGAAAATCAGCACCGATTTGAGAGAAAAATGTTGGCTGTAATAATGCCCACCATTCGGTAGCAAGTACTTAAATTAATAGAACGCTATGAAAGTGAATCAGTGTTAATATTATAAAATCCCACTTGAGTAGTGTACGGAAGAACATTCAAGGTTGTGATGACGCGCATGCACTTGGCGATTGGTGGAGGACAGAGATCGATAACTGCCGATTCGTCTTGACGTGTCTAACAAATTAGATGCAATCTTGAAACTTTGCATGCCGTGTAGTGTATTAGAATATAAATAAGCACACAAACAACTATTAACACAGACCCCTATTGCCAGGTCTTCTTTATGGAGGTAATAGTTGTATGTGTGCTTATTTATATAAAACAGATGCAATGTCGATATTAATGCGTCGAGGAAGAGCAACTAGTTGATACCACGAAACATTGGAATACGTAACCCAAGAAACAAGAACGCAAAATGCGAAGAGAAATAAACATCCAAAAATAATGGGAAACAAATACGGTCATAAAAAGAAAAATCTCACACGAGCACACACCTTAATGAAAAATAAAAGACGTAAAACTAAATACGAAAGACAAACATAACCACAAATGGAATCATTTGGGGCCCTGAAAAGGGCCGTTTTTAAACTGAAAGCAAGTCTATTTCGAACTGGTGTACTTAGTGACGGCCTTGGTCCCCTCACTCACCGCATGCTTAGCCAGTTCACCTGGTAGCAACAGTCGAACAGCAGTCTGTATCTCACGACTTGTGATCGTGGATCTCTTATTATAATGAGCCAACCTCGAAGCTTCAGCTGCAATTCGCTCGAAAATATCATTCACAAAACTATTCATGATGCTCATAGCCTTAGAGCTGATACCGGTGTCAGGGTGCACCTGTTTCAACACCTTGTAGATGTAGATGGCGTAACTTTCTTTCCTCTTGCGTTTCTTCTTTTTGTCAGTTTTCGATATATTCTTCTGGGCCTTACCGGCCTTTTTAGCAGCTTTACCAGACGTCTTTGGCGGCATGACACAACCAACAACCAACTTCGGTGCGGAATGCAAATTTTTGGAAAAGTGGTCGTTTTTAAGTGCGTAGGGTTCAAGGCTACTGTTACAACTCCGCGCCAATGAAAACATGACTTGTGACGTCTTTGTAAGTTATTGTCGGTGATTGGGTAGGGTTCAATTCCTCATAGTCCTACAAAATGGAGCGGTTTTTCGCAAAAATTGTATTCGAACACGTGTTACTGCTGTTCTTCGCAATGTCTGGTCGCGGTAAAGGTGGTAAGGTTAAAGGCAAGTCCAAGTCTCGGTCTAGTCGAGCGGGACTGCAGTTTCCGGTGGGCCGTATCCACAGGCTACTCCGCAAAGGAAATTACGCTGAGCGTGTTGGTGCCGGTGCTCCTGTGTACTTGGCTGCTGTGATGGAATATTTGGCTGCGGAAGTTCTTGAATTGGCTGGCAATGCAGCACGTGACAATAAGAAAACTAGGATTATTCCTAGACATCTGCAATTGGCGATCCGAAATGATGAAGAGCTGAATAAACTGTTGTCTGGTGTTACAATTGCTCAAGGTGGTGTGCTACCTAACATTCAGGCTGTGTTGCTACCGAAGAAGACTGAGAAGAAAGCTTAAAGAGTATCTGATTTTTAAAAACGGCCCTTTTAAGGGCCCCAAACTTTCTTAAGAGGGGTTCGTTTGTCACGAAGTACTATGTTATTTGCCTCAGCGAATCTTTGCATTGATCCTGCTGCACGATATGTTACTATCGCTTTCATCTTGTACGCATTGACATTCTTTATTTGTTTCCCATGTGGAATTGGAGTAAGTTGCTCTTATGTCATACGCCGACGACTTCTAATGGCAACGTGTGTGGGTTGCTCCTCACGATTAAACCTAGCTTTGGAGTGCGGTAGGTACAGTATTTTGTACGCCTTTCATATTCGCGACCTAGATATATACATTGTAATAAAGACGATTGGGATACTGTTCTCATTTCAGTCATCCAAATGAAGCATTTGCGAGCCAGCGTTCATTACACCATATTTTCTGATTCCTAGGACTTGCCTTTAAAATTTTCCAAGCTTTTGACCCATTCTGGAGTGTATTTCTGTTTGTACTAAATATGGTTTCTTGTAAGTTGAATGGTGTGGCAAAATTAAAAGACTAGCCCACTTCTGTATTACCACGCGGTCTTCTTCTAACCTTCGTAGTCGAGAATGTGTTGTCTGGTATTCACTTGGTGAATCTGTCTGACAGAATCAAGACCAGATATGTACTCGAGTTTGTAGTTTTCTTCGAGTAATGTATCCAGGTTCACGCCAAGCAAAGCAAGATGTTGGAAACGCCCATAACAAGCACAATATTGAAGATTTCTGTCTTTTGGGTTGTTGCGCTGTGTTGTCTGGTCGATGCTAACTGTAACGTTTTATTTGAGTTTAGTCCTACTAATGTGGTAGCGTAGCTTGGAATGGCGCAAGGCAGCTGATGTGATAATTCGTCTATGAGGCTACACCTTGTTTCCTTATTTCTAACACGACATAAATTTAACAATTTATTAAAACATTACCTACCTAATTCAGGCTAGTTCACTTTATCATTAGTACACTCTTGTTACGTAAATGTTGAATATTATTTAATTTACCCTTACTACCTATACTTGGATTCATCGCCTCAGCGCTTACCTGTTAGAAGTAGCCCGATCAGCTGCACGTTGCTCATAGGTTTGATGACCTCCTGCCATCTTGAAAGTTCTGACCGCGATCTCACTTCAACGTTTCTTTCTTATCCCCTGAGAGTAAGGTGAACTAGCCTTGCAGCTTAACTCTATGCCAGGAAATGACATCAACAGATTCCTACATGCAAATGTCTGCTCTTCTTAATTCTAACTAAGTTCAAATCTCTACATTCCTAATTTACAATATCTTAACCAAAACTAATTCACTACGTTTCAGAGGTCATACTGCCTCCGTCATCAGGGCGTTGGTTAGCATCGACCAGACTACACACCGCAACAACCCAGAAGACAGAAATCTTCATACTTACCTATGTGAAAACCTCAAATCTTACAAGCACAATATTGATTACCATGTAGTGGCATTGAATGCAACAAATCCTGTATTAATATAGGGTGTAGTCATAACTTGGGAGGGTAGCGAAACCGAACCCCGAAATAATGTAAGGAAACATTTCCGTAAACCTAAGCGCTTCAGCGGGCCGAAAAATCTCGGCCAAATCATGCGCTCAATATTTTCGGCGCTAGGTAACCTAACACAAGTGAGTACACGCCAGTCATATAAACAATATAAAGTATGCCTTAAAGTTTAAAATGCCTGGAAGCCTCAGTCCTAAGATTGCAGGGGAACTTTAGCGTGTATCACCAGACATTGAACCCTTATAAAAGTAACGTACTTTCCCCCAACGAAAGTAGGCGGAATGTGTAACCTTTAGCAACTAGAACCCAAATTATTTTCGGTAATCCTTGTTAAAAATTATAGACATACGCATAACATTTGAAAACTTTGTTCAAACGAACATCCGAAAATATCTGGTAAGCATTTGCCGTATCTCATGCGGAAGTAGCACCAACGGCAACTGAAATTCATATTGCGATGATACTGGTCCGTATTTATTGCCATCAAATTACGTAAAGAACAAACCTGGCTTGAATAGGCACGAATGACCCGCAATGTAGCAAAATGCATACTAAACTGCCTGCTAGCCATACGATACTTCATGTATCAAGTAAAGCATTGCAAAAAAAAACATTGCGCTAGGAAATAGAAGTTACGTCCGAAACAAGTAATAGAATAGCACGCAAAACATTCAGAAATCTAAGCATAACTGAATGGCGGAATAACCAAACTCTCAAGATAATTTGGGGCCCTGAAAAGGGCCGTTTAAAATCAAAACCGTTAATTTAACCGCCGAAACCGTACAGTGTACGACCTTGTCTCTTCAATGCATACACCACATCCATTGCTGTAACTGTCTTCCTCTTAGCATGCTCCGTGTAGGTAACAGCATCACGAATAACGTTCTCCAGAAACACTTTCAACACACCTCTGGTTTCTTCATAAATGAGACCGGAAATACGCTTAACACCACCACGTCGAGCCAGCCGCCTAATAGCGGGTTTCGTAATCCCCTGGATGTTGTCACGAAGAACTTTGCGATGTCTCTTCGCTCCTCCTTTACCAAGACCTTTACCTCCCTTACCACGACCAGTCATTGTTGTTCGAGAATATAGGACGCAATACCTGAAAATTTCCAAAATTTCTCTTCTTATGCTTCTGGTCAAGTTGTTACTGTCCAATCACAGAACAGAATTCTCAGTGGGCGTGTACAAATGGGTTTTTGTTCCAACTGTCCAATCGAATTACAGTATTCCAGGGTGGGCGGATCCAAATGCCATCATAGTTAGTATAAAATAACCACGTAAATCGGTCGACACTAAATCTTCCCCGGAGATATTAGGGACTATGGCACGTACTAAGCAAACTGCACGTAAGTCGACCGGTGGCAAGGCGCCAAGGAAACAACTTGCCACTAAGGCGGCTAGGAAGAGTGCTCCTGCTACGGGCGGTGTGAAGAAGCCTCACCGTTACAGACCCGGCACTGTTGCTCTACGAGAGATCCGCCGTTATCAAAAAAGCACAGAGCTGCTTATTCGCAAGTTGCCTTTTCAGCGGCTTGTACGCGAAATCGCCCAAGATTTTAAGACGGATCTTCGCTTCCAGAGTTCAGCTGTGATGGCGCTTCAGGAGGCTAGTGAAGCGTACTTGGTGGGGCTGTTTGAGGACACTAATCTATGTGCCATTCACGCAAAGCGTGTGACTATTATGCCCAAGGATATTCAACTTGCTAGACGCATCAGAGGCGAACGAGCTTAGGTATACTACATGTAAAACGGCCCTTTTAAGGGCCACAATTTCTCTCGAATGGGTTTGGTATGTTCTCCATTTGTCTATGATTATTAATTCTCCGACATTTCTATATCTATTATGCCTTCCAACCATTTCAGGTATTCCCTTTACATGTTAAAATTTGTATTTAGACTTATTTGCTGATGGAATGTTGAAGGCATATTTCACCTATCATTCCTACTTTTAACCCAGACTGATTTCCTAATGTTTAATGCTCAATGTGGGGGTCACTAAGTACATTCTGAATGCATCATTGTCCTCGTGTTCGAACGTAGAATTTTATCAGTTCAACAGATTGTTTCATTTGTATGATTTTGAGCTTGGTGTACAATACAAGTCTAAGACTAAAATTATGTAATTACTCCAGTTCTACTGTAACTAAATACCAACTGGGTTCTTGGGTCACTAATAAATGGAGAACTTATTACTTTATCTATGGAGCCTGAATGTTACCCTGATCTCAGCACATTCTGGTACCTTGTTTAATGAATTCTATGTCTACCAGCCAGCATTTTGGGAACTGTCCTTGTCGAAAGTGAAATTTCTTAAAGACGCATTACAGTATTATTCTTCCTTCTACTATGGCTACATCTCCAAAGTGGTCTTTCTGCAAGCTGACTAAAATCTGTGATGCATGTTACATGCCCCATCCATCTCATCAACCTGGTCATTGCATAAATGCACCATTTTTGTCAGCTACTGAATGTTCATTGGGATAGTGATCTTTGATAAACTTACATTCATCTGAGCCATTAGTAGCTCGGCCTAGTTCCTCTGAGAAAGACACTTATTAAAAAGCTGAAAATGTAAAAATGGCTACTTAATCAAATTCCAGTAGGTCTAAATATGGAAAAACTGTCAGAACACTGGAAGAAATCTATAAGAAGGGTAATGGAAATTGCTGTAGTAATTATTCCAAACATCACTACACAAAATTTTACCCACACATTCTTTGTTAACCCCACCATTCGGATGAAATTATAGGGAATCATCAGTGTGGATTTTGGCATAATCCATCACACACTGACAGGATACTTTGCACTCATAAGATATCTGAGTATATATAAGAATACAATTAACAGTATATCAGATATGGAGTTCAAGGAAGCCTATGATATGGTTCAGTTAGGGTAAAGTATTATTCAACATTCTTAATGAATTTGGTATTCCCACAAAAACTAGTTAACTGATTAACATGTATTTCAGTGGATCCTAGCAAAGTCTGAAGAGGTCTGATGCATTTTCTACTCACAATGGTCTTAAACATGGAGATTTATCACCGCAGCTGCATTTAAAATTTGCTTAAGAATACGTCATTAGGAAAGAACAAAAAGAGGCACATTAGCTTCTGGTCTGTGCTCATGATAATGATAATAAAAACATAATACTATTACACATTAGTAAGGAGAGGCACTACTACAGGTGTAGAAGTAAACATGGAAACTAATCACGTCTCATCGTCAGACAGTGAGATAAAATCATAATATACTTGAAATTGTGACCAACTTCAAATATTCGGTGTAAAACTTTGTCACTCACATTAGAGGAATGATAACGTGTGAAATGTTTAAGAAGAGAATATCTGAACTTTTTGCAGGATAAAGAAACAGGAGGCTGGAAATAACTGAATAAGGAGCTTCACAATATGTCCTCAGCAAAATACTAAAATGACCAAATCAAAGAGAATGAGATACTCAGGGCAGAAAGGATTTCATGTTTGTTTCTAGTAACCCTATATTCTGATGATAGGTATTCATTGAATTTAATGAGTTTCCATTTTTACCGTGATCTTTAGAGCCAAGGTAAAAGCACTCAATAAATGTTAAGCACATCTGTGCTTTAGATTTTAAGCTATCTGTCCATGTGATCTGGCACATTTTCATAACCACACATTTAATCCAAAATCTTCATACAGCATCAAACTAACTTCTTTTCTAAGGTGCTTTCCTTTGATTCCCACAAATGATTACAACTTTTGCATGAACCATAATTTTTTTTGTATTCCAATCAATTGTCCTGTTACACTTCATAATAACTTATCTCTATTATCAGATTTAAAGATATTAACAGTATACTCATTATACATTCAAGAAACCATTTTATATGCAAACAAAATGTGTGTCTGCACTGTAAACAAACAAGTACATACATATAACACAAGAAATAATAATGACTATCATAAATATGTACATAAGTTAGAACTTTATAATAGCAAACCGTCAGTAGTAGGTTGTTTCTTCTATAACAAACTGCCTACTTTAATAAAACAAATAAGAAATAACAATCAGTTTAAGAAGGAATTGAAGGACTTTCTTATTAAGGGGTGTTACTATTCACTACAAGACTGTCTTAATGAAGAATTTTCGAATATTGGCTACTGATAATCTAATGTGTATCTCCAATGGGATTATATTGTATTTTGATAATGTATAATATAGATTGACATATCCTATATCAATGTATTTTTGATCTACAGGAAATAAAGTATTATTATCATTATTATTATCACGCTGAACACTACAGGAGACAAAACTCTTCCCTGCCAAACCCCCTACTTGTTCAATAACTCAGAATTCTTGCCACCTATGACAGCTGTTCTCACGTTTTTCATAAATGTTCTTAGGTGTCTCTATGAGTCCTTTGGAAATAGCTGCTTTGCGTAATGGTTTATAAATTTCACATCTGCTTATAGTATGAACACAAGGCTTGGGCACTCTACTGTCAAAGTAGTATGCTGCACTATAATCAAGGAAATTACTCAAGGCAATACGAAAGAGAAAAATGAAGCTCCTTATTGAGACATGACAACTTCCTCCAAAACATTTTTCAAGGTAAGGTATTGGGGAAAAAATCGAGGTGACGACCAAGAATGTCACACCTTAAGAACACGATCAGTGAGATGGGATGTGCTTCATACACTGGCATAAAGATGATCGCAGAGGACCGAAGGAAGTGGCTGCAGCGACAAGGCCTGGCCTTTAGGAAATGATATTTTATGGAACTTAGGTTGAAGGTAATGGGTTCGACTGGCTGAAAATACACTTCAATATCAGTTTTGTTGCAATAGTGATGAAAATTCAGAAACAGTAACAACAGAGAAAATTTACCAAATAGCTGAAAAATACCAGTTGCTTACTTAAATCATTAGTATTCTTTGTCACATTTTAGGATTTGGGCTTGTTATTGTACATCTAATTTCCACAAATTGCATTATGATATATGGATAAGATAAGACAGAATGGCATTTTTAACATTTCAATTAATTATATTTTATGCTTGCAACTTTTGAACCGTTACTCTTCAGTCTGCATGAAAGTTATAAGCCAGTAGCACAGAGATCCACCTGATAACGGACTGTAAACAAACATGTCGTGACGTACCTGAATTTCATAAGTATTGATGAAGTATTGAGTCTCGCCTAATTCCTTTAGTTGTTCATCAAATGCCGTCCATAATTTATCCTCATCTGCACTGTCGTTGTGCTTTTCATGCGATACGGCATACAATTCTTCGTGTTTCCTACCTCATTCTATCAGTTTTTTACCAATTGTACAATTCAATGCGAATCTTAGACACACAAGCAGAAATTCAATCAGAAGCGAAAGTTTCATTTTTGGCTATTTAGCGACGTTCAGTGTCAGAAATTATTTTTTCAATTATTCTGCTAATGCAATTCATGCGTCTCTAAACTTATTTGTTAATCACATTATCCCTAAACTGCCAAGCAAACTTACAAGCGACCACAGAAGTAGCAAGAGTAATCTTTGCCCTATGATCGACGGTAGTACCAATCTCATAACATATTTGTTTGTATGAGTATAGAGGTTATTGTAATGAATAATAGTAGTTCGGAGTTTATTTTTGCATATGAATGCCTCATAGCTGCATGAAGTAGGCTGTTTATTTTACACAAATGATTTAGGTTCTAAGTAAGAGTATGTACAGCTTTCAAAGTGGTGTAATGGCCCAGATATTGTCGAAATTTTGGGGTAGATGACATCAGGCCAGCCCTAAACCTCTGGAACATGTATTAGCTAGCTAGTTAGAGGCATACATACAAATTCGTGTTTATTTTATACAGCATGGCGTGTTTTCTTAGTAATAGACGTGACACATCAGTAAAGATACCAAATGTAGAGAAAAATGACAATATTGTTGTTTACATGATCAAGGTGAGAGTGGGCGTTATATCATAGACAGTGCTCCATCGATACAGTGATTTTCTTGATCTTCATGAGAAACTTGTCTCAGGTCATGGGGTAGCAAAGGATATTTTACCACCAAAGAAAGTGATTGGAAATCGGGATCCAGCTTTTATTGAGAAAAGAAGAGGATCCCTAGAAGCATACAGAGAGTTTATAGCACACTAGCAAAATGACCTTATGTACATATTTATGATAGTCATTATTATTTCTTGTGTTATATGTATGTACTTGTTTGTTTACAGTGCAGACACACATTTTGTTTGCATATAAAATGGTTTCTTGAATGTATAATGAGTATACTGTTAATATCTTTAAATCTGATAATAGAGATAAGTTATTATGAAGTGTAACAGGACAATTGATTGGAATACAAAAAAAATTATGGTTCATGCAAAAGTTGTAATCATTTGTGGGAATCAAAGGAAAGCACCTTAGAAAAGAAGTTAGTTTGATGCTGTATGAAGATTTTGGATTAAATGTGTGGTTATGAAAATGTGCCAGATCACATGGACAGATAGCTTAAAATCTAAAGCACAGATGTGCTTAACATTTATTGAGTGCTTTTACCTTGGCTCTAAAGATCACGGTAAAAATGGAAACTCATTAAATTCAATGAATACCTATCATCAGAATATAGGGTTACTAGAAACAAACATGAAATCCTTTCTGCCCTGAGTATCTCATTCTCTTTGATTTGGTCATTTTAGTATTTTGCTGAGGACATATTGTGAAGCTCCTTATTCAGTTATTTCCAGCCTCCTGTTTCTTTATCCTGCAAAAAGTTCAGATATTCTCTTCTTAAACATTTCACACGTTATCATTCCTCTAATGTGAGTGACAAAGTTTTACACCGAATATTTGAAGTTGGTCACAATTTCAAGTATATTATGATTTTATCTCACTGTCTGACGATGAGACGTGATTAGTTTCCATGTTTACTTCTACACCTGTAGTAGTGCCTCTCCTTACTAATGTGTAATAGTATTATGTTTTTATTATCATTATCATGAGCACAGACCAGAAGCTAATGTGCCTCTTTTTGTTCTTTCCTAATGACGTATTCTTAAGCAAATTTTAAATGCAGCTGCGGTGATAAATCTCCATGTTTAAGACCATTGTGAGTAGAAAATGCATCAGACCTCTTCAGACTTTGCTAGGATCCACTGAAATACATGTTAATCAGTTAACTAGTTTTTGTGGGAATACCAAATTCATTAAGAATGTTGAATAATACTTTACCCTAACTGAACCATATCATAGGCTTCCTTGAACTCCATATCTGATATACTGTTAATTGTATTCTTATATATACTCAGATATCTTATGAGTGCAAAGTATCCTGTCAGTGTGTGATGGATTATGCCAAAATCCACACTGATGATTCCCTATAATTTCATCCGAATGGTGGGGTTAACAAAGAATGTGTGGGTAAAATTTTGTGTAGTGATGTTTGGAATAATTACTACAGCAATTTCCATTACCCTTCTTATAGATTTCTTCCAGTGTTCTGACAGTTTTTCCATATTTAGACCTACTGGAATTTGATTAAGTAGCCATTTTTACATTTTCAGCTTTTTAATAAGTGTCTTTCTCAGAGGAACTAGGCCGAGCTACTAATGGCTCAGATGAATGTAAGTTTATCAAAGATCACTATCCCAATGAACATTCAGTAGCTGACAAAAATGGTGCATTTATGCAATGACCAGGTTGATGAGATGGATGGGGCATGTAACATGCATCACAGATTTTAGTCAGCTTGCAGAAAGACCACTTTGGAGATGTAGCCATAGTAGAAGGAAGAATAATACTGTAATGCGTCTTTAAGAAATTTCACTTTCGACAAGGACAGTTCCCAAAATGCTGGCTGGTAGACATAGAATTCATTAAACAAGGTACCAGAATGTGCTGAGATCAGGGTAACATTCAGGCTCCATAGATAAAGTAATAAGTTCTCCATTTATTAGTGACCCAAGAACCCAGTTGGTATTTAGTTACAGTAGAACTGGAGTAATTACATAATTTTAGTCTTAGACTTGTATTGTACACCAAGCTCAAAATCATACAAATGAAACAATCTGTTGAACTGATAAAATTCTACGTTCGAACACGAGGACAATGATGCATTCAGAATGTACTTAGTGACCCCCACATTGAGCATTAAACATTAGGAAATCAGTCTGGGTTAAAAGTAGGAATGATAGGTGAAATATGCCTTCAACATTCCATCAGCAAATAAGTCTAAATACAAATTTTAACATGTAAAGGGAATACCTGAAATGGTTGGAAGGCATAATAGATATAGAAATGTCGGAGAATTAATAATCATAGACAAATGGAGAACATACCAAACCCATTCGAGAGAAATTGTGGCCCTTAAAAGGGCCGTTTTACATGTAGTATACCTAAGCTCGTTCGCCTCTGATGCGTCTAGCAAGTTGAATATCCTTGGGCATAATAGTCACACGCTTTGCGTGAATGGCACATAGATTAGTGTCCTCAAACAGCCCCACCAAGTACGCTTCACTAGCCTCCTGAAGCGCCATCACAGCTGAACTCTGGAAGCGAAGATCCGTCTTAAAATCTTGGGCGATTTCGCGTACAAGCCGCTGAAAAGGCAACTTGCGAATAAGCAGCTCTGTGCTTTTTTGATAACGGCGGATCTCTCGTAGAGCAACAGTGCCGGGTCTGTAACGGTGAGGCTTCTTCACACCGCCCGTAGCAGGAGCACTCTTCCTAGCCGCCTTAGTGGCAAGTTGTTTCCTTGGCGCCTTGCCACCGGTCGACTTACGTGCAGTTTGCTTAGTACGTGCCATAGTCCCTAATATCTCCGGGGAAGATTTAGTGTCGACCGATTTACGTGGTTATTTTATACTAACTATGATGGCATTTGGATCCGCCCACCCTGGAATACTGTAATTCGATTGGACAGTTGGAACAAAAACCCATTTGTACACGCCCACTGAGAATTCTGTTCTGTGATTGGACAGTAACAACTTGACCAGAAGCATAAGAAGAGAAATTTTGGAAATTTTCAGGTATTGCGTCCTATATTCTCGAACAACAATGACTGGTCGTGGTAAGGGAGGTAAAGGTCTTGGTAAAGGAGGAGCGAAGAGACATCGCAAAGTTCTTCGTGACAACATCCAGGGGATTACGAAACCCGCTATTAGGCGGCTGGCTCGACGTGGTGGTGTTAAGCGTATTTCCGGTCTCATTTATGAAGAAACCAGAGGTGTGTTGAAAGTGTTTCTGGAGAACGTTATTCGTGATGCTGTTACCTACACGGAGCATGCTAAGAGGAAGACAGTTACAGCAATGGATGTGGTGTATGCATTGAAGAGACAAGGTCGTACACTGTACGGTTTCGGCGGTTAAATTAACGGTTTTGATTTTAAACGGCCCTTTTCAGGGCCCCAAATTATCTTGAGAGTTTGGTTATTCCGCCATTCAGTTATGCTTAGATTTCTGAATGTTTTGCGTGCTATTCTATTACTTGTTTCGGACGTAACTTCTATTTCCTAGCGCAATGTTTTTTTTTGCAATGCTTTACTTGATACATGAAGTATCGTATGGCTAGCAGGCAGTTTAGTATGCATTTTGCTACATTGCGGGTCATTCGTGCCTATTCAAGCCAGGTTTGTTCTTTACGTAATTTGATGGCAATAAATACGGACCAGTATCATCGCAATATGAATTTCAGTTGCCGTTGGTGCTACTTCCGCATGAGATACGGCAAATGCTTACCAGATATTTTCGGATGTTCGTTTGAACAAAGTTTTCAAATGTTATGCGTATGTCTATAATTTTTAACAAGGATTACCGAAAATAATTTGGGTTCTAGTTGCTAAAGGTTACACATTCCGCCTACTTTCGTTGGGGGAAAGTACGTTACTTTTATAAGGGTTCAATGTCTGGTGATACACGCTAAAGTTCCCCTGCAATCTTAGGACTGAGGCTTCCAGGCATTTTAAACTTTAAGGCATACTTTATATTGTTTATATGACTGGCGTGTACTCACTTGTGTTAGGTTACCTAGCGCCGAAAATATTGAGCGCATGATTTGGCCGAGATTTTTCGGCCCGCTGAAGCGCTTAGGTTTACGGAAATGTTTCCTTACATTATTTCGGGGTTCGGTTTCGCTACCCTCCCAAGTTATGACTACACCCTATATTAATACAGGATTTGTTGCATTCAATGCCACTACATGGTAATCAATATTGTGCTTGTAAGATTTGAGGTTTTCACATAGGTAAGTATGAAGATTTCTGTCTTCTGGGTTGTTGCGGTGTGTAGTCTGGTCGATGCTAACCAACGCCCTGATGACGGAGGCAGTATGACCTCTGAAACGTAGTGAATTAGTTTTGGTTAAGATATTGTAAATTAGGAATGTAGAGATTTGAACTTAGTTAGAATTAAGAAGAGCAGACATTTGCATGTAGGAATCTGTTGATGTCATTTCCTGGCATAGAGTTAAGCTGCAAGGCTAGTTCACCTTACTCTCAGGGGATAAGAAAGAAACGTTGAAGTGAGATCGCGGTCAGAACTTTCAAGATGGCAGGAGGTCATCAAACCTATGAGCAACGTGCAGCTGATCGGGCTACTTCTAACAGGTAAGCGCTGAGGCGATGAATCCAAGTATAGGTAGTAAGGGTAAATTAAATAATATTCAACATTTACGTAACAAGAGTGTACTAATGATAAAGTGAACTAGCCTGAATTAGGTAGGTAATGTTTTAATAAATTGTTAAATTTATGTCGTGTTAGAAATAAGGAAACAAGGTGTAGCCTCATAGACGAATTATCACATCAGCTGCCTTGCGCCATTCCAAGCTACGCTACCACATTAGTAGGACTAAACTCAAATAAAACGTTACAGTTAGCATCGACCAGACAACACAGCGCAACAACCCAAAAGACAGAAATCTTCAATATTGTGCTTGTTATGGGCGTTTCCAACATCTTGCTTTGCTTGGCGTGAACCTGGATACATTACTCGAAGAAAACTACAAACTCGAGTACATATCTGGTCTTGATTCTGTCAGACAGATTCACCAAGTGAATACCAGACAACACATTCTCGACTACGAAGGTTAGAAGAAGACCGCGTGGTAATACAGAAGTGGGCTAGTCTTTTAATTTTGCCACACCATTCAACTTACAAGAAACCATATTTAGTACAAACAGAAATACACTCCAGAATGGGTCAAAAGCTTGGAAAATTTTAAAGGCAAGTCCTAGGAATCAGAAAATATGGTGTAATGAACGCTGGCTCGCAAATGCTTCATTTGGATGACTGAAATGAGAACAGTATCCCAATCGTCTTTATTACAATGTATATATCTAGGTCGCGAATATGAAAGGCGTACAAAATACTGTACCTACCGCACTCCAAAGCTAGGTTTAATCGTGAGGAGCAACCCACACACGTTGCCATTAGAAGTCGTCGGCGTATGACATAAGAGCAACTTACTCCAATTCCACATGGGAAACAAATAAAGAATGTCAATGCGTACAAGATGAAAGCGATAGTAACATATCGTGCAGCAGGATCAATGCAAAGATTCGCTGAGGCAAATAACATAGTACTTCGTGACAAACGAACCCCTCTTAAGAAAGTTTGGGGCCCTTAAAAGGGCCGTTTTTAAAAATCAGATACTCTTTAAGCTTTCTTCTCAGTCTTCTTCGGTAGCAACACAGCCTGAATGTTAGGTAGCACACCACCTTGAGCAATTGTAACACCAGACAACAGTTTATTCAGCTCTTCATCATTTCGGATCGCCAATTGCAGATGTCTAGGAATAATCCTAGTTTTCTTATTGTCACGTGCTGCATTGCCAGCCAATTCAAGAACTTCCGCAGCCAAATATTCCATCACAGCAGCCAAGTACACAGGAGCACCGGCACCAACACGCTCAGCGTAATTTCCTTTGCGGAGTAGCCTGTGGATACGGCCCACCGGAAACTGCAGTCCCGCTCGACTAGACCGAGACTTGGACTTGCCTTTAACCTTACCACCTTTACCGCGACCAGACATTGCGAAGAACAGCAGTAACACGTGTTCGAATACAATTTTTGCGAAAAACCGCTCCATTTTGTAGGACTATGAGGAATTGAACCCTACCCAATCACCGACAATAACTTACAAAGACGTCACAAGTCATGTTTTCATTGGCGCGGAGTTGTAACAGTAGCCTTGAACCCTACGCACTTAAAAACGACCACTTTTCCAAAAATTTGCATTCCGCACCGAAGTTGGTTGTTGGTTGTGTCATGCCGCCAAAGACGTCTGGTAAAGCTGCTAAAAAGGCCGGTAAGGCCCAGAAGAATATATCGAAAACTGACAAAAAGAAGAAACGCAAGAGGAAAGAAAGTTACGCCATCTACATCTACAAGGTGTTGAAACAGGTGCACCCTGACACCGGTATCAGCTCTAAGGCTATGAGCATCATGAATAGTTTTGTGAATGATATTTTCGAGCGAATTGCAGCTGAAGCTTCGAGGTTGGCTCATTATAATAAGAGATCCACGATCACAAGTCGTGAGATACAGACTGCTGTTCGACTGTTGCTACCAGGTGAACTGGCTAAGCATGCGGTGAGTGAGGGGACCAAGGCCGTCACTAAGTACACCAGTTCGAAATAGACTTGCTTTCAGTTTAAAAACGGCCCTTTTCAGGGCCCCAAATGATTCCATTTGTGGTTATGTTTGTCTTTCGTATTTAGTTTTACGTCTTTTATTTTTCATTAAGGTGTGTGCTCGTGTGAGATTTTTCTTTTTATGACCGTATTTGTTTCCCATTATTTTTGGATGTTTATTTCTCTTCGCATTTTGCGTTCTTGTTTCTTGGGTTACGTATTCCAATGTTTCGTGGTATCAACTAGTTGCTCTTCCTCGACGCATTAATATCGACATTGCATCTGTTTTATATAAATAAGCACACATACAACTATTACCTCCATAAAGAAGACCTGGCAATAGGGGTCTGTGTTAATAGTTGTTTGTGTGCTTATTTATATTCTAATACACTACACGGCATGCAAAGTTTCAAGATTGCATCTAATTTGTTAGACACGTCAAGACGAATCGGCAGTTATCGATCTCTGTCCTCCACCAATCGCCAAGTGCATGCGCGTCATCACAACCTTGAATGTTCTTCCGTACACTACTCAAGTGGGATTTTATAATATTAACACTGATTCACTTTCATAGCGTTCTATTAATTTAAGTACTTGCTACCGAATGGTGGGCATTATTACAGCCAACATTTTTCTCTCAAATCGGTGCTGATTTTCAGTCAGCTACTAGGAATACGCATCCTATGACCCAAAACACGTACCGATTCACTGCAGTGCCCATTTTGAAGCTCGTGTAAAGGCTCAACTCAATGCTGCGAATTTTGGTCCCCGTGAGGGCAAATACGAATTATTTAGGAGGAATTACGAGCTTTTTGATTTAGTAAACTTCAAATCTTCATTATTTATTTGTGTTTTTAAACTTCTGTTTCTGGTTTTGCACAGGAATAGAATTAATTTGCTTACCATGTATCCTTTGTGGTCCCAAACCAAGCATGTCAAAGTTGTCATGTAGGACCTCCAAACCTATCTGCCCATTCTTGTACTTTATCTGCGCACCTCACTTGAATAGATTTCAGGAGATCTTCAGTTTCCAGTTACTAAAATACCTTCATTTCTCTCACTGACCAAAATCTTCAGCCTGCATTTTGTGATGTTTTTATAATTACTTCTTCTTAATGGAGAGTCCTAGAGACACCTACATATTACGCATAGACCACAAGATGTGTGGCACATAAGTCAATGAAACCACTGCGGCCACATTTGTGCTGGTGCAGGAGAATCTGCCCACCCTCACACACAGCACACGCCGGTTCCTGGTACTCTGCTCCCTTCATCCGGAAACTTTGACAGTCAGAGCAGGGTGAGTATAACACATATTTGTTTCTGAAAGTACACACATTGTTTCCCATGATTTGGAGGGCAAAACATGACTTCCAAAAGTAAATCCATTGCTATGCTGGAATTAAAAGCAAAAGAATCCTACAAAATGTTCCAGCTTAATCTCATTCCACAGGGGTGTTTTGTTAAACAAGGGCAGTCTATGATACCTTTCCAGTGCATTTCAAAATAAAGATACAATGTTAACATTTCGGTATGTTGGATTTGAAATCTGTGCACATATGTCATTGTCAGTGGATTTTTAATTATTTCCCTTTACATATCTCTTAAAACTTCATAAATGCATGTGTCTTAATGTATTTCACTTTAAAACCAGTGCTATGCTTTTTTTATTTGAAAACACATAAATTTTAATTCCTGAAATAAGTAAATATCCTCAATGAAGAGATTAAAATGTTTGGTGCTTAAGTTAAATTTCTTTCTGATGGAAACCAAATTTCGAATGTTGGAAATTTTATTATGAATAATGCGTTACAACTATGCACTTCTTTTTAACATAATTTAACATGTATAACAATAAAAGTGGATGTGTGAACTAGCTGTTCCATTCAGGTTTACAAGCAAAATTTTGTGAATGATATATATCATTCTGCAAATCAACGTTCAATTTAGATTATTGGTAACAGAAAAGATCCCGACAGTGCAGAGCAGGAATAATTGTTACAACATATGTATATACATCAGAAGAGGAATTAGGTTTTAGGTACAATAAAATTTTTGTGCTTCACAGTATCAACCTACAATTACATCGTCATCACGAAGACCCTAGTAATAACAGCAGAGTGGAGCACTTACAACCTGAAGTGATGGCTTTTGAGGCAGAAAATGCAGTCAGTTAATCACGTTCAAGTTTCTCATTTGCAGCGTCACCGACAGATGGTCGAAGCACACGTCGAAAGAATGCCCCAAGGCAAGAAACTGTTGCAGTTAAGCTACTGTAGTCACATGCCGTTCATTATGAAAATCTTTTGAATACAGACTTCAAATGAACATCAAAATTAATTCCATATTTCAGAACAGTATTTGCTGACACATTCTGATTGACAGCTGACTCATAAGAAATGATCAAACATTAAACAACACCTTATTACTGAACTTTGAAACTACTCTAGTGGTATTGCCTCAATACTATATGTCGTTATTATACTACTGTCACTACAGTTTTGGAAATGGGTAATACACTAGAACAGGATGTTGACATTAAAGGTACAACAGGCTTAAGATGCATCATACCTTTTGCCTACTGCAGCTGTTATGAGGGATGTCAGTCTCATATTCCCAGGGCTATACACTATCCTTATTACATGTAAACATCACATTAATAAAGTTAAATATTAGTCTCATTAGAAATTACAGTGGTTCACTAAAAAGTTTGGTCTCGAGAAATGGAGTTGCAGTGGCCAGCCACTGGGCTGTCAACATTTCACATTTTTCACTGACACACACCACCACTGACATCAACATAGTGCAAGCCCATAATCGTAACATTCCAATTTAGACATGAGCATATGGATGAAAAGTATAGTACCAGACTGCTTATATAAAAGGCTTAGGAACTACGGCTCTTCAGATTTTCTTTATTTTAGAATATAATTTCTTCACAAGTAATTTCTTTAGCATAAATCAACAAATCATACACAAACAGAAAGAAACTCTTAAATTAAAATCACAATATGACGCACCTACAACATCTTATAAAAGAATCTGTGTCAGTACATCTGTACTTCATGACATAGCGAACTGGCGATATCCTTCCAAACATATCGAGAAGTATGCGGCCCACTGTCTGTTGTGTGACAGTCCCCAAGTGTAGAAAGCAGCAGGCACTGATGACCCTTGGTACAGAAAGTCTCTAGAATCTAGAGTCTAGATCCTAGTGCAGCTAATGTACCATGGATCAAGATGATGCTACATGCTGTGGACACAAGGCACCAGAAACAGCAATGGCACATGCTTACCAAATGGATCTTTGCTAGTGGAAGCCCACCATCTTTTGCTTTAAATGCCTGTGGGGACCAAATGCCCAGTGATGGAGGCAGAACAGATGAAGACTTTCTATGGCACTGACCAGTATCCAGTTACAAAACAATCTCCTCATGTGCTGGGACAGAGATAAAAGCCCCTAACTTGGGACTGAAGGTATGATAATGTGCTGCTTGGCAGCATGATGAGTATGGAGCAACAATGGAATGGCCATCGGCAGATAACCGACGACCTTGGATTGGAACCTGTTCCAGAGGACTGAACCTAGGTTTCTGCAGTGAGAAGTCAGTCAGCATTTATTTGAACTATGGTATGGTCCATCACCATTATATTTGTAAAATTTGCCTTGGTATTAGGACAGGATTAAACAAGGTATCTTCTCTTCTCTAATGGCTTCAATAACATTGCATCTTTCTAAGCTCTCTTGGCCACTTCTACATTTTGAAACAACATAAAAGAAATAATACATAAGTTACGTTTTTTTTTTAAATTTTTCCCACAATTTTCCATGTGTCACATTTTATTTAATTTATTTATTTACAAGTTCCAGAAATCCAATAGTGGATATAGAACACGTCACAAACTCAAGTATAAAAGCGTGAAATACATACATTAAAGAATTACATCTAGACAAGCAGCGTACTAAATACAAAACAATATAACTAGTTATCCAATTAAGTACTCTTCCACAGTGTAAAACGAGTGAGTAATTAAAAAATGCCTTAATGCAACCTTGAACTTTTTAAGATTATTTGAGGTATTCTTAATCTCCATGGGTAATTTATTAAATATCTTTATACCCGCATAATGAACTCCTTTCTCATAAATAGTTAGATTAGCTTGAGGTAGATACAAATTTTGTCTCTGTCTAGTATCAATAGTATGAGAGTCAATGTTTGATGGAAAAAGAGTTTTGTTTTGTAATACAAACAATGATAAAGAAAATATATATTGTGATGCCATCCCATCATTTTTCTAATTGCCTTTTTCTGAAGGAAAAAAATAGTGTAACTATGAGATGAATTTCCCCTGAAGATGATGCCATAGCTCATTAAGGAATGAAAAGAAGCATAATAAATTGCCTTTAGTACTGAAGTAGACATATACGGTTTCATATTTCTAATTACATAGCAAGCCTTGCTCAGTTTTTTATGATTCTTCCAAGTTAATGCACCAACAATCATAATTCCCAAGAATTTAGTACAGAAGATATTATTAATGAATTTATCATTATAACTTATTGTGAGAGTATCTGACATTTTTCTCTTAATTTTAAAATGAATATAATGTGTCTTATTAAAATTTAGTGATAATCTGTTCATTCTAAACCATCTATTTATATTTTCAATTGTTACATGAATTTTTTTTTAAAGTCATTTGTATTAGAATGAGAAAATAGGATGCTAGTATCATCAGCAAAAGTTATAGGTGTAGCAAGTTTAGTTATTATCCAGGGTAAATCTTTTATGTATAAAAGAAACAACAAAAGTCCCAATATAGACCCTTGCGGAAATCCACGTCTAACTCTAAGCCAATCCGAGGCTGTATTGTTATTGTCATTAGTATGTAATACTGTTCTTATGTATCTGTTATTTAAGTAAGATTCATAGAGTGTGTGATCTTTCCCATTGATACCATAACATTTAAGTTTCAATAACAAAATGTCATGATCAACACAATCAAAAGCTTTTTCTAAATCACAGAAAATGCCTCCCACTATTTGTTTGTTATTCATGGCATTTAAATTCTCTGTAGAATGCATTATCTGTTTTTAATAAGTAGATGAAAGTATTTGTACAAGATTCAAAGCATCCCTTCTTCCTTCTGCAGTCAAGTAAACATGATATATAGTGATATGTCTAATATGAATATTGAATGCTTATCCAAACACTTCTACTGCAGCATCCAAATTATGGAGGATAATGAACATTTTATGACCAAAATTGCAGGCTAACAATTCAAAGCTACATTAAGCAAGAGGAATACTCAGAGGTATATATCATATCTAGTCTGGATTCTAACAAACTCTCTTGAAGCTCAACTTTCAGTAGGGGCAAGTAAGATTGGATTTGTGGTTTTCATGGTTTTCTGGATTGATGCCATAAACTTGTAGGGGTTACCAACATGAATAAAGTGCCAAACCCTAGATGACCACGACCCACAAGTATCACAGGCTCCAAGCACTAGTGTACAACAGTTCTGTTGGATCACAAACTCTTTTATGGGGTTCAGCATGATGTGATATGACTTGCCATCAAATACCAGTGCAAATATAATTTTGTATGTGTTCGGAGAAAGACGTTTTCAGCATCATCCTGTATGTGTGTTATACCAATAAAACTCAACATAGCCATAAGGGGCTGAAACAAGCTGATAAGATTGATATAATATTACAGTTCCACTGCAGTAATTGGAAAACAAACACCTATGAAGAAACATACAAAAAGTTGATGAATGTTGAAGAAACTGCATCAAAGTGTCTGTCCACTTTTATGCACCGTTTCAATGAAGAATTCACTGAAAATGTCAACATCAGAATAACCTGTATAAGGCTACTTTGGTGGTATTCTGACATTGCATGCAACATTCAACATACATGACGAACACTGGTTTCAAATTTCATCACCATCTTCCTACAATCTAACATCGCCCGTGATCATAACCTGGGAAAAGTTTGCACAGTATAGAAGACAGAGTTTCATTCACAGTGTAAACCTCAGCTGAAAATGATCTTTGCAAACAACATTTGCAGAAGTTATGTTTGCAAACAGTGCTGACAGACCATCTCCTGGCAACATATACATATAAATGTTTCAGCCACATTTGCAATGTATTTCTGTTTCCCGCCTTTCACGTACTGACTACAAAAATTCCATAACTTTGTGTTGATATCATTCTCAATCAGTTTCTTTAGAATGTTATCTAACTTCAATTCCACAACCTTGGTTCTCAAAAATTACTAGGACTCGGCGCAAAAAACTATGCATGCCCTCAGTAAATCACAGAAAGCTTAATCACAAAGATGACCAAGGTATCATCAGCACCAATACAAGTATTGGTTTTCTTATATTAGTGCACAGCGGAGAAATTTTGTTTCCTACGTGACGATCTATTAAAGGACTACGCTCTCTTGGCATGTGAGTTATAGTCACATTCTTTGTACATGCTGCAGACACGACAGTCATAATAAATCAAGACTACACCTCTGTTTGTATTGCACATTTTGTATGCTTTTCAATAGCATGCCGTATTAATGTGCAGTTTACCCTAAACCCAAGGTTAAAATCCCGAGAAATGGGGCGTAGTAGTAGTAATTCTTATTATCGACTGAACAAAGCTACCGAAGCTGAAATAGTTTCGCTCCACTAGAAGATGGTAGCACAGTAGTATATCTGTGGATCACGTTTGTCACAGAGATTAAATGTTACAGGTGGTTTACTGTCTGTGATTTGTCGTGTGTAGCACATCTGGTGTCTTTCTGTGGTAGGCGGTTGCGTGTCATACATTACGATAGTACGAATACTGAACAGGACTGTTGTTGGTCTTTGGTCTGCTGTTTCGGTTTGTTTGTTTTATACAATGGACGGAGAATTTAATAACGATTCAGAAAATATAATTCCTTCACCTGATTTGCTCTTTATAGCAGAATTTATTTCCTCCTCAGCTTGTTTTGATTGTTCTTTGCCCTCTGAATTGATAGCAGCAATGAACTGTCAGTAATCAAGAGGTGGAAATATTAGTCTGTAGCCAATCACTACTTGACATGCTGATGTGTACAGGATATGAACACCTACTTGTGTAGTGGGTTATTCTTAAACATATAAAATATAAATAGAAAGCTATTTTAGTACTAAACACTGTACTATGAGGGTATGTAAAGGACTTGAAAATAAAACTCCACTCATCCTTAATCTCAGCATTAGCCGCTTTCACTGTCTTTGTGAAAAACTTGATGTCAGGTCATGAATCCACAAAGAACAGTGGTAAAAGTTCACATTGTCTGAATGATATATTCTGCAAGACCATATTTTTCCATTGATTAACCTTTGTTGACTGTGTGTCACAGTTTATGTGAAGTCCAGCTGATTGTGCCCTTCAGTGCAGTAGCGTACTACTAAACTATTGACCCTAGAGTTTATAAAGTCCAGCTGGCAGCCTTGTACGGTGGACATTTAAATCCCCTATTCCTGGTTGGTAAAGGTTAATATTTCATATGAACTTAATAAATTTGTCATATAGTCTTCCTGTAAATATAGGTTTCCTGTTCCTTATTTGGTTGGCATCTTTTAGCAGTTGAAAGAATGTAGTAGCATTGGTATGTGTGGAGGTGTGAGGATATTTTACCCACGGTTGTGCATTCATTAAATTTCTTATCAAAGGGCATTCCACAGACTTGTCCACAAGTCATTTAAAAGGAAGGTGGTGAGGAGCTCATTTCACTAACCAGATTTTTGCATGTATGTTGTTGTTATGACATACCCTGTCTATTTCTATGTTATTCTTTGCATTCCTGATGTTGCAAATTTTGTCTAAATACATACTGATGATTGTTTATTTCCTTTGTTGAGATTTCATGGTAGCAAGTATAAGAAATTGACTGGTATTTCAGAGGTGGTTGTTGCCCCTATGAGATTGTTCCATAAAACAACAATTTTTTTTCTTGAACAGTCACCATAGATTCTTCTGAGTAGTTAGTATGTTAGTATATTGTAGGTATTTGAATCTTATTTTGTTTGAATTTATAGCAATGAAGATAAAACTGTGGAGCCATATTCATAAATAATAACATTTTGATTCTTTTTATGACTTTGTAAGGGGCCAATTAAAGACTTAGAGATAATGGATGAATATCTGGTAGTTAAATTTGAAGTAGTAAGAATGGAAAAGACTGGCTTGGAATGAAACTAGGAGGTAATAAGAAAATGTAGGTGTAATACCACACCATGAACTGTATTTACTCAGACCCATATTTCTTCTTCATTGGTGTAAGGTATTCCATCATTTAAGGTTGTATTTCATGTGTCCCAGCTAAATAATTTCAATAATAAATTTACTCTTACAGGTGTTCAAAACTACAATTGCCCTGATGACCTTGGATGAGGATTGCATTGATAACTGGACACGATATTGCCCTCGAAAATTGCATTTGTATTTTGATTATTTCATTGTGTTTCCATTCACAGGAAAGAAAACTAGGTGAAATGGAACAAGAAAATTTCTGGTTCTTCTTTCCTTTAAATGAATGTTTCCATCTGTATAGAGAAGGTAACGCAACTTATAAATTAATAACTTTGTTACTAACTTTATGCTATGGGGTCTTTTTGAGCATTGTCTGTTACTTCTCTGTTTTTTTATGAACCGTGTGTTCATAAACATACTTGTAGCGTGAACAACATGCCATTGGTGCTATGTTGTCAGACACACAGCACAATGTCTGCATTAATATACCATCAACTTCATTACAAAAACAGTGTTGGTGGTATCATAGTTGAATAACATCTACACAACATATTTTGACTAGATGAACCATCTTCAGGTGTTAAAATATAAACTTAAGAGCAAGATTGTTTAGTTCATTACATTAAGCACCATCAGCTAGCTGATTTTAGAAGTTGGTGGTATATTAATACAGACATTATGTTGTGTTGCATGTTTGACAACATACTACCATTGTGGTTTAAGTGCTTCTGAAAGATAATTTCTTATAATATGCCACTCAAAGCCATCACATCCTTGTAACTTTTAAATGATGATCATCAGTAATGCTGATGTGGTGGATCAACACTTCCATTGTTCACTGTAGGATCTTGAAGTTTTGGAGAATATGCAGTATTTATTGTGGGAAATGTGTAGCAAAATGGGAAGTATAAAACATGTCTTATCAACTGCACAAAATGGCAAATGACTTACTAACAAACTCCATCATGCAGGAATTTCGTAGAAGAGCTAATATTTATTAGATGGATTAACAAAGTCACTGCTTTTGTGGAACCTTGTAGTTTATCATTACACTTGAGCCAGTGCCATGTAAAAAATTCTCTCTCTGGTTAACATCAATTTTAATATTATCCTCTTATCTATGTCTAGGTCTCCAAAGTTGTCTCTTCCTACAGGTTTTCCAAAAAACAGTTTTTCTATCATGATGTTTGCACTAAATATTTTAGTTTTATGGTTAGAATGGTAATCATTGTAACTTACCATGTAACATTTATTATGATGTGTAATAGTATTAGCCTGTGAGCTGGATTAGCTCTGCCGGAATAGTAACTGGCTACGGACTGGGCGACCAAGTTTTGATCCGTGGCTGGGGCAGAGGATTCTTCCTCTAGCCTCTGCATCCAAAGCACAGCCGGGACAAGACACTGACCACTCACTCCTGTCTAGTGCTGAGGTTAAGAATGAGTGGGAGCTCAACTTCCTCTCCTCTCCCCCCAAATGCCTACTTCCTTTTATGCAAATAACATTTATGTTGTGTTACAGCATGAGCTACATGATTCATGTCACTCTGATGTGCTCTGTTACTTGAATACATGGACAAGAGAGCTGAAAGGATCCTCAAAATGAAAACCGCTCAGGAGGGAGAAGTAGTGCGTCTCACAGATGGCAAGGATTTTCCGGCTGATATCAGTTGTCTGTGTTGCATACTCTGTGGCTGTGTTCCCGTCTATTGCCCTTGGAAAGTAAGAAATTTTAATTTTGTACTTCCTACCATTTCTGATCTTGAGCAAATAAAGTGATAATCTACTGACTGGGTATCGAGGGTTTGAATTACATTTGGGACTTAGCTTTTTATCCTCACATTTACTTCCATAACAGCTCTGAGGGCCATCTAGACTTCTAACCCGTGAATCCTGAGGCTTTTTCTATATGGCAATATGACCAGTGCATGAAGTTGATCGCTCGTCTCTTTTAAGTTCTATGATTAAGATTGCATGAAGCTTTACCTTTGCTTTGTGTTATGATATTTAGGCATAGGAATAAGTTCACCTGTACTCTGCCATGAATCAGATGCTTCTGCATTTCATCCAGGACGTCCCAGTTTTAAATCTTGGCCCAGAGGTCTGACTGAATAGGTTATGGTTTTCCTCAGTCTTGCTGGTCAAATGCTGGGGTAGTGCCTTAAATTCGTCTCCCACATCCTCTTCAACTCTTTATTCTTAATCATCCTCTCACTGTTTGCTATGTAATTTGAGCTGTTCACAGCATCGTTAAATAAACTACAAATTTAATGATGCTGTCAGTTGCTGAGACTGTGAAGATTGCAGTTTTTAAAGTAGTCTAAATACAAATAACTTATACTTTATTGTATGTTATTTGCAGGGTGTTTTTTGAACGCAAGTTTGAATTCACACCTGACAATGCAAACACAGTGAACAGTGTTGTATATATACGTAATATCAGCTGTGGCATCACCTCTCCTTGGTCTTCTGGTGGATAAAGTTGGCAAGAATATACTCTGAGTATATTTTTCAGTTCTGGTGTCCATTGGCTGCCATGCACTTCTTGCCTTCACTTTCATCAATCCATATATTGCAATGGTAAGAATAATATCTTTATTATTGTTATTGACTTAGCAATAAAACTGGAATTTTGCAGTATTTTTAAATCTGGAAGTAGAGTTCAGAACAGAGATTTCAATTGATTGACATGGTTTATATTTATTTCACATTAAGGATTATTTGAACGTGATAGGTACAATATCCATGTAGATGGAACATTGACTTTTATGTTCCAGTGGATAGGAAAACTTTATATGTTCCGATTGATGTATACGTGGGTATCCTTATGTGTGACCCATTGTTCATGTGTTGCCACAAGTCGAAGCTCAAAGGCCATTGATCCCAGGTCAAAGATTGGCTGCTTTTGTCAATGTCCCTTCAGGGTTAGTTGTGCAGGAGGGATTATTGATTCAGAATAATCAAATTTAGACTGTTGTCTTATCCAGTGTACCTATTGCAACAAAGTAACGATTAACAAATAAGTGGCATTTTCATCATCTGGAATCCAGATGAATATATAGTCTTCTTAAAGCATGCTCAGTATAAGTAAAGCTGTCCCACTATACGCCATGTAGGCGTTTGGGGGGAGAGGAGGTATAGCTCTTACTCATTCTTGACCTCAGCACTAGATGGGGGTGAGTGGTCAGCATCACGCCCTGGCCGTGCTTTACCATAGGAAAGGACCCTGGTACCTATTGGATAGGAGGCTGGGTGAGCCCCAGAACTGGTCTGGACGCAGAGGCAACAGGAAAGATCATCTGTCCCAGTCGGGGATTGATCCCTTGTCGATGCTATACAATTTATTACCATATGTTTTGTTTGTAGTGTATCTTGGGTGTGGCATATTCAACGCTTGCTGGTGCTCTGTGGCCAATGGTTGCTCTTGTAATTCCTGAATATCAACTGGGAGCAGCATATGGCATGTAAGTAGTATGCAGAAGTTGTGGTTTATAGATAATTTAATTTCTGGTACTAAAAGACATTAATTCATTTAATAATTCCAACTTCAGTCTTAAAGCATTAAAATTTAATGCTCCCCCCCCTTCGCCTTTCCTTCATAGAATGAAACTTTATTTATTATGATGTTTCCTTCCCTGTCACTCGGTACTCTTCTACCTGCCTATGTGTCACCCTGTTTTTAACCTTATTTTCCCACCAGAGTGCACCCAGGTCCTCTCCAGCTTTCCTGTGTTGTGTGGGGGCTTGTGAGGAGATTCTCTGCTCGGTGGTCAGACATGCAGTGTCTGCTCCATTTTCGGACCAAAATTGCTTTGGGGGGGCGTTTTTTAAAACAACAGAGAACTGACATGGATTCCTGGGATGCTTATTGGCGTGCTGTTTGTGTGTGTTAATAATTAATAATAAAAAAAGATTGTGGGCCAGTGTGTTTCAGCATAAAGTGTGTTTGAATTAATTGGCTTCAAGATGCAGAAATTCGAATGGTGTGTGAAGGGTTAATATCTTAACACTTTTTGGAACTGAAATTAAAACTAAAGGCTTCATGTATATTAATTTTTTCTGACATATGATAGACTCTAATTATAGTTTATCCCCACAAAATGAATTTAATTTGTTCATGAAAGCCTTCATTGTGTGAAATTGGTGAAATACTAGATGAATGCCTAATTTGTTCTAAGACCATATAGTAAGTTAACCTTAAGTTTACCTTAAAAAATGTGGTAATTTTTGACAATTAAACATTATAAGAACTTGGTAAATTGTTACAATTAACAAACATAGTAAAGAATCGGTAAGTAAAGCAGACAAATATTACAGTAGAACAATGCTTACCTTAGCTTAACACAGTAAGTAATGGAAATTGAGCACCAAACAATCATAAATGGATGTTTTTTATTGGCTGAATCTTGCTGAGTTCACTTAGAAGTGTTCTGTTTGGCTGATATTGACAACCACTTGACTTTGTAAGCAGTATTTTTTTTAATTTTAGAGGCTTGTTATAATAAATGTTGGTAAGCATAATTAGGCAATAACACTTGCTGTCTGTGAACACCACTTCAATAAGAAAATGTCTTAAGCGAGTCTGACTATAATTGATTCCACACATTTATTATATATTAATAAAGCAGTTTAATCCCCTTTTCATAGTTCCATTTTAACTCATCTTCCAGGTGAAGCCTTATGATACTGAACTAGCAGTGCAAGATTTGTTTTGCTGCCACTTACAGTTTCTTATTCATGGGTGAAAATGTTTATCAGTATGATGTTAGTATTGTTTGCATCATTTAACTTGGCATCTGGCTGAAGAGTGGGAAGGAGGCTAGCATGACATGCTATGTGCTTGCTGTGCTTTGTGCGGGCTTCAGAGTGACACTTCTGTGTCGTACACGTAGTGTTTGAGGTTTTGCACATGCAACAGTTGAGGAAACATCACGATGTAGAATGTTTTTTGACTGGTTAATACCTACATTAGTCCCGCGCCGTAGCCGCACGGTCTGAAACATCATGCTTCGGACCGGCGATACAGTTGAATTTGAATTTGGGAAAAGTTCTGAGCAGCAGGAAAGACGGTGCCCCACATATTTGGATTTCTTAGTTAGAAAAATAAAACATTCTAATTTTTTAAATTAAATTTCTTTTTACTTCTGATTTCATGGTAATTTTGTGTGAGACAGCAAAATAATGAAAACTAATAATAAACAAGCAAATTGAGTGGTTGGCGTTTGAAAACACAACTTTCCGTAGTCATCTCATAATTATATTGGTACGCCCCAAATATAGTCGATTAGTTTATAATCTTTTGTCATACCATGTTTTATTTCCCTATCTGTGCTGAGTAACCTCAAGCCATTATATGTAATATTTTCATTTGAAATGTTGACACTCTAAGTGCTACACTACAAAACAGCCCATTAGACCATCATGTGTATGTAGTAATGTTATAATTGTCACATCACATTTCAAATTCTTTGTTGGCTGTAATCTTAAATTCACATATATTTTGAGCTTTCATCATATTGCCAATTTTTATTTGGAAAATGATTTGCCTCTTGGAAAGTGACAGCAGCAGAGATATGAGGATATATTAAAATGGAGCTTTAGGAAGTAGGTTTTAGTATTGTGTACAGATGTAACTGTATGAATCACATTCAGTGGTGATATTTTATGTTAGCGGTATTGGGTTTTAACAGGACAGAGGGAGAAAGAATTGAATGAGTTGTTTTTTTGGGATAGAATACCATATCTTATGTATATATGAGTAAAAAAGTTGTAATAGGACCTTGAAAATGTGTATTTAGATTTTATAGTGTAATTTTCTATGTGTGTCTCAAATTTTCATTAATATTCATTATAGCAGTTTCATATAAATATTTGAAATTTTTAGGAATTTGTTGTGGGATGCCACTGCCTGTGTTTGTAAGTATGAATGCTTTGCTGATTACCTTTAATATTTAAATATTTTATTCAAGGAACTAAAACCACCCATCATTCTTAGTTGAGAGTCACAGTAATCAGATACCTGTGATTGCTTTTCCTCATTCAGAAAGTTTACAAATGGATGGACTATTTGGTGTGACTGTTCTTATAGTCAATTTGATGGTTGGGAGCTGGAAGGACTGCTGTGACATTTAAACAGATATTATACTCCTTAAAGCTGATGTTGATAACTACTGTTGCATTGTCAATGTGTTGAATTAGCATTGTATGAAGTTCAAAGCAATATAGTGTTGTCCTTTTGAGATATTTCAATCGTGATTTGGTCAACAGTAATTCTTATGTGTAGTTGTCATTGTCATCTACACAGGCTCTCTAATTTGATTTGTTGCAATCACAGAAATTTTACTCTTCAGATTATTGGACAGAACACTTTATGTGTTTTAGTGCCCATGATTGCAGATCCATTTATCTTTTATATTAAACCAAAAGTAGTCAAGTTTTGCCATAGCGGTTCTAGCATTTTGACAGTGGTCTCCGAATCTACATTTTTAATGAAGTTTTCTCTATTCCAGGGAATTGCTTATAGAAATTGTGAGTCGTTAATCTGTCGTTTGTATGCTTTAGACCTCCGCCTCACAATGTCATCAGCTTGCTTTGGACTACAAGTGGCATATCTTTTGATCATCAGCATGAAAAGTCTTCCAATTTTCAGATTTTTCATTCTTATGGCGGTGAAGATGTAGGTCTTCTGTGATGTAATTCTGTCTGTTAACATATAGGTAGATGCCAGTATTATGGAGGAATATCCAGATTATTTCTTCAGGAATTTCAGTCATGAAAACGTTTATATCATGCCATGTTATTTATTGCTGCTAAGGAATATTAATTTAGTTGTAAGACTTGAGGTTTTCACAGCGGTGAGTATGAAGATTTCTGTCTTCTGGGTTGTTGCGCTGTGTAGTCTGGTCAATGTTAACCAACGTCTCAGAGGTCATACTGCCTCCGTAATCAGGGCGATGACGGAGGCAGTATGACCTCTGAAACGTTGGTTAACATCGACCAGACTACACAGCGCAACAACCCAGAAGACAGAAATCTTCATACTCATCGCCCTGATGACGGAGGCAGTATGACCTCTGAAACGTTGGTAAACATCGACCAGACTACACAGCGCAACAACCCAGAAGACGGAAATCTTCATACTCTGATGACGGAGGCAGTATGACCTCAGAAACGTTGGTTAACATCGACCAGAATACACAGCTTAACAACCCAGAAGACAGAAATCTTAATTATTTTAGTTCTTCCTTCAATGGCTAATAACCAAAAATACAGCTGAAACTTTATAAATTACTATAGAGCCTCCGAAGTATGTCTGAGTAATAAATACACTGCAGGTTTTTAATACTGGATCATGTTTAAAATTTGTACACATTTGTTTAATTCCCACAGTGAGCTTATACTTGTGGCTTCACAATGATGAAACAGGTAAGTCAAATGTTGTTGGGTCTGTCATCATTTTATCATTCACCAAAATGTCATTCAGTATAATATCTGATTCACTCTGCTAGTGGAACCTTTCTCCAGAATGTCCTTTTCTCTCAATGGCACTTGTGGAATGCTACCAGAGGATAGTCAAAACCACTCATTGGACTGTATATGTTATGTAACTATATGGAAGTTTTGAGATAATTTTAAAGAATTTGATTTGAAATATTTGAATTCATTTTATGTAGGTGAATATTATGCAAATGGATGAAATATTGTACAAATTAAAAATTAGTAATCCAAAATTGATTCAGTGTGTGCTGGCTGCCTCTTTCAGTGTATATGTTTTCTTTATACTTGTATTGATCTTGGACCTTTTGTAGTTATCAACATGAATCTTGAATCCATGTTTCTTAGGCAGAAAGAAAAAATTAAAATTTTTATGTGGTATTGGGTAAAAATATCTTGAAGCATTACAATATGATTGGTGATTTTAGAGCTGCTGATGCTCTAGAACGTGAGAAACTACTTGCATGAGGATCCATGTCGGACATCACGCCTCATGGACTCGCTTCAGCCTCGCTCAGACTTTCATATCCGCAATTGTTACCTTTCTCGAATTGGAGCAGCGGTAAGTTAGAAAGTACAAATTAGCATTTGATACATGGATTTTAAGTACAATTACATTTTCAAGTTCTTTACTGTTATGCTTTTGTTTCATACTGATTGCATCAAAATTACATTGATGTCTCAGACCTCTATTAAAGACCATTGACATCTTGTCATCTCTTGTCCTGGACCAAAAATTTCCATGTTTCAGTTGCTTTGTTCGGTCATGTGGCATTCCCATTCCATGAGGTTGTACTGTTCTACAACAGCTGATTTTCTGTTTAGTCCGTCAAGTAAGTCAGCAGAGGAAAAGATGTCTGTGTACAGTTTGCGTCATCGTCTCTCCCTCTCTTTGTTTTTTTGTTTTTTAAGCACTTTGCTGTGGTGTGTGTTGTCATATTTGCAGTTGCTGATATTATGTCCTACTCCGCAGAATTCCATGCTGTTTGTATAACCAGTCATATTATACACTTTGTAAATTTTGATTCTGAAATGTTTGTGTGTTATCTGTAATTCATCTTTCCTTTGAGAGGTACTAGACTTATTTCATAGGCAGATGCTTAGAACGAAACGTCGACGCATCGTTTTTGGCGGGGGTGGGAAATAAAAACGATGAATACGGGAAAGCATTAGAAATGAGAAAAAATTAAAATAGTGCATTTTTCTCTTTTCCATAAACAAAACAATACACATAAAACCTGTTTCAAAGTTAATTCTTTATGCCAAAAAAGTCTTTAATGAATAACTTTACGTTTTAGGCGAAACAGAGCCCTTTCCATGTTCAAAACGTTTTCCTCATCACCTTCAACAATATTGTGCGCGCAAAAGAACGAATTCACTTTTTCGTCAATATAGCATGTGCTTCGGCAAAACTCGGCACAGCTTCGGGCTCGTATTCGTCGTCTTCCCTCTCCACCCCGTTTCCGTGACTTCCACGATCCTCACAGGACTCATCGATGGTGTCGGCCGTGCATGTGGGAAGTTCGCTGTGCGTCTTTCGATATTAATTTATCTCTAAAGCGATCGATTTAAATTCTAAAAACATTGCGTAAATTTCATTATAATTTCTCATAAACGAGAAAATGTAACATTATTTTATATGGGACGTATCAGGGAACGAACAAAACTGTCGATGCATCTGGGAAAACGATTGTTCGGGGAACGATGGCTAGAGGTTTCACTGTATTCTGAGTAGGTTTCATCCAAAAGTCAAAAACATTTTTCTTTTTCCTTCGTATATATACACAGAGGATACTCAGATGTAAATTACAAGGGGACTTGGGAATGATGTCACTGACTGTTAACTTGATTTGTTGCCTCAAGAGTAACAGCTAGCAGTTAATTTCTGAAAGGCTCGCCAGCCTTCGCAAAGAAACAGGCTGATGCAGCACAGGGTGAGTGTGCTTTATTGGTTGATTTCAGGTTCAAATGACTGTTTTATAGGTTGTTATGCCACGTAGACTGGTAGAAGCTTGTAGACACAAAATATGTAATTCCCAAAATTTTGTTATTTTGCATTATATCCTTTAGGACCAAAAATTATTCACTTACATATATACTGATTCAATCTTAACATGTGAATTTACACAAAAGAATTTTATTTGAAAATCCTTGGTTATGAAGCCACATCAATTTTGCATAATCATATTCACCATGTGGCACGAAGTCAATACAAAATTTCAGCAATCTTCGAATATTCGTGCGCAGGTAGTCATGTTCAGCTGACACAGATTATCGCTATAGGGTTGAGTTAGGTTAGGTTAGGTTAGGTTAGGTTAATGGGGCATCTGCGTAGAAGGTGATGCGCAGTGAAGTGATGCAAATTGTCCATAGTAAGGCATCGTATGAGTTATAATATCGATTGCGGGATATTGAACAATCAAATATTTCAATGTTCTAGCATTATAGAACAATCTTCTTGTTTGAGTTACTACCATAGCTTTACACTTCAAAGAATTTACATTGGTTACCTTATTGTTGACCTCGAAAGACTATTGGCTCACGTCACTTGTGTATGTTTTTTACGCAACTGTAGTTGTTGAATTGCATTTGTAGTCTACTTACGCTTAGGAATCATTAATACACATGTCAAGATTTTATTTTAAAGTGTATCGAGATATTACAAAGATCCAGTTTGTCAGAAATATATATGTATACATATGCACACACAAGTCACATTTAGGCACGTCCAACTTCAGTGAATCAGGTACATCTGGAATTTATTGACTGTCACCATATGAAACTCTCGCCTCTTTTGTGCACGCGTGTAATGTCGAAAGTTAATTCGCGGAGTGTAATTACACATCTAGGCAATTCACACGTTCACGTACATCAAACCGTAAGTGTAATTTTCTACTTGAGTCAATCTTGCATACGACACTGGAAGGAGAACGTCCTCTCGTCTCCTCTGTACGAAGCACACAGTAGTTTAATATGTATCCCAGAAAATAAACGTTTGAAATTATCCCGATGAACATATTTGTTTGAGTACCAACGCCCGAAAGCTTGAACTTAAGAAGGTGAATATGTCTTAGCTAAATTCCTAGGCAAACTTTGAATCACGGAGACTGCACCACTGCCTCTCGACGAAAATCAATAACGACTGACTTTCACTTCCGGGGCTGACATCAATCTCACGTTTTTGAAAGCCGATGTACAGGTCTGTCCAATCGAATGGAACCACGTCGTTTTCTGTTTAGTTTTCTCTCCGTTAGAGTTCGTAAATTTGTGAGCTCTGCTGTCGGCCAGTCGTTACGTAGAAGGGTTATTGATTTACCTGACTGCAACAGCACGCCATCACCAGTCTATTTCGGAAAGTATTTTTACACATGCTGCCATCTGTACGCTACATTCAATGTGTACGAACAATTGCATTATTTCCGAAATGGTTATTGATCTTTGCAAATCATAGAGCATATTTATTTGTTGTTTTTCTTAATTTCCGTCACTTGAATGTGTTAGGATTATATTTAATCCCATTATTTACGTATAGTGATTTCTGTGCGCGATTCCTTACGTATGAAGCTACAACGCGCTTACGTAACCTTAGTCACTATCAGTTTCTTGGCCATGAAAATATTTTTACACATGTGCATTTTTTAGTCTTATGACGTATCTGTGCACGTATAGGCACCAGTTGGAAAACATAAAGGAACATTTATGTGCCTAATTCCTTGTTCATAAAGTCGGATGTTGGCGATCGTGGCCGATTTCGCATTTCTTCCACCTCGGGACTTTGATACCTTCGTGTGTATTTATTACAAGTGTTGCGACACGAAATAGTATGAAATCTTATTACTTACCTGTGGCAGGACGTCCATACAAAATTTCAGCAATTTCCGACCATCCATGGTTTTTTTCGAAAATTCGTGCGCTGGTCGTCATGGTCAGCTGACGCAGATTACCGCTATAGGGTTTAGTTAGGTTAGGTTAGGTTAGGTTAATAGGTCATCTGTGTAGAAGGTGATGCGCAGTGACCAGTGCAAGTTGTCTAGGTTTCGGCATCGTATGAGTTCTATTATCGATTGCGGGATATTAAAAACTCGAATATTTCAATGTTCTCATATTATAGAACAATCTTTTGTTTGAGTCACTACCATACCTTTACACTTGAAAAATTTTACTTTGGTTCCATACCTGTGGAATTCTTAACACAATAGGCTCACGCCACTTATCCATGTTTTTACGCAGTCGTAGTTGTTGAATTGCATGTGTGGTCTACTTACGCTTAAGAAATATTAATACACATGTTAAAATTTTATTTTAAAAAAAATCGAGTGCATAAAGCCTTCAGCATATAGTGGATGTTGGTGATCGTGGCCGATTTCGCGTTTCTTCCACCTCGGGAATTTGATACCTTCGTGTGAATTAATTACAAGTGTTGCGACAAGAAAGAATATGAAATCTTATTACTTGTCTGTGGCACGATGTACATACAAAATTTCAGCAATTTCCGACCATCCATGGATTTTTCGAAAATTCGTGCGCTGAACGTCATGCTCAGCTGACGCAGATTACCGCTATAGGGTTTAGCAATTAATGTACCAGAGATTTATATTCAGTCTTTTTGTGCTGCTATTTATATTAATAAATGACGTACTATCATTCACGTATGTTTATTCCAAAACTTTCGTTTCATGATACTTATTTATAGAGAGTTAGATTGGGTATTCGTTACGCATGAATCTGCTACGTATTTGCATCAACATCTACAATGCATCAATTTTACAAGAAGTAATTATTGTGGGAAGATTATGTAATTTTAGGCGTGTCATGATGTGTTACACGCATATAAGCACTATTTGTGTTATATGGGGATTTTGTGAGCGCGTAATATCGTTATTAATAAGTGGTCGAGGCCGACTTTGCGCATCCTCCACCTCACGACTTTGATGCCTACGTGGGAATTTCTAAAAAGCGATAGGACGTAATAGAGTATGAATATCATTAACTTCCCTGTGGCTTGACGTCCATACAAAATTTCAATACTTTCTGAGCATCCATTCGCTTTTTCCAAAATTCGTGCGCAGGAAAATATTCTGCACTGATCCAGGTTACCCCGTCTTAGTTGGTTTGGGTTATGTTAGGTTAGGTTAGTGGGGCACCTGCGCAGACGTTGTTGCGCAGTGCAGTCATATGACGTGCGCATGTGAGGGCTCCTTGAGCTCGTTATGGTTAATTGTAAATTATTACACTCTCAAAAATTCGATTCATTCACTTTAAAAAGTATACTATATCCTGGGCTTCACTTTCATACCTAATTTAATTTTTTTTTTGATATTTTATTGGACACATACTTTCAGTAATTGCATGTACACCAATCACTTAAATATGATGTTATTGAATATTACATTGTGGAATTATATATATTGTCACACGAAGAAGAATTTATTAAAATATTTATTTAATTTAAATTACACTTCATGTATTTACTACAGTGACCCCAGTCATCGTTATAAAGTATAAAGGTTCTCAAATTACATAGGTGAAGCTTCTGCAGATACGCGATATCTGTATATGATTTACGTGTTACTAACTCGTTCAAACGTCTTTACAGAGCACACATGGCATGCAAATGTCCCTTCACTGAAGTCGTATGTCTCAATGTGGCGAACCGCACATATTCTTGCATGTTATGTTGGATTGGTGTTTCACTTGTTTCCATTCTCACACGTCACCGAGAAGACATCCTTACACTGAGATTCACTGTAGGTAGCACCCGTTAATACGTGATTGAACGGTGGTAATTAAACTTGTTAATGGTCCCGAAGAACTCTATTTTAGAACACAATGTTACGTTGATACTGACCGACCGAAATCAAATAATTCCAACCGTAGTTTAATGGGGACTATTCAATCGAGACCAGCCAACTGTTCCAAGACAGAATCAGTACTGACTGACTTCTGATTGGTCCTCGATGCCATTCGAAAGTATTGATTTCTATCCATTGAGGTCATCACAGATGGCACGTCTTATCTTTGGTTCCGTATTTTTCCGATAGACTGCGTCTTTGTGTTTGTACGTCGTGTCCTCAAGTAAATGTGAGGCAATATTTTCGATATATTTGGTTGACTTTTGACAGAGGACACCAATATATTACCACAAGAATGACGTGCGCCACGAATTACGCGCCCAACAAGCATTGCAATTAATGTACCAGAGATTTATATTCAGTTTTTTTGTACAGCAATTTATATTAATAAATGACGTACTGTCATTCACGTATGTTTATTCCGATTCTTTCGTTACATGATACTTATTTATAGTGAGTTAGATTGGGTCATCGTTACGCATGAATCTGCTACGTATTTGCGTCAACATGTAGAATGCATCAATTTTGCAAGAAATAATTATTGTGGAAAGAATATGTAATTTTAGACGTGTTATGATGTGTTACACGCATATAAGCACTATTTGTGTTATATGGGGGTTGTGTGAGCGCGTAATATCGTTTTTTATAAGTGGTCGTGGCCGACTTTGCGCATCCTCCACCTCACGACTTTGATGCCTACGTGCGAATTTCTAAAAAGCGATAAGTCATAATAGAGTATGAATATCATTAACGTACCTGTGGCATGACGTCCATAAAAAATTTCAATACCTTCTGAGCATCCATTCACTTTTTCCAAAATTTGTGCGCAGGAAACTATTTTGCTCTGATCCAGGTTACCCCGTCTTGGTTGGTTTGGGTTAGGTTAGGTTAGGTTAGTGGGTCACCTGCGCAGACGTTGTTGCGCAGTGCAGTCGTATGACGTGCGCATGTGATGGCACCTTGAGCTCGTTATGGTTAATTGTAAATTATTACACACTCAAAAATTCGATTCATTCACTTTAAAAAGTATATTATATTCTGGGCTTCACTTTCATACCTAATTTAATTTTTTTACAAAGATCTTTTATTGGACACATACTTTCAGTAATTGCAAGTACACCAATCACTTATCACTTAAATATGATGTTATTGAATATTTCATTGTTAAATTATATATGTTGTCACACGAAGAATAATTTATTAAAATATTTATTGAATTTTATATTACACTACATGTATTTACTACAGTGACTCCAGTGATCGTTATAAAGTATAAATGTTCTCAAATTACATAGGTGAAGCTTCCTCAGATACGCGATATCTGTATATGATTTACGTGTTACTAACTCGTACAAACGTCTTTACAGCGCACACATGGCATGCAAATGTCCTTTCACTGAAGTCGTATGTCTCAATGTAGCGAACCGCACATATTCTTGCATGTTATGTTGGATTGGTGTTTCACTTGTTTCTAATCTCACACGTCACCGAGAAGAAATCCTTACACTGAGATTCACTGTAGGTAGCACCCGTTAATACGTAATTGAACGGTGGTAATTAAACTTGTTAATGGTTCCGAAGAACTCATTTCTAGAGCACAAATTTACGTTGATACTGACCGACCGTAATCAAATAATTCCAACCGTAGTATAATCGGGACTATTCAATCGAGACCAGCCAAATGTTCCAAGACAGAATCAGTACTGACTGACTTCTGATTGGTCCTCGATTCCATTCGAAAGTATTGATTTCTATCCATTGAGGTCATCACAGATGGCACGTCTTATCTTTGGTTCCGTATTTTTCCGATAGACTGCGTCTTTGTGTTTGTACGTCGTGTCCTCTAGTAAATGTGAGGCAATATTTTCGATATATTTTGTTGACATTTGACATAGGAGACCATTATATTACCACAAGAATGACGTGCGCCACGAATTCCGCGCCCAACAAGCATTGCAATTAATGTACCAGAGATTTATATTCAGTTTTTTTACGGCGATTTATATTAATAAAAGACGTACTGTCATTCACGTATGTTTATTCCGATTCTTTCGTTACATGATACTTATTTATAGCGAGTTAGATTGGGTCATCGTTACGCATGAATCTGCTACGTATTTGCGTCAACATGTAGAATGCATCAATTTTGCAAGAAATAATTATTGTGGAAAGAATATGTAATTTTAGACGTGTTATGATGTGTTACACGCATATAAGCACTATTTGTGTTCTATGGGGGTTGTGTTAGCGCGTAATATCGTTTTTTATAAGTGGTCGTGGCCGACTTTGCGCATCCTCCACCTCACGACTTTGATGCCTACGTGCGAATTTCTAAAGAGCGATAAGTCATAATAGAGTATGAATATCATTAACGTACCTGTGGCATGACGTCCATAAAAAATTTCAATACCTTCTGAGCATCCATTCGCTTTTTAAAAAATTTGTGCGCAGGAAATTATTTTGCACTGATCCAGGTTACCCCGTCTTGGTTGGTTTGGTTAGGTTAGGTTAGGTTAGTGGGTCACCTGCGCAGACGTTGTAGCGCAGTGCAGTCGTATGACGTGCGCATGTGATGGCACCTTGAGCTCGTTATGGTTAATTGTAAATTATTACACACTCAAAAAATCGATTCATTCACTTTAAAAAGTATATTATATTCTGGGCTTCACTTTCATACCTAATTTAAATTTTTTACAAAGATATTTTATTGGACACATACTTTCAGTAATTGCAAGTACACCAATCACTTATCACTTAAATATGATGTTATTGAATATTTCATTGTGGAATTATATATGTTGTCACACGAAGAATAATTTATTAAAATATTTATTTAATTTTATATTACACTACATGTATTTACTACAGTGACTCCAGTGATCGTTATAAAGTATAAATGTTCTCAAATTACATAGGTGAAGCTTCCTCAGATACGCGATATCTGTATATGATTTACGTGTTACTAACTCGTACAAACGTCTTTACAGCGCACACATGGCATGCAAATGTCCTTTCACTGAAGTCGTTTGTCTCAATGTAGCGAACCGCACATATTCTTGCATGTTATGTTGGATTTGTGTTTCACTTGTTTCTAATCTCACACGTCACCGAGAAGAAATCCTTACACTGAGATTCACTGTAGGTAGCACCCGTTAATACGTAATTGAACGGTGGTAATTAAACTTGTTAATGGTTCCGAAGAACTCTATTTCTAGAGCACAAATTTACGTTGATACTGACCGACCGTAATCAAATAATTCCAACCGTAGTATAATCGGGACTATTCAATCGAGACCAGCCAAATGTTCCAAGACAGAATCAGTACTGACTGACTTCTGATTGGTCCTCGATTCCATTCGAAAGTATTGATTTCTATCCATTGAGGTCATCACAGATGGCACGTCTTATCTTTGGTTCCGTATTTTTCCGATAGACTGCGTCTTTGTGTTTGTACGTCGTGTCCTCTAGTAAATGTGAGGCAATATTTTCGATATATTTTGTTGACATTTGACATAGGAGACCAATATATTACCACAAGAATGACGTGCGCCACGAATTCCGCGCCCAACAAGCATTGCAATTAATGTACCAGAGATTTATATTCAGTTTTTTTACGGCGATTTATATTAATAAAAGACGTACTGTCATTCACGTATGTTTATTCCGATTCTTTCGTTACATGATACTTATTTATAGCGAGTTAGATTGGGTCATCGTTACGCATGAATCTGCTACGTATTTGCGTCAACATGTAGAATGCATCAATTTTGCAAGAAATAATTATTGTGGAAAGAATATGTAATTTTAGACGTGTTATGATGTGTTACACGCATATAAGCACTATTTGTGTTCTATGGGGGTTGTGTTAGCGCGTAATATCGTTTTTTATAAGTGGTCGTGGCCGACTTTGCGCATCCTCCACCTCACGACTTTGATGCCTACGTGCGAATTTCTAAAGAGCGATAAGTCATAATAGAGTATGAATATCATTAACGTACCTGTGGCATGACGTCCATAAAAAATTTCAATACCTTCTGAGCATCCATTCGCTTTTTAAAAAATTTGTGCGCAGGAAATTATTTTGCACTGATCCAGGTTACCCCGTCTTGGTTGGTTTGGTTAGGTTAGGTTAGGTTAGTGGGTCACCTGCGCAGACGTTGTAGCGCAGTGCAGTCGTATGACGTGCGCATGTGATGGCACCTTGAGCTCGTTATGGTTAATTGTAAATTATTACACACTCAAAAAATCGATTCATTCACTTTAAAAAGTATATTATATTCTGGGCTTCACTTTCATACCTAATTTAATTTTTTTACAAAGATATTTTATTGGACACATACTTTCAGTAATTGCAAGTACACCAATCACTTATCACTTAAATATGATGTTATTGAATATTTCATTGTGGAATTATATATGTTGTCACACGAAGAATAATTTATTAAAATATTTATTTAATTTTATATTACACTACATTTATTTACTACAGTGACCCCAGTGATCGTTATAAAGTATAAATGTTCTCAAATTACATAGGTGAAGCTTCTGCAGATACGCGATATCTGTATATGATTTAAGTGTTACTAACTCGTACAAACGTCTTTACAGAGCACACATGGCATGCAAATGTCCATTCACTGAAGTCGTATGTCTCAATGTGGCGAACCGCACATATTCTTGCATGTTATGTTGGATTGGTGTTTCACTTGTTTCTATTCTCACACGTCACCGAGAAGACATCCTTACACTGAGATTCACTGTAGGTAGCACCCGTTAATACGTGATTGAACGGTGGTAATTAAACTTGTTAATGGTCCCGAAGAACTCTATTTTAGAACACAATGTTACGTTGATACTGACCGACCGAAATCAAATAATTCCAACCGTAGTATAATGGGGACTATTCAATCGAGACCAGCCAACTGTTCCAAGACAGAATCAGTACTGACTGACTTCTGATTGGTCCTCGATGCCATTCGAAAGTATTGATTTCTATCCATTGAGGTCATCACAGATGGCACGTCTTATCTTTGGTTCCGTATTTTTCCGTTAGACTGCGTCTTTGTGTTTGTACGTCGTGTCCTGAAGTAAATATGAGGCAATATTTTCGATATATTTTGTTGACATTTGACATAGGACACCAATATATTACCACAAGTATGACGTGCGCCACGAATTCCGCGCCCAACAAGCATTGCAATTAATGTACCAGAGATTTATATTCAGTTTTTTTACGGCAATTTGTATTAATAAAAGACGTACTGTCATTCACGTATGTTTATTCCGATTCTTTCGTTACATGATTCTTATTTATAGTGAGTTAGATTGGGTCATCGTTACGCATGAATCTGCTACGTATTTCCGTCAACATGTAGAATGCATCAATTTTGCAAGAAATAATTATTGTGGAACGATTATGTAATTTTAGACGTGTTATGATGTGTTACACGCATATAAGCACTATTTGTGTTATATGGGGATTGTGCGAGCGCGTAATATCCTTATTTATCAGTGGTCGTGGCCGACTTTGCGCATCCTCCACCTCACGACTTTGATGCCTACGTGCGAATTTCTAAAAAGCGATAAAACATAATAGAGTATGAATTTCATTAACCTACCTGTGGCATGACGTCCATACAGAATTTCAATACTTTCCGAGCATCCATTCGCTCTTTCCAAAATTTGTGCGCAGGAAACCACTTTGCACTGATCCAGGTTACCCCGTCTTGGTTGGTTTGGGTTAGGTTAGTTTAGGTTAGTGGTTCACCTGCGCAGACGTTGTTGCGCAGTGCAGTCGTATGACGTGCGCATGTGATGGTACCTTGAGCTCGTTATGGTTAATTGTAAATTATTACACACTCAAAAATTCGATTCATTCACTTTAAAAAGTATATTATATTCTGGGCTTCACTTTCATACCTAATTTAATTTTTTTACAAAGATATTTTATTGGACACATACTTTCAGTAATTGCAAGTACACCAATCACTTATCACTTAAATATGATGTTATTGAATATTTCATTGTAGAATTATATATGTTGTCACACGAAGAATAATTTATTAAAATATTTATTTAATTTTATATTACACTACATGTATTTACTACAGTGACCCCAGTGATCGTTATAAAGTATAAATGTTCTCAAATTACATAGGTGAAGCTTCTGCAGATAAGCGATATCTGTATATGATTTACTTGTTACTAACTCGTACAAACGTCTTTACAGAGCACACATGGCATGCAAATGTCCTTTCACTGAAGTCGTATGTCTCAATGTGGCGAACCGCACATGTTCTTGCATGTTATGTTGGATTGGTGTTTCACTTGTTTCTATTCTCACACGTCACCGAGAGGACATCCTTACACTGAGATTCACTGTAGGTAGCACCCGTTAATACGTGATTGAACGGTGGTAATTAAACTTGTTAATGGTCCCGAAGAACTCTATTTCTAGAGCACAAATTTACGTTGATACTGACCGACCGTAATCAAATAATTCCAACCGTAGTATAATGGGGACTATTCAATCTAGACCAGCCAAATGTTCCAAGACAGAATCAGTACTGACTGACTTCTGATTGGTCCTCGATGCCATTCGAAAGTATTGATTTCTATCCATTGAGGTAATCACAGATGGCACGTCTTATCTTTGGTTCCGTATTTTCCCGATAGACTGCGTCTTTGTGTTTGTACGTCGTGTCCTCTAGTAAATGTGAGGCAATATTTTCGATACATTTTGTTGACATTTGACATAGGACACCAATATATTACCACAAGAATGACGTGCGCCACGAATTCCGCGCCCATCAAGCATTGCAATTAATGTACCAGAGATTTATATTCAGTTTTTTTACGGCGATTTATATTAATAAAAGACGTACTGTCATCCACGTGTGTTTATTCCGATTCTTTCGTTACATGATTCTTATTTATAGTGAGTTAGATTGGGTCATCGTTACGCATGAATCTGCTACGTATTTCCGTCAACATGTAGAATGCATCAATTTTGCAAGAAATAATTATTGTGGAACGATTATGTAATTTTAGACGTGTTATGATGTGTTACACGCATATAAGCACTATTTGTGTTATATGGGGATTGTGTGAGCGCATAATATCCTTATTTATCAGTGGTCGTGGCCGACTTTGCGCATCCTCCACCTCACGACTTTGATGCCTACGTGCGAATTTCTAAAAAGCGATAAGACATAATAGAGTATGAATTTCATTGACTTAACTGTGGCATGACGTCCATACAAAATTTCAATAATTTCCGAGCATCCATTCGCTTTTTCCAAAATTTGTGCGCAGGAAACTATTTTGCACTGATCCAGGTTACCCCTTTTTGGTTGGTTTGGGTTAGGTTAGGTTAGGTTAGTGGGTCACCTGCGCAGACGTTGTTGCGCAGTGCATTCGTATGACGTGCGCATGTGACGGCACCTTGAGCTCTTTATGGTTAATTGTAAATTATTACACACTAAAAAATTCGATTCATTCACTTTAAAAAGTATATTATATTCTGGGCTTCACTTTCATACCTAATTTAATTTTTTTGCAATGATATTTTATTGGACACATACTTTCAGTAATTGCAAGTACATCAATCACTTATCACTTAAATATGATGTTATTGTATATTTCATTGTGGAATTATATATGTTTTCACACGAAGAATAATTTATTAAAATATCTATTTAATTTGATATTACACTACATGTATTTACTACAGTGACTTCAGTGATCGTTATAAAGTATAAATGTTCTCAAATTACATAGGTGAAGCTTCTGCAGATACGCGATATCTGTATATGATTTACGTTTTACTAACTCGTACAAACGTCTTTACAGAGCACACATGGCATGCAAATGTCCTTTCACTGAAGTCGTATGTCTCAATGTGGCGAACCGCACATATTCTTGCATGTTATGTTGGATTGGTGTTTCACTTGTTTCTATTCTCACACGTCACAGAGAAGACATCCTTACACTGAGATTCACTGTAGGTAGCACCCGTTAATACGTGATTGAACGGTGGTAATTAAACTTGTTAATGGTCCCTAAGAACTCTATTTCTAGAGCACAAATTTACGTTGATACTGACCTACCGTAATCAAATAATTCCAACCGTAGTATAATGGGTACTATTCAATCGAGACCAGCCAAATGTTCCAAGACAGAATCAGTACTGACTGACTTCTGATTGGTCCTCGATGCCATTCGAAATTATTGATTTCTATCCATTGAGGTCATCACAGATGGCACGTCTTATCTTTGGTTCCGTATTTTTCCGATAGACTGCGTCTTTGTGTTTGTACGTCGTGTCCTCAAGTAAATGTGAGGCAATATTTTCGATATCTTTTGTTGACATTTGACATAGGACATCAATATATTACCACACGAATGACGTGCGCCACGAATTCCGCGCCCAACAAGCATTGCAATTAATGTACCAGAGATTTATATTCAGTTCTTTTACAGCAATTTATATTAATAAATCACGTTCTGTCATTCACGTATGTTTATTCCGATTCTTTAGTTACATGATACTTATTTATAGTGAGTTAGTTTGGGTCATCGTTACGCATGAATCTGCTACGTATTTGCGTCAACATGTAGAATGCATCAATTTTGCAAGAAATAATTATTGTTTAAAGATTATGTATTTTTAGACGTGTTATGATGTGTTACACGCATATAAGCATTATTTGTGTTATATGGGGGTTGTGTGAGCGCGTAATATCGTTTTTTATAAGGGGTCGTGGCCGACTTTGCGCATCCTCCACCTCACGACTTTGATGCCTTCGTGCGAATTTCTAAAAAGCGATAAGTCATAATAGAGTATGAATTTCATTAACTTACCTGTGGCATGACGTCCATGCAAATTTTCAATACTTTCCGAGCATCCATTCACTTTTTCCAAAATTTGTGCGCAGGAGACTATTTTGCACTGATCCAGGTTACCCCGTCTTGGTTGGTTTGGGTTAGGTTAGGTTAGGTTAGTGGGTCACCTGCGCAGACGTTATTCCGCACTGCAGTCGTATGACGTGCGCATGTGATGGCACCTTGAGCTCGTTATGGTTAATTGTAAATTATTACACACTCAAAAATTCGATTCATTCACTTTAAAAAGTATATTATATTCTGGGCTTCACTTTCATATCTAATTTAATTTTTTTACAAAGATATTTTATTGGACACATACTTTCAGTAATTGCAAGTACACCAATCACTTATCACTTAAATATGATGTTATTGAATATTTCATTGTGGAATTATATATGTTGTCACACGAAGAATAATTTATTAAAATATTTATTTAATTTTATATTACACTACATGTATTTACTACAGTGACCCCAGTGATCGTTATAAAGTATAAATGTTCTCAAATTACATAGGTGAAGCTTCTGCAGATACGCGATATCTGTATATGATTTACGTGTTACTAACTCGTACAAACGTCTTTACAGAGCACACATGGCATGCAAATGTCCTTTCACTGAAGTCGTATGTCTCAATGTGGCGAACCGCACATATTCTTGCATGTTATGTTGGATTGGTGTTTCACTTGTTTCTATTCTCACACGTCACCGAGAAGACATCCTTACACTGAGATTCACTGTAGGTAGCACCCGTTAATACGTGATTGAACGGTGGTAATTAAACTTGTTAATGGTCCCGAAGAACTCTATTTCTAGATCACAAATTTACGTTGATACTGACGGACCGTAATCAAATAATTCCAACCGTAGTATAATGGGGACTATTCAATCGAGACCAGCCAAATGTTCCAAGACAGAATCAGTACTGACTGACTTCTGATTGGTCCTCGATGCCATTCGAAAGTATTGATTTCTATCCATTGAGGTCATCACAGATGGCACGTCTTATCTTTGGTTCCGTATTTTTCCGTTAGACTGCGTCTTTGTGTTTGTACGTCGTGTCCTGAAGTAAATATGAGGCAATATTTTCGATATATTTTGTTGACATTTGACATAGGACACCAATATATTACCACAAGAATGACGTGCGCCACGAATTCCGCGCCCAACAAGCATTGCAATTAATGTACCAGAGATTTATATTCAGTTTTTTTACGGCAATTTGTATTAATAAAAGACGTACTGTCATTCACGTATGTTTATTCCGATTCTTTCGTTACATGATTCTTATTTATAGTGAGTTTGATTGGGTCATCGTTACGCATGAATCTGCTACGTATTTCCGTCAACATGTAGAATGCATCAATTTTGCAAGAAATAATTATTGTGGAAAGATTATGTAATTTTAGACGTGTTATGATGTGTTACACGCATATAAGCACTATTTGTGTTATATGGGGATTGTGTGAGCGCGTAATATCCTTATTTATCAGTGGTCGTGGCCGACTTTGCGCATCGTCCACCTCACGACTTTGATGCCTACGTGCGAATTGCTAAAAAGCGATAAAACATAATAGAGTATGAATTTCATTAACCTACCTGTGGCATGACGTCCATACAGAATTTCAATACTTTCCGAGCATCCATTCGCTCTTTCCAAAATTTGTGCGCAGGAAACCACTTTGCACTGATCCAGGTTACCCCATCTTGGTTGGTTTGGGTTAGGTTAGTTTAGGTTAGTGGTTCACCTGCGCAGACGTTGTTGCGCAGTGCAGTCGTATGACGTGCGCATGTGATGGTACCTTGAGCTCGTTATGGTTAATTGTAAATTATTACACACTCAAAAATTCGATTCATTCACTTTAAAAAGTATATTATATTCTGGGCTTCACTTTCATACCTAATTTAATTTTTTTACAAAGATATTTTATTGGACACATACTTTCAGTAATTGCAAGTACACCAATCACTTATCACTTAAATATGATGTTATTGAATATTTCATTGTAGAATTATATATGTTGTCACACGAAGAATAATTTATTAAAATATTTATTTAATTTTATTTTACACTACATGTATTTACTACAGTGACCCCAGTGATCGTTATAAAGTATAAATGTTCTCAAATTACATAGGTGAAGCTTCTGCAGATACGCGATATCTGTATATGATTTACGTGTTACTAACTCCTACAAACGTCTTTACAGAGCACACATGGCATGCAAATGTCCTTTCACTGAAGTCGTATGTCTCAATGTGGCGAACCGCACATGTTCTTGCATGTTATGTTGGATTGGTGTTTCACTTGTTTCTATTCTCACACGTCACCGAGAAGACATCCTTACACTGAGATTCACTGTAGGTAGCACCCGTTAATACGTGATTGAACGGTGGTAATTAAACTTGTTAATGGTCCCGAAGAACTCTATTTCTAGAGCACAAATTTACGTTGATACTGACCGACCGTAATCAAATAATTCCAACCGTAGTATAATGAGACTATTCAATCTAGACCAGCCAGATGTTCCAAGACAGAATCAGTACTGACTGACTTCTGATTGGTCCTCGATGCCATTCGAAAGTATTGATTTCTATCCATTGAGGTAATCACAGATGGCACGTCTTATCTTTGGTTCCGTATTTTTTCCGATAGACTGCGTCTTTGTGTTTGTACGTCGTGTCCTCTAGTAAATGTGAGGCAATATTTTCGATACATTTTGTTGACATTTGACATAGGACACCAATATATTACCACAAGAATGACGTGCGCCACGAATTCCGCGCCCAACAAGCATTGCAATTATTGTACCAGAGATTTATATTCAGTTTTTTTACGGCGATTTATATTAATAAAAGACGTACTGTCATTCACGTATGTTTATTCCGATTCTTTCGTTACATGATACTTATTTATAGTGAGATAGATTGGGTCATCGTTACGCATGAATCTGCTACGTATTTGCGTCAACATGTAGAATGCATCAATTTTGCAAGAAATAATTATTGTGGAAAGATTATGTATTTTTAGACGTGTTATGATGTGTTACACGCATATAAGCACTATTTGTGTTATATGGGGATTGTGTGAGCGCGTAATAACCTTATTTATCAGTGGTCGTGGCCGACTTTGCGCATCCTCCACCTCACGACTTTAATGCCTACGTGCGAATTTCTAAAAAGCGATAAGACATAATAGAGTATGAATTTCATTAACTTACCTGTGGCATGACGTCCATACAAAATTTCAATACTTTCCGAGCATCCATTCCCGTTCTCCAAAATTTGTGCGCAGGAAACTATTTTGCACTGATCCAGGTTACCCCGTCTTGGTTGGTTTGGGTTAGGTTAGGTTAGGTTAGTGGGTCACCTGCGCAGACGTTGTTGCGCAGTGCAGTCGTATGACGTGCGCATGTGATGGCACCTTGAGCTCCTTATGGTTAATTGTAAATTATTACACACTCAAAAATTCGATTCATTCACTTTAAAAAGTATATTATATTCTGGGCTTCACTTTTATACCTAATTTAATTTTTTACAAAGATATTTTATTGGACACATACTTTCAGTAATTGCAAGTACACCAATCACTTATAACTTAAATATGATGTTATTGAATATTTCATTGTGGAATTATATATGTTGTCACACGAAGAATAATTTATTAAAATATTTATTTAATTTTATATTACACTACATGTATTTACTACAGTGACCTTAGTGATCGTTTTAAAGTATAAATGTTCTCAAATTACATAGGTGAAGCTTCTGCAGATACGCGATATCTGTATATGATTTACGTGTTACTAACTCGTACAAACGTCTTTACAGAGCACACATGGCATGCAAATGTCCTTTCACTGAAGTCGTATGTCTCAATGTGGCGAACCGCACATATTCTTGCATGTTATGTTGGATTGGTGTTTCACTTGTTTCTATTCTCACACGTCACCGAGAAGACATCCTTACATTGAGATTCACTGTAGGTAGCACCCGTTAATACGTGATTGAACGGTGGTAATTAAACTTGTTAATGGTCCCGAAGAACTCTATTTTAGAACACAATGTTACGTTGTTACTGACCGACCGAAATCAAATAATTCCAACCGTAGTATAATGGGGACTATTCAATCGAGACCAGCCAACTGTTCCAAGACAGAATCAGTACTGACTGACTTCTGATTGGTCCTCGATGCCATTCGAAAGTATTGATTTCTATCCATTGAGGTAATCACAGATGGCACGTCTTATCTTTGGTTCCGTATTTTTCCGATAGACTGCGTCTTTGTGTTTGTACGTCGTGTCCTCTAGTAAAAGTGAGGCAATATTTTCGATATATTTTGTTGACATTTGACATAGGACACCAATATATTACCACAAGAATGACGTGCGCCACGAATTACGCGCCCAACAAGCATTGCAATTAATGTACCAGAGATTTATATTGAGTTTTTTTACGGCGATTTATATTAATAAAAGACGTACTGTCATTCACGTATGTTTATTCCGATTCTTTCGTTACATGATACTTATTTATAGTGAGTTAGATTGGGTCATCGTTACACATGAATCTGCTACGTATTTGCTTCAACATGTAGAATGCATCAATTTTGCAAGAAATAATTATTGTGGAAAGATTATGTATTTTTAGACGTGTTATGATGTGTTACACGCATATCAGCACTATTTGTGTTATATGGGGATTGTGTGAGCGCGTAATATCCTTATTTATCAGTGGTCGTGGCCGACTTTGCGCATCCTCCACCTCACGACTTTAATGCCTACGTGCGAATTTCTAAAAAGCGATAAGACATAATAGAGTATGAATTTCATTAACTTACCTGTGGCATGACGTCCATACAAAATTTCAATACTTTCCGAGCATCCATTCCCGTTCTCCAAAATTTGTGCGCAGGAAACTATTTTGCACTGATCCAGGTTACCCCGTCTTGGTTGGTTTGGGTTAGGTTAGGTTAGGTTAGTGGGTCACCTGCGCAGACGTTGTTGCGCAGTGCAGTCGTATGACGTGCGCATGTGATGGCACCTTGAGCTCCTTATGGTTAATTGTAAATTATTACACACTCAAAAATTCGATTCATTCACTTTAAAAAGTATATTATATTCTGGGCTTCACTTTTATACCTAATTTAATTTTTTACAAAGATATTTTATTGGACACATACTTTCAGTAATTGCAAGTACACCAATCACTTATAACTTAAATATGATGTTATTGAATATTTCATTGTGGAATTATATATGTTGTCACACGAAGAATAATTTATTAAAATATTTATTTAATTTTATATTACACTACATGTATTTACTACAGTGACCTTAGTGATCGTTTTAAAGTATAAATGTTCTCAAATTACATAGGTGAAGCTTCTGCAGATACGCGATATCTGTATATGATTTACGTGTTACTAACTCGTACAAACGTCTTTACAGAGCACACATGGCATGCAAATGTCCTTTCACTGAAGTCGTATGTCTCAATGTGGCGAACCGCACATATTCTTGCATGTTATGTTGGATTGGTGTTTCACTTGTTTCTATTCTCACACGTCACCGAGAAGACATCCTTACACTGAGATTCACTGTAGGTAGCACCCGTTAATACGTGATTGAACGGTGGTAATTAAACTTGTTAATGGTCCCGAAGAACTCTATTTTAGAACACAATGTTACGTTGTTACTGACCGACCGAAATCAAATAATTCCAACCGTAGTATAATGGGGACTATTCAATCGAGACCAGCCAACTGTTCCAAGACAGAATCAGTACTGACTGACTTCTGATTGGTCCTCGATGCCATTCGAAAGTATTGATTTCTATCCATTGAGGTAATCACAGATGGCACGTCTTATCTTTGGTTCCGTATTTTTCCGATAGACTGCGTCTTTGTGTTTGTACGTCGTGTCCTCTAGTAAAAGTGAGGCAATATTTTAGATATATTTTGTTGACATTTGACATAGGACACCAATATATTACCACAAGAATGACGTGCGCCACGAATTACGCGCCCAACAAGCATTGCAATTAATGTACCAGAGATTTATATTGAGTTTTTTTACGGCGATTTATATTAATAAAAGACGTACTGTCATTCACGTATGTTTATTCCGATTCTTTCGTTACATGATACTTATTTATAGTGAGTTAGATTGGGTCATCGTTACACATGAATCTGCTACGTATTTGCTTCAACATGTAGAATGCATCAATTTTGCAAGAAATAATTATTGTGGAAAGATTATGTATTTTTAGACGTGTTATGATGTGTTACACGCATATCAGCACTATTTGTGTTATATGGGGATTGTGTGAGCGCGTAATATCCTTATTTATCAGTGGTCGTGGCCGACTTTGCGCATCCTCCACCTCACGACTTTAATGCCTACGTGCGAATTTCTAAAAAGCGATAAGACATAATAGAGTATGAATTTCAGTAACTTACCTGTGGCGTGACGTCCATACAAAATTTCAATACTTTCCGAGCATCCATTCGCTTTTTCCAAAATTTGTGCACAGGAAGCTATTTTGCACTGATCCAGGTTACCCCGTCTTGGTTGGTTTGGGTTAGGTTAGGTTAGGTTAGTGGGTCACCTGCGCAGACGTTGTTGCGCAGTGCAGTCGTATGACGTGCGCATGTGATGGCACCTTGAGCTCGTTATGGTTAATTGTAAATTATTACACACTCAAAAATTCGATTCATTCACTTTAAAAAGTATATTATATTCTGGGCTTCACTTTCATACCTAATTTAATTTTTTTACAAAGATATTTTATTGGACACATACTTTCAGTAATTGCAAGTACACCAATCACTTATCACTTAAATATGATGTTATTGAATATTTCATTGTTAAATTATATATGTTGTCACACGAAGAATAATTTATTAAAATATTTATTTAATTTTATATTACACTACATGTATTTACTACAGTGACCCCAGTGATCGTTATAAAGTATAAATGTTCTCAAATTACATAGGTGAAGCTTCTGCAGATACGCGATATCTGTATATGATTTACGTGTTACTAACTCGTACAAACGTCTTTACAGAGCACACATGGCATGCAAATGTCCTTTCACTGAAGTCGTATGTCTCAATTTGGCGAACCGCACATATTCTTGCATGTTATGTTAGATTGGTTTTTCACTTGTTTCTATTCTCACACGTCACCGAGAAGACATCCTTACACTGAGATTCACTGTAGGTAGCACCCGTTAATACGTGATTGAACGGTAGTAATTAAACTTGTTAATGTTTCCGAAGAACTCTATTTTAGAACACAATGTTACGTTGATACTGACCGACCGAAATCAAATAATTCCAACCGTAGTATAATGGGGACTATTCAATCGAGACCAGCCAACTGTTCCAAGACAGAATCAGTACTGACTGACTTCTGATTGGTCCTCGATGCCATTCGAAAGTATTGATTTCAATCCGTTGAGGTAATCACAGATGGCACGTCTTATCTTTGGTTCCGTATTTTTCCGATAGATTGCGTCTTTGTGTTTGTACGTCGTGTCCTCAAGTACATTTGAGGCAATATTTTCGATATCTTTTGTTGACATTTGACATTTGACACCAATATATTACCACAAGAATGACGTGCGCCACGAATTCCGCGCCCAACAAGCATTGCAATTAATGTACCAGAGATTTATATTCAGTTCTTTTACGGCAATTTATATTAATAAATCACGTTCTGTCATTCACGTATGTTTATTCCGATTCTTTCGTTACATGATACATATTTATAGTGAGTTAGATTGGGTCATCGTTACGCATGAATCTGCTACGTATTTGCTTCAACATGTAGAATGCATCAATTTTGCAAGAAATAATTATTGTGGAAAGATTATGTATTTTTAGACGTGTTATGATGTGTTACACGCATATAAGCACTATTTGTGTTATATGGGGATTGTGTGAGCGCGTAATATCCTTATTTATCAGTGGTCGTGGCCGACTTTGCGCATCCTCCACCTCACGACTTTAATGCCTACGTGCGAATTTCTAAAAAGCGATAAGACATAATAGAGTATGAATTTCAGTAACTTACCTGTGGCATGACGTCCATACAATATTTCAATACTTTCCGAGCATCCATTCGCTTTTTCCAAAATTTGTGCGCAGGAAGCTATTTTGCACTGATCCAGGTTACCCCGTCTTGGTTGGTTTGGGTTAGGTTAGGTTAGGTTAGTGGGTCACCTGCGCAGACGTTGTTGCGCAGTGCAGTCGTATGACGTGCGCATGTGATGGCACCTTGAGCTCGTTATTGTTGATTGTAAATTATTACACACTCAAAAATTCGATTCATTCACTTTAAAAAGTATATTATATTCTGGGCTTCACTTTCATACCTAATTTAATTTTTTTACAAAGATATTTTATTGGACACATACTTTCAGTAATTGCAAGTACACCAATCACTTATCACTTAAATATGATGTTATTGAATATTTCATTGTTAAATTATATATGTTGTCACACGAAGAATAATTTATTAAAATATTTATTTAATTTTATATTACACTACATGTATTTACTGCAGTGACCCCAGTGATCGTTATAAAGTATAAATGTTCTCAAATTACATAGGTGAAGCTTCTGCAGATACGCGATATCTGTATATGATTTACGTGTTACTAACTCGTACAAACGTCTTTACAGAGCACACATGGCATGCAAATGTCCTTTCACTGAAGTCGTATGTCTCAATGTGGCGAACCGCACATATTCTTGCATGTTATGTTGGATTGGTGTTTCACTTGTTTCTATTCTCACACGTCACCTAGAAGACATCCTTACACTGAGATTCACTGTAGGTAGCACCCGTTAATACGTGATTGAACGGTGGTAATTAAACTTGTTAATTGTCCCGAAGAACTCTATTTTAGAACACAATGTTACGTTGATACTGACCGACCGAAATCAAATAATTCCAACCGTAGTATAATGGGGACTATTCAATCGAGACCAGCCAACTGTTCCAAGACAGAATCAGTACTGACTGACTTCTGATTGGTCCTCGATGCCATTCGAAATTATTGATTTCTATCCATTGAGGTAATCACAGATGGCACGTCTTATCTTTGGTTCCGTATTTTTCCGATAGACTGCGTCTTTGTGTTTGTACGTCGTGTCCTCTAGTAAATGTGAGGCAATATTTTCGATATATTTTGTTGACATTTGACATAGGACACCAATATATTACCACAAGAATGACGTGCGCCACGAATTCCGGCGCCCAACAAGCATTGCATTTAATGTACCAGAGATTTATATTCAGTTTTTTTACGGCGATTTATATTAATAAAAGACGTACTGTCATTCACGATGTTATTCCGATCCTTTCGTTACATGATACTTATTTATAGTGAGTTAGATTGGGTCATCGTTACGCATGAATCTGCTACGTATTTGCGTCAACATGTAGAATGCATCAATTTTGCAAGAAATAATTATTGTGGAAAGATTATGTATTTTTAGACGTGTTATGATGTGTTACACGCATATAAGCACTATTTGTGTTATATGGGGATTGTGTGAGCGCGTAATCTCCTTATTTATCAGAGGTCGTGGCCGACTTTGCGCAACCTCCACCTCACGAATTTAATGCCTACGTGCGAATTTCTAAAAAGCGATAAGACATAATAGAGTATGAATTTCAATAACTTACCTGTGGCATGACGTCCATACAAAATTTCAATACTTTCCGAGCATCCATTCGCTTTTTCCAAAATTTGTACGCAGGAAACTATTTTGCACTGATCCAGGTTACCCCGTCTTGGTTGGTTTGGGTTAGGTTAGGTTAGGTTAGTGGGTCACCTGCGCAGACGTTGTTGCGCAGTGCAGTCGTATGACGTGCGCATGTGATGGCACCTTGAGCTCGTTATGGTTAATTGTAAATTATTACACACTCAAAAATTCGATTCATTCACTTTAAAAAGTATATTATATTCTGTTCTTCAATTTCATACCTAATTTAATTTTTTTACAAAGATATTTTATTGGACACATACTTTCAGTAATTGCAAGTACACCAATCACTTATCACTTAAATATGATGTTATTGAATATTTCATTGTTAAATTATATATGATGTCACACGAAGAATAATTTATTAAAATATTTATTTAATTTTATATTACACTACATGTATTTACTGCAGTGACCCCAGTGATCGTTATAAACTATAAATGTTCTCAAATTACATAGGTGAAGCTTCTGCAGATACGCGATATCTGTATATGATTTATGTGTTACTAACTCGTACAAACGTCTTTACAGAGCACACATGGCATGCAAATGTCCTTTCACTGAAGTCGTATGTCTCAATGTGGCGACCCGCACATATTCTTGCATGTTATGTTGGATTGGTGTTTCACTTGTTTCTATTCTCACACGTCACCGAGAAGACATCCTTACACTGAGATTCACTGTAGGTAGCACCCATTAATACCTGATTGAACGGTGGTAATTAAACTTGTTAATTGTCCCGAAGAACTCTATTTTAGAACACAATGTTACGTTGATACTGACCGACCGAAATCAAATAATTCCAACCGTAGTATAATGGGGACTATTCAATCGAGACCAGCCAACTGTTCCAAGACAGAATCAGTACTGACTGACTTCTGATTGGTCCTCGATGCCATTCGAAATTATTGATTTCTATCCATTGAGGTAATCACAGATGGCACGTCTTATCTTTGGTTCCGTATTTTTCCGATAGACTGCGTCTTTGTGTTTGAACGTCGTGTCCTCTAGTAAATGTGAGGCAATATTTTCGATATATTTTGTTGACATTTGACATAGGTCACCAATATATTACCACAAGAATGACGTGCGCCACGAATTCCGCGCCCAACAAACATTGCAATTAATGTACCAGAGATTTATATTTAGTTTTTTTACGGCGATGTATATAAATAAAAGAAGTACTGTCATTCACTTATGTTTATTCCGATTCTTTCGTTACATGATACTTATTTATAGTGAGTTAGATTGGGTCATCGTTACGCATGAATCTGCTACGTATTTGCGTCAACATGTAGAATGCATCAATTTTGCAAGAAATAATTATTGTGGAAAGAATATGTAATTTTAGACGTGTTATGATGTGTTACACGCATATAAGCACTATTTGTGTTATATTGGGGTTGTGTGAGCGCGTAATATCGTTTTTTATAAGTGGTCGTGGCCGACTTTGCGCATCCTCCACCTCACGACTTTGATGCCTACGTGCGAATTTCTAAAAAGCGATAAGTCATAATAGAGTATGAATATCATTAACGTACCTGTGGCATGACGTCCATACAAAATTTCAATACCTTCTGACCATCCATTCGCTTTCTCCAAAATTTGTGCGCAAGAAATTATTTTGCACTGATCCAGGTTACCCCGTTTTGGTAGGTTTGGGTTAGGTTAGGTTAGGTTAGGTTAGTGGGTCACCTGCGCAGACGTTGTTGCGCAGTGTAGCCGTATGACGTGCGCATGTGATGGCACCTTGAGCTCGTTATGGTTAATTGTAAATTATTACACACTCAAAAATTCGATTTATTCACTTTAAAAAGTATATTATATTCTGGGCTTCACTTTCATACCTAATTTAATTTTTTACTAAGATATTTTATTGGAAACATACTTTCAGTAATTGCAAGTACTCCAATCACTTATCATTTAAATATGATGTTATTGAATATTTCATTGTGGAATTATATATGTTGTCACACGAAGAATAATTTATTAAAATATTTATTTAATTTTATATTACACTACATGTATTTACTACTGTGACCCCAGTGATCATTATAAAGTATAAATGTTCTCAAATTACATAGGTGAAGCTTCTGCAGATACGCGATATGTGTATATGATTTACGTGTTACTAACTCGTACAAACGTCTTTACAGAGCACACATGGCATGCAAATGTCCTTTCACTGAAGTCGTATGTCTCAATGTGGCCAACCGCACATATTCTTGCATGTTATGTTGGATTGGTGTTTCACTTGTTTCTATTCTCACACGTCACCGAGAAGACATCCTTACACTGAGATTCACTGTAGGTAGCACCCGTTAATACGTGATTGAACGGTGGTAATTAAACTTGTTAATTTTCCCGAAGAACTCTACTTCTAGAGCACAAATTTACGTTGATACGGACCGACCGTAATCAAATAATTCCAACCGTAGTATAATGGGGACTATTCAATCGAGACCAGCCAAATGTTCCAAGACAGAATCAGTACTGACTGACTTCTGATTGGTCCTCGATGCCATTCGAAAGTATGGATTTCTATCCATTCAGGTCATCACAGAGGGCACGTCTTATCTTTGGTTCCGTATTTTTCCGATAGACTGCGTCTTTGTGTTTGTACGTCGTGTCCTCAAGTAAATTTGAGGCAATATTTTCGATATCTTTTGTTGACATTTGACATAGGACACCAATATATTACCACAAGAATGACGTGCGCCACGAAATTCGCGCCCAACAAGCATTGCAATTAATGTACCAGAGATTTATATTCAGTTCTTTTACGGCAATTTATATTAATAAATCACGTTCTGTCATTCACGTATGTTTATTCCGATTCTTTCGTTACATGATACTTATTTATAGTGAGTTAGATTGGGTCATCGTTACGCATGAATCTGCTACGTATTTGCGACAACATGTAGAATGTATCAATTTTGCAAGAAATAATTCTTGTGGAAAGATTATGTATTTTTAGACGTGTTATGATGTGTTACACGCATATAAGCACTATTTGTGTTATATGTGGATTGTGTGAGCGCGTAATATTGTTTTTATAAGTGGTCGTGGCCGACTTTGCGCATCCTCCACCTCACGACTTTGATGCCTACGTGCGAATTTCTAAAAAGCGATAAGTCATAATAGAGTATGAATTTCATTAACGTACCTGTGGCATGACGTCCATACAAAATTTCAATACCTCCTGAGCATCCATTCGCCTTTTCCAAAATTTGTGCGCAGGAAATTATTTTTGCACTGATCCAGATTACCCCGTCTTGGTTGGTTTGGGTTAGGTTAGGTTAGGTTAGTGGGTCACCTGCGCAGACGTTGTTGCGCAGTGCAGTCGTATGACGTGCGCATGTGATGCACCTTGAGTTCTTTATGGTTAATTGTAAATTATTACACACTCAAAAATTCGATTCATTCACTTTAAAAAGTATATTATATTCTGGGCTTCACTTTCATACCTAATTTAATTTTTTTACAAAGATATTTTATTTATTTTTTCAGTAATTGCAAGTACACCAATCACATTATCACTTAAATATGACGTTATTGAATATTTCATTGTGGATTTATATATGTTGTCACACGAAGAATAATTTATTAAAATATTTATTTAATTTTATATTACACTACATGTATTTACTACAGTGACCCCAGTGATCGTTATAAAGTATAAATGTTCTCAAATTACATAGGTGAAGCTTCTGCAGATACGCGATTTCTGTATATGATTTACGTGTTACTAACTCGTACAAACGTCTTTACAGAGCACACATGGCATGCAAATGTCCTTTCACTGAAGTCGTATGTCTCAATGTGGCGAACCGCACATATTCTTGCATGTTATGTTGGATTGGTGTTTCACTTGTTTCTATTCTCACACGTCACCGAGAAGACATCCTTACACTGAGATTCACTGTAGGTAGCACCCGTTAATACGTGATTGAACGGTGGTAATTAAATTTGTTAATGGTCCCGAAGAACTCTATTTTAGAACACAATGTTACGTTGATACTGACCGACCGAAATCAAATAATTTCAACCGTAGTATAATGGGGACTATTCAATCGAGACCAGCCAACTGTTCCAAGACAGAATCAGTACTGACTGACTTCTGATTGGTCCTCGATGCCATTCGAAATTATTGATTTCTATCCATTGAAGTAATCACAGATGGCACGTCTTATCTTTGGTTCCGTATTTTTCCGATAGACTGCGTCTTTGTGTTTGAACGTCGTGTCCTCTAGTAAATGTGAGGCAATATTTTCGATATATTTTGTTGACATTTGACATAGGACATCAATATATTACCACAAGAATGACGTGCGCCACGAATTCCGCGCCAAACAAGCATTGCAATTAATGTACCAGAGATTTATATTCAGTTCTTTTACGGCAATTCATATTAATAAATCACGTTCTGTCATTCACGTATGTTTATTCCGATTCTTTCGTTACATGATACATATTTATAGTGAGTTAGATTGGGTCATCGTTACGCATGAATCTGCTACGTATTTGCTTCAACATGTAGAATGCATCAATTTTGCAAGAAATAATTATTGTGGAAAGATTATGTATTTTTAGACGTGTTATGATGTGTTACACGCATATAAGCACTATTTGTGTTATATGGGGATTGTGTGAGCGCGTAATATCCTTATTTATCAGTGGTCGTGGCCGACTTTGCGCATCCTCCACCTCACGACTTTAATGCCTACGTGCGAATTTCTAAAAAGCGATAAGACATAATAGAGTATGAATTTCAGTAACTTACCTGTGGCATGACGTCCATACAAAATTTCAATACTTTCCGAGCATCCATTCGCTTTTTCCAAAATTTGTGCGCAGGAAGCTATTTTGCACTGATCCAGGTTACCCCGTCTTGGTTGGTTTGGGTTAGGTTAGGTTAGGTTAGTGGGTCACCTGCGCAGACGTTGTTGCGCAGTGCAGTCGTATGACGTGCGCATGTGATGGCACCTTGAGCTCGTTATTGTTGATTGTAAATTATTACACACTCAAAAATTCGATTCATTCACTTTAAAAAGTATATTATATTCTGGGCTTCACTTTCATACCTAATTTAATTTTTTTACAAAGATATTTTATTGGACACATACTTTCAGTAATTGCAAGTACACCAATCACTTATCACTTAAATATGATGTTATTGAATATTTCATTGTTAAATTATATATGTTGTCACACGAAGAATAATTTATTAAAATATTTATTTAATTTTATATTACACTACATGTATTTACTGCAGTGACCCCAGTGATCGTTATAAAGTATAAATGTTCTCAAATTACATAGGTGAAGCTTCTGCAGATACGCGATATCTGTATATGATTTACGTGTTACTAACTCGTACAAACGTCTTTACAGAGCACACATGGCATGCAAATGTCCTTTCACTGAAGTCGTATGTCTCAATGTGGCGAACCGCACATATTCTTGCATGTTATGTTGGATTGGTGTTTCACTTGTTTCTATTCTCACACGTCACCTAGAAGACATCCTTACACTGAGATTCACTGTAGGTAGCACCCGTTAATACGTGATTGAACGGTGGTAATTAAACTTGTTAATTGTCCCGAAGAACTCTATTTTAGAACACAATGTTACGTTGATACTGACCGACCGAAATCAAATAATTCCAACCGTAGTATAATGGGGACTATTCAATCGAGACCAGCCAACTGTTCCAAGACAGAATCAGTACTGACTGACTTCTGATTGGTCCTCGATGCCATTCGAAATTATTGATTTCTATCCATTGAGGTAATCACAGATGGCACGTCTTATCTTTGGTTCCGTATTTTTCCGATAGACTGCGTCTTTGTGTTTGTACGTCGTGTCCTCTAGTAAATGTGAGGCAATATTTTCGATATATTTTGTTGACATTTGACATAGGACACCAATATATTACCACAAGAATGACGTGCGCCACGAATTCCGGCGCCCAACAAGCATTGCAATTAATGTACCAGAGATTTATATTCAGTTTTTTTACGGCGATTTATATTAATAAAAGACGTACTGTCATTCACGATGTTATTCCGATCCTTTCGTTACATGATACTTATTTATAGTGAGTTAGATTGGGTCATCGTTACGCATGAATCTGCTACGTATTTGCGTCAACATGTAGAATGCATCAATTTTGCAAGAAATAATTATTGTGGAAAGATTATGTATTTTTAGACGTGTTATGATGTGTTACACGCATATAAGCACTATTTGTGTTATATGGGGATTGTGTGAGCTCGTAATCTCCTTATTTATCAGAGGTCGTGGCCGACTTTGCGCAACCTCCACCTCACGAATTTAATGCCTACGTGCGAATTTCTAAAAAGCGATAAGACATAATAGAGTATGAATTTCAATAACTTACCTGTGGCATGACGTCCATACAAAATTTCAATACTTTCCGAGCATCCATTCGCTTTTTCCAAAATTTGTACGCAGGAAACTATTTTGCACTGATCCAGGTTACCCCGTCTTGGTTGGTTTGGGTTAGGTTAGGTTAGGTTAGTGGGTCACCTGCGCAGACGTTGTTGCGCAGTGCAGTCGTATGACGTGCGCATGTGATGGCACCTTGAGCTCGTTATGGTTAATTGTAAATTATTACACACTCAAAAATTCGATTCATTCACTTTAAAAAGTATATTATATTCTGTTCTTCAATTTCATACCTAATTTAATTTTTTTACAAAGATATTTTATTGGACACATACTTTCAGTAATTGCAAGTACACCAATCACTTATCACTTAAATATGATGTTATTGAATATTTCATTGTTAAATTATATATGATGTCACACGAAGAATAATTTATTAAAATATTTATTTAATTTTATATTACACTACATGTATTTACTGCAGTGACCCCAGTGATCGTTATAAACTATAAATGTTCTCAAATTACATAGGTGAAGCTTCTGCAGATACGCGATATCTGTATATGATTTATGTGTTACTAACTCGTACAAACGTCTTTACAGAGCACACATGGCATGCAAATGTCCTTTCACTGAAGTCGTATGTCTCAATGTGGCGACCCGCACATATTCTTGCATGTTATGTTGGATTGGTGTTTCACTTGTTTCTATTCTCACACGTCACCGAGAAGACATCCTTACACTGAGATTCACTGTAGGTAGCACCCATTAATACCTGATTGAACGGTGGTAATTAAACTTGTTAATTGTCCCGAAGAACTCTATTTTAGAACACAATGTTACGTTGATACTGACCGACCGAAATCAAATAATTCCAACCGTAGTATAATGGGGACTATTCAATCGAGACCAGCCAACTGTTCCAAGACAGAATCAGTACTGACTGACTTCTGATTGGTCCTCGATGCCATTCGAAATTATTGATTTCTATCCATTGAGGTAATCACAGATGGCACGTCTTATCTTTGGTTCCGTATTTTTCCGATAGACTGCGTCTTTGTGTTTGAACGTCGTGTCCTCTAGTAAATGTGAGGCAATATTTTCGATATATTTTGTTGACATTTGACATAGGTCACCAATATATTACCACAAGAATGACGTGCGCCACGAATTCCGCGCCCAACAAACATTGCAATTAATGTACCAGAGATTTATATTTAGTTTTTTTACGGCGATGTATATAAATAAAAGAAGTACTGTCATTCACTTATGTTTATTCCGATTCTTTCGTTACATGATACTTATTTATAGTGAGTTAGATTGGGTCATCGTTACGCATGAATCTGCTACGTATTTGCGTCAACATGTAAAATGCATCAATTTTGCAAGAAATAATTATTGTGGAAAGAATATGTAATTTTAGACGTGTTATGATGTGTTACACGCATATAAGCACTATTTGTGTTATATGGGGTTTTGTGAGCGCATATTGTTTTTTATAAGTGGTCGTGGCCGAATTTGCGCATCCTCCACCTCACGACTTTGATGCCTACGTGCGAATTTCTAAAAAGCGATAAGTCATAATATAGTATGAATTTCATTAACTTCCCTGTCTCATGACGTCCATACAAAATTTCAATACTTTCCGAGCATCCGTTCGCTTTTTCCAAAATTTGTGCGCAGGAAACTATTTTTTACTGATCCAGGTTACCCCATTTTGGTTGGTTTGGGTTAGGTTAGGTTAGGTTAGTGGGTCACCTGCGCAGACGTTGTTGCGCAGTGCAGTCGTTTGACGTTCGCATGTGATGGCACCTTGAGCTCGTTATGGTTAATTGTAAATTATTACACACTCAAAAATTCGATTCATTCACTTTAAAAAGTATATTATATTCTGGGCTTCACTTTCATACCTAATTTAATTTTTTTACAAAGATATTTTATTGGACACATACTTTCAGTAATTGCAAGTACACCAATCACTTATCACTTAAATATGATGTTATTTAATATTTCATTGTGGAATTATATATGTTGTCACACGAAGAATAATTTATTAAAATATTTATTTAATTTTATATTACACTACATGTATTTACTACAGTGACTCCAGTGATCGTTATAAAGTATAAATGTTCTCAAATTACATAGGTGAAGCTTCTGCAGATACGCGATATCTGTATATGATTTACGTGTTACTAACTCGTACAAACGTCTTTACAGAGCACACATGGCATGCAAATGTCCTTTCACTGAAGTCGTATGTCCCAATGTGGCGAACCGCACATATTCTTGCATGTTATGTTGGATTGGTGTTTCACTTGTTTCTTTTCTCACACGTCACCGAGAAGACATCCTTACACTGAGATTCACTGTAGGTAGCACCCGTTAATACGTGATTGAACGGTGGTAATTAAACTTGTTAATGGTCCCGAAGAACTCTATTTTAGAACACAGTGTTACGTTGTTACTGACCGACCGAAATCAAATAATTCCAACCGTAGTATAATGGGAACTATTCAATCGAGACCAGCCAACTGTTCGAAGACAGAATCAGTACTGACTGACTTCTGATTGGTCCTCGATGCCATTCGAAATTATTGATTTCTATCCATTGAGGCAATCACAGATGGCACGTCTTATCTTTGGTTCCGTATTTTTCCGATAGACTGCGTCTTTGTGTTTGTACGTCGTGTCCTCTAGTAAATGTGAGGCAATATTTTCGATATATTTTGTTGACATTTGACATAGGACACCAATATATTACCACAAGAATGACGTGCGCCACGAATTACGCGCCCAACAAGCATTGCAATTAATGTACCAGAGATTTATATTCAGTTTTTTTACGGCGATTTATATTAATAAAAGACGTACTGTCATTCACGTATGTTTATTCCGATTCTTTCGTTACAGGATACTTATTTATAGTGAGTTACATTGGGTCAACGTTACGCATGAATCTGCTACGTATTTGCGTCAACATGTAAAATGCATCAATTTTGCAAGAAATAATTATTGTGGAAAGAATATGTAATTTTAGACGTGTTATGATGTGTTACACGCATATAAGCACTATTTGTGTTATATGGGGTTTTGTGAGCGCGTAATATTGTTTTTTATAAGTGGTCGTGGCCGACTTTGCGCATCCTCCACCTCACGACTTTGATGCCTACGTGCGAATTTCTAAAAAACGATAAGTCATAATAAAGTATGAATTTCATTAACTTACCTGTCTCATGACGTCCATACAAAATTTCAATACTTTCCGAGCATCCGTTCGCTTTTTACAAAATTTGTGCGCAGGAAACTATTTTTTACTGATCCAGGTTACCCCATTTTGGTTGGTTTGGGTTAGGTTAGGTTAGGTTAGTGGGTCACCTGCGCAGACGTTGTTGCGCAGTGCAATCGTTTGACGTTCGCATGTGATGGCACCTTGAGCTCGTTATGGTTAATTGTAAATTATTACACACTTAAAAATTCGATTCATTCACTTTAAAAAGTATATTATATTCTGGGCTTCACTTTCATACCTAATTTAATTTTTTTACAAAGATATTTTATTGGACACATACTTTCAGTAATTGCAAGTACACCAATCACTTATCACTTAAATATGATGTTATTTAATATTTCATTGTGGAATTATATATGTTGTCACACGAAGAATAATTTATTAAAATATTTATTTAATTTTATATTACACTACATGTATTTATTACAGTGACTCCAGTGATCGTTATAAAGTATAAATGTTCTCAAATTACATAGGTGAAGCTTCTGCAGATACGCGATATCTGTATATGATTTACGTGTTACTAACTCGTACAAACGTCTTTACAGAGCACACATGGCATGCAAATGTCCTTTCACTGAAGTCGTATGTCTCAATGTGGCGAACCGCACATATACTTGCATGTTATGTTGGATTGGTGTTTCACTTGTTTCTATTCTCACACGTCACCGAGAAGACATCCTTACACTGAGATTCACTGTAGGTAGCACCCGTTAATACGTGATTGAACGGTGGTAATTAAACTTGTTAATGGTCCCGAAGAACTCTATTTTAGAACACAATGTTACGTTGTTACTGACCGACCGAAATCAAATAATTCCAACCGTAGTATAATGGGGACTATTCAATCGAGACCAGCCAACTGTTCGAAGACAGAATCAGTACTGACTGACTTCTGATTGGTCCTCGATGCCATTCGAAAGTATTGATTTCTATCCATTGAGGCAATCACAGATGGCACGTCTTATCTTTGGTTCCGTATTTTTCCGATAGACTGCGTCTTTGTGTTTGTACGTCGTGTCCTCTAGTAAATGTGAGGCAATATTTTCGATATATTTTGTTGACATTTGACATAGGACACCAATATATTACCACAAGAATGACGTGCGCCACGAATTACGCGCCCAACAAGCATTGCAATTAATGTACCAGAGATTTATATTCAGTTTTTTTACGGCGATTTATATTAATAAAAGACGTACTGTCATTCACGTATGTTTATTCCGATTCTTTCGTTACATGATACTTATTTATAGTGAGTTAGATTGGGTCATCGTTACGCATGAATCTGCTACGTATTTGCGTCAACATGTAGAATGCATCAATTTTGCAAGAAATAATTATTGTGGAAAGATTATGTATTTTTAGACGTGTTATGATGTGTTACACGCATATAAGCACTATTTGTGTTATATGGGGATTGTGCGAGCGCGTAATATCCTTATTTATCAGTGGTCGTGGCCGACTTTGCGCATCCTCCACCTCACGACTTTGATGCCTACGTGCGAATTTCTAAAAAGCGATAAGACATAATAGAGTATGAATTTCATTAACTTACCTGTGGCATGACGTCCATACAAAATTTCAATACTTTCCGAGCGTCCATTCGCTTTTTCCAAAATTTGTGCGCAGAAAACCCATTTGCACTGATCCAGGTTACCCCGTCTTGGTTGGTTTGGGATAGGTTAGGTTAGGTTAGTGGGTCACCTGCGCAGACGTTGCGCAGTGCAGTCGTATGACCTGCGCATGTGATGGCACCTTGAGCTCCTTTTGTTTAATTGTAAATTATTACACACTCAAAAATTCGATTCATTCACTTTAAAAAGTATATTATATTCTGGGCTTCACTTTCATACCTAATTTAATTTTTTTACAAAGATATTTTATTGGACACATACTTTCAGTATTTGCAAGTACACCAATCACTTATCACTTAAATATGATGTTATTGAATATTTCATTGTGGAATTATATATGTTGTCACACGAAGAATAATTTATTAAAATATTTATTTAATTTTATATTACACTACATGTATTTACTACAGTGACCCCAGTGATCGTTATAAAGTATAAATGTTCTCAAATTACATAGGTGAAGCTTCTGCAGATACGGGATATCTGTATATGATTTACGTGTTACTAACCCGTACAAACGTCTTTACAGAGCACATATGGCATGCAAATGTCCTTTCACTGAAGTCGTATGTCTCAATGTGGCGAACCGCACATATTCTTGCATGTTATGTTGGATTGGTGTTTCACTTGTTTCTATTCTCACACGTCACCGAGAAGACATCCTTACACTGAGATTCACTGTAGGTAGCACCCGTTAATACGTGATTGAACGGTGGTAATTAAACTTGTTAATGTTCCCGAAGAACTCTATTTTAAAACACAATGTTACGTTGATACTGACCGACCGAAATCAAATAATTCCAACCGTAGTATAATGGGTACTATTCAATCGAGACCAGCCAACTGTTCCAAGACAGAATCAGTACTGACTGACTTCTGATTGGTCCTCGATGCCATTCGAAAGTATTGATTTCTATCCATTGAGGTAATCACAGATGGCAAGTCTTATCTTTGGTTCCGTATTTTTCCGATAGACTGCGTCTTTGTGTTTGTACGTCGTGCCCTCAAGTAAATTTGAGGCAATATTTTCGATATCTTTTGTTGACATTTGATATAGGACATCAATATATTACCACAAGAATGACGTGCGCCACGAATTCCGCGCCCAACAAGCATTGCAATTAATGTACCAGAGATTTATATTCAGTTCTTTTACGGCAATTTATATTAATAAATCACGTTCTGTCATTCACGTATGTTTATTCCGATTCTTTCGTTTCATGATACTTATTTATAGTGAGTTAGATTGGGTCATCGTTACGCATGAATTTGCTACGTAATTGCGTCAACATGTAGAATGCATCAATTTTGCAATAAATAATTATTGTGGAAAGATTATGTATTTTTAGACGTGTTATGATGTGTTACACGCATATAAGCACTATTTGTGTTATATGTTGATTGTGTGAGCGCGTAATATCCTTATTTATCAGTGGTCGTGGCCGACTTTGCGCATCCTCCACCTCACGACTTTGATGCCTACGTGCGAATTTCTAAAAAGCGATAAGACATAATAGAGTATGAATTTCATTAACTTACCTGTGGCATGACGTCCATACAAAATTTCAATACTTTCCGAGCATCCATTCGCTTTTTCCAAAATTTGTGCGCAGGAAACTATTTTGCTCTGATCCAGGTTACCCCGTCTTGGTTGGTTTGGGTTAGGTTAGGTTAGGTTAGTGGGTCACCTGCGCAGACGTTGTTGCGCAGTGCAGTCGTATGACGTGCGCATGTGATGGCACCTTGAGCTCGTTATGGTTAATTGTAAATTATTACACACTCAAAAATTCGATTCGTTCACTTTAAAAAGTATATTATATTCTGGGCTTCACTTTCATACCTAATTTATTTTTTTTACAAAGATATTTTATTGGACACATACTTTCAGTATTTGCAAGTACACCAATCACTAATCACTGAAATATGATGTTATTGAATATTTCATTGTGGAATTATATATGTTGTCACACGAAGAATAATTTATTAAAATATTTATTTAATTTTATATTACACTACATGTATTTATTACAGTGAATCCAGTGATCGTTATAAAGTATAAATGTTCTCAAATTACATAGGTGAAGCTTCTGCAGATACGCGATATCTGTATATGATTTACGTGTTACTAACTCGTACAAACGTCTTTACAGAGCACACATGGCATGCAAATGTCCTTTCACTGAAGTCGTATGTCCCAATGTGGCGAACCGCACATATTCTTGCATGTTATGTTGGATTGGTGTTTCACTTGTTTCTATTCTCACACGTCACCGAGAAGACATCCTTACACTGAGATTCACTGTAGGTAGCACCCGTTAATACGTGATTGAACGGTGGTAATTAAACTTGTTAATGTTCCCGAAGAACTCTATTTTAAAACACAATGTTACGTTGATACTGACCGACCGAAATCAAATAATTCCAACCGTAGTATAATGGGTACTATTCAATCGAGACCAGCCAACTGTTCCAAGACAGAATCAGTACTGACTGACTTCTGATTGGTCCTCGATGCCATTCGAAATTATTAATTTCTATCCATTGAGGTAATCACAGATGGCACGTCTTATCTTTGGTTCCGTATTTTTCCGATAGACTGCGTCTTTGTGTTTGTACGTCGTGTCCTCTAGTAAATGTGAGGCAATATTTTCGATATATTTTGTTGACATTTGACATAGGACACCAATATATTACCACAAGAATGACGTGCGCCACGAATTCCGCGCCCAACAAGCATTGCAATTAATGTACCAGAGATTTATATTCAGTTTTTTTACGGCGATTTATATTAATATAAGACGTACTGTTATTCACGTATGTTTATTCCGATTCTTTCGTTACATGATACTTATTTATAGTGAGTTAGATTGGGTCATCGTTACGCATGAATCTGCTACGTATTTGCGTCAACATGTAGAATGCATCAATTTTGCAAGAAATAATTATTGTGGAAAGATTATGTATTTTTAGACGTGTTATGATGTGTTACACGCATATAAGCACTATTTGTGTTATATGGGGATTGTGTGAGCGCGTAATATCCTTATTTATCAGTGGTCGTGGCCGACTTTGCGCATCCTCCACCTCACGACTTTGAGGCCTACGTCCGAATTTCTAAAAAGCGATAAGACATAATAGAGTATGAATTTCATTAACTTACCTGTGGCATGACGTCCATACAAAATTTCAATACTTTCCGACCATCCATTCTCTTTTTCCAACATTTGTGCGCAGGAAACTATTTTGCACTGATCCAGGTTACCCCGTCTTGGTTGGTTTGGGTTAGGTTAGGTTAGGTTAGTGGGTCAACTGCGCAGACGTTGTTGCGCAGTGCAGTCGTATGACGTGCGCATGTGAAGGCACCTTGAGCTCGTTATGGTTAATTGTAAATTATTACACACTCAAAAAATCGATTCATTCACTTTAAAAAGTATATTATATTCTGGGCTTCACTTTCATACCTAATTTAATTTTTTTACAAAGATATTTTATTGGACACATACTTTCAGTATTTGCAAGTACACCAATCACTTATCACTTAAATATGATGTTATTGAATTTTTCATATGTGGAATTATATATGTTGTCACACGAAGAATAATTTATTAAAATATTTATTTAATTTTATATTACACTACATGTATTTACTACAGTGACCCCAGTGATCGTTATAAAGTATAAATGTTCTCAAATTACATAGGTGAAGCTTCTGCAGATACGGGATATCTGTATATGATTTACGTGTTACTAACTCGTACAAACGTCTTTACAGAGCACACATGGCATGCAAATGTCCTTTCACTGAAGTCGTATGTCTCAATGTGGCGAACCGCACATATTCTTGCATGTTATGTTGGATTGGTGTTTCACTTGTTTCTATTCTCACACGTCACCGAGAAGACATCCTTACACTGAGATTCACTGTAGGTAGCACCCGTTAATACGTGATTGAACGGTGGTAATTAAACTTGTTAATGTTCCCGAAGAACTCTATTTTAAAACACAATGTTACGTTGATACTGACCGACCGAAATCAAATAATTCCAACCGTAGTATAATGGGTACTATTCAATCGAGACCAGCCAACTGTTCCAAGACAGAATCAGTACTGACTGACTTCTGATTGGTCCTCGATGCCATTCGAAATTATTAATTTCTATCCATTGAGGTAATCACAGATGGCACGTCTTATCTTTGGTTCCGTATTTTTCCGATAGACTGCGTCTTTGTGTTTGTACGTCGTGTCCTCTAGAAAATGTGAGGCAATATTTTCGATATATTTTGTTGACATTTGACATAGGACACCAATATATTACCACAAGAATGACGTGCGCCACGAATTCCGCGCCCAACAAGCATTGCAATTAATGTACCAGAGATTTATATTCAGTTTTTTTACGGCGATTTATATTAATAAAAGACGTATTGTCATTCACGTATGTTTATTCCGATTCTTTCGTTACATGATACTTATTTATAGTGAGTTAGATTGGGTCATCGTTACGCATGAATCTGCTACGTATTTGCGTCAACATGTAGAATGCATCAATTTTGCAAGAAATAATTATTGTGGAAATATTATGTTTTTTTAGACGTGTTATGATGTGTTACACGCATATAAGCACTATTTGTGTTATATGGGGATTGTGTGAGCGCGTAATATCCTTAGTTATCAGTGGTCGTGGCCGACTTTGCGCATCCTCCACCTCACGAATTTAATGCCTACGTTCGAATTTCTAAAAAGCGATAAGACATAATAGAGTATGAATTTCAGTAACTTACCTGTGGCATGACGTCCATACAAAATTTCAATACTTTCCGAGCATCCATTCTCTTTTTCCAAAATTTGTGCGCAGGAAGCTATTTTGCACTGATCCAGGTTACCCCGTCTTGGTTGGTTTGGGTTAGGTTAGGTTAGGTTAGTGGGTCACTTGCGCAGACGTTGTTGCGCAGTGCAGTCGTATGACGTGCGCATGTGATGGCACCTTGAGCTCGTTATGGTTAATTGTAAATTATTACACACTCAGAAATTCGATTCATTCACTTTAAAAAGTATATTATATTCTGGGCTTCACTTTCATACCTAATTTAATTTTTTTACAAAGATATTTTATTGGACACATACTTTCAGTAATTGCAAGTACACCAATCACTTATCACTTAAATATGATGTTATTGAATATTTCATATGTGGAATTATATATGTTGTCACACGAAGAATAATTTATTAAAATATTTATTTAATTTTATATTACACTACATGTATTTACTACAGTGACCCCAGTGATCGTTATTAAGTATAAATGTTCTCAAATTACATAGGTGAAGCTTCTGCAGATACGTGATATCTGTATATGATTTACGTGTTACTAACTCGTACAAACGTCTTTACAGAGCACACATGGCATGCAAATGTCCATTCACTGAAGTCGTATGTCTCAATGTGGCGAAACGCACATATTCTTGCATGTTATGTTGGATTGGTGTTTCACTTGTTTCTATTCTCACACGTCACCGAGAAGACATCCTTACACTGAGATTCACTGTAGGTAGCACCCGTTAATACGTGATTGAACGGTGGTATTTAAACTTGTTAATGGTCCCGAAGAACTCTATTTTAGAACACAATGTTACGTTGATACTGACCGACCGAAATCAAATAATTCCAACCGTAGTATAATGGGTACTATTCAATCGAGACCAGCCAACTGTTCCAAGACAGAATCAGTACTGACTGACTTCTGATTGGTCCTCGATGCCATTCGAAAGTATTAATTTCTATCCATTGAGGTCATCACAGATGGCACGTCTTATCTTTGGTTCCGTATTTTTCCGATAGACTGCGTCTTTGTGTTTGTACGTCGTGTCCTCAAGTAAATTTGAAACAATATTTTCGATATCTTTTGTTGACATTTGATATAGGACATCAATATATTACCACAAGAATGACGTGCGCCACGAATTCCGCGCCCAACAAGCATTGCAATTAATGTACCAGAGATTTATATTCAGTTCTTTTACGGCAATTTATATTAATAAATCACGTTCTGTCATTGACGTATGTTTATTTCGATTCTTTCGTTACATGATAGTTATTTATAGTGAGTTAGATTGGGTCATCGTTACGCATTAATCTGCTACGTATTTGCGTCAACATGTAGAATGCATCAATTTTGCAAGAAATAATTATTGTGGAAAGATTATGTATTTTTAGACGTGTTATGATGTGTTACACGCATATAAGCACTATTTGTGTTATATGGGGATTGTGTGAGCGCGTAATATCCTTATTTATTAGTGGTCGTGGCCGACTTTGCGCATCCTCCACCTCACGACTTTGATGCCTACGTGCGAATTTCTAAAAAGCGATAAGACATAATAGAGTATGAATTTCATTAACTTACCTGTGGCATGACGTCCATACAAAATTTCAATACTTTCCGAGCATCCATTCGCTTTTTCCAAAATTTGTGCGCAGGAAACTATTTTGCTCTGATCCAGGATACCCCGTCTTGGTTGGTTTGGGTTAGGTTAGGTTAGGTTAGTGGGTCACCTGCGCAGACGTTGTTGCGCAGTGCAGTCGTATGACGTGCGCATGTGATGGCACCTTGAGCTCGTTATGATTAATTGTAAATTATTACACACTCAAAAATTCGATTCATTCACTTTAAAAAGTATATTATATTCTGGGCTTCACTTTCATACCTAATTTAATTTTTTTACAAAGATAGTTTATTGGACACATACTTTCAGTAATTGCAAGTACACCAATCACTTATCACTTAAATATGATGTCATTGAATATTTCATTGTTAAATTATATATGTTGTCACACGAAGAATAATTTATTAAAATATTTATTTTATTTTATATTACACTACATGTATTTACTGCAGTGACCCCAGTGATCGTTATAAACTATAAATGTTCTCAAATTACATAGGTGAAGCTTCTGCAGATACGCGATATCTGTATATGATTTACGTGTTACTAACTCGTACAAACGACTTTACAGAGCACACATGGCATGCAAATGTCCTTTCACTGAAGTCGTATGTCTCAATGTGGCGAACCGCACATATTCTTGCATGTTATGTTGGATTGGTGTTTCACTTGTTTCTATTCTCACACGTCACCGAGAAGACATCCTTACACTGAGATTCACTCTAGGTAGCACCCGTTAATACCTGATTGAACGGTGGTAATTAAACTTGTTAATTGTCCCGAAGAACTCTATTTTAGAACACAATGTTACGTTGATACTGACCGACCGAAATCAAATAATTCCAACCGTAGTATAATGGGGACTATTCAATCGAGACCAGCCAACTGTTCCAAGACAGAATCAGTACTGACTGACTTCTGATTGGTCCTCGATACCATTCGAAAGTATTAATTTCTATCTATTGAGGTAATCACAGATGGCACGTCTTATCTTTGGTTCCGTATTTTTCCGATGGACTGCGTCTTTGTGTTTGTACGTCGTGTCCTCTAGTAAATGTGAGGCAATATTTTCGATATATTTTGTTGACATTTGACATAGGACACCAATATATTACCACAAGAATGACGTGCGCCACGAATTCCGCGCCCAACAAGCATTGCAATTAATGTACCAGAGATTTATATTCAGTTTTTTTACGGCGATTTATATTAATAAAAGACGTACTGTCATTCACGTATGTTTATTCCGATTCTTTCGTTACATGATACTTATTTATAGTGAGTTAGATTGGGTCATCGTTACGCATGAATCTGCTACGTATTTGCGTCAACATGTAGAATGCATCAATTTTGCAAGAAATAATTATTGTGGAAAGATTATGTATTTTTAGATGTGTTATGATGTGTTACACGCATATAGGCACTATTTGTGTTATATGGGGATTGTGTGAGCGCGTAATATCCTTATTTTTCAGTGGTCGTGGCCGACTTTGCGCATCCTCCACCTCACGACTTTGATGCCTACGTGCGAATTTCTAAAAAGCGATAAGACATAATAGAGTATAAATTTCATTAACTTACCTGTGGCATGACGTCCATACAAAATTTCAATACTTTCCGAGCATCCATTCGCTTTTTCCAAAATTTGTGCGCAGGAAACTATTTTGCACTGATCCAGGTTACCCCGTCTTGGTTGGTTTGGGTTAGGTTAGGTTAGGTTAGTGGGTCACCTGCGTAGACGTTGTTGCGCAGTGCAGTCGTATGACGTGCGCATGTGATGGCACCTTGAGCTCTTTATGGTTAATTGTAAATTATTACACACTCAAAAATTCGATTCATTCACTTTAAAAAGTATATTATATTCTGGGCTTCACTTTCATACCTAATTTAATTTTTTTACAAAGATATTTTATTGGACACACACTTTCAGTAATTGCAAGTACACCAATCACTTATCACTTAAATATGATGTTATTGGATATTTCATTGTGGAATTATATATGTTGTCACACGAAGAATAATTTATTAAAATATTTATTTAATTTTATATTACACTACATGTATTTACTGCAGTGACCCCAGTGATCGTTATAAAGTATAAATGTTCTCAAATTACATAGGTGAAGCTTCTGCAGATACGCGATATCTGTATATGATTTACGTGATACTAACTCGAACAAACGTCTTTACAGAGCACACATGGCATGCAAATGTCCTTTCACTGATGTCGTATGTCTCAATGTGGAGAACCGCACATATTCTTGCATGTTATGATGGATTGGTGTTTCACTTGTTTCTATTCTCACACGTCACCGAGAAGACATCCTTACACTGAGATTCACTGTAGGTAGCACCCGTTAATACGTGATTGAACGGTGGTAATTAAACTTGTTAATTTACCCGAAGAACTCTACTTCTAGAGCACAAATTAACGTTGATACTGACCGACCGTAATCAAATAATTCCAACCGTAGTATAATGGGGACTATTCAATCGAGACCAGCCAAATGTTCCAAGACAGAATCAGTACTGACTGACTTCTGATTGGTCCTCGATGCCATTCGAAAGTATTGATTTCTATCCATTGAGTTAATCACAGATGGCACGTCTTACCTTTGGTTCCGTATTTTTCCGATAGACTGCGTTTTTGTGTTTGTACGTCGTGTCCTCTAGTAAATGTGAGGCAATATTTTCGATACATTTTGTTGACATTTGACATAGGACACCAATATATTACCACAAGAATGACGTGCGCCACGAATTTCGCGCCCAACAAGCATTGCAATTAATGTACCAGAGATTTATATTCAGTTCTTTTACGGCAATTTATATTAATAAATCACGTTCTGTCATTCACGTTTGTTTATTCCGATTCTTTCGTTACATGATACTTATTTATAGTGAGTTAGATTGGGTCATCGTTACGCATGAATCTGTTACGTATTTGCGTCAACATGTAGAATGCATCAATTTTGCAAGAAATAATTATTGTGGAAAGATTATGTTTTTTTAGACGTGTTATGATGTGTTACACGCATATAAGCACTATTTGTGTTATATGGGGATTGTGTGAGCGCGTAATATCCTTATTTATCAGTGGTCGTGGCCGACTTTGCGCATCCTCCACCTCACGAATTTAATGCCTACGTTCGAATTTCTAAAAAGCGATAAGACATAATAGAGTATGAATTTCAGTAACTTACCTGTGGCATGACGTCCATACAAAATTTCAATACTTTCCGAGCATCCATTCTCTTTTTCCAAAATTTGTGCGCAGGAAGCTATTTTGCACTGATCCAGGTTACCCCGTCTTGGTTGGTTTGGGTTAGGTTAGGTTAGGTTAGTGGGTCACTTGCGCAGACGTTGTTGCGCAGTGCAGTCGTATGACGTGCGCATGTGATGGCACCTTGAGCTCGTTATGATTAATTGTAAATTATTACACACTCAAAAATTCGATTCATTCACTTTAAAAAGTATATTATATTCTGGGCTTCACTTTCATACCTAATTTAATTTTTTTACAAAGATAGTTTATTGGACACATACTTTCAGTAATTGCAAGTACACCAATCACTTATCACTTAAATATGATGTTATTGAATATTTCATTGTTAAATTATATATGTTGTCACACGAAGAATAATTTATTAAAATATTTATTTTATTTTATATTACACTACATGTATTTACTGCAGTGACCCCAGTGATCATTATAAACTATAAATGTTCTCAAATTACATAGGTGAAGCTTCTGCAGATACGCGATATCTGTATATGATTTACGTGTTACTAACTCGTACAAACGACTTTACAGAGCACACATGGCATGCAAATGTCCTTTCACTGAAGTCGTATGTCTCAATGTGGCGAACCGCACATATTCTTGCATGTTATGTTGGATTGGTGTTTCACTTGTTTCTATTCTCACACGTTACCGAGAAGACATCCTTACACTGAGATTCACTGTAGGTAGCACCCGTTAATACGTGATTGAACGGTGGTAATTAAACTTGTTAATTTAGCCGAAGAACTCTACTTCTAGAGCACAACTTAACGTTGATACTGACCGACCGTAATCAAATAATTCCAACCGTAGTATAATGGGGACTATTCAATCGAGACCAGCCAAATGTTCCAAGACAGAATCAGTACTGACTGACTTCTGATTGGTCCTCGATGCCATTCGAAAGTATTGATTTCTATCCATTGAGGTAATCACAGATGGCACGTCTTACCTTTGGTTCCGTATTTTTCCGATAGACTGCGTTTTTGTGTTTGTACGTCGTGTCCTCTAGTAAATGTGAGGCAATATTTTCGATACATTTTGTTGACATTTGACATAGGACACCAATATATTACCACAAGAATGACGTTCGCCACGAATTCCGCGCCCAACAAGCATTGCAATTAATGTACCAGAGATTTATATTCAGTTCTTTTACGGCAATTTATATTAATAACTCACGTTCTGTCATTCACGTATGTTTATTCCGATTCTTTCGTTACATGATACTTATATATAGTGAGTTAGATTGGGTCATCGTTACGCATGAATCTACTACGTATTTGCGTCAACATGTAGAATGCATCAATTTTGCAAGAAATAATTATTGTGGAAAGATTATGTATTTTTAGACGTGTTATGATGTGTTACACGCATATAAGCACTATTTGTGTTATATGGGGATTGTGTGAGCGCGTAATATCGTTATTTATAATTGGTCGTGGCCGACTTTGCGCATCCTCCACCTCACGACTTTGGTGCCTACGTGCGAATTTCTAAAAAGCGATAAGACATAATAGAGTATGAATTTCATTAACTTACCTGTGGCATGACGTCCATACAAAATTTCAATACTTTCCGAGCATCCATTCGCTTTTACCAAAATTTGTGTGCGGGAAACTATTTTGCACTGATCCAGGTTACCCCGTCTTGGTTGGTTTGGGTTAGGTTAGGTTAGGTTAGTGAGTCACCTGCGCAGACGTTGTTGCGCAGTGCAGTCGTATGACGTGCGCATGTGATGGCACCTTGAGCTCGTTATGGTTAATTGTAAATTATTACACACTCAAAAATTCGATTCATTCACTTTAAAAAGTATATTATATTCTGGGCTTCACTTTCATACCTAATTTAATTTTTTTACAAAGATATTTTATTGGACACATACTTTCAGTAATTGCAAATTCACCAATCACTTATCACTTAAATATGATGTTATTGAATATTTCATTATGAAATTATATATGTTGTCACACGAAGAATAATTTATTAAAATATTTATTTAATTAGATATTACACTACATGTATTTACTACACTGACCCCAGTGATCGTTATAAAATATATATGTTTTCAAATTACATAGGTGAGCTTCTGCAGATACGCGATATCTGTATATGATTTACGTGTTACTAACTCGTACAAACGTCTTTACAGAGCACACATGGCATGCAAATGTCCTTTCACTGAAGTCGTATGTCTCAATGTGGTGAACCGCACATATTCTTGCATGTTATGTTGGATTGGTTTTTCACTTGTTTCTATTCTCACACGTCACCGAGAAGACATCCTTACACTGAGAATCACTGTAGATAGCACCCGTTAATACGTGATTGAACGGTGGTAATTAAACTTGTTAATTGTCCCGAAGAACTCTATTTTAGAACACAATGTTACGTTGATACTGACCGACCGAAATCAAATAATTCCAACCGTAGTATAATGGGGACTATTCAATCGAGACCAGCCAACTCTTCCAAGACAGAATCAGTACTGACTGACTTCTGATTGGTCCTCGATGCCATTCGAAAGTATTGATTTCTATACATTGAGGTCATCACAGATGGCACGTCTTATCTGTGGTTCCGTATTTTTCCGATAGACTGCGTCTTTGTGTTTGTACGTCGTGTCCTCAAGTAAATTTGAGGCAATATTTTCGATATCTTTTGTTGACATTTGACATAGGACACCAATATATTACCACAAGAATGACGTGCGCCACGAATTCCGCGCCCAACAAGCATTGCAATTAATGTACCAGATATTTATATTCAGTTCTTTTACGGCAATTTATATTAATAAATCACGTATTGTCATTCACGTATGTTTATTCCGATTCTTTCGTTACAGGATACTTATTTATAGTGAGTTAGATTGGGTCATCGTTACGCATGAAACTGCTACGTTTTTGCGTCAACATGCAGAATGCATCCATTTTGCAAGAGTTAATTATTGTGAAAAGATTATGTAATTTTAGACGTGTTATGATGTGTTACACGCATATAAGCACTATTTGTGTTATATGGGGATTGTGTGAGCGCGTAATATCGTTATTTATAATTGGTCGTGGCCGACTTTGCGCATCCTCCACCTCACGACTTTGATGCCTACGTGCGAATTTCTAAAAAGCGATAAGACATAATAGAGTATGAATATCATTAGCTTACCTGTGGCATGATGTCCATACAAAATTTCAATACTTTGTGAGCATCCATTCGCTTTTTCCAAAATTCGTGCGCAGGAAACTATTTTGCACTGATCCAGGTTACCCCGTCTTGTTTGGTTTGGGTTAGCGTAGGTTTGGTTAGTGGGTCACCTGCGCAGACGTTGTTGCGCAGTGCAGTCGTATGACGTGCGCATGTGATGGCACCTTGAGCTCGTTATAGTTAATTGTAAATTATTACACACTCAAAAATTCGATTCATTCACTTTAAAAAGTATATTATATTCTGGGCTTCACTTTCATACCTAATTTAATTTTTTTACAAAGATATTTTATTGCACACATACCTTCAGTAATTGCAAGTACACCAATCACTTATCACTTAAATATGATGTTATTGAATATTTCATTGTGGAATTATATATTTTGTCACACGAAGAAGAATTTATTAAAATATTTATATAATTAGATATTACACTACATGTATTTACTTCAGTGACCCCAGTCATCGTTATAAAGTATAAATGTTCTCAAATTACACAGGTGAAGCTTCTGCAGATACGCGATATCTGTATATGATTTACGTGTTACTAACTCGTACAAACGTCTTTACAGAGCACACATGGCATGCAAATGTCCTTTCACTGAAGTCGTATGTCTCAATGTGGCTAACCGCACATATTCTTGCATGCTATGTTGGATTGGTGTTTCACTTGTTTCTATTCTCACACGTCACCGAGAAGACATCCTTACACTGAGATTCACTGTATTTAGCACCCGTTAATACGTGATTGAACGGTGGTAATTATACTTGTTAATGGTCCCGAAGAACTCTATTTCTAGAACACAATGTTACGTTGATACTGACCGACCGTAATCAAATAATTCCAACCGTAGTATAATGGGGACTATTCAATCGAGACCAGCCAACTGTTCCAAGACAGAATCAGTACTGACTGACTTCTGATTGGTCCTCGATGCCATTCGAAAGTATTGATTTCTATCCATTGAGGTCATCACAGATGGCACGTCTTATCTTTGGTTCCGTATATTTCCGATAGACTGCGTTTTTGTGTTTGTACGTCGTGTCCTCAAGTAAATTTGAGGCAATATTTTCGATATATTTTGTTGACATTTGACATAGGACACCAATATATTACCACAAGAATGACGTGCGCCACGAATTCCGCGCCCAACAAGCATTGCAATTAATGTACCAGATATTTATATTCAGTTATTTTACGGCAATTTATATTAATAACTCACGTTCTGTCATTGACGTATGTTTATTTCGATTCTTTCGTTACATGATAGTTATTTATAGTGAGTTAGATTGGGTCATCGTTACGCATGAATCTGCTACGTATTTGCGTCAACATGTAGAATGCATCAATTTTGCAAGAAATAATTATTGTGGAAAGATTATGTATTTTTATACGTGTTATGATGTGTTACACGCATATAAGCACTATTTGTGTTATGTGGGGATTGTGTGAGCGCGTAATATCCTTATTTATAATTGGTCGTGGCCGACTTTGCGCATCCTCCACCTCACGACTTTGATGCCTACGTGAGAATTTCTAAAAAGCGATAAGTCATAATAGAGTATGAATATCATTAACTTACCTGTGGCATGACGTCCATACAAAATTTCAATACTTTCTGAGCATCCATTCGCTTTTTCCAAAATTTGTGCACAGGAAACTATTTTGCACTGATCCAGGTTACCCCGTCTTGGTTGGTTTGGGTTAGGTTAGGTTAGGTTAGTGGGTCACCTGCGCAGACGTTGTTGCGCAGTGCAGTCGTATGACGTGCGCATGTGTTGGCACCTTGAGCTCGTTATAGTTAATTGTAAATTATTACACACTCAAAAATTCGATTCATTCACTTTAAAAAGTATATTATATTCTGGGCTTCACTTTCATACTTAATTTAATTGTTTTACAAGGATATTTTATTGGACACATACTTTCAGTAATTGCAAGTACACGAATCACTTATATCTGAAATATTATGTTATTGAATATTTCATTGTGGAATTATATATGTTGGTTCACGAAGAAGAATTTATTAAAATATTTATTTAATTTTATATTACACTACATGTATTTACTACAGTGACCCCAGTGATCGTTATAAAGTATAAATGTTCTCAAATTACATAGGTGAAGCTTCAGCAGATACGTGATATCTGTATATGATTACGTGTTACTAATTCGTACAAACATCTTTACAGAGCACACATGGCATGCAAATGTCCTTTCACTGAAGTCGTATGTCTCAATGTGGCGAACCGCACATATTCTTGCATGTTATGTTGGATTGGTGTTTCACTTGTTTCTATTCTCACACGTCACCGAGAAGACATCCTTACACTGAGATTCACTGTAGGTAGCACCCGTTAATACGTGATTGAACGGTGGTAATTAATCTTGTTAATGTTCCCGAAGAACTCTTTTTCTAGAGCACAAAGTTACGTTGATACTGACCGACCGAAATCAAATAATTCTAACCGTAGTTTAATGGGGACTATTCAATCGAGACTAGCCGACTGCTTCAAGACTGAATCAGTACTGACTGACTTCTGATTGAACCTCGATGCCATTCGAAAATATTGATTTCTATCCATTGAGGTCATCACAGATGGCTCTTCTTACCTTTGGTTCCGTATTTTTCCGGTGGACTGAGTCTTTTTGTTTGTACGTCGTGTCCTCAAGTAAATGTGAGGCAATATTTTCGATATATTTTGTTGACATTGACATATGACACCAATATATTAACACAAGAATGACGTACGCCACAAATTCCGCGCCCAACAAGCATTGCAATTAATGTACCAGAGATTTATATTCAGTATTTTTGTGCGGCCATTTATATTAATAAATGACGTTCTGTCATTCACGTATGTTTATTCCGATTCTTTCGTTACATGATACTTATTTATAGTGAGTTAGATTGGGTCATCGCTACGCATGAATCTGCTACGTATTTGCGTCAACATGTAGAATGCATCAATTTTGCAAGAAATAATTATTGTGGAAAGATTATGTATTTTTAGACGTGTTATGATGTGTTACACGCATATAAGCATTTTTTGTATTATATAGGGACTGCTTAGCGTGTAATATTTTTATTGTTAAGTGGTCACTTCCGGTGTTCCGCATCCTCCACCTCACGACTTTGATGCATTCGTGCGTATTTATAAAAAGCGTTAAGACGTAATAGAGTACAAATATCAAAATTTTATTTTGAAATGTATCGAGATATTACAAAGATCCGGTTTGTCAGAAATATATACATTATATATATATATCCACACTAACGTCACATTTAGACAGGTCCGACCTCTGTAAATTAGGTACACCTGGAATTTATTTATCTGTCACCGTAGGAATCACATGATAGTTTGAGGAACGATAGAAGCGTGAAAATGTAAGATTATTCTATATGGTATGTACTCGGGACCGAACAAAACGGACGATGCATGCGGGGAAAAGATATTTCGGGGATCGATGGATAGAGGTTTCACTGTATTACCGAAGTCAGTCGAATGTTTCTCGAGCTGAGTTGACGCAGAGAAACAATAATATAAAACACAAAAAGTGTGTTGGGTCTCAAATCTCATATCTGTCCACTTGCTATCGAAACCTTCGCATTAGCTAAGACTGGAATGTCTCTAATTTGCCAATATCAATGTAAATAAAATACATATTGCAATTCTCGATTTGTGGACAAAGAGACAGGAAAACACGTAGAAGCCATCAGGAGCATTTTTGAAACTTTTCATTCTGATCGAGCCTAGAAATGTGTTCTTTCAATCGAAACTTTTACAGCGTCAGTATTCAACTGGACAGCTCGGCGATAGAGAATGTGTTATACGAACACATCCCACATTCATGCATACATATGGCCGTAAAAGAAATGCAGCGAGCTATATTTCATATACGTACCATGCGAGGGCTGGGTATTTGTGTTCAGTGCTCTTCTGACCGCGCGCGCCAGACTGGGATGTCGGTAATCAAATGAGACGCAAGCTTCGACAACGTAACACGGGCTTATGAAAATGCAAACTGTCCTTCTCTTTCTGGATAGTGCTTCGTATAAATAATGATGGTGATGATGTAGGCAGCAAGGACCTCTGAAACGTCGTTGAACTTCTACCAGACTACAAAGCGCAACAACCCAGAAGACAGCCATCTGCGAATGATGACTTTACTGGTGTGAAGTTTTGGAAATTTTATTTTAGTATGTCGCACGGAGGTCTAGCGAATAGAACGTTGGCCTTGTAATCCTGGGGTCTAGGTTTCGATTCACGGCGGTCCTTGAATTTATAACTTGTGTTGGGCAAGGCCGTGGTCTAGGCAACACGGAGTTTTCCTCCGTGGCATCCCAACAATTACTCCATTCACACACAGAAGAAGGCAATGGCAAACCACTTCTGGATCATCTGCCAAGAACGTATATGAACAGGTCCCAGTCCGAGAAAAGGATGGAAGGATCCTGTTCATATGGACCTGTCGTCAGACAGAACACTAAAAGATTGTGGCACGAAGTAAGTCGCACAAATGAAGGTATTGAAGAACTTCTTTTCACGTTCTTATAATCAGTAAATATCACTGAAGGAGACCCACTGGGATCGAAACATGCTGGGCCCTTTCTAAGAAGCACGCATAAAGCCCTGTGAAGTTTTAGGTTACAACTTGTCCCTTACGTTGGATTGCCTTGTCATTAAGTACTTTGTTATTGGCTGTTAAAACTCTGTAGCTCCAGTTTCAGACCTTAGGATTGTTATTCATTCGTCGATTTAATGAGCCAGTCGTGTGTTCTAAATACCATTTTTATAACTCCCTGTAAAGAAAGTGGAGTAGGATCATGTAACTGTGGTGGGGACCATTCTCAAACAAAATCGATTAAAATAAGTTAGTGGGTCATATACACGTAAAAGATTAGCGAAATAGTGAACATCGGTAAGATGAGGGATGGATGAAATTAAAATGTGTTATGATGAAATGAAAAGCATTTGTCGATCGGATAAATGCCCTAAAGACAGGTGTGATATTGTAAGATTTGAGCTTTTCACAGCGGTGAGTATGAAGATTTCTGTCTTCTGGGTTGTTGCGCTGTGTAGTCTGGTCGATCTTTACCAACGAATCATCGCCCTGATGACGGAGGCAGTATGACCTCTGAAACGTTGGTTAACATCTGCCAGACTACACAGCGCAACAACCCAGACGAAGAAATCTTCAGGTGTGATATTCTTTCTACACGGCGACGTTTTGAAACTTCTTAAATCGGAGTCCTATTCATCTTCAGACCATTCCCGCAACTGTGCGCGGTGTCTCTGTACGCGATGCGCGTTCCCCTTAGTTGCTCGCTGGTTCTGAGCAGTGTCACAGTCGCTTGTCGCAGGTTGTGGCCGTAGGATGTAAGCCTGCTGGTTCGCCGTTATTGGCGTTGACGATAGGGGCTCTGGAGTCTACACATGGCGTGTGATTGTGACTTCCATAAGCAGTGAGAGATTTTCGCGGGTCCATTGTCAACATTAAAGAAGAGTTGTGAACTTGGTTTACGAAACATTGTACTTTGAATACTATATTTGCTGTGTGATCCTAATTATAAATCATATTTAATGACATGATACGCAAGATGAAAGGTTTTAACACGTTATGTCCTTATTTTCAATGAATACATGAAGGTCATTACTACAGTAAAGCAATTTGTTAAGAATAATAGACTGTTGTCAGTTTAGTTGATACAAGTAACTGGTTTTGTATCCACTGAAGTCGCCACAAACTGTAACATGGGCTAACTGTGGTTCATTGTAAACTTGCATTAAAACCAAATTTAAATCATGAGTTTGCTTGGGGAACTTTTGAACTGAAACAAGATCACAAAATTTCTTTAGTTTCAGATATGTATAAAAGGGTCTGTTACGAAAGAACTAATGTTCATTTGACCACTGCAAGTGAAACTGTCCGACACATGGCCAAATAAACTTCTGAAAGGTATTCACAATTCCTTCTACAACAGTTTTAATTTTCTTTAATTTAAATTAATAATATTTATGATGTGCTGACTATGTCATTTCGTTGTCAGTTGGATATTATCTGTGATTTTATTCGTAACATTTATAATCTTCGGGATCAATACTGCGATGTGTATAGATTCTTTAATGTCATTGCCACAAATTAAGATTTACAAGCCAAGTGATGTGCATTTTATTCTTGTGAAATAGTCTACATTTCTTAAAAAGACATATTGGCTGTGAAGACTCATCTGTTTCTTACGTATGCCTTGTGCTGAATGCTGTTCTGGTGCCCAGTTTGACTGTTTTGCGTGTGTCGTTCATAATTTGCTATTGTGAGGACTTGGTTGGTCTGCAGTCTTTGTTCTTATGCGTGCGGTCTCCAAGCGCTAAGAAGACAAGTATCTTCGAGGTCATCGCGTAGGTGTGGTGAGTAGGAGATTGATAAACTGTTTTTTAATAAAAACTGTGCGCGTCGTTTGACTAAAGTTGAAATCAAGCGGCACGAACGTTGAAGGGCGACTGCAAATTACAGTATAGATTTAAAAGGTTTTTATTCAGACCACGTATTGGAAAATAGATTGCTTTACAACAGTGGTCCAACATCAAAGTTTTTGTTTATAGCTGTTCAGTTTCGGAAAGCGGTGATGATTTTCAACTACGAACCCGGGCGATTCTGATCCCCGCATGGTTAGAAATGGTTACTAACCACTTTCGTAAAACGTAGTTTCTTCAGTAAACACGGTTTGTTCCCGAAGAATTCTTCATCTTCTTGAACTGCGAATGCCACATAATATTGAAATTAAAGGTTCTCTATCCTGCAAACCCTTGGACTTAACATTGACGTGACTTTGACATGACGATGACAAATACGTTATTTCAAATTGACACAAGTTTTATCTCTCAGATTCCTTCAGATCGGGAGATATGTGCCTTTGAAAACTTGAGTTTCGAATACAACTGAAAAATTAAAATGTCTCTATTCTCGAAACCCTTGGACTTACATTGACGTAACTGTGACATGACGATGACATATACGTTACCTAAAAGTGATATAAGGTTTGTCTCTCAGATTCCTACAGATCGGAAGATATTTGCCTTTGAAAAATTGACTTTCGAATAACCTTGAAAAATTGAAATGTCTCTATCCTGCAAACCCTTATACATACATTGACATGACTCAGATATGATGTTGATATATACGTGACCTCACACTGACATGAGTTTTGTCTGTCGTATTCTTACAGATCACGAGATATATGCCTTTCAAAAATTGAGTTTCGAATACCACTGAAAAATTAAAATGTCCCTATCCTGCAAACCCTTGGACATGCATTGACGTGACTCTGACATGAACTTGACATATACGTTACCTCATACGGACATGCGTTTTATCTATCAGGTTCCTACAGATCGGGAGATATGTGCCTTTGAAAAATTGAATTTCGAATAACCTCGAAAAATTTAAAGGTCTGTATCCTCCAAACCCTTGGACTTACATTGTCGGGACTCTGACATGAAGTTGACATATATGCGACCTCATACTGACATGCGACTTATCTCTCAGATTACTACAGATAGCGAGATATATGTCTTTGAAAAATTTATTTTCGAATACCCCTGAAAAAGTAAAAGTTTCTATCTTCCAAACCCTTGGACTTATATTGACGTGACTCCGACATGACGATGACATACACGTTACCTCAATGTGACATAAGGTTTGTCTCTCAGATTCCTACAGATCGGGAGATATGTGCCTTTGAACAATTGGCTTTCGAATAACCTTGAAAAATTAAAATGTCTCTATCCTGCAAACCCTTGAACACACATTGACGTGACTCAGACATGAAGTTGAGATATACGTGGCTTCATACTGATATGAGTTTTGTCTCTCAGATTAATACAGATCGGGAGTTATATACCTTCGAATAATTTAGTTTCGAATACCCCTGAAAAATTAAAATGTCTCTATCCTCCAAACCCTTGGACTTTCATTGACGTGACTCTGACATGAATTTTACATATAAGTGACCTCATACTGACATGAGATTCATCTCTCAGATTCCTACAAATCGGGAGATATGTACCTTTGAAAAGCTGACTTTCGAATAACCTCGAAAAATTAAAAGGTCTTTATCCTCCAAACCCTTGGACTTACATTGACGTGACTCTGACACGACGATCACATACACGTTACCTCAAAGTGACATAAGGTTTACTCTCAGATTCCTACAGATCGCGAGATATGTTTTTTTTAAAAATTTAGTTTCGAATACCTCTGAAAAATTAACCCGTCAGCTGGGGTTTTTAAGATTTGAGAGAATCCTCTAAACTATCGCTGACTGGTGCGGCAAAATACAGAAAGAAAAAAGAAAACAGCTTGGTTTTGGCCATTAATAGAACTCTCAAAGTACTTTAAGCCTGTAAATAATTTTGCAAAAATAATGGAACTATCTTTATGCGTAGGTCACGTTCCCTTATCTGACTTTTCTGCAGTTATAGGTGCATAGAATCTCAGGCTTTTGAAATGCTGAGATCGTGAACTCAAATTCTTCTTGGGCAACCTGAACTTCAATACTACATTCATTCTGTATGTGACATGAGAGCCCACTAAGGAAGATACAACATGGTTTGCTTGAGAATTCTGTAATAGGTCATACGAGTAGTGGTGGCACCTAAATTCGCGATGTGTATGGCGAGAGAGGGGAGTTCATTAGTACTGGGAGTTGCACAGCCTCATCTGCGGTGACACATCGATCTAAAGACAGCTAGAGCTACAAACCAACTGAAGCTGACACCCCTCTAGCGCGTACTTCTGACGGGTCCACCTCAATCGACCAAAATCAGTACTTTGCGCTAGTGCCACCACTTCTCGCTCGGCCTCTATGTGATCCCTCGGGAAAATCCATAAAATAAGATTATTGAAAAAACAGTTTTGAGCAGTTAACTACTGAGTACAGAGAGGGATGTCTTCCGTTATTTCATAAAATGTGTGGATCAAATTAAACACCTTTATTATAGCTATTGTCAGTAGACAATGTCTTAGATGAAGATGGTGCAAGCCAACTTCAGGAAGAGGAAAGACATGAACTCGGCCAAACGATTTCTTTACTTACTCTGAAGTGCAAACAACACCCAAAGAGGGAGTTCCTTCTGGATGGACTTTCATTCAAGTCTGTTAATATCTTGATTGTTGTTAAATCGATAACCTTACAAAATGGGAAACTTATTCCTGGAATTTGCTATAATATTCAGAATAGTGAGCATATAAAATGACTGAAAAATCTACAAAATTTTGTAAATTACTGATGGAAAGATCATTATTCTGAATATACAATTCATAATATGAAACCTAACCACAAAACAAATGATCAATAATGTTCATCAATTGTGGCGCTAATAATTAAAGGCAACAAGCAAATAATATTCACTGTCCTTATTTAGTACTAAGAAACGTTTAAACAAACCACGTTCTTGCTGCTTAAAAATTTCACAATATACATTCAAAAACGAATTTTAAAGTCCAGCTGTTATAAAAATATTCACATCAGATGCCTGCAAATCTGCCGCAAAATACCTCCATGCCCTCATTCCCCCAGAACCCATCCCAGTGCTAGTATCATGTTCTGAAGCTGACCTTTACCCCTCGGAAAGGACCTCTGGTACCCAATGGACTGGAGGCGGGGTGGGCCTCAGAAGCTATAATAAAATCCTATGCTCATCAGGGATCGAACCCTGAACATCCAGCCTTTAGTCAGTTATTATAATGACTGAGCTACTCCTTTCATATTTTAAGAAGTAAGCTAGCTGTAATCATGCAGTCTAATTGTCGGAAACTTGAATAGAGACCCAAGTATGATGAAATAATTATTTATGCAAGACCAGTAAAGTAGAAATCATTTCTACATTACAAGTACTATGACACCATATAAACCATGAAAAGAAATAAAGCCTTAAAAATCCAACCGGTTGAATCAAGTGGTAATCAGGTAACTTGGACTTAGGAGGTACCGAGATTGAATCTCGACTGTGGCCTGACTGAGGAGTTTTGTGGTTTCCCTCAGTCACTCCAGGCAATGACTGGAATAAACCATGACCACGTCTCCTAATTCCTTTTAGGTTCACTGATATCACTATAAATAGAAATCACTCGTTTATACGTACTATTCACGCAGATGCACAATCCACGCTAGAATTGCTTCCTACCCCTCTTCAAGAAAAATTAGATTGTTTTGGTAACGAGATTACTCCCGTTCAGTGACGACAAAAAATAGACAAGATAAAAATTATGAATGTCTGTGGTAAATGATGTCAGTGATGCCAATAGTATATATAATGTCCAGCCGAATGTTTAGCAGTTGTTAAGGCCATTCCACGTAATACCTATCAAAAGGAACAACAAATGGTTTTGATAACATCTACAAATTATGTGACTTTGACCCTTGTACAATGACAACAACAAAAGCAACAGTGACATGATAAAGGTGGTCATCCCGCAAAAAGTGCACATATTCTCTTCTTAAACATTTCACACGTTATCATTCCTCTAATGTGAGAGACAAAGTTTTACACCGAATATTTGAAGTTCGTCACAATTTCAAGTAGATAACTTTATATTACGATTTTATCTCACTGTCTGACGATGAGACGTGATTAGTTTTCATGCTTACTTCTACACCGGTACTAGTAACTCTCCTAACTAATGTGTAATAGTATTCTGTTTTGTATTATCAATATCATTATCATGAGCACAGACCAGAAGCTAATGACGTATTCTAAAGCAAATTTTAAATGCAGCTGCGGTGATAAAATCTCCAAGTTTAAGACCATTGTGTATAGAAAATTCATCAGACCTCTTCAGACTTTTCTAGGTTCCAATGAAATACATGTTAATCAGTTAACTAGTTTTTGTGGGAATACCAAATTCATATCATAGGCTTCCTTGAACTCCATACCTGATGTAATACCAAGCAAAGCTAACCACCAATCAAAAAAGCTAAGGGCGGAGTCCTGCGTAAGCGCAAACATTTTCCCTTGCTAGGTACACCATTCCTGCATACGAAACGCATGCTGGAAATGGTAAACAGAGCATTATAACTAAAACGGGAATTTGCCTCCGCTAACAGGGTTCTGTCGTGGCGGGAGCCTCGACCATTCAAACTGGGGTCTGTTACTGCTGATGGGAGGTTATCCCGTCAGGCAAATTGTCCAAAGAATGTTTATTTGGATCTCTGAGGTTTGAACCCAGAGAGGGTGGGGCCGTTTCGGCTGAAGGCCTCTGCAGCTTTGGGGGGGAGATCACTTCAGCTGAGGGCCTCCGTGATCTGGGAGGGATTGGCGGGTCGTGCCCCTTTTAAATTATACCCTGGCATTCGCCTTGCAACTGAGGAAAAGCACGGAACACCTCAGTCAGGGTAGCCGAGTGGTCTGACCACTCGTTGCGCCGACTTGGCCGTCTTCTATTAGCCTTCTTATAAGCAGATATAGATTTCTTCCAGTGCTCTGGCATTTTCTCCATATTTAAAATATAATTAATAAATGTATGGGTCTCAAGACTACCTCCAGCTTGTACAAGGCCTACTGGAATTTTATTAAGTAGTCATTTTACATATTCAGCTTTTCAATAAGTGTCATTCACAAAGGAAGTTGGCTGAGCTACTAATGGCTCAGATGTTTGTAAATTTGTCAAAGATCACTATCCCAATGGACATTCAGTAGCTGACAAAAGTGGTGGTTATGCAATGACCAGTTTGACGAGATGGATGGGGCATGTAACATGCATCACAGAATTTTAGTCAGCTTGGATTAAGACCACTATTGAGATGTAAGCATAGAAGGAAGAATACTAATGCAACTTTAAGAAAGAAAGGTGAATGATCTGAAGAGTAGTTTTGGGCCAACAGCCATTTCAGGTGTTCGGAAAACATTGAAATTTCACTACCGTCAGAGTGAGAAGAGTTCCCCAAATGCTGGCTGGTAGACGTAGAATTCATTAAACAAGGTACTAGAATGTGCTGAGATCAGGGTAACAAAGAATCAGGCTCCATGAAATTACATTAATAAGTCCTTCATTTAATAGTCACCCAAGAGTCTTGAATTTAGTTAACAGGAGAAATTGCATGAATGACTTGTGCACCAGGTTGCTCACTTCATCCCTTAGTTCAAAATCCTTTCCTAAAATACGCGGGAGGTAGGAATGTAACAATTGCTGAATGAACTGATGAAATCTACGTATTTACAATGTACTTAGTAACCCCCACATCGAGCATAAGAAATTAGGAAATCAGTCGGGGTAAAAGGAATATAATATGTGAAACATGCCTGAAACAGGAGTTCATAGCAAAAAAAGTCGCAATAAACATTTAACATGGAAAACGAATACCTCAAATCGTTGAAAGGCAGAATGGATGTTAAAAATGTAAGAGATAATCATAGCGTTGTGAAATCTGCGCCATCATACATGGAGAACATACCAAACTCAGTCAAGAAAAAATGTGGCCCTTAAAAGGGCCACTTTAAATATAGTGAAATAAAGCTCGTTCGCCTCTGATGCGTCTAGCAAGTTAAATATCCTTGGGCTTAATAGTCGCATACTTTGGAAACGAAGATCCGTCTTAAAATGTTGACAATTTCGTGCACAAGACGTGAAAAGGCAACTTGCTAATAAGCAGCTCCTTCTCGACGAGATCGCAGGACCTTGACAAAGGCCCGAAATCCGTCGGCGGTATCAGGCACCAGTCACGAGGTCACCCTTCATCTGGGCCACAATCCCGCAGGCCGACTCTGCGTGAATCCTCACCAGGAATGCGCGAAATGTTCTTCACCTGAGACGTACCCCGGGGTTTTGTTCCGGCGCTCCCCGGGAGCCGGAATCTCCACTTAGGCATGGGAACAAGCAGCGTCAGACATGCCAGAGGCCCCGACAGTTCACTGGAAGCCCGGGAGACCTGCGCCCAAGTGCTTCCTCCATCGTGGAAGCTGGTCCCGGCTGGGGGCTTGACTGTCCCGATCGGCGGTTTCAACGCTGCGTGACGACTTCTTGTCCCTCGCTCCTTTAACCACCTTCAAGGCCACAACTTTAGCAGTCGCTCCTTTAACCGGTCGCCCGGCCACTACCCCTGTGCACGCCGCGCTGACCTCAGGATAGATGAGTTGCCGGCCACACAAGGTGGCATGTTCGCCCGTGGAATTGGTGAATGCTGCTACCACCTGGCCGGTGGGTTCCATCGAACCGCCCGAGTAGAACAAGTCCAACTCGTTGGCCTTCCTCTTGCCGGTAATGGCGTGGACAACTATCCGTGAATAACTATGCGTGGACAACTATGCGTGAACTATGCGTTGCGTGGACAACTATGCATGAACTATGCGTTGCGTGGATAACTATGCGTGAACTATGCGTTGCGTGGACAACTATGCGTGAACTATGCGTTGCGTGGACAACTATGCGTGAACAACTATGCGTGGACAACTATTCGTGGACATCTATGCGTGGACAACTATTCGTGGACAACTATTCGTGGACAACTATCAGAGCCTCCCAACCCGATCTATCGGATCGATCCCAGTTGTAAGGCGAATCAAAAGATTTTGCGAAAAACCGCTCTCTTTTGTAGGATTATGAGGAAATATACCCTACCCAATCACCGAAAACAACTTACAAACATGTGAAAAGTCATGTTTTCATTGGTGCGGAGTGTAACAAGAGCTTTGAACCCTGCGCACTTAATAAAGACCACTTTTAAAAAAAAGTTGCATGGGATGGGATAGTTGTCCACGAATAGTTGTTCACGGAGAGTTTCTCAGCGCTCGGCGAGGTATAGAAGGAGGTGAGCTGGCCATTCTGAAGGCCCACCTCCCTGAGCTGCTCCAGCAGGTGCGGAAGCAGCTTCTGGACGCCATCGAAGAGGAAAAGCAGAGACAGCGGGCGGCAGCAGCAGCAGCAGTAGTAGTAGCTACAGCAGCAACAGCCGTGGTCGGAGGGCTTGCAAGAGGAAAGCCAACGAGTTGGACTTGTCCAACTCGGGCGGTTCGTTGAACCCGCATCTAGGCATCCGGGCCACTGTCCGGAGCCGGCAAAAGTTTATCGGTCCGATGGCAGCAGCATCCTCCATGAGCGAACAAGCTTCCACGTGTGGCCGGGCGACTGCTGGGGTGGTTGGTTGGACGCCACCACATTTCTGACTACAGAGGTTTCAGTAAGTGGAAGGAAGCAAAGGCGGCCGCTGCACAGCGTACGAGAAGGGAATGCTTGGTTTCGAAGGCCCAGAAGAATATGTCGAAAACTGAAAAAGAAGATACGCAAGTGCCGACCTCAAAACCGTTTTTCTCTTCGTAGCCGAGTATGACTGCAAGGCATACGAGACGGAGGTAAGGCCTTGCGGCAGGATGCTGGAGCTTGGTTAGAGGAAACGCAAGAGGAAGGAAAGTTACGCTATCTACATCTATACAGTGTTGAAACAGGTGCACCCAGACACCGGTATCAGCTCTAAGGCATCGAGCATCATAGTTTCGTGAATGGTATTTTCGAGCGAATTGCTGCTGAGGCTTTGACGTTGGCTCATTCTATTAAGAGATCTACGATCACAAAGTCTTGAGACACAAGACTTGCTACGTGGTGAACTGGCTATCCTTGCGGTGAGTGACGTGTCGTAGGCAGTCGCTAAGTATATCAGTTCCGAATAGACTAGCTTTCAATGTATTTCGGCCCTTTTCAGGGCCCAATATGATCATTGGTGGTATTGTTTGTCTTTTCGAATTTACTTTTGCTTGGAGTGTTATTTTAGCGTGTGCTCATGATAAATTCTTTTTTATGGCCACGCTTGATGTTCGATGGTTGTTTTCCGTGATCTTTGGATATTCATTTCTCTTCTGATTTTGCTTTCTTAGTTTGAGTGAATTTTGGGTTACGTATTCCAATGTCTCGTGGTATCCGTTACTTTTCCTGGACGCATTAATATCAACATTGCAATTATTTTAATCAAGCACAAACAACTATTAACACTTGAAGTGGGCCTGGCAATAGTGTCTTCTTTATAGTGTTGTGCTTATTTATTTTCTTATATACTACACTGCATGCAAGGTTGTAAGATTTCTTCTATTTTGTTAGACACGTAAAGACGAATCGGCAGTTATCGATCTCCGTCCACCACCAGTCGCCAAGGGCATGCGCGTCATCACAACCTTGAATGTTCTTCCGTACACTACTCAAGTGGGATTTTATAATATTAACATTGATTCACTTTCATAGCGTTCTATTAATTTAAGTACTTGCTACCGAATGGTGGGCAATATTACAGCCAACATTTTTCTCTCAAATCGGTGCTGATTTTCAGTCAGCTACTACGAATACGCATGCTATGACCCAAAACACGTACCGATTCACTGCAGTGCCCATTTTGAAGCTCGTGTAAAGGTTCAACTCAATGCTGCGAATTTTGGTCCCCTGAGGGCAATTTTGAATATTTTAGGAGGAATTAGGAGCACAACGGAGCTTGCTTTTTGATTTAGTAAACTTCACTCTAATCTTCATTATTTCCTTATTTGGGACCACCTATTTATTTGTTATTAAATTTCTGGTTTTGAACAGAAGTAGAATTTATTTACCATGGATCCTTCATAGTCCCAAATCAAGCATGTACAAGTTGTCATGTAAGACCTCAACCTATCTGCCCGTTCTTGCACCTCACTTTTAAAATTTCTGTCGTAACTTGGTTGTCCCAACATGATTGTTGTTTAACCAACCAAAATAGCTAACTAAGGGCGGGGTGCTGCGCAAACATTGTCCCTTGCTAGGTGACACCACTCCTGCGCACGAAACGCATTGCTGGAAATGATTGATTGTTGTTTACTTGTAGGTCTTCTTCTTTGACTCATATTCGTTTCCAATAATCTTGTTATTCTGTACTCATCTATTCTCAATCATTTGGTTTTGAATTTCCTCTGGGAATCTTTTCTGGTTCTCCCTACTATTACCCCCAGAAATGTCATTTCAAGCAATTGTATTATACACTCCTGTCTGTTATTTCATGTTTATCTCTGCTCCATGTAATAGTATCGTTTGAAAATATACGTATGTTAAATACCATAATTGTACATTTCCTGTCTGTATTTTTACTCCATTATTAAGATTAACCATCAGCAAAATTATTCCAATTGGAAGCCTTTCCAATTCTTTCATTTCTCTTGTTTTGCTTCTGCTAGGTTTCCCCATAATCTGGACATTGCTGTCTTCCTGGTCAGTATTTCCTGCTTATTCTTTCTGAATGGCTTAATCTCATCTCTGGTTTCTTTACCCCAAATCAAAATGTGTTTGTATCTACAAGCTTGCCATCCTTGAGGCCACAGAGGCGTCCGCTCCCAAGCTTCGAGCCCGCGTTCACAGGCGACCGCCCCTGCCCGCTATTATTCAGGATGAAATACGCCTATTGCTGGCAGTTCGTTTCGCAGTAAGTGCACTCGAGCCGAGCTAGTTTGCTCCGCGATTATCGAAAACACAATGAAACGCGAGAATGAGTGTTGGGAGATACCTGTCCAGCATATGAGCTAATATTCCTCATCGCAGTCCCTCGGCATAGAATTCTGCCTTGCCACTGGATGCAATAACCTACCTCCAAACACAACAAGCCATTCACGAAAAGCGTGAGACGAGATATCTTCGAGTTAAGATACACACCGCTCGTCCAGTACTTGGATGGGTGAACATTTTCTAAAATCCATTTTTTTTTACATGGTGTTTATCAAATAAACACAGAAGGTAAGGGGTTCAGGCGTCTATCATTTGCTTCAAGATTTTTATAAATTTTATTCCGTGAGAAATATAGCTGGATGGTATTTTCCCTCCTAAATATAACACACCATTCAGGAAAGGCATGTGATTGTGCGTCTCGGCGTTAAGATACAAAGCGTTTGTTCGACACTTGGAAGAGTGAACATATTGCTGAAAAATATTTTACTTTAACAGGGTGCCTAAAGATAGTCACAGAAGGTAAGTTGCAAAGGCGTCTATCATTAGTTGACTGTATATCGCAGAGGAATACCAGGTGACCTTCAGCGTGGATGGTTTATTATCCTACTGTGTCGGGCAGTGCACCAAGTGCTGACGAGTACGTACGTGTTCCACCAAGAACATATCGGGTATAGACTGAAATACTGTATTGTATCACGACGTTTATATTATTCATCAGCCTCTGAGCAGCTTCTGATTTATACCCACCGAGAGGGTCAACCGAGATTTTCTCCTTCAACGGTATTTAGAAAAGCATGATTTCAGCAGGTAAAATCTATCTGCCGTATATTTCTACTTATCACCATGGTTTTTATATTGGTAATTTTGAGGAAGTTGTCGGAGATGAATCTCACTCGGCTCAGCCCTGTTGCTGTTAGTGGTACAGGCTTTAGTAGCGGGAAGTGTTAAAGTTTTCCAAAGTGTATCCGCAATCCGTTCTCATACTTTTTGTCATTCAAAAAATAATGTTTGTGTAGGAAATAATTGAATGCTCTTGATTTACAAGTAAAATTCTTTAATCATTTGCCAACGGCTGTACCATGTTGAAAACACCGGTTTTCGTGTGATCAACGCAGTTAGCAGCTAACGGGCGTGGCCAGTACTTGAATGGGTGACGCTTGGGAACAACACGTGCTGTTGGTATCGATTTTTTTTTTTAATATCTGTATTAAGCACGTCGCCGTCCAACTAGGCTTCGTTATTTTGATTTGTTTAAAAGTTATAAAGTTAAAAAGTGTTGTATAGACAGGAATTTTCTCTAGCCTTTGGTTACCTCTTGTTTCATGTGTGCAACTCTTCCATATTTTACATATTTATTAATTATTTGGTGTGTTAGCAATTGTGATTAGCCACTGTTGTTACTAAAATATAACTTTAATATTTGGTGAAAGTTCATTGGTATGCTTTATATCGAAGAGAGAAAAATGACTTCAAATTACCTACGTGTGGTATGCCTGTAGTAAAGAGTATTTAAAACAGTAGTGCCACCATTCAATGATTTCTCTTTGTCATTCAGTGAAGTTTCATTCATTTGTCGCTCTCGGGGAGTCTCAGGTGGTAGATGAAGCCAAAACATACGACTTTGTATTGTGTTAGAATGAATTGTTACATGATGACGGATATTATTATCAGTGTTCTTACTGATCCTCATGTTTTGTGCCACTTGTGAGGAATCGGGTGGCTTCCGTACATTTGACGATGTCAGCATTTGTATCTGTTTTCTCATCTCTATATTTAGTACAGTGAGTTTTATCCACTTTCAGCAAACAATGGTGGCACATAAAGACAGTGTTTATGAACAAATTACACAGCTCTCTCAGAAGATCTCAAAACAACATACCGCCAGACACCCTCTGGAACACCGCAGCCCCAGTGTAATTGTAAGGCGTCTGCGCACCATTTCATATGGAATCCTGTTAAACAAGTCTCGTACATCATGTAAGTAGCATTTTCTTATGTTTATTTTTCAGAGCCAAAGCCTTTAATTTTTAATTTAAACATTTTCTCCAAATTCAGTGTTATTCTTGCATCATCTTACAGATTCCTGTGCTGAGAACAATGAAAAGTGGGATGCATTGTCTCAGATCTTGGCATATTCATACAAATTACATGAGTGTCGCCAGACTGCGCAAGCTATGAGGCTCTATGATCTTATAAGTGGTCTGTCAAATGCCGGTTGGGATAAGAACCCCACGGTGGACACCATTTTGCTTTTCCTAGTCCATATGGCAGGACACGAAGTGCAAGTTTCTGCATGTGACACCAATCTGAAGGTGAGTATATTCCAGCTACGAGAGTTACTTCTCATGGGGGTGTTTAAGAACATAACCCCTGTTAATGGCTTAGTTATGCTGTATTCACTTTCATTGTCATTTCAACAAAAGAAATTCTTTCATATCCATGTGGTGATATTATTACAGAGTGTGCCACTCATCTGCAAACCTGTGAATAGGCAGACGTTGAAAATCGCATCGCATATACGTCCTAAGCCGTACGAAGAGTTTCCACCCCATATGTTTGAACTGACCACTGCACTGAACATTCAGAACAATACTACAGACTTTCTGTTCATCCAGGAGCCGGGTATGGGGCTGGAAGTGCTTGGCAAATTTGGGGCACGAGCAAAAGTGTAAGTTTTTGTGACATTCATGCTCAAAGTTGTGTAACTGACTTCTATGCAGGGACCTTGCTAGGTATGAGTGCAGGTTTTTCTGTATTCATGCTGAAACTGTTGGCATATCAGTGACTTAGATTGGAAATTTAAAGATTACAGGCCTTTGTATGGCTCGGAAACCACGTCGGGCTGTCCTGTCAATAAGAGCGGCAGAATTTGACCAGTGGGCACTCTCACCTCAGAAATGGAAACTTCATATCACTGGCAGGGAAAGGCAAAGAAAATTCCTTTAACTGTACCTGATGACATTTGCATTAATGTTTAAATTAGAATTCTATCCATATTTTAAACTTCTTTGCAACAGATTACTATTTTTCTAATTTATGGGGAATGTCATTATGACGTGCAGTTTACCAATGTAGACATCCAGTTCGTTTTGTGTGAACTTGAGATATACTTTTTGTATCTTAATTGCGTCATGTTTGTGTTATATCAATACATATATTTATTTTATCCAGTCTATACACAAAACTTGTTTTAAAATATTTATAACATTTACAATATAAATTGCATTATGTTATATTTTAGGCGCTTTTCTGTGTCGTATAATATTACATTTATCTCAGCGCTTTTTGATTTCGACGACATGTTTCGATGTTTTACCACATCATCATCGGGCTTATCAATTCATATATTTTTAAAAACTATTGTACATTTGTGCATTGCGTTTATAGATTTTTAATTTTTTAGTCTTCATCTTGATTTGGAGTATGCATTTTGATGTTCATTATCAGGTTGTATTGTGATGTGTCGGACGTCTGATATCCACAGACGATAAACTGCAACTCTTGCTATCCTGTTTGTAAATTTATTGCCCTCTTTTGTAATAAATATTTCTGTGTCATGTAAATTCATGGTCTTTAAAAACATATGAATATATCTTACAGTACTTATCAGCATTTTAATACATCACCAAATTCAAATTTAACTCATTGATATTCCCTACTCCTTGCATCTTTTACTGTAATTTTTTCTGATGACTGTCCACCATGTTTATAGCTAATTCCTATTCATGGTTTTCCTTAGTTCCTTCAACTTATATATATATATATATATATCTCTGCTCATATCTTCACATAACTGATACATTTAATGCAGCATCTAACTTATTAATTGTTCCGTAACGTTGTTATAGCACCTAAGTAGGGTGTCATGTAACTACATCGTGATTTCCACAGTTCTCAGAGCAAAAAACCCACATTTTTACAGGAAGCAGCACCCACTAGTAGAGTTCAACTTTTGCGATCTCACAAAGCCACGTGATCTGGTAATACCAAAGGAAGCCTCCGCTCCGGAGCAGCAGGTAATAGAAATGGGTTTAACAGTATTCTTTGTTCGGTAAATTTCTTGGGACAGTTAGAATAGAACATGATTTATTCTTGAACTATTTGTTATATTCTGTACTGATTGCCTTATTATCATCTCATAATATCAGTTAGGATTCTTGATAGTTTTGCAGTGAAAGAGAAAACTGGAAAATTATAAAAAAGTTTTAATGAGAGCAAAATTTGTTACACATGCCACAGCTGATGGGCAGTAAATTTATGTTGGTCCCAAAATTTCACTGTGTGTGTGTGTATAAGTTAGGTTTTCTTTTCAGGACATCTTAATTTTTGAAAAAATCAGGATTTGTTGAAATGGTTGTTAGTTACACGGAAATATGGTATTTCTATCTCGCATTATGTCATAAGATTTTATACATAGTTCCGCATGTATAAGAACTCCAAGTGTTTTAAAGTTGTAAAATAATATAAGAGCATCTCATAATTTCTGTGCTTTTCGTGTAGAGCCTTAAAGCATTTTCTTCATGTGCGGTGAAAGCTGAATTTCTTATATTTCAAGGATGAAGGCTACGTGTCTCCCAGTCAGGAGAACACGATGTCTGGGAGTTGTATGAGCACTGGAGGGGAGCCCCTAGGAGGTGATGCATGGGAGACGGTACTCACGATGGGCTGGCCAGTGCCGCGGTCATGGGCAACAATTGGCAGTTTAGCTCCGCAAAAAGAAAAACCATTTCTCACAGACGCAGGAATGGATTGCGTCCAAAAAGTCTGGAAAGTCATAAGGGGGCATAGTGTCATGTATATGAATAAGTCTTTGGCTGAACACGTGCTCTTGACAGATATAAGTCGCAAGCAGTTGATACAGGATCTCAAATTCCTGCTAATTGGAGTGCCGTCGGAAACCTTCCCATATGACGAGGTACGATGCAGGGAAACTAAGTGAGATTTCAGGTTCTGACATCAGTGAGTCTGAAGATGGCTGTCTTCTGGGTTGCAGTACAGTGTAGTCTGGTAGAAGTTTACCGACGTTTCAGAGGTAATTGCTGCCTCCAACATCAGTCTGAAATGTTAACGTCTACTGCACTGTATAAGATTTGAGGTTTTCACAGCAGTGAGTCTGAAGATTGCTGTCTTCTATCTACTGGACTCCACGGTGCATGAACCCAGAATGCAGCCATCGTAATATTACAACAATTTATCGCTTCTCTTCTTATACTTAATATCAGTACTGTACCTGCAGTTGTTATCAGATTCTGCAACTTTTCTTTGATGTCATCCAACTATAAAATACTGTTTACTATTACTATTTATAAATTCACAGATTTGCCTATCACTTCAATGCATTTCTTTTTTCACAAGCAGTTTTGTGCACTGGTCTATAACCTTACTTTTCATATAGTTCTCAGACTCAAACAATACTGTATTCTTCTCATCTGTCATTATTGCTATCTCGTCATATTTTTAACACGTATTTCTGTTCTGTATGTGATATAACGAGTGCAACAGTGGATGGGCTGCAGATGGTGTAATGCATTTAACCTTCCTCGAAGGTCTTAGTACTTTTTGTATTATAGTAGGTAATAAATTAAAATCTAACAAAATGTTGGTATCACTGACGTTAAATAAGAGTGGGGTTCAACATAATAATGAAGAATACGAATTATGAAACTCGTCTTTCGCGGTGCATTACCGATCAAAGTATTCGTGTGAGTCCAGTCAGGCTCCCCCGCTGAAACCTTTTAATCTGCATTATTCTTTGTCAGTGATGAGTGGACGCAGTTCGTAGATAAGAAAGTAAAGACGTTGATTTGGTTTCAGTTCCTTTTATGTCTGTTACCATTTCCACAGGAAGAAAATGGATTTGTGATGAAGAATGGCGTGTGTGTGCAGGGTGTGACTCCAGAAACATTGCGCTCGTTCTGTGAGAAGTTTCTGGTCACTGGCACTTGCTGCCTGCGCCTGAGAAAGCTTGTGGAATGCAAATTGATAACCGGTAATCATGCACAAGAAGGACTGATGTTCCAGGTCTGTTCTGTCAGTTTTCATTACCATAATTTGAATGTTAAAAACATGAATTTGTGTTTTACTTTTACTCTCTATGGAAAATAAAGAGACTTGTGATGTCTCCATGCTTAATCTAGGGCCATATCTTATACTGTAGGTCTTCTTTTGAGTTCATTTTTAATGTAATCTGACATATGAACCTAAAATCACAGCCTGCCTTCTGTAAATGTTGCTGTTTCCTTAGCATCTGAAAGTCTGTAAAAATTATTGATAATTGATTGTAATAAGGTAATGTACTTACAAAACAAAACAGAAGGTTTATGCTCTATCCATCTTAAAGTTTTGTGAGCCTTCTTTAGGCATGTTCACATCCCTTTTGAGTACCTGTTAAAGTCTGCCTGTCTCTCTGTCAGTCAGTTTGTGTAAAACAACTGCACAGCACAGAAATCAATTTTCTTTAAATTTCATGTTGGAGAACTTTGCAAAACATTGTCAAGCCATTATTCTAGTTTTAATTTAAGTGGTTGGCACTCCTTCATATTCAGAAGGTCCTGCATTCAAATCTCGGCCCGGAGACCGGCTATTCTGGCCGATTTTTTGTGGTTTTCCTCTGTCCCAGGCACCTTAAAGTAGGCCATGACCACATCCTTCCAAATCCTTTCCAGTCCATCGTCATGCTCCCATTTGATGCTATATAGTCTCAGCTAGTGAAGAAGCGTCATTAAATAAACTACAGATAAATAAATATACTAATCACCTCAAATCTTTCACGGAATACAATTTGATTTCTTTAGGCTCTGTGTGGAAATATATGTTCGTACCTGCACTTCTACCGCGCGGCTGTGATGATGTTACCAGAGGACCCAGTGCTCACACGTCTGCTACAACAGGTTGATGGACTTCACATTCAAATGACATATTTAGGACACTTGTATAAAGTGCACCCTAGCACAAGACAAGATGATGTCACGTTGCCTGAAGGAGTAATGCTGCTGTCTTACTTGTACGAAGAAATCTGCAAAGTGACTAGGAAAGATGTTGCCTGCATCCTGTATTCTGCTATGCATTCATGCTGTCAAGTATATTTCAGGTAGGAGTGCAGGATGGTATATACTGTGCATTACAGATGATATTTCACTTTTATTTCATGTAATGAAGGTATTATACACTGTTTATCCTATCAGGATGGAAAACAACAAACCCACATTTATCACGGGATAGTACATTCCTCGAAAGTTGTGTGTTGAGTGAATCCGTATTGCATGAACTTAATGTTGTGTACGTTTAATGGTAATATGGGAACATGGCCATGCAAAGTTAAAGTACATAAACACAAATATAACCAGGCTCCCTGGTAGCAGAACCCACAGATCGAACACCAAAGCCCGCCAATGGCCACGATCCTGAGCCAACTCCATCCATTTTCCATCCTCACAGCCCACCTCCCAAAGATATCCTACAACCTCCTCCTTGATCTGCCCAGTGGTCGTTTTCTAGAAGGCTTCCCTACCAAAATCATGTCTGCACCCCTTGCCTCCCCCCCCCATGCGTGCTACATGCCCAGCCCATCAGAGCCACCTAGATTTCACTATCCTCACTATGCTAGGTGACCGTACAATCTACGCAGCTCCTCGTTATGCAGTATGCTAAATTCCCCACGTATTTCATCCCTCGTAGGTCCTAATATCCTCCTGAGCACCTTTTTCAAACACTTGTAATCAACATTCTTCCTTCAAGGCGAGACACCATGCAAGACAACAGGCAAAATTATTGTTTTATTTATCCCGATCTTTTGTGTTTTGGATTGTAAACAAGATGATAACAGTTTTTGAACTGAATAAAAACAAGCTTTTAATTTCAATTTGTTATTCTTCTGAGATACTGAAATTTTTAAACACTTTCAAACAAAGAAATGCAAATAAACTGTAATAATATTTATTTATAATGGATAATTGGACTTCAAAATGAAATATCAATGGAATGTCTGCTGCTGCTCTCTTACTACCGTGTAACTAATCTTGAATCTTTATTTTCCCTTGTAGTTCCATAACTTAACAACTTTTCTTTACTTCATTGCCGCTTTTACATTTATAATTTGATCCACAGTTCTATCATAGGGCAATATAATAATCAGTAAAATTTGGGAAAACAATACTACGTAAGTTATGCTGTGGTGACAGCATAAGCAAGGCTGAGACTGTGGGTTCGTGTACTTTCTATGATGAAGAGGGGGCAGAAGACACAGGAGGAAGAAATCGCAGAATGACAGTCGAGCTGAATACTTACTCTCTCAAATATGCTCAATAAGACATATTAAGTTGGTTGCACAGATTGTTTGAGTTTATTTTCGTTCGTATAATCAAATCTGCGTCGGACAAACCTTCCGTGGGGGAGGGTTTACTGTATTTACTAGACGCACGTGATTCAGATGTTTGTGATGCCGAGTGGGCTTTGTAATTTCAGCTTCGTGCAGAAGTGGATCTTTGAAGGATTGTGCCAGGATGCGTACACTGAGTTCTTCATACAGGAGCAGCCCGACCTCATGACCTCTCGCGAGCGAGAGTACTGGAGCCGTGGCTATTACATGATCAAAGAAGCTGTGCCAGGATTCTTGCAAGGCTTAGACGTTGCCATCTTCCAGTGTGGGAAGGCTCTAAACCTTCTGAAACTATGCAACCCCCAGGTAAAAATTGCATTTAAACTATGGACAAGTGATCTCTGAAGTTCAGGTATTTATGCCAGATATAATCACAGCGGTGCACATCACCTGCTTGAGTTTTTTTATGTGAACAGATTTACGTCTTGCAACATCCACTGTTTATGTGCTCCTTCCCCTCACTTATGAGGTTAATTGCGTTCCGTTTGCCTCTTTTTTGACGAATCCAAGTAATGGATATTTTTACTCTTAAACAACCGAAGATGTACACAGTGATCAGATTTACCATTAAAATTATTTGATTTCTCTGTATAAAGCAGCAGAAGATGGTGAAAAGTTTACAGTACCTTTTAAATTTATTTGTATGTAAACACTGGAAATATGGGAGTGACCGAAGCGCTGTTTGTATCGTAATTCTTCGTAGTTGTTGAACTCGGTATGTCTGAATGATGAAACGTTAAAACCAGTCGCTGTCTAATTTCCATGAAATATTTAAATGTCGTTAATTTTTTTTTCCGAAGGCGTAGATGTAAGATGCTGAAATTATCTGTGGAATTAGGTCCTTGGTAGGCGATTTTGTATGAAGCATTTTCTCTATGGAAGTGTCCTCTTGCAGAGCAGCTGTGTAATGGTGGTAGTTTTAGGAAACCTTACATAAGTGAACTTACGTATATTCAATGAGGTCTCCCATATGGTGTTCCCAGTTATTAGTGTTTCTGTTTAACAGCTGCATACCAGCCTCCACACAGAACCAGAGACATTTACGTTTGTAAATAATTTAACTGTAAACTGTCTTTCAAAGATGAAACTCCTGTATGATGGAATCTGTTGCAAGCAGTCATGATTAAAGAAAAAAGCAAAGTGTGTTATTTCTGTTAATTTCTAATAAACTTAATATGATATTTTTCCCTGTTATGTTGGCAGTGGGACTACAGTGTAATTTGGTTTATGTAACTAGTTGAAGCGACTACATTTTCACATTGTAAGACTGCCATCGAAAGTAGTTATGTAATGTTATGTGCTTTTTATTCTTTTGAGAAGCATTTTAATATTTTTCTAGTGTTCAGTTTTGTGAATCCAATGGTTTCGTTTATCATGGCTAAGAGACGTACTATCACGAATTCTGAAGTTTGAAGGCTACCAGTGATAGGCATTCTTTCTTCTAAGAAGAAAGTATTAAAATAAAAGTGACAGTGGAACCACGGTTCCGGAGAATTAGACGTAAATACGTCTATACGGAAAGGAAGTTTATATATTGGCTTTATTCTAAATATTTCCTTTATACATGCTTTACATTTAAGTAACGTTTGATTAAGACTTTGCTTATTTAACTTGAATTAGTTACGCTTAAGATGGGTCTGTAGTAGCTGAATGTAATGTAAAGTAATGTAATGTAATGAAATGTAAGGTAAGGTAATGAAATGTTTTATAGGTAACATCAATGCTGAGTAAACAATTGTCGTTTCCTAGGCAACCAGGTTACACTTTTTCCTTTCCCTTTTTCGTTCCTCTTTTTTGCCGAATGACCCTTCAATATAGACGTATTTACGTCAAAAAATTGTGATCCATTATTACCATAAACAGCGATAACAGAGTAACCCTGTTTTAAATTAGTACTGGCATGGAGGAGAACTGTATTAAAGAGAGCATGATTTATTACTAGGCCTACACGTGTAGAGGTATGAACCTGAGATACAGACCCAGAACAGGGTACTTCTATAATAATCAAGGGTGATGGTGAGGGCACAGCAGAAGACAGCCATCTTCATACTCACCGTTGTGAGAACCTCAGATCCTACATAAAATTGTGTGTGTTCTTCAGATATGGCAGTCTGAGCTTAGCATACAAGCTGGACAGGCTTTAACCTCATAAAGCTGTACAGCTCCATGTAACATCTCCTGGTACACCATTGTGGTCTTGACGCAGGTTACATTAAACGCGTCGACCTTCCTTTCCACTCGTCAGTCTTCATAGCACTGTTTCTGGAAATCCCCAATTGGTTTCATTTGGACTGAATCCACTCCTCATGTCCTACTCTAATAGTGTCTGCCGATATCCTTCCCGACTGCCACCAGTTGCCGGGGTCTTCCAGCCTTAATCAGTTGCCCACTCTCCAATCATGGACATTTATAACTCTTACAGTTGCAGCACTAATGTCTTCTCTTTGTGCCCAGACATGTTACAGCGTGCGCAATGCGTGTTTCAGGACGCGTTGTGCGTGGTACTACAGAGTGGTTACCCGGCTGTACGATGCTGTCTGCACACTGAAGATCTTCAGCAGCTGGAAGCAGAATGTCTGAGTTACGAACGCGGAGCGCTGGCTGCATGTGGAGAACCACTTGAATTGCACCATTATTTCCAGTCCATGAAGGAGGAAGAACATGCGTTTGAGCAAACCGTTCAGACTGCCCACCAGGCCTCGCTCCAGAGGCTCAAATGTGAGTAGCGCAATGCACTGAACGACGTCTTGCAGTTTTGTTCGTCCTTTATGTACAGTGCATGTTACAAAGGCAACATCTGTGTCCAGCTGTAATAGTTCATGTTTGAAGTTGTCGATTGGATTTTATCATACTTGCTTTGGGGAATATATTCTTTGAGCACTGTGTATTAATGAATTATGATACAATATACATAGTCAAGACTCATATTGTATTGATAGGGATCATGCTCCTTTGCGATTGTCATTTTGCCTGACCACTCTGAAGTCTCAAGGTAAGACAGGCTGTTTGTGGGAACACAGCCACAAACGTGATTGTGGTGTCGTCAGTTGCTCGGCTCCAAAGAAACCTGTTGCCATTTAATTTTTCAGAGGCAAGACTATTCAAAGGTCATATGATTTGCCTTCCCATTGTCAGATTTCATTTTTTCATAGTGGTCAGTATGAAGAAGACTTGTCTTCTGGGATTTTGCGACATATTGTCTGGTAAAAGTTTACCACCATTTCAGAGGTTCTTGCTGCCTCCATTATCAGGAAGACTCATCACGCTGATGACAGAGGCAGCAAGTACCTCTGAAATGGTGGTAAACTTTTACCAGACAATATGTCGCAAAATTCAAGAAGGCAGTCATCATTGCGCATTCAATATTGTTTAAATCCCGTGTATCACTACAGAACTGCATCGTACATTCAGTGCACAAGCGAAAGGATGAGTAAGAAAATGTGTATGTGTTCCCAGCCATACAGAAAATTATCGCATTTCATTTTCATGTGTATGAGGTCACAGTACACTGGCACATAACTTGAGGCATGGTGACCGTTACTAAACATCCTGTATTATGGTGTATTCAGCACAGCAGAAGCGTGCTGGCAGGCGTCTTGCTGCCGCTCCACATGCCAAATGTCTCTATGTATTGTTTATTTTCCCATCATACCTATCAGAAGAATTCTTTAGGATTTTATTATCCAGAAAATATTAAGTGATATAAAAGTCATGAAGGTTTTCATCATGTAGCATATTAAGTTGATTACTTCATCCTTTAGGTTAAAAACTTTTATACTTCATGTTTTTGCATCCATACAAATGATTGTCAGACTCAATATTTCAGAATTGATGTTCAGAACTTTGTAAATTAGAATTACAGTAGTTTTTGAACTGAAATGTCCTTAATTTATTCTCCTAAATGTAATATAAATGAGCTGGGTAGCTCATTCAGTATAGTGTCTGACTGCAGACTGGGCGACCGGGGTTCGATCCCTACCAGGGGCGGAGGATTTTTCCTCTAGCCTCTGTATCCAGACCGGCTCTGGGGCCCACCTAGCCTCCTATCCAAGGGGTACCGGGGTCCGTTTCCAGGGGTAAAGTGCGGCTGGGACATGACGTTGACCGCTCACCCTATCTAGAGCCCAGGTTAAGATTGAGTAGGAGCTATACCTCCTCTCCCCCAACCGCCTGCATGGCACAAAGCAGTTCTGCTTTACCTAAATGTATTGTGAAGTTTATTTCTCTTTATTTGTTTCTTTCCAGATACATTTGGAATCATTCTTGAATGATTTACCATGTAGTTATATTATAAATCTACTATTGTGTTGTGTATATGTATAAATTTTGTACATGTTTTGAGGATGGTGAAAAGCGTGCATGATATTTCATTGGTCTCGTAATGACTGGGAATTGAGTTGTTTAAATCTGGTATGTAGTATTGTAACGATGTAGTTTGTAGTGTTTGAAACCGACTCGGTGGGCTCACGTTAGTGTGCATTTGTCAGTTTCTTGTATATTTTGTTGCATGAAGTGCTTGAAATTAGTGCGTAATGGGGAAATTATGTCAGTCCATGTGTGCCACGCTGGTCTAGCGGTTAGAACGCTGGTCTTGTAATCCTGGGGTCTCGGGTTAGATTCCCGGCGGTGCCCGAATTTATAACTTGTGTTGGGCAAGGCCGTGGTCTAGGCAACACGGAGTTTTCCTCCGTGGCATCCCAACAATTACTCCATTCACACACAGTAGAAGGCAATGGCAAACCACTTCTGGATCATCTGCCAAGAACGTATATGAACAGGTCCCAGTCCGAGGAAAGGATGGAAGGATCCTGTTCATATGGACCTGTCGTCACACAGAACACTACAAATAAAAAAAAATGTGTCTTTATGCATGTGTGATTTTTGAAACTACAAAATGGATTTTGATGATGCTTTTAGAAATTGTCAGGCACATTTAATTTTGCTTCATGAAAGTGCATGCTAGTCTAGTATTAAAGTCTACCTGCATACAAGAATAAGTACATGTTTTATAGATGACATTGATGTTTACAACTTTTATTTTACTCATTTCATAATGCACTGGAATAACGAATACAGTGAAACGTCTATCCATCGTTCCCGGAACTATCGTTTTCCCGGATGCATCGTCCGTTTTGTTCGGTCCCGAATACATCCCATATAAAATAATGTTACATTTTCCCGCTTCTATCGTTCCTCGAACTATCGTTTTATCGCATCGATCGTTCAAAAATCTCAGTCCCGGCCCACAATTTTCCCGCAATGATCGTTTCTGAGAATTTAAAATGCTGGGTTTAGAGATAAATTAATACCGAAAGACGCACAATGTTTTTGGAATAAACAGTAGCGGTAACCTGTTATGTCGCCCAACCAGCACATTCTTTTGGAATGAGGGTCAGCGGTGCAGGGGTGATAGTTGGAGTCAATGGCGGTGCTCATTGTCAGAAATTTTACGATTTTAATTATGGTGCACTCATATTTCGTTCCAGCGATGCCAGATGGCATGTGCAGTGTGAATTTCTTCACAAATGCTTTTATTATAAGTACAAAGGAAAGGCGAGCGAAACTTTTTCATTCTTCTGGTTCATATCGTGTCTTCTACAGCTACGTTTCGTTGAGTTCGGCAGTAATAGTATTTCCATTCTTACTGTTATAGTCCGCGAAGGTTGTTGGAGCCGTGAGGAAGAGGGAGAAACGACGAATGCGAGCCCGAACTTTGCCGAGCTTTGCCGAAGCACACGCTGCATTGGCAAAAGTGAAGTCGTTCTTTTATGCGCTTAATATTAGTGAACGTGACGAAGAAAGCATTTTGAACGTGGAAAGGGCGCTGTTTGGCCTAAAACGTAAAGTTTCGACAAACCAGTTGTCCATTAAAGACTTTTTTGGTAAAAATAAGTAACTTTGAAAGAGAAACATTGTTTTTTTTTTTAATTTTTAATGCTTTCCCGCATCTATCGTTTTCCCGCATTCATCGTTTTTATTTCCCACCCCCGCTGAAAACGATGCATCGAGGTTTCACTGTATTTCACAAAACGCAAGGAAAGGTAATTTATGACAGTGTGGAGTGTTTTATCTGTAGTTTGATTAGCTATGAAACATTAAATTTGTCTCTGCAATAGAGGGCGTATGCATAATTTCAGAGTGCACATTTTGAAAATGTGTACACCACTGTAGTAATCATTTCAATCATCACTTGGATTCTGTAAACATGCCATTCACTGAGACATCTATACAGTACAGAACCTGGTGCATTGCGTATCAGACGTGGTCCGTATAATGTGGCTGTTGTCTTGGCACTTCATTACAGTGGAGCATGACATGAAGGCCTCTAAGGTGCTCAAGGAGAAAAATGCGCAGTTCGCTATACTGAAAGAGCAGATGGAGATGGCAGAGGCACGTAAAGCAGATGAGAGAAAGCAGCGCTTACAGGAAGATGAACGGTTTGCGCGAGAAGCAGCACAACTAGAACAAGAGACAGCTAGGAGAACAGAACTGGAGAAGTGAGTTTAGTCTTTAGTGGGGTATTACTTCTTCATGTTCATTAGGTTATAGATTCAAATATTACCCCAGAGAACATTTGGCTTTACTGTGGTATTTCATGGTTTTGCCAAATACCCCAGTGAGATTAGACTTACACCGTATTATGCCGCCGACATTTCCACGCCCAATACAATTCGTCGCCATTCATAAGCATTCAGCCGTCTGACACAGTTACTGTTTGGTTGATAAAAGGTTATGAAGTAGACTAGAAATCAGTGTAGTGTAGAACAAGCAAAAGTTCCTTCTGAGGGTGACTCGTCATTTTATTATTAGAATAATTATTTGGCTGGTGTCCACTATGTGGTATTTACTAGATTGTCATAAGGTCATGCTCTGCACAATGTTTGACAGATGAAATAAGTAGGATGGACGATATGGTACATGCATAATAAGCACACTGAAATAAAAATTGCCCCAGACACTCAGTATAACAGCTATTTATAAAATTTTCTTGCAGATGCACACAACATTTAGAGAAAGCTTTAAATCAAACAGAATATGTTAAAAAACACATATATTGACATTGACATTTATTGATTCATTGGTACTGACGCTGTTCCACAGTAGCAGGGCAGAATGTTTTGCTTGACTTGCGCTCTTGGTTTGCGGTTGATAGGGGATGGGTTTTCTTTTCCTTTGTGTTTTATTCATGAGGTTTCTGCCTCAAAAGAACTGAGGCCATGCATGACCATTGGGTACATTCCCGTAGTTCTTTGTTGTGAGCATCCTTTACAATCCTTCGCAACTCCTATCTTTTTCCCCGTCTCTGTCTCGTACATGCTGCAGCGGATTTTGTAAAGTGTGAATCATATTGACGATGGCTGTCTTCTGGTTTTTTGTACCGTATACTCTGGTAGAAGTTTACTGATGCTCCAGATGTCCTTGTTGCCTCTATCAATAGAGCCTGATGATAGAGGCAGCAAGGACCTCTGAAACAATGTTAAACTTCTACCAGACTACACAGCACAACAACCCAGAAGACAGAAATCTTCAGACTCACTGCCATGAAAACCTCAAATCCTAATATGTGGATCATATTGTTTAATGATTATTTTTTTTACAAATTTTGTTGTACTGATTACATTTGTCGTGGCAGGATTGATTTTTATTGCATTAAACTGATATTCATTAAAGTGAAAAGTTTCTTTCATAAAGATATATAGTAAATTGGTGGGATCTGGAAAAAAAATTTGTTTTGCCGTTTGTTAGGATGATAGTTTGTCGTAATTCCATTAAAAATGCAGAAAATTGTTAATATTTGTGAATGACAGTAAGAAATCTTAATTACCTACATGACTTAAGAGTAGATTAAATTCATACATACCTTCTGTTTTCCCATCTTTTGTTTAAAAGTATAAAGATTAAAGTGCTTAATTTTTCATGCTATATATCGTGAATCTTGTTCTCTCACCCTAGATGAATGGTAATTAAGAACAAAATGTTAAGTAAAATGTGTTAACCTAAGAGGGGCATAAGGAGAGGCATAGAGGCCCAGCTACATTTGTAGTATAGAGCCACGCAAGACGTAATGTTAAAACTGCGTCTGAGACTCTACTGCTCCAATCTTTTTGAAGGTCACGATGTGGAAAATATATGTGGTTCTGTTTTGAGTCATCAGTTTGAAATGGTACTTGCTCCTTTCTATTTGTATAATTTGATTAGCACATTCTTCCTCATAAACATTGTCAAGCGTTCTACGTATGCCTTTACCTATCTCTTTACAGAGCTGATTTGGTGCGCTATTATTCAGTTCTCACTGATGTGGCAGAGAAACGCTTGCAGCATGCGGAGTGGCGTATTTCGCGTATGAAACTGCAAGAAAAGAGACTGGAAGTGAAGTCTGATGACACAGAGCCCGTGACAACCGTATGGAGACCAAATAACAACAATGACTTTGAAGATATCAACAGCAACCTGCCTGTGTTTAACATAATGCACCTTGAAGAGACAACAAACACCTGTGTCAACACTCAGCACAGTCCTGAAGCAACGAACACGGCCAGGAAGATCTCTGATGTACAGAACAACGTGGAAGAAATCAACACAGAGTTTAATATAAACAACTCTGGACTTGATACAAAGAACTCTAGTGCATGTGTGACTCGGGGCTACGACAGCAAGGTTGACATATCAGCAGTCATTGAATCAGTGAGTCAGTCTTCTATGAATGAAGATCCTCAGATTGATGAACATATCACAGATAATAAGAGCAGCAGGGTATCAGATTCTGAGTTGAATAGGAGAGATGTGGACATGCAATACGCTGAGGTGCTAAGTGTCGTTTCAGTGGAGGTAAGTTTTGCTAATTTGCCTGTTGCTTTCTGTCAGTATTGAAACTTGGTCTCTTTCTGAAGGGAAGAAAAGAATTGTGGGTGTTTTGGAACAGGGTGCTGGGGTGAATATTTAAGTCTTAGATGTCTAAATATTCCAAGGGACTGGGAGTAAAACAAAAATGGAGAAAAATACATAATTAAGAGCTTCAGAATTCATACGTTTCACCAAATATTAAGTAAAGTTTATCCTACTACACGCCATGTAGGCGTTTGGGGTGAGTGGAGGTATAGCTCCTCTCTTCCTTGACCTCGGCACTAGATGGGGGGTGAGTGGTCAGCATCACGCCTCGGCCGGCTTTACCCCCGGGAAAGGACCCCGGTACCCATTGTAGAGGAGGCTGGGTGGGCCCCAGAGCCGGTCTGGAGGAAAAATCCTCTGCCCCCGTCGGGGATCGAATCCCGGTCGTCAAGCCCGTAGCTAGTCACTATACTGATTGAGCTATCCCGGCTCAATTCACCAAATATTATGTTTATCAAATCAAAGAGGAAGAGTCTGGAAAGACGTAGCAAACATGGGAAGGTGAGAAATGCACACAAAATTTTCGATCGTCGTGATCACAAACAATAAAAACAAAAAGTTACCAAGTGATCATTCGTTATGGATGCCAAGTCTGATTTGAGGGATCTAGGCAGTCCAGAAACTGTTATTATTCACGTGGGTACGAATGACTTAAGATCAACGAGGAATTTGGACTTTGTAATGGGAGAAGTGTGTGCGCTGGTGGCTACAGTAAAGAATAAATGTCCGAACTGCAAGCTTGTCCTGAGTGGAGTGCTAAGGCGTAGAGAAGTGTCATGGCGGCGTATTGGTGCTCTTAATGAGAGATTAGACTGGGTTGCAAACGTCCTTGGAATTACATTTGTTGATCCGAACAGCTGGATACAGGAAGGGGATTTTGCTGGGGATGGACAGGAGACGATTAAGACAACTGTACGCTAGAGTTAGTGGACTTGATGGTGGAGGAGCAGCACGAAGGAAGACGTGACACGTTTTGGTGGACGGCACTCACAGAACGAGGACAACCAGGGAAACGCGGCATTCATCAACTGGAGAACGGAAGGCTTTGCATGAAATAAGGGGAACAGAGACGAGTAAATTGGTGAGTAGGGAAATAGAAGCTAGGGCAGGGGCAGAAACTTTAACTTCGGTAGCAGCATATAGGGTTGAAGGCAATTCGTTAGTGGTGCTGCAGGTTAACTGTAGGAGTATCTATAATAAAGCCTTAGAGCTTTGGAATTTAGTTGACACGTATAACCCCGATATTGTTATAGGCACAGAGTCTTGGCTTAAAGAAGATATTAGCAATGCTGAAGTTTTTAGGACAGATTTTACAACTTTCAGGAGAGATAGGTCTGCCCGTGGTGGTGGGGTCTTTATATGTGTTAAACATTTCATTGCCTTTACGGAGTTATGGGTAGATGAGGATTTTGAGATGATTGCGGTAGAAGTGAAAGGAATAGATACAAAATATTCGTGGGAAATTATAGGTATATGCAGAGCTCCTAACGAGGACATGCGAGTTATTGAAAGATTGGCAGCACGAACTAGTCATTTAGTAAATTCTACGAAGCGTAGCATCATTGGAGGTGATTTGAATTTGCCCTACGCAGATTGGAAGGGAAACGTGGAAGGTACTAGCAGAAATCAGGCATTTATAAATAGACTGGTATGAGAAAAGGGGTACACGCAGGTAGTGGATAGGGCAACCCGAGGGGATGCATTGCTGGATGTTTACCTGGTCCGGCCTGAAAGTTCGCTCACCTCTTGCAGCATCGTACAGGGGATCAGTGACCACAGTGGGGTATTATTAGAAGTGGAATGGGAAGAAAAAATCTGTGAACCGCAGGTAGAAAGATTAGTCCCCGTGTACCATAAAACAAATGTTTTAGGATTACAAAACTTTCTTTGGGAAAATTTTAAATTATGGGCTGGAAATGGTAGTAGCGTAGAAGAGATATGGGAAAGTTATAAGGATATAGTCTTCGAGGGTATCGATCGTTTCGTACCTCAAAGAATCCTGAGTAAAAATCCGGATCCGGAATACTATACCAAGGAAGTGAAACGTCTAAAGGTAAAGGTGAGGAGGGTGTATAATAAGAGGAAATCTGGAGGGCAGTACCAAGCGGAGCTGAAACGGTTATCCAAGGAGTTGCTGATAGTAAAAAAGAAGGCTCAGGAGACATTCTTAACTTCGGTCTTGCAAAGCGAAGGGAGAAGCTGGACAGAGTTTTACAAATATGTTAAAAAACGTAAAGGTAATAGAGAAACTATTCCTGCAATCAAGGGCGTTAAAGGAAACCTCATCACAGATCAAATAGAAAACGCCAACTCCCTAAACGCTTATTATGCATCGGTATTCAGTTGCGATCGAAAAAATCCGCTAAATAACCAGCTAATCCAATCAACAGATTCAGATAAAACGTTTACCATTAGTATCAATATCATAAGGAAACGGATATCAGCAATCAGGAGAAATAAATCCGTCGGACCAGATGGCATTCCCGGGGAAATTTTAAAGTTAGGTGGGGAAGCAATGATTCCATACCTTGCGCGTCTGCTGGAGGTAACGATGAACAACAATTCTATCCCAGGGGACTGGAAGAAGGCTATAGTGGTTCCTATTTATAAAGGGGGAGATCGATCGGTAGTTGGGAACTATATGCCGGTCGGTTTAACCGCAGTGGTTTGCAAGCAAATGGAGCACATTATAGCAGGTTATCTAAGGCAAGTCTGGGAAAGGAGTGAGTGATTATATGAGGGGCAACATGGGTTTAGACCTGGGTACTCATGCGAAAGTCAAGTAGTCACGGTTTGTCAGGATGTTGCTGATTCATTGGACGAGGGAATCAGGACTGATGTGGTTATAATAGATTTCTCAAAGGCATTTGATTTAGTCCCACACGAGTGGCTGATTACAAAAATTGCTGCATCCGGTGTGGACTTGAGGGTAGTGTTATGGGTGAAGGAATTTCTCTTAGGACGTTCGGAAAGAGTGAGAGTGGACGGGCAACTATCTCATGAAGTCAGGGTAACGTCAGGAGTGCCGCAAGGGAGCGTATTAGGTCCCTTGCTATTCCTAGCTTATGTTAATGATATTTGGAAAAACATTGATTCAAATATACGGCTTTTCGCTGATGATTGTATAATATACAGGAAAATAATGGATAGTAGTGACATTGATAAGTTACAGACAGATTTGAATAGATTATGGGAAAATGAAATGAAGATAAATCCAGGTAAAAGTAAAGCAGTCAGCTTCAATAGAGCTAGGGTGAAGGATAGGCTGAGGTACTTTTTTGGGGATCAATTAATTCCAGAGGCAAATAGCTTTAAGTACTTAGGAAAACTTATTCGCGGCGATCTAAGCTGGGCAGATCATGTGAATTATACACTAATTAAAGCATGGAAGGCTCTCCATTTCGTAATGCGTATACTAAAAAAGGGAAATAACAATACGAAACGTTTAGCTTATACGTCGCTAGTGAGACCGATACTTGAATATGGAGCTGTGTGTTGGGACCCTTACAGGGAAGGACAGGTAAGAGCCCTAAATCGGGTGCAGAAGAGAGCGGCTAAATTTGCAAAATACACTAACGAATCTGGTTGGGAAAAATTGGCACAGCGTAGATTGATAGCCCGAATGTGCGCCCTTTTCAAAGCATACACGGGGGGCCGGGCTTGGAAAATGATAGAGGATAGATTACTAAAGCCATGCTACCTGGGCAGGGGTGATCATAGTCGGAAAATTAGGACTAGGAAACAAAGAACGGATGTAGGCAAATATTCCTTTGTAAATAGGACCATAAGAAGCTGGAACCAATTACCTCCAGGCGTGCTAGAGTCTTTCCCCTGTAAATTAGGCACCTTTAGAAAGAGGGTCAGAAAAGTAGTTACAAGCAAGGGGTTATTAAGAGGGGATTAGATGGTGATAAGGGAAGTGACTGAGTCTCCAAGTGATGAAGGGCTGTAGTTCTTTGGGATAAAATTTTCATGTACTGAGGGAGGACTTTTTATTTTTTATTCTACTCTAAGTATAGCGATTAATTAGTGGATGTGTGTTTTGTATTGTGTGTCAGATGTTTTATTTTGAGTGTGGTATGTTGTATTGTTGTGTCTCATTGTATTGTTGAGTGAGTGCATCAGTTCATGACGTTTGTAATTCATTACGGTTATTGTCTTATGTCTAGGTGGTATTAATTTTTAAGTTAAGTACTTTAGGTTAGATGGTTTTGTAATCTAAGAGTTGGTTGATTTTGAGTGGGATATGTTGTGTTGATGTATCTCATTGTTTTGTATCTTATTGTAGGTCACTGCCACCGGGTATAAACCCATTTGCAGTCAATAATAAATAATAATAATAATTTTAAGATGGATCTTACACAAATAATGCATAAGGGCATGGACTGGATTTACTTGGCTGGGGATAGTATTGAGTGGTGAGCTTTAGTGATCGCACTAAGAAATGAAGATGGCTGTCTCCTGAAACGTTATTTAGTATCTCCCAGGCTACATGGCACATCAACCCAGAAGACAGCCATCTTCATGTTCATACTTGTTGCTGTGAGAACCTCAGATTACAAGAAGAAAAGGAATATTTTGTTAAATTATCATCAGCTTTTCAAGAACTGCTGCATGAAGTTAGCTAGTTTAAAGCTATCGAATGAATATGGCCTCTAACAAGAAATCTTTGTACATTTTTGTGCACATTCTGTATAATAATGTTAAAAAAATGGTAAGTTTTTCAATGTCATCGTGGATAATCAAGAGTCTACTATATATTTCTTAAAATGTTTTATCATAATGATAACAGTATCCTGTTTTGACTAATAGATTTTCTGTTCAAAGTTCATGGGTATCATTGACTCATTCAGTAAGTTTATGTTAGTGTAGACATGAACATTTAACTCTGTCCATTCATTGGATCTCTAAAAATAGCCAACAAGTTTTCATTTCAGCTTACTATTCCTTATTTTATAATGTTTGTGCCTGGTGTGAATGTCTTGCAAACTTATGAGGTGGGAACACCACTAGAACCACTGCTAACATATTTACACAGGTTCTTGATATTATGGTTGATAAATAATAGGTTATCGAAAAATATACAACTTTTATTCAGATACATTTTTATTGGTGTATAAAACAATGAGATTGTGGTCTCACAGAATCTGTACTTAGCTTTTTGTTTGATGACAGTAAATAATGAATCATTAGCATGCAAAACTCATGCATGGAAATGGATCACCACGTAGATTGCAGCAGCTGAAGTAAGCATCATAAATATTTCCTACAAATTATAATCTATTTGGAATAAGAGTTGAAGTAATAAGTGACATTTTAAGTTCTTAAGAAATATATGTAAGGCTTTACTGATGTAATAACAACAGGCATTATTTTTTACCATAAAAAAGGGGTTTGTGGCTATAGATTACTTATCTGTAGGTCCGCCATTAATGTGTCTCTTCATTAGTGTATCTGAAATTATTAGGAAGCTACAGTCTCTTCAGTGGATATTAGGTACGTGGTATTCATGGGTAGAGATAATTAGACTCAGTATTAAAAATATATATTAAAATTAGCCGTCAATCACAATATAATATGATTAAAAGATTAAAATATCATTTTACGTTCCCTATCGAGTACTCGATTTACATGTGGAACATACACGACATGTTTCGGCTATATATAGCCATCATCAGGTGTTATGTATATAAACTTATCACTGAATTACTGATTTTTTTACTGATTTATTAATGATTTTAGGTTTTCATTTTTTCTTATGATGTTCTTGTCCTTTATATTGTTTCTCCATTCGTTGTAGTATCACAGGTCACTAATATGTTTGTATTTCGTATTTCGTAGTGATGTCAATGTTTTGTATATGGACCAAGAAGTAATATCGTATCAGTATTATGAGGATCGGAGATGTACTGTACTGTATTGGATCGTGGCTGGTTACTTATAATTAGACTCATTAAGAACTTGCTTCTGTCTGAGATTTGAGGTTCTCATGGCATTGAGTATGAAGATGGCTGTCTCCTGCAATGTTACACCATGTATTCTAGTAGATATTGACTGACATTTCATAAGATCTCTGTGGAGGCAGTAAGCTCCTCTGAAATCTTGTTTGACGTATACCAGACTTCACAATGTAACATTTCAGAAGATGATCATCTTTCTCTTTTCTTGATCACAGAGTATGATGCAGTTACTTCCCTTCTTATTTCAGATCCTGAAGCCAGAAAGCTTTGCCACTGATGATGCAGAGGATGCAAACAACAGTATGTCCTTTGAAACAACCATTTCAGAATCAAAAACTTATACTACACTGCCAACGAAAACCAAGTTTGTCTTGAGTACGGAGCCTGACGAATTAAAACAAAACAAATTTCTTGTGACCGGTGGGAGGACTGACACGACATTCAGTTACAGACTGCATAAGTCTCTGGATGATGCTCCACTTGTAAACGTTACGGACGGTGTGATGCGCCCTGTAAAGGATTCGACGACATTGTCGGCAGTGGATGTGGGCGGTGCCGACATGTCTTCCATTAACATCAACTTGCAGAAGTCCATCCTCGTTCCGCTAAAGATTCAGGTGATTGCCTTCTCCTCTTGTTGTATGATGATTTTTAGCATTAAAGCGTCTTTAACTTTCGGTGTAAGCAGCGTTCTTTCCTGTGTTCCTGCCTCAGAATCAGATTCATTTGATTTATAAGGAAAGCCGAAACACCGTAACTTGGGACTCTAGAAAAGAAGGTACCTGCTACTAATTGTATTGTAAATTCTTTTTAAGCCACTGAATTTAATACATATGTAAATATTTAAAACATGGTATTCCATAATTTTGTGAAGTTAGCAGTTTTTTTTTTTTATATAATAAGATGGCTGTTTTCTGGGTATTGTGCTGTGTGGTCTGGTAGAAGTTTACCGACGTTTCAGAGGTGCTTGGTCTCACGAGAAATTCATTGAATGTCAGAGGTATGTTATGGTATCTTTAACTGTTTTAGATAAAACCTATAGTTTTCAGTTCTCTGACATGTTGACTTAAACTTCGCTGCATTCAAAGTACTTGCAACATGATCTTTTGTGTAGTAAGTACAGATATTTACATCTTTTCACATCATACTACTGGTATTAATTTTTGTTGTATTTTTCTTTCATCATTATTTCTAATAAACGTTTTATGATACTGTAGTTGTATGCATAGAGCTTATATCCATTGCATTTATCTGTCACATTAGACAGTTTCATGGATATCTTTTATAATTACAAATTTATTTTATTCCGATGCTATAGTTCCCGTTGGTTGATAATATCATATTTCTCGTTGTGCTTACTTTATGGGAGTCATATAATGTAATGATGTAGTGTTCGTGTACCTTTTCTTCGTAATGCAGATGAGTCTAGTGAACAGCGCCATGCTCAGGTTCTTCTTGCAAGATCAGGGGCTCCTCTCACACCTGCACAGCCTGCGAAATTACTTCTTTCTGTTGGATGGAGAGTTTGGGCGGAACATGACAAGTATGTTGTTTGAGCGCGTGTACCAGGTGGCGTGCCCGTCGGATCTGTTGAACTGTGTCGCGCTCAACTCCATCCTGTCCAAAGCTCTGACACGTCCGGACCCCAACATGGACAGGCTGAGTTTCGGTGTGAAGTATATTCCGCCGCACTTCTCGTATTCTTCGCCGCTCTTGCTGGACTGCATAGTGCTACAATACAGGATGGCCTGGCCCCTCAACATCATTTTCACTGAGACAGCTCTCCAGAAGTACAACGATGTGAGTTGTTGTTGGTTTTTTTATATATATATATATATATATAGATTGCCCAAAGCAAGATCAACCTCCTAAATGCTCTCCTTAATGTATGTGTGTGGATCGGGTGCTCTGTCTGAGTGTCCTTTCCATTGTAAGCTGCCTTCATGTATTTATATGAGTTCTTTCCCTCTGGATATTAACGTAACAGACTTAAAACACTCTAAAATTAAGTGCTGATAATTTAAATGTAATTATATGTGAGATTTGTCCACCAAATGATTTGTTTGAAAGTTTGAAGATTGACTGGGCATGATATTTTTCAAATGCATGCTATCTGCTTACAGTGAATTTCTGATTTTAAGATCCTTATTCTAAGGTTTTCCTGCATTTTGTATTTATTCTTGATGATCCCAGCCATAGCTGTGTATAATATAATACATTCTTTGCCCTACTTTAAGGTTTCTTGATTAAAAAAATTAAATTTGCTTTTGTACATGAAATCTGGACTTGGTTCAGTGTTCTTTCAAAAACTGCGGTGGCAGGACTGTAACAGTGAAGCATGATGTAAGACAGCAGAACAGATTAGGATGCAAATTATATGTTACAGGTAAAAAACAGATCATTTATTTTAACCTGTGGATGCCATTCTTTGATTTCGTAGTTTTCAGTACTTCAAACTCTTCCAGCTGATTGAAAACGTTTTCAGGTTTTTTCCAGAAAGTGTATGACGTATTTGGCCCCTCATTTAGCAGATGGGTTCATATGAAAATGCCTAGCAGATACTGGATGGGAATGTGTGATATAAAGTGTTAATAAAGGCTATGAGATTACAAACGGAAAACCTCGGGTCATAACTCGCTGCCGTGAGAACCTCAAATCCTACCTACAACAGGTTAGGTCAGTGCCGAGTGTGACTTAAAAGAAATTCAGTACAAAGTATAACTTATTCTTTGGAGACTACTTATGTCAGTTCTTTGTCTCATTGACAATGCCCAGTCCGTAGCCAGTCTCTGTTCTGACTGAGCTACGCCTGCTCACTTACTCAACAAACAGAGTACTTTATACCAACCGGAGGATTTGTTCCAAAAGTATCACCACAGGCCATTGCATACTCAGTGTGAAGATGGAGCAGTAAGGAATTCCAAAACAATAAATGTACACTTCTACACAAAGCAAGAATGAAAATGAAGAGATCGTTGAACAATGTAACCTTCTCTGTTGTCCAATAGAATAGTGTTATGCCCAGACAGTCCTTTCAGAGTCTCCATGTATAACAGCAAATTAGCAGAAAGATTTTATGTTTAGGACATTTAAAATTGTATTACAATAAGTTCTTTAACTGCTGTGAAGCCTTGGTGTAATTAAATGTGTTACATTGAATTGTATGTATATGTTTCATCTCAGAATTTTAACTGTTGGCTTTCAGAGGACTTTGTTGTGCTGTCTTATGGTTGAGTGTGCAACATACGAGGTGCGATCGAAAGGTTTCCAGACTTGCGCGTATAAAAACCCGTACACTTATCTCAGGTATTAAATTCATCCATCACCCTCAAAGTAGTTCCCCTGGGAGCGAACACAACGATCCCAGCGCCTCTGCCAAGCCTGGAAGCATCCCTGGAAATCTTTCTTTGTCAGCCTGTCAAGCACCATCTGCGATTCTGCCTGAATCTCTTCAATCGTCTCAAATCTCCTTCCCTTTAGCTGAATTTTCATCTTTGGGAAGAGGAAGAAGTCACACGGAGCTTAGAAAGGAAGTTGGGGTCGGTTCTTGCAAGATCTTTGAGCTCCTGACAAACGAGAAGTCGATTCTGCTTCTGGTCCTCAGACAGGATGCGTCGCATGTGGAGTTCTTCCTTTAGAATCAGCTGACAGGTCCCATAGCCTATCCCAACAATGTCGCACAAGTCGTTGATGGTACGACGTCGATCTTCGTAACATTTTCGGGCGTTGTGCTCGAATATGGTCGTCCAGAACGCTCGTCATCATCGACAGAAGTTCGGCCGTTTTTAAAACGTGAATGCCACACAAAAGTTTGTGCACGACCCATTGCGGACTCCCCAAATGCTTGCTTTAGCATTTCATAGGTTTCCGTAGCCGTTTTGGCGAGTCTTTGGCAAAATTTGATGCACACGCCATTCCGAAATCGCAGGAGGGTCGGTGTAATGCACTACCAAAACGCCCGTAACTAAGAAACAAATGCTAATTCGATGATGCCGGCTGGCACACTGATTCACTATGAATGTAGGCCGCACCCCCTAGCGGCAGAAGCTCGTACTACATCCGGTTCGCCCTCTATTGACACAGTCTTGAAACTTTCCTATCGCACCTCGTAATGTAAAAGTGTGTTACTGAGACAGAACAGTTCATTCTTCCCATTTCCTGCAGATCTTCGGGTACCTGCTAAGACTGCGCCGCATCTCCTGGGTGCTGGAGGAGGATTTTCATTACCTAAAGAGAGAAGCCGAAGATAAACCTGGCCTGCTGCGCTCCCCACAGTATCACCGTTTGCAGCTGTATCGCCATGAAATGACACATTTTGTACGTGCGCTTCAGAACTATGTTACTGCCACTGTGCTCCAGGCAAGCTGGGTTGAGTTCCTACAGAAGCTACAGAATGCCTGCACTCTTGATGATCTCTATAGGATACATGTTACCCATGTCAAAATGGTGCTCTTCAGGTTTGTCGGTTTTTCATTCAGTTCAGGGAATCGGGCATAGTAAACAGTATTTCATTTTGCCACTGTAAATGTGGAAATTTTCAGTACCAGCAAAAAATATTCAGTGTTGAAATTTAGGAACGTTTGTTAATCGAGTATATGCTCATGTCATGTGTAATTATGTAAGTGTTCTAGTCGATGATACGAGGGTCGCTCATTAAGTAATGCCCCACATTTTTTTTCTCAGCCAATAATGAAGATAGAAAAGTGTACTTTTACATGCTTGAGATTTGATGTTTCCCGCGTTCGTGTACGGAGTTTCAAATGATTCCAACCGATAGCGGAGCTGTAGTGAACTGTTAAAATGGCGTCTGTGAACGACTCTCGTTACAAGCAACGAGCTGTAATTGAATTCCTTGTTGCTGAAAAAGAAACGGTGGTGAACATTCATAAACGTTTGTGTGCTGTGTATGGAAGCTGTGCAGTCGATAGGAGCACCGTTGGTCGCTGGGCTAAGAGAGTTAAAGCTTCAGGAAGTGAAGAAACCGAGCTCCGTGATCTGCCGCGCTCTGGGCGTCCTGCCACAGCCACCACTCCAGACATGTTGAACCGCGCGGATGCCATTATTCGTGAGGATCGGCGCATCACAACTCGACAATTGGCCCAACAGCTTTCAGTCAGCAATGGAAGTGTGATTGCAATTATCCAGGCTCTCGCATATTCGAAGGTGTGCGCAAGATGGGTTCCACGAAGTCTCACAGCAGACCACAGGATTCAAAGGAAAACGATTTCTTCTGAATTGTTGGAGCGTTTTGATGCTGAGGGAGAGGTCTTTCTGTCCCGGATCATTACAGGTGACGAAACCTGGATACACCACTTTGAGCCAGAGACAAAAAGGCAGTCAATGGAGTGGCATCATCCTCAATCACCGAGAAAGAAGAAATTCAAGACAACTCCCTCCGCCGGAAAAGTCATGATGACTGTCTTTTGGGACAGTGATGGGGTCATTCTTGTGGATGTGATGCCAAGAGGTGCGACCATCAATTCAGACGCATACATCAGGACCCTGAAAACCCTCAAGAAGCGTTTTCGACGAGTTCGGCCTCACAAGCATCCAGCAGAAATTTTGCTCCTGCACGACAATGCACGCCCTCACACAAGTCTGAGAACCCGGGAAGAAATCACCAAATTGGATTGGACGGTGCTACCCCATCCACCCTACAGTCCAGATCTGGCACCCTCCGACTTCCATCTCTTTGGGCCACTTAAAGATGCTATCCGCGGAACAAGATTTGAAGATGACGAGAGCGTGATTCAAGCAGTGAGGACATGGCTACGTGCACAGGACAAGAGCTGGTACCGGCAAGGCATGCATGCACTTGTTCCACGCTGGCGTAAAACCGTACAAGTTGATGGGGACTATGTGGATAAATAGTATGTGTAAAGGAAACATTGATTTATATTGTCACTAAATTTGAGCCATCTTGAATAAATATGTTCTGAGGAAAAAAATGTGGGGCATTACTTAATGAGCGACCCTCGTACTTGCGTTGAGCTGCGTGGAATATAACTACTATTTCTCTGTGCAATTGATGCACGCGTGCATCAATGGCCATTTTTAGATGACCTTTGAAAAAATGTAAGATACAACAGCGCGACAAATGTCTGGTCAGTTATATCTTCTAGAAACCCCTAAAAATACTTTCGTTTCTTGAGTATCATGCGCTTGGGCAAGATGGCAGCAGAAATGAAAACCACTTTGGGTTTTAACTATACTACATAAATTAATGTGTAAGTTTAATTCTCACAGATTAATGTCTTACTGTTTTCAAGACATTTATGGTGGAATATTATATTCATATTCCGGCTAACCTCTCCTATTCCTTATGTACAAAGCAGTAAGCCTCATTCATGAACACTTAAAAAATACGGAGAGGTAGTCTTACCCATTTAAATGAAGCTAATGCTCATAAAGTTGATTTTTGCATTCCCTTAGCTAGTTGCTTTATCATTTAGAGAAAATGCATTTGGCAGTCATGTGTGTTTCAAACTGGAGTGCCAGAGAGGTTATATCTGTCTGTGTGGATTTTACATCCAGACTTGCTGAGTGGATATAATTTATGTTTGGTATTTGGTGTCCCTTAAAGTTGTCAAGAAAATCCTGTCTTTCTTCAGTTTGGTCCAATAGAAACCATATTTTACATGAAGTTCAAATCAAATTTTAAGTTGCGTAAGAATGACTCATTGTCCAAGAATTACGTAGATGACAAAAAATATACATCTCATTAAGATCTATTATTTTCATTTCAAATATCTTGATGTCATTAATAATTAATTAAATAAAAGCGAAGGTAATTTCTGACTATGTATTGTCAGTAAGTTTATTTGCAGAAAGTTATTTTTGTCAGCAGTGATCCACTCTTTTATAAAATATGAAGTTTTCATGTTAGCTAAGTGCAATAAAGATATTTTGGGCCATCAGCCATTGCAGTTTTCAAAATACATAAACAGACGATGGCTGTTTTGGGGGTTGTAGCACGATGTAGTGAGGTAGAAATTTACCAGTGTATCAGATGTTCTTGCTGCTTATTTCATCAGGACGTTGAATCAATACCCTGATGATGGAGGCAGCAATGACCTCTGAAACCAGAAGACGGCCATCTTGAAACTCACTGTCATGATAACCTAAAATCTTACTTAGTAAAGTCACTCATTGCTCTGATGAGGGAGGCAGCAAGGACCTCCGAAACATTCGTAAACTTCTACCCAGAAGGCAGCTGTGTTTGTGAGAACCTCAAATCCTACATACCCACATTCCATGATACCAAAAGTTAGTCAGACTGTGATGTGGAATAAGTCATAAAGTACAGAACTTACAGAATAGTACAATTTTAAATCTTAATTAGGTTTAACAAACGATGACGGTTGCACTAAATCCACTGGTTTTCAGCAGGTATGGTAATGATGACTTATACTAAATAGAACAATAACCTCTGAAAGGATTATAAGCCCTTATTTAAACTCTAGCATTTCATCAACAGACTGTTGCAGAAAATCTCTGACTCCAACATCAAGGACTAGTCTTTGAGGAAGTCTCCACAGGTGATCAGCCTGAATTAAAACCCTGATGTTTTGGAGGCTGCCTCAGTTTCGAAAATGTCAGGTAGCTTGAGAAGACTTTGTTGTAGGGTATGTGTGTGTGTGTGTTACAGGTGTCTCCTGAACAAGCAGTCACGTTCCATACAGAAGGCTCTACTGGATGTGCTGAAAATGATACTCAAGTTTCACGGACAGATTCATTCCCAGGCTTGGCGCCAGTCGGGCTCCTTCCAATATGAACATCCCAAGTTTGATACAATGGTCCAGATATATGGCTGCTTTCACAGCTTGGCGGTTTACACCTTCAAATACGCCACCAAGCTTGCAAACACGGGCTACCAACCACATCTTCTTGATCTGTTGCAGATGTTAAACATGAATGGCTTCTACCCAGAGCACTTGTAGAATGTATAAGCTTTCTTATCTTTTTGTCATCATTTTTTAAATGTATTATAATAAATGGTTGGGTATAGTGAAGATTACATGGTCTTTTGAAATTTGCCTAGAAAGAGCCGAACCTCACTTCTCTCCTCCTTTCTTTCTGGCAGTTTCAGTTATGGAACAACTGACCATGTAATTTCTTCTCTTCAGAATTTAATGCATTTGTGTAACAAGTAGGAATGACTATGACCAACCCACATTTGACCATTGATCTCAAAGAGATATACAGGTAAACCTCGATTTACGCCAGGGATGCGTTCCTGGACGAACCAGCGTAAATGGAATCGGCGTAAATTGAAACTCTTTTTATAATGTAAATCAATGGGAAGTCAATGACATGCGTTCCCGGCACCCAAACATTGACACCTTAAGTTCCTCAAAAACTGACTTCGCCTTATCCGTGATAGCAATTTCAGTCAAGGGAATGTTTTTTCGATTTATGTCATCCACCCATAGCAACAGTAATTTCTCCATTCTTTCTAGAAGTTTACTTCTGCTATAACTCACTTGCATTGCACTTACTCTCGTAGCCTGTTGCATTGACTGTTTTATTTTATATGAATTTTTCATTATGGTAGGAGGCAACTTCATACTTCTGCATACTTTACGACGGGTATCTCCACCTTCTATTCTACGAAATACGTCCATATTATCTTCTAACGCAATTGACCTACGCAACTTCTTAGCAACACATTCACTTCTCTTACCAGACATGGTGGCTCTTCTACAATTTATAAATATAAAACAGTTGCTACTGCAGAATAGTGGTCGAACAACAACTCAAACACAGTTTTCAGCACATTCAATGTGTCAACAAGAATCGAACAGGGCGCATTTTTCCTTACTCTCTTATCAGGATGAACACAAATGACTCACCGTGAAGAGTGACCAATGCTCACGTGACTGTTGCGCAATGTTGGCTGATTTTTAGGAGATTATTTCGCAACTACTTAGCAATGACTGCAGAAGTGACTATATTTATAATTTTTATTCAAAATCAGAAATGTAAGAATTACGATTTAGTATAAGAATCAGTACGAGATACATTGTAAAACATTATAAATAATAGTAAAATATATTTTCTTCACCTTTTGACTTGCTGGTTTCAAAAGCGGCGTTATTCCGAATCGGCGCAAATTGAAGTGGTGCAAATCGAGGTTTACCTGTAGTTAAAAGGTTGCATGGATGTAAATGGGGTCAGCGACAAAGTGACCCTTGCACTTCAACTGTTAGCTGATCTTTCGTGCATCCACATTCTTTTAATCTGCCAGTAAATCTGTGCTTACTCGAAGGCTTAATTTCTTATTTTATATTTTGTCTGTAACAGACATGAAGAAATTACCCGACTGTGATCATAAATGTTTTTATTTTCTCCCATAGCTTTCTTAACATGCCAGTTATAAACAGATACATGCACAGAATCCATGACATTATTTGCAGTCATCTCGAGAACATATTTCTCCTAAATATGGAGATCCATCTGTAATTCATAGTGAAGGTATGCCCATACTTTCTCTTGAAAGTGAAAGTGTTGTGTAAATATTCTGATTATATGTTTAAAATTGATTACAGTAAGAACTGCATAACCATGGCATTTAACATAAATTCTATAAATTGAACATGTGATGGGGAGGCCACATTCACCTGTCCAGTTCTCTGTCTGTATGTTTCATCTCCAGAACTGCTAAGCAGATTATGATTAGGTTTGGTATTAGGAGTTTTATGCTAAAAAAAAGGCAGGGTTACGCCGTGTAATCCGGGAAACTTTCCAGGCGTGCTTGCTGCTTTGGTAAGGTGTTTTTGCCTTGACCAATTCCCCTTTTTTGGTGGTTGGTTTTCATGACAATTCATTTGGGAAACAGCTGTGAAGGTGGCATCAGAGAAATGATCCTGATGATGGAAGCACCTCAAAAACTTCAGTAAAATTCTATAGATGATATGGGACAACCCAGAAGACGGCCATCTTCATACTCACTATTGTAAGAACCTGAAATCTCACATAGTTTGAACCTCCTTCATGTGAAGCTGAAATAAATGTTATCAAACATTGCTGCTGATCATAGAGAGAGTCTGCATGGCATCAAAAATAGGTCTCACAAAAATCAACAGCTCTAGTTCAAATATTTCTTAAAATGGCAGATTCGTTTAATAGAAGCAAAATTTGTTCTTGACTCTGTGTGTAATATCTGTAGTGTTATTAGTTTTGCAACAACAGGTTTTGTCTGAAATACATGAACATTAAGTCCAGTTAAGTAGGATATGTAAAATAGCAAGGAAGGCATTTCAGAAATATATGTACTGCACTGATTTCCACAGCAAACACACTCACAAGTTACTGATTGCCCATGTGTTTTTCTGTAATAAATTGTATTGTTTATGTCACCCATACTTTTAGGTTAAATTAATTTTTGTAAGTGTTAAACTCTGAAACATAATTTTCCATAAAATGTGGAATAATCATCTCCTTTTTTTATTATGAAAAACTGTATTTCCTAATTTTATACATTTTCTGTTGTCTATGTTCCCTTATTACCTTTAGAAAGAATTAAATTACAAACACCATTAAGTCATCCTTTAAAAGGAAAACTTCGATGCAAGGAAAAACTTTAACAAAATACAGAGAAATGAATGTGAACTGTAAGAGAAAATTCTGCGAAAGATATAATTTGTATAGAACTGACGGAAGCATACCTTTTACCTGCACACGAACTTTTACCACGAGAAAACAAAATAACATTAACTTCCTGATACCTGTTGTATGTGCTAAAGAACTTCATGGTACCTTCCAAGTTGCTGAACTAAGGATTTCCCCACATCAGCTAACTTCCGAGTCAAAATCCACAGTCGCGATGCTAAGATATTTGGATTGTAACACTTGCAGCTTGCAGACGTGGCTTCAGGAAGCAAACCTCCATATTCGGCACCCATAATCCATCGTAGGATGGATGAGGTGCTTTGTGTCGACATAACCTCTTCTGTAGTGCTACAAAACAGCGCCTTTCCTTGCATGTATTGGAGTGGACTTGGCTCGGACTGGCCATTGCTCCTGGCCTAATCCTCAGCCTAACCTGTTTGACCAATCGGTTCCTGTTTCTTGTTACTGGTAGAATTGAGTTTACTTTGATTAGTTTGGTTTTCAGCTTTCATTGGTTTTGAGACGTGAGAAGTCTTGATTTTTGGTTTGAAGTGATTTTTTCTTTGATACGGTCATTTTGTTGGTTGCTGCATATCGCATATTAAAGAACACATTGAAGCACCAGTGAAATTTTGAATGGGAATGTCACTGTGCGAAACATCTGTCACAAACAATGTTTTCATATTTGAGTATATGAAGAGCACATGAAACCAAGTGAAGTGTCACATTGTGCTGTGTTGCGCTATGCAGTGCAGTTTCATGTACAGACATACAACAGTGGAACAACTTCCAGAATTTTTAAAATATTGACAACAGAAATATGACTCGGTCAGAGTAGAGTACAGTGACATTGAAAAGTACCATGATGTTGATGCAGTGCAGGAAAAGTTATTGGTGATATTGCGAGTCTCGCAACAGTGAGAGGGCTGAGTGGGCAGGCAGTGTAGAGTTTGCCAGAAAAGATAGGACCAGTGTGTGCAAACTGCTGTAATGAAAGTGACTGTAGTGTCCTTTATGGAACTTACACCATCACATTAAACAAGCTGAAGTCAGTTCTGCAATCTAGTGACATAAAGTTCCTGGAAAATGTCCAGAAAGAAGCAGTTAGAGACCCTTCAAATGATGGCGCTGATACTGATGACTTTGGAGAACAGAGAAGCGGACAGTACCAAAACTCACGTGATGTTTACAACAAGAAGACTTCAAATAAAATTCCTGAGTTGGCATTTGCAGCAGACAGTCGGTGTCACAGAATAAGACTTGAAATCAACTGAAGTGGCAACACAAAACTAATTGGCACCCCTGAGGACACCTCATAGGGGACTGACTACAGGGGCTCTCCAAAGGAAAGACAATTCAGGAGCAGCCGATGGCCTACAACAGAATTAATCCAATTATACTGACCTCCATTTTCAAGCTTCTGAAATGCCAAAATAGAAAAATATTTTACAGATGGTACATATATTAACTAAGAACAACTAAGAGTGGCTAAGGAAACTGTTGACTTTTCTGCCATAAAGCAATATTTCAGTTCCAAAAAATTGCACTACTTTAAATTCCATCCAAAATCAGAACTGCCATTAAGGGTGTGATCCATCGTCTCCTAATACACATTCCTGCAGAAGAAATTTTGCATACCTTGGTGGAACTGGGATTTGGTATGATTAATTTAAAACTGATTCCCAAGTAATTAGCTCCTGAGAGAGGGGACCAGACCTCAAACCTTTAGCCCATTTTCTTATTACATGAAGATAAAGCACCAAGTTACAAGAAATCTTCAAAGGAAATTTATGCATCATAATAAAGATGAAAGTGCACAGAGCCCAGTCCAAGTTTATGTAGTGTTAGACCTACTAAAAGTTTGGTTATGTCTGGATCAACTGCAGTCACTTCAGTGCCCATGATGTGGGAGCGGTCACACAAAGCTACTGCAATTACATGTTAGAGGGTGGAGACAGGCATCACCTATTCACACACAGAGACGCTGCAGCCACATGGAGGAGGAATTGCTGAAAAGGAAGACTAAGAAATCACCCACTGGAGATACTACAAGATGGTTGTTCACTCAATTTACACTCTATGCAATAAAACTCAAATCCTTAAAGTGTTGTAAACCCAAAACCAGAAGTAATGTAAGTGTACAGCTAGAATGCTTTCAGTCATTCATAATTCCCTTTTATTAGTTTGTATGTGACTTCTGTTAATTAGTTATATGTGTCTGACAAATATGTAGCTTTTGTTATAGACAGGCTTCTGGTACAGACCTAGTGTCCAGAACTACAGAAGGAAGCTTATTTTCTTAGCAGGGAGCCAGTAGTTCGGGCATGCCATCTCAGGGAGCTGAGAAGATCACTGAGGGCAGGGATTCACCAGTTGTAAGAAACATACTTTTATCATTTATAAAGGTCACCTCTCCAGGAGCCGGTAGTTCTGGCAGATCTGTGGATTGGAAGAAAGTAATTCTGACAAACCACCACAGAACGCTAGCAATTCCAGCAGACCTATGGACAAAGGTGATCTATAATATGTAACCTTAATGTGAGAAGGTTTCATCTGGTATTAAGTGTCTGGAATGCAAGAAGGAAGCTTAAAAGATGGGGAAGTACAAAGTCCAAGAGTTCATGGAAACTGAAGTACATGGCACTACCCAATTTCAGGGAGTCCCTGACAAAGGAGCCTATGAGGCCCTAGTCTAAGAATATTACCTTAATTAAAGAGGTAAAGTCTCTTTAGGGACACAGGAACTCTGAGAGACCATGGACCTGCACGAAGGCCTTGATTATCTCCACAAACAACACATACAGCTTCTAACTATTTTAACATATGAGCAGGCATTTCCTGAAATCAGGCGATTATCACGAGATCTCGCTAAATGGCACACTGTGCTTTGTTGTAAGCACAGAGCTACTGGCGATTTGGGAGAACTGGTAACCACAGAAAAATTGCTAATTTTCGTAGTTGAAGCAAGGGTCGCTTTGATGCCCACCCCATTTATGTACATCACATTACATATATTACAATTCGATGGGCGTCATCCATTATGTAATATTTTCTCGGATATTTGAAACCACAACTTTTTGCAATCTATTCCACAGGACTTCCGTCTTCAGGTGCACAGTCGGACTGCATAAGCTTACTGTTGGGGTCCTTGATCGTGACAGTGTCAACATGACGTAAGATTTGGTTTGTTTGACTCTTGTTAATTTTTTCTCTGTCGTGTAAAGGTCTTTTCGTTTAACAACTAAAATATGTTTATTTATTATTAATTTTTCCTACAATTTCAGCATCATTCATCTTCTTTAGATTAAACCTATCCTTATCAAACTTCTATGTTTTTAGTGTGGTGGTCTCTCTGTGACTCTTTGCTCATTGATAATCTTAGTAAGATTTCAGATTTTCATGGCGGTGAGTCCGAAGGTGGCTGTCTTAACGGTATTTTGGTAGAAGTTTGCCAATGTTTCCGACGTCACCGCCCTTATGATGGAGGCATCAAGGACCTCTAAAAACTGTTGGTAAACTTATAAGAGACTAAACAACGCTACAACCCAGAAGACAGCCATCACAGATAATATTGTCTCCGTGTTTTTCAACCACTAAATAATAATGCCACAATCAGCCCTTGCGAAATATCAGACATCATTAATTCTCCTTTCGGTGTATAATGTTCTTGTAGTGTTCACCACTGTTCCGTCTACAAGTCTTAAAATCATATCCCGAGGATGTACTACACAATCCGTGGTCCCGATGAAGTAAGTATAAACTATGGCCATCTGTGATTTCAACATTCATGTATTTGCGCGGGAATAACCTAATGTGGACTGTATGTTAGATGGGAGATTGACATTAATGTCTGGTTTTTAAATGTTTTCGAAAGAAGGAGTAAGCTTAATTTTTGTTCGATTCTCATTGTTTTGAAGCAAGTACTAAAACCTGCGTACGATGGAAACTGCTGGTATGTTTCAGGAATAATATGCTGTATAGTTTTACAATTTCAAGAACAGTAAAGGTTATGTTACGCGCTTATTTGATACGAATATGTTTTAAATTATGTTAGAGATAGAGTTTATTTACATTCCATAGATCCTCTTTGGGCTAAACCAAAGGATGCAGAACATGTCATGATACAAATACAGAACGTATTTCACATATAGATATACATAAAGCTTAAGAATTTTTTATCAGAGGTAAAATTATCAACACAGTAGAAGCAGTGAGTTAAGAGGCAATCGTTCCAAAGAAAAAAGGCTACATTGATTTAAACTTTTAATTGTATGTGGAAGATTATGGTATAACTTCATGTCTGTTTAGTATATTCCTTTTCGTTACTTAGTGGGGCTAGTATGTATTTGGCATGTGAAGGTCATATTTACGTTTTGTTTTTAAATTGTGTACATCTGTATTTCTTTTAAATTGGTCCGGATTTTTCACCACAAATGATAGAGAGGAGAGTACTTTTTTGTTGTTACAATTTCTACGTAGTAGCCTCTGCAGTGAATTTAGAGGACCTCTGAAACGTTGGTAAATTTGTATGACACACGCAGCACTACTATAATTCAGAAAACAGATGTCTTCCTAGTTTGTACATAGCGTAATTTTAAGGCTGTAACCTTGTTGATAACGTTTTTCTTTCTCCAGGTATAAGCATGTTGAATAATTCTGTTAACTCCCTCGTAGTTAGCAGTAATGACTCCATTGAATTCAAACTAGGTAGGTGTTCTAACTATTTAAGTAATTGAAAAAATTATTGAATTGTTTGGCTTGTGTTTTTACTTTGATATTGCTTGCAGTACGACAGTTGGCAGATATCAGTGACGACAGATGCTCATTCAAACCTGTTATGTCCCATCAGGTGTTTGGAGACAGGTGAGGAAAAGCAAATTTTTTAAGTTCTTGCATAGTTGGTGACATAATTGTTAAATAGGTTAGTCTAAGTACCAAGGCTGCGGAGTCAGTACTAAAACCTCTGACTCCAACTCCTTAATGAAAGCTAAATATGTATTAATAAGGGCAAACCTACTAAAATGGCAAATGACACCATAAGAGATTTCATCAGCCTACTTTTTAGACTTATAACCTGTATTTTACTGCCACGGTGGTCTAGCGGTTAGAACGCTGGCCTTGTAATCCTGGGGTCTCGGGTTCGAATTTATAACTTGTGTTGGGCAAGGCCGTGGTCTAGGCAACACGGAGTTTTCCTCCGTGGCATCCCAACAATTACTCCATTCACACACAGAAGAAGGCAATGGCAAACCACTTCTGGATCATCTGCCAAGAACGTATATGAACAGGTCCCAGTCCGAGAAAAGGATGGAAGGATCCTGTTCATATGGACCTGTCGTCAGACAGAACACTAAATAAATAAGTAATAATAACCTATATTTAAATATACGTCTAATGGTTATTGCAGAAATCGGTTGATGTGTAGACAGTCTGTATTCTTAAGGTACAGGAGCGAAAGTTACAAAGCATTATTCCCACACAATGTGGCTCTACGTGTAGTTGAATCTCCCTAAACGTGAGGCCGCTGGCGGCTCACATGGTAGAGAAATTGTTCTTAAGATTTTATATCGAAGTCGGTACAGTTGCTTGCGACTCCACGACTCTAACTCCGACTCCACAGCCCTGCTACGTTCACATGTGGTTTCTGTCCTGAGTATAGATTTCATTGCTTATATTGTTGATGTCCGGTTCTCTTGACTCGACTTACTCGTGCTGTGTGTTTCAGAGAGAGTATTTTTGGCTATCAGGACCTGAAGATCCAGCTGTACTACAGTGCTGCCAGGCTAACCACATACTTCGGCATCACTTACACAGATAAAGTGACTCCTGACAAGTTCGAGGGGATTGAGGTGAGATTTTGCTTTACGTTTTTGCCAGTCTTACATACAAAACGGCCAGTTTTCTATACCCTCTTTGACTCAACAGGGACCGTTTTCATAGTCTTGCATTATGAATTCTTTGATGAATGCTGTATATTCAGCCTGTCTTTACTTTCTTGATAAAAATAAATAAATCCATGGAGCAGAGACATTTAGAAATGTCCTGCCTCTTATTGCACCTGATGGTTCATTTCTGTGTCCATGAGAGTCTACCACTGGGCTCTGTTTAACCTAACCCACACATTATTAAAAACTGTAATGTCTTCTGGCTAGGCTGTGGTATAACCTCCTCCCCTCCGTTGGCTTCCTTCCCCATTAGTCCAGCCAAGGTTCTATCTTGTCCAGCTGGTTCCCATATATTTATTTCTTGCATGTGGCTTACTCATCACTTCAAAGATGGAGGCAGCAAGTACCTCCGAAACGTCATTAAGCTTATACTGAATTATGTAGTGCGGCAACCCAGAGGACAGCCTTCTTCATACTCGCAGCTGAAATCTCATATTAAATAAACTTGCCTTGTCTATATTCAGGTGCGGATTGCAGATTTCTTATCGATGAAACACTAAATCAGATAAATATGTAAAAATGTTTGTTTGGTTTTTATTATTCTTTCTCTCTTTGTCCATAATCTAAATTACAAATAGAAGCAAAATGCACTGTTTCAGAAGTTATATCTTCTTCCATCTTTTGGGTAGAATAGAAAGGATGGAAACACTAGATGTCCCCCCCCCCCACCCCACCCACCCCGGGTTTAGCTAGCCGCAAACCTGGATCTATTTTTACAGATTATAATGCACCTTCAGATTCACCTGACTGATGAGTAAAGTAAAGTTTGTCCCACTATACGCCATGTAGGCGTTTGGGGTGAGTGGAGGTATAGCTCCTCTCTTCCTTGACCCCGGCATTAGATGGGGGTGAGTGGTCAGCATCACGCCCCGGCCGGCTTTACCCCCGGGAAAGGACCCCGGTACCCATTGGACAGGAGGCTGGGTGGGCCCCAGAGCCGGTCTGGACGCAGAGGCTAGAGGAAAAATCCTCTGCCCCCGTCGGGGATCGAACCCCGGTCGTCCAGCCCGTAGCTAGTTACTATACTGACTGAGCTATCCCGGCTCATAGAGACTTGATGAGCAGCGAAGTTAATTTTAAAATACTACAGAAATGTGCAGACGTAAAGTTTGCGGCTTGACTGATAGTTTTTAGAATTATTGATGTGTTTGAAGGTTGTGCACATTGTCGACCATTTAACCATTCAAACAGTTGCCATGAAATAAAGTTTATTAAAATGTGTACGTGTGTCTTGAAGTGTCCTTTTTATTGCTTTTGGTGTTGAAATTCTTATGTGTGTATATTGAAAAGATGATCATCCTTAATGATCCCAGCCAACTGGTAGGTGATGGCCACCAATTAAGTACAATAGTTATAGATGGCCTTTGGAACCTTAAAATACGCAATACCAATCATTTACACTTATTTCTGCCATTTAACCCCTTCCCTTGTTATCTCAAATTAACTCAGGTTTAAAATTTTGTCCTGAATAAATTATCCTGATTCAACTTGTAGCAGTTAGAATTTTATGGCTACAAAGTAAAATCACAATTTCTTTAATTCCTAGCAATAATTTGAATTTCTTCTCTCTAGATGGAACGACTGATCAGTAGTTAACTGATATATCATTTTATTTCTTTTATACTTTGTTGTTATTGATAGGGATGCCTTACGGATGTGACGTGCACATTATTTTGTGGTTGTGGCACACAAAATGAACTGTGACATTTATAGTGGTGAAGTGAACCTGGAAGTTGATTCTTCTGTGCCAGAGATGGAAATTACAGGCTCAGTTGCTGACAGTTCCGTGGATATACCAGCTCTAAAGGATGGACGTAAAATATTTAGGTCTACCACACGGCACAAAACCTCTATTAAAATCCTGAGATAAGTCAGGATAATAATGAAGCTTTCATGTATGCAGAGAATTTTTAATTGTTATAAAGTGTTTTGAAAAAATTACGCATTTGAATTGCTTTATTTGTGTTCGGATATCACAAAACTGAAGTAAAATAATGTACCTTTTCGGCACCAGGGTTTGTGTTGTTTGAATTTCTTCTTGTTCCCTGTCATTGACTAATTTTTGAATTGTCGTGTTGGCAGGCTGATGAGATTTTTGACAAGATATCAGAGAAGCTACAGCCAGGGTTCTACACAAACTTGGATGATTTCTGCAGTCACCTAGAGAAGGACGTCAACTTTGTGCCTTTTGGCGAACTGCAGCATTCATTTGCCACTGATGGTTTGTTGCGTACCACATTTATTAATTTACTGAATCTGGAGCAGTGTCTCCATATTTGATCAATCACAATCATTTTACCACGTTCATACAGATGTTTCCATCCAAGATACCTTTGTATACATAAGGTTGGTTGAAAGGACCCAAATTACAAATATTTGAAGACAAAGTGCTTCAGAAAGTGTTTGGCAATAATGGATGAGGTGAGTATAAATTTAGGATATCGCACGGTGAAGAATTTCATGATTTGCAGAGGTCATGTAAGAGACCTAGGAATCTGCGATGGGTTGGGCATGTAGCTAGGATAGTAGAGAGAAGAAATTAATATGACATTTTGTTGAGGAAACATTTTCAGAAACATTCACCCGCAAGACCAAGGATGTGGGAAGATAATATTAAAATGGAAATTTGAGGTGGATTGTGAGGATGGACTGTGGATGGAGCTGAGAATCAGGTTTCAAAAAATCCAAGTATCGGAAAGGACCTTCCAATATTTCCTTTAGGACGAATCTAATAATATTAAAATGTTAGCTTGTGGTATTCTAATTCTTTTGATACATTGAATTAATACAGCATGATACATCCGCTACCAGACACATGGTAAAGTAACGTTAACTCGGTAGTTCGTGGCATGTGTATCTACTATTCAGAATAAAAGTATCGGCCAAGTTTGCTTTTGCACTGTTTTTGAAGTCTAAATGCTGATTTCCTTTAGTGTTTTGTCAGGTATTACTACTACTACTAATATGGCGTAACAGCCCAAAATCGAGCCCTAGCCTCCTCTTTGTCAGGTATTACCAAACAGAAATATAATTTACTAAAGGCAGATTCTGTCCACGTCTCAGAACACGGGCTGTAAGTTACCAACTTCTCACTGTGGAGACAACTAGTGTCAGTCTGCATGATTGATTCTGTCACTTTTTCTTAGTACAGCTTCTCTCTCTGTTTCTCATCCCACAGGGCTAAAGAGCCCTGACCCTTGCTATAGCATTCAGGTAATTAGAGTTCACATGACACATTCGCATTACATTGATAAAGAAAATTCTGTTGTCAGTTTTCGAGTACATAATTTTGCAAAAGAGACTGTTATTTGGTGTTCAGAAGAGCCAAACTCTATTTTATTGGCTGTTGTCCGAGTTCATGGTCTAAATACAGCAGCACAAAGGCAAGCAGTGAACGACCTTCATCGCAGAGATTATATTCAAACACTCTTTGTCACTTCAAAACCTTGTAATTACATCTGGAGATGCTAAAACACTTATTAGCCGATAGACTGTGGAGATTGTAATTAATTGTGGGAATTTCCTCCCAGGGAAAGAAAATTAACCACAGGTGTAAATTCTGAATGAAATAAATTAGTTTATCATTGAAAATAAGAAGAATGAAATTACCATGGGCGTTGATAATGGCCAGTGCTTCTCCCGAGATTCAAACTGAGTGTTTCTGCTTATAAAACATATACAACGCTGTTACTGAATTTTGTGTGGTTGTGACAGTAAACTTTGTACCTGCTCAGACCTGCTGCTGATATAAAAGAAAAATATGAATTTTCCCCAACATGAAATCCCTCTATATTGGACCTTCACTCATCCTGGAATCTCTAAAATGTGTTCTGCTATAACTTGATGGACTATAACATCGCTTTTACAATAGCTTGCACTATACCCACGTTTTACAAGATTATTATTGTCTACGAGGAATGCGTGGTGGGTTCCTCAGGCGACTAGTGTAAGGCAAAGGTGTGATGGTAATATTTGTTTCAGATGGTAATCGCAGCTGGGAGATCTATATGTGTGAAGTGACAACACCGGGCTTCCTGACGTACCACGAGAGACTGCAGACGTTTGTGCTGTGGTTCATTGACGCAGCCAGCTTTATTGACTCAGATGACGACCACTGGAGGTTTTTCCTGATGTACGTTCAGATTTTTATTGCAGTGGTTGGTTGCTTTGTGTCTTGTGGCGTCTTGCTGATTAAACGGCTTTTGTGAGATTTCAGGTTCTCACGACAGTGAGTACAAAGATGACCGTCTACTTGGATGTAGCGTCGTGTAGTCTGGTAGAAGTTTACCGGAGTTTTCGGAGTGCTTGCAGCCTCTGTTACCGCTTTGATGGTGGAGGCAGTAAGCTCCTCTGAAACTGTGGTAAAATTGTAACCGGACTACACGGCACAGCATCCCATAAGACGGTCATCTAAATCAGTTTTATTCTTCCAGTCACTGTCATCAAACCGATTTAGCTTTTTCCTTTGTTTCTATATTGTCTATGGCCAGTAATGAACAGCGCTGTGTTTGGGTTGGCATTTGTTTTTGTAGCTTATAGCGCAACTGGAATGCAAGGGCGTACATAAACTAACATTTCTTGTATAACCCAGTCTCATCTGCAATGTAAATTTTTCTGATTTTATAATTTTGTCTATTGTAAATTCGTGAAATTTGATGTAAGATGATCAGTTGCTGCTGCATTATGACAGTGCCTTTTCCTCCTCCATGGCTGTTTCATGAATTTCTTATTGTTGCTTAAATCTGTTTAGCCACGTAGATTAGGCATTAAATGTTTTACAGTCCCACTGCTTCATGAGATAACTTGTCTTGATGTGCACGCGCGTGACAGACATTCTTTCTGCTCGTTTCTCATCAGATCACTGAAAGAAGAGAGCATTTGCGAATTCCACCAGCCTTCTTTGTTGTCATTGATATCAAGTATAGTTTGGGCCCTAATACAATTGCTGATTCCCTCTGTTTTAATTTTTCAGTGAACTTTAGGTTTTGTTTTATTGTCGGCGCAGTCTTATTCTGTTCCTCTGCATTTCATGAGGATCCACACACGTAACCACTATACTTCTGCAATAAATGAATCACGCTACAATATTTTGCACCTGACAGATGCTGGCAAAACAGACTTTGATGAAGGCCAAGCACATCCTGATCTCTCCTCAGTTCCTTATATGTTCGTCCTGCCTTGAACCACCTACAGAATTGACTGATAACTTATTCAGGTAGTATTTGAGGTTTTCACGGCGGTGAGTTTGAAGATGGCCGTCTTCCGGTTTGTTGCGCCGTGTACTGTGTTAGAAGTTTACTGATGTTTCAGGGCGACTCATCATCTACCAGAATACACAGCACAACAACCCAGAAGACAGCCGTCTTCAAATTAATCAGATGCTGGAAAGAAGCAGAGTATAGTTTATTCATAACCACTTTTACAGACGTGCATAATTTTATAAACCTATAAATCAGTAAGAGAATTGTGCATGGATAAACCACAGCAGATAATTAGATAAGCCGATCATTTGGAGTTTATTGTGTGTACAGTGAAGTTGTTTACAATGCAGATGTGCTGTTGAATGTAGGATAGTCAGTAGCTTTCGTGAGAGTTCCGCTGCGGGCGTGTTGACCTCGTCCGTTGCCTGAGATAGTTTCTTCTGCTCCCATTGTCTTGTAGTTGGTTGTCCTACTTTTTTTATTGTTTTATGCCAGATGTAGGGATTGAACCAGAAACCCTTCGCATTTCAAATTCTTTACCAATCGCTGTTGCACTAGGAACTTAGGTTAGAACAGGCTCCTAATACAATACGTAATGCCATATACTACAGACATTGGACAGATTCCATAATTACAGTGTTAAGAATCACCAGATTGTCACAAAAGAGTGGATAAGTTTTTTAGTATATATATATATATTTTATTTTATTTAGTGTTCTGTCTGACGACAGGTCCATATGAACAGGATCCTTCCATCCTTTTCTCGGACTGGGACCTGTTCATATACGTTCTTGGCAGATGATCCAGAAGTGGTTTGCCATTGCCTTCTTCTGTGTGTGAATGGAGTAATTGTTAGGATGCTACGAAGAAACCGGGGAAGCCCCTGGAGGAAAACTCTGTGTTGCCTAGAAAAGGACGAATGCAGTGTGATGCTTGGTACACAGATGTATGCAGCCCTGCACAAATTTTTAGCACCTACAATTTTTCATGATAGTGCCATGATTTATCTTCATATTATTCTGATGGTTTTGTATCTTTGCATTTTCGTATTTGCACCACGTATTTCCGATTTAGTCTTACAGGTGTCGGCATCAGCACTGGTGAATGAATTTATGTGTATGTAATTTTCATTTCTGATATATGTATTCTGGATCCTATTTTTTGGAGGTGGCTCCTAAATTTATAGGATATTTGTGCAGCCCCGAGTGATTGTATCATAATGTCGTGACTGTTAGTAGACTTGTGTTTTGTAACATTTGGAATATTTCTGCAGATATGAGAAATATTATGTCGATGGGAACATGTGCTACGCCATTGCTGGCTATGCAACAGTATATGAATACTACGCATATCCTGACAACATTCGGCCACGGATCAGTCAGATGCTGGTGCTGCCCCCATTCCAGCGATTTGGTCTTGGGGCTCAGCTCCTGGACAACATCTACAGGCACTACATCAAACAGCTCCGTGTTACGGACATCACAGGTGTGTCTTAATGTTTATGAAGTTCAGTTCACCATCTGATGCTGTTAGAAATACATATTTACTTTCATGTGTGGGCTGCATTAAAAATAATATTTCATTGAATAATTTCGCTAATTTTTATAGAATGTCAGTAGACGGCTTAATGAATTTAATTACATAACAGGATAATCAAAAATTGCTTCTGTAGAAAAGACTGAACGTAATATTAAAAAAAATATTTGTATCTGATATTTACAATATTACAAGATATTGTAAATGCGTCATATTGTGATTCATAATATTAAAAATACATTAAAATTTTTTACCGTCAATCACAATTATAATAATGTTAAAAGATTAAAACATCATTTAATGTTCCTCATTAATGTATTTTTAATTTTATTACAATATTACGTTATAACATGAATTTAGAAATGATGTAATTTGATAAGGTAAGTAATGAATAGCCATTGCTGTGACCTTTCAGATAAATCTGCTATTTTTAGATGGATGCTGTTGTCTGATTAAACTCTTGGCACTGATGTCAATGCCTTTCTATTGCATTATTTTATCCTTATGGAAAGATGAATGGGATAATACTTAGGGTTACAAATTGCATATGAAGTTGTTTGTTCGGGCTTTGCAATCTTCCTTTAGTGTTGTCGGGTAGGAGGAAGTCATATGTGAACTAGAGGCTGCAGCCCAGGTAAGGATCTGAAGACTATTGTAATGAACAGCGGAAGTGCAGGTCTGTATTATGTGGGCATGCAAAACGTCTTGATGTGAGAATGGAACTCGTCCTACACTTGCAGACTGATAAAATGATACCAAGAAGTTATTTTATAAAACATTTGCAGTCAGATTTTGTCACAGAAGTAAAGGGAAAAATGCATTTTAGCTCAATAGGAATGGGAGGTTTAATTTGCTAGTATGCAGATTGATCAAAGATGAATTAAGGCACTGGTACAGAAGTGTGTGGCATTACATCGCTTTCTTGCAGACAGAAGTGTGCGCTGTCAAGGCACGTGCAGTTATGAATGTGAACACGAGCTGTAAAAATATTGAGGATGTGATCAAAGCACGTTACAAAAACCAGAGTGATTCAAAGTTAGTCTAGGACTGACTGAACATAGTAGAGGTCAACAGATACAAATGTCAGGGAATAGTAGAATTGAGGGGAATTTTATTGCCTGTCAGTTGGCAAGGAAATGGTCTGAAGATCATCCTTTCATGGGACCTGAACCAAACTGTGGAATTTTGGGAAGAGTAACTAAGTTGGCTTTTAGGGACTGGAAGGAAAGGAAAACAGGACATTTTTGGAAGTCCACATTGAACAAAAACATCGTAAGGGTTTCCTTCAAGAGCCCTCTGCTAAAAGAGCAAGAGGACTGGTATGAATGAGTAAGAACCAGGCGAAACTATTGATAGGACACTTAAAAGGATGTCTGTTTGAACTGGGATTTTAATCAGCCCAACAGATGAGTGATTCCATAACAATGAAGAAACAACCTCACACGTTCTGTGTGACTGTGAGGCCTTCATTGAGTTAAGATTTTGTCTCTTGGGATCACACTTCATTTAACAAAGTGCCTACACAAGGCCCCACTGAGCGGAATTTGCACTTCACTTAAGGTGCAAGACTGCTAGAGGGCTGAGCACAGAAGGAGATGCGTGGTAGATCATGGACAGTCATGGCGCTTACGCCAGTACTTGCCTACCTCTCTTATTCAGTCGTTCATAATCGTGGTAGACTCGTATAACTACCAGCTTGTTGGTGGAAGTTACTATATATAAATAGAGAATACCGTTCAAGAATGAGCCGGGATAGCTCAGTCAGTATAGTGACTAGCTACGGGCTGGACGGCCGGGGTTCGATCCCCGACGGGGGCAGGGGATTATTCCTCTAGCCTCTGCGTCCAGACCGGCTCTGGGGCCCACCCAGCCTCCTCTACAATGGGTACCGGGGTCCTTTCCCGGGGATGCTGACCACTCACCCCCCATCTAGTGCCGAGGTCAAGGAAGAGAGGAGCTATACCTCTACTCCTCCCAAGCGCCTACATGGCGTATAGTGGGACAAACTTTACTTTACTTTTACCGTTTAAGAAAGGCGCCCATTTTAGTCTCAAAATACATTTTCCCGATTACACGAAGAGAAAATTAGGAGGAGTTTCTTTTCAGTGTGTCTTCAAACGTTGCAGTTTGACTTAACGTAATAGTGCGTAGCAACTAATAAAAAAAAAGAGAGAAGAAGAAGAAGTTTTGACAGTTTCACGATTCTTGATTCTGAAGAATGTGCATTTATACAGAGCATTCACTCATAAAATTGAATGCAACTCTCACTTCCCTATAGAAACTGTCTGACTCACCACCAAGCACTACAATATTTTCCCATTATGATTCAAGTATCACTTCATTAAAAACAATAAACTTACCTGAATGATATCAGTTTATGCCGGGAGCCACGAACTGACATTCACATTTAACTTATCAGTGAATGCACTGTGGAATATATAAATAAGAAATGTTACTAAGATTATCTTTTTTGTGAATGAATATAAGATAAACTGCAAAGTATGTTTTAAATATGATGGCATGCCCCAGTAATGAAGTAAATAAGTAGACTCTACTTTTCAGCACAAACAGAATCTTCTCTTCTTTGGCTTTAATTTGATGTTTGATTTATAACAGGTGATTCATACATAATGAAATTACGTAGGTCTTCGGTGGCGTTCTCTAGTTCTTTTGTTACAGCAAAAATACAGAGACAGACAGACTGACTTAAGTGAATTCAAATTTTCAATCAAAAAATTCAGAAAACAGAATGTGTTTTTAAGTCCTCGGAACTGTTCATCATAGAATTCCGAATCATACAAATCAGACATATTGCTATTGCTGAACACACAGGGAATAACCTAAAGGCCAATTTTTTTCCTCAAAACTTTCTTCCTGTAAATTGGGTTTTCTCATCGAAGTGTGTCGTAATGTTGGATAAATACGCTGTACAATTTTTCTTTACAATAAAAATAACAGTGTTATTTTTAAATTGACAGTTGAGGATCCTTCAGATGATTTCCAGCGTCTGCGAGATTTCTTGGATGCACGGAACTGCGGTAAGCTGCCCAGTTTCCAGCCCCGAATGCTGGAGGAAGGCTTCCAGGATGAGATGGTGGCTGAAGCCAAGGCAAAGCTCAAAATCAATAAGGTATTATTCATGTTAGTATGAAAGTATGCTGTCAGTCAATAAGTTGACGCTGTTGTGGGGCCTCTGCCGTTCCTGAATGATGATTGCATGTGTCGCATAATTATGGCTTTTCTCCTGTCACAACATAACAGCTTGGTTCCACAGTATAATATTATACAAACATAGGCATTTAATGTACACTAGTGTTCTAGTTGTTGTGTTCACAACAGCAATACACATGAGCTGGATAAAACAAAAGAAGATACTCATGAAGTTTTTTTTTTTTTCCTGATATTAATACTAGAGTGATGTGCAGTAAAAGTACATTGTAACAAGTTCTCATGACACTAGGCAAAAATGTTATGATGAATACTCATTATAAACATCCAAAAATGTGAAAGTTATTTTGAGAATCAGACAACAAATATTTTATTTACTTCAGTTTACACTGCAACAATCTTAATTAAATTTTTTTTATATTCTGTAGTATGAGAGCATATTTGTCTTGCGGTTTATTCCCGATTAACAAAAGAAAGACGTTTGTGGAAGTTTAATAACTGAAAAAAATCATACTTTAAACGGTTATTGTGCAGCGGCGAACAGTATGGCGGTACTACAGTCACTCATGACAGAGACTGGCGGCTTTTGGCACTTTGGGTTCTGCCTTTATGTGTGCAGGGCTCTTAAAACTTTTATAGCAAGAAATCTAGGAAGTCTCTTGTAAGATAGTGTAATTGCGTCATATTGTGAATTTTCTAACAATTATTTATTTTAATCCGTCTTATCACAATATTTTAAAATTTCTTATAATTAAGATTATAAAATATCATTGATGTTCCATATCGATTGATCGATTTACATTTTGGAACATCCTTTACACAACATGTTTCAGTTTTTATAAAACCATCATCAGGTGTATAATATTTACGAACTTAAAACTCAAATATGATTCCATTTGGTGATGTTTCATGCCATTTGTTTTTCAATTTTGGGCGAGGTGTTGTCTTTTCTTAAATTTTATCAGATGTACATATCGGTCATAGATGTAGGAGTGATTGTTCCGATATGTCCAGAAGTACTACTGTCATCGTATAGGTGTGGGTCAATACTCTTGTATTAACCGCTACATCAGAGCTTGTTATGTAGGGGTCAATATGTGTCTCAACTACACGCACAATGTGGAGGAAAGAATCCTGGGTGCCTTCGATGCACCTCGTGCCACAAGTGGCTTACAGGAGGGGAATCAGAAACCAATCCATTATGTAATATTGATCAGTCACACAGAATGACTTTTGAATATTAATAATGTGGAGCTGCAGGGTGAACAGATTAAAAGAGTAAAGGGTGTTTTTAGAGCAAAAAGAACATTTTGTGGTAATTTTAATTGTAAACAAGCTGTATTGCAGTTTGTGCCAAGCAGTTAAATAGGTAGACAGATTGTAATAATTTTCAATTTATAATGGCACTTGGCGAGGACAAGAGGGGAAGGGAAGGGAAGGGAAGGGTAGGAAGATAAAATAGTTGGAGAAAATAAAACTACAAATTCTAGTATCAGCAGCAGTTAACTTTCCTGAACAGTGCCAATAATTGATATTTGTAATGGAGATGGGTTTTATTTCCTTTGCAGTACGAACTGATTGTTTATGTAATTATAATTTAGATGAGTGTTAATGTATGGAAAATGCTGGGACGTGGATGTAGACAGACAGACAGTAGATTATCAGCTACAGGAGATGGGTTTTTTAAGGAGTATAGATGCAAGATCCAAAACCAAGTGAATAAAAGGTAAAAAGTAAAATATAATTTTATGATAATGGTCTTCGAACACAAAGTAACAAGTAATGGAATAAGATAGTGTGGACGTGTTTTTGAGAATGAACAAGGAGTCAATCCCACAGGAAGGTTTTGAACATGAAAGTAAAATAAAAGTACCCAGGAGGGAGACGAAGACTAGTGAACATGAGAAGAAATCGAGGGTCCTGTGGGCAAGGGGGGGAGATAACCGATGGGAAGTGGGAATGTCTTACGAAGAAGTAATGCACAAATTGTTAATTCTGTGTATAAATAGCTTGCCCGTATATCATCAGAGTCTGTGTAGTCTTGATGTCATTAACATAAATTTTCTGCCCTTGAATTGCCGTGGTTTAAAAGTTAGTGATGTAAGTAAAACAAAGTAGTGTATAATATGCAAGTGTCTGTAAAGCATTGTGTGAACTATATTATGTCTAACAAGTGAACGTGTCCTAAATTTAACCTCTTACTTTGTGTCTATTTTGCAAGGTAGATGTTTTCCCTACCACTGAAGTTCGAGGTTCTAACGGCAGTGAATGTTGTGTGGTCTAAATTTTTATCTGCGTGTTTTAGTTATGAAATAGGACATCTTCAGTCTTCATTTCTTTTACGTGCCGTTTGTGTTACTCTTCAGAAACAAGCACGCCGCGTGTATGAAATACTGAGACTACAAATGACAGATATCCACAACAGTGAGCAGTACCGCCGTTACCGCCTGGATGTTAAGAACCGCCTCAATGTACCATACCAGGTGAGAGAACACGGGCAATACTTTGAATTGCCTGACTCATTTGGTTTGTCCTGTGGACATTCTCTGTGCTGCAACGGCAAGACTAAGTTGTGGGTTGATATTGAGGCTCGTTTTGCTGCTTGAAGAATTTTCTGTTCTGGTGGGAGAGTTTTAAAATTCAGATTCTTACAATGGATGGGTGTCTTGTTTCATGTGTGCTTGGATATACACATCTAATGTACTTGCTGTTTAAACAAGATTTGAAAGCTGTTCTTTATGCCACATTGTGGGCGTTGACATCAGCAGGGAAGCCTGGTAAATAACAAATGTAACAATATATGATGTGAAGCTTTCACGGCGGATTTCATTAATAAAGTCTTCCCGGGCTATCAGCCGATTGATCACCGACTAACACGACTGATAGCCCGGGAAGTCTTTATAAGTGTAACAATGTTATCAGAGCAACACTGGTATCGAAGCTTGTTGTTAAACAGTGTGCTCCGACAGTTTGATAAAAGGCGCAACAGACGAGTGGAAAGCCCGGTCTTGAAGAAGCTTTTTCACTGCTTGCATTCTGCACAGGGTAGCCAAGCCTCTGGGTGGAGTCCCGTAGTTGGCGAGTCCAGAGTGGTCTGACTTGTGAGAGTGGTGTCCAATGCTAAATGTGCAATTGGTATTCTGGGTTTCAACACGTTTGTCTTCTACCTTGCTGACTGAGGTGATGTTTTCCTTGAGAACCATGTAACGTCACAGCCCCAAAGACCAGGATTCACACCTTGTTTGGAATCTCCCGTCCCCCAAGTTTTGTTTCAGTTCATAATTTTTATGCTTCCTTACCATAAATTTTTGTCAGCTAATTTAATTCTTATGTGTATCTTGTGTTAGGAGATATTGAGCGCATTAATTGTTTCTTCCACAGAAGGAGCAGCAGGAGTTGAAGAGATACAAAGAGCGGCTTAAGGATGCGACTCTCCAAGCAGCACTGTCATTTGCAGACTCTAGTCAGCGCCTGGAGAGCCTTGAGCGTGAATACCGAGAAGTGGAGGGCCAGTACCAGCAAGTGCTGCAGCGTCTCGCTTCACTCTGACGTGTCGATGACAGTATTGGCAGTCGTTCGATTGCATCATGTGCTCTGTTACTGCAAACTGAAGGATTTTTCCTACCACCACCACCACGCCCATCCCCCTGAGGCTGTGGCCCTCATTCTGCGCTAGAGATGCAATGGTGACTTATTTTTGTATTGTACGACGGAAGAAAAGAGTCTGATTTTTAAGAATGTAAATTGATATTGTAAAGAAATTGTGTGACAGATATTAGCTTTTTTGTTCTTAGAAGTTGATGAGTTTAAGGGATATATACAGTTTGCAACCTAACCTAAAAGCAGTACAGTTTTTGGTATTTGCAATAAGATCAGTTTATCTCTTGTGGTATGTAGTCCTTGTGAAATGCCTCCATCTCCAAATTATGAAGAATTTAAAATCTTACTTTTATTTGCTTCAGTATAATTTGCCATGTACAAGGTTCACTGCACGGTACAAATTACGATAGATTAATTTGTGAATTTCTTTGATTATGTATTTAAGTGCAGAGATAATAAGTGCTCCTTCTGCATTTTTCTCTAGACAATTTGTTTCCTTCAAACAGTAGAACCACACTTTTCTAGGGATTGACGAAAAACTGTAAATTGCAGATGCGATCATAAGCTTAGTTCTTACCTTTACATTAATCCTTTTTTTGGAATGCTCGGCAAATAATTATGGTAAAAGTATTAAGCAGTGCATGAAAATCTTTGCAAAATACATATTCCCAGAAACTGAAAACAAAAACAATCTGCAATTTTCAAAGCGACGATGATGATTTCATTTCATATCATTAATACTGATTTGCATTTTGTTCGATGATGTGATGATTTTTTACGCTCATATTTAGGGCTGACTGTGATAAGGTTCTTCACTGAGAAATATGAGTCTTCCCGTGTATGTCAACATCTGATAATATAATACATTCAGTTTTTGTTCTAAGTAAATGGTTTATCTTTTCTTCTGTGCTGCCAAAATGCCTTATCAGATACACAAAAGTAAATAAAACAACTGCACTTGACGCTAGACTTGGCCAAGAGATTAAATAATAAGAACAACTGAGCTGAGAGCAAATAGGATTTGAGGTTTTCATGGCTGTAGCGCCATGAAGTCTGGTAAAAGATTACTGACGTTTCAGAGGTTCTGCGTCCTTTGTCACAGGATGATACTTCACTTTCATTTTTACACCAAGATGTTATTTTTAATTTCTGAACATTTTTTAAACAGTTTCTTCAATATTTGTCAAGTTAAGGGGAAATAACTTTGGCCTGATCCAGAAGTGGTTTGCCATTGCCTTCTTCTGTGTGTGAATGGAGTAATTGTTGGGATGCCACGGAGGAAAACTCCGTGTTGCCTAGACCACGGCCTTGCCCAACACAAGTTATAAATTCGGGCACCGCCGGGAATCAACCCGAGACCCCAGGATTACAAGGCCAGCGTTCTAACTGCTAGACCACCTCATCTTATTATTATTTAGTGTTCTGTCTGCCTACAGGTCCATATGAACAGGATCCTTCCATCCTTTTCTCTTCTCGGACTGGGACCTGTTCATATACGTTCTTGGCAGATGATCCAGAAGTGGTTTGCCATTGCCTTCTTCTGTGTGTGAATGGAGTAATTGTTGGGATGCCACGGAGGAAAACTCCGTGTTGCCTTGACCACGGCCTTGCCCAACACAAGTTATAAATTCGAACCCGAGACCCCAGGATTACAAGGCCAGCGTTCTAACCGCTAGACCACCGTGGCTGTCGTGGGAAATATGCGCATAAAAATGGAATGTCTTATATTGTGACACCATGTGTGCTCGGGAAGGTACCAGCTTGTGAGAGAAATATATTGTCTCCATATTCAACCCAGGAGGTGGAAACGGTATGTTTCTCTCCAACTTTCATAGTACCGCCCTGAATGTTGTGATCTTTAACTAGATCACAGTTCACCACCATAAATGAGAGGAAGATTTTCAACTTTTGCAGCAACCGGTTTCAACGAAGTTAACTTGGGTGATCTGCCATGTAAGTAAGTAAATTCAGCTCTGTGTAGTCTGTGCCTGCATATTGAAGGTTGATGTGTTGCATTATATCAGACTGCCCATTGTATTTGTACTTGTGGTTGGCTCTCAGTTGTCTGTGAGAGATTTATAGTATCGTGTATGTATTTATTTCTCCTTTGCTAGGAGCTACTGAGCCAGATTACCATTTTCTTGAAAGGAGGACATGTTAAAGGACCTATACCATTATGCCACTGAACGTCACTATGTTTCATATAACATGCCAGTATGATTCTTTGAAAATTTTGTTCGGGAGCCATGTTTTTTTCAATACAAGGTTTTGGAATTTTCTGTGGTATAAATTCAAAAGATACGCGATCTTTCATGGTTTACATCATTTGCAGAATGTAAAATAATGTCTACTTCACTGTTATATTAACATTCCTACAAATATAAACGTTTACAAAATGGTAACGGCACGCACCTTCTAGGTTATGTCTGACGAATTCCATAATGGAATAGGCTTTCTAATGTAAATTACTAAAGACAGCCGAGTTTGTAATTAATAACATTTTAGGTTTCGCTGGATTCTAGTTTCAGACTGGAGCTTTAACAGGAAGTGCGTCATGGAATTTCTTTGTAATGAAAGCGGAAATTAATATTTCCACTCGACGGTGCAGCTCCACCAATGGTCTGCGGGCCTGAGTTGCAATCAGTACGACAGGCTACGCGCAGTCACACAGCAACGCGACTCCTTACCTGTCGGACGCAGGTAAGTACACATCGTGATTAGATTGTGATATATTTCCTACGACCTTAACATTTACCTGATTCAACAGCCAAACCAGTTTTACTGTTCACCGGCATTTGTTTCAAAGCCCATTCAGATTAATGTGAGTTGTAGTTGTAATCAACATTAACCAGAAATCTTGAAAATAATCAGTGTCGAAGATATTCCAGATTTAATACGAATATGTTCTAAGGTTACAGATTGTCTTCGCTTGCCTGCATGTAACTAGCACGAATGGAAAAAGGGAGTTTACATTAGTGGCACAGTTGGTAGGATAATGCCAACTGTTTGTGCTAATAAAATTAAACTTAAATAAATTAAAAGTACCCCATTTTGTAATCGCGATTCCAGACATTTTACATCATATGATGAACTGCAATTTAAAGTTTGTCTGTGTCCTCACTATTTGTAACTTTTAAGTATCTGTAGAAAATGCTATTAAGGCAACGTGACACTTTCAGAAATTTAATTTTTTGTAGGATACTGCACATGTTCCCGAAATGAAATGTTAGAAAACATTCCAGAGACCTTGACTGGCCTCATTATTTTCCTCCGTAGCAACACACAACTTTAAATAGGCATCTTTGGTTATATGTGTGTTCTTTATAAGTGGTGTTTCGGCAACCCCTTACACAAATAGCATCAGGGGTTGCCTAAATTACATTTTAATTATAAACAAGAGGAAAATAAGATGAGTAGATACTTATAATATCAGCTAAAGATATATTATTTATTAAAATTAATGAAAGTTTGAAAATAATTACATATAAATAATACGTATTATAATTTAATAAAATCATATATTTAAATTCATTTTAAGTTATTCGAATTTACTTTAAAATTTCAGTTGTACGAAATTATAAAAATAATAAAAATACATTGAATCCAATCTTAAAATAAATTTTGTACAAGCCACTGCCAGTGTTAGTGCCTTGAATTTAATTCACGATTAAATAAAATTTTCTATTTGTTGAATAATTCAGTTTCGTTGACACACGTCACAGACGAAACTCTTTTCATCTTGTCCTCTGTGACGGATTCTTGTCACACGGATCAGCACCCAACTTTCCAATTTTGCATTTTCATCCAAATTTAAGCGCTATTTTGACTTCTTAGCTTTGAAACTGATTGATGTTCCGGTCTCATATCACTGACATGAACAAATACATTGCTGTAAATTCCTGGACTTTCTGATGTCCCTTGTGTGTAACTTCGCTTTCAGAATCCCCCCCCCCCCTCATCTAAACATATTTTCGTTGCAGATCCTCAACTCGTTCATTTAGAATCCCTTGGGGAGTTTGTTAAAAATTTAAATTTCCGCTAGCCAGATTTCTTTTTAAATAACACAGGCCAGATTCCATTAGAGTTGAATTCATTTGCTGCGTCGTTCAAAGTTACGGGCTCCTCTGTGTGCTTCAGCAAACGAATCAGTGACCGGAAATTACGTCACATTTTGATCAGAGTAACTCTGCAGTCACCTGATAACTGCTGTGTTATGAAACCCTTGGAAGTGTCAGAAGATACGGAGTATTAATACTCCATCCTTCCGTGCTATTTTGCTTATAACCAAATGTTTTGAATGCATGGAATATCTATCAAGAATAATGCAAATCTTTATTTCAATGTTGGTTTTCATGTGACGAACAAAACGCTGGATCATTTTCGCTAATACATTCCTGTTACTGTCTACTATGCCTCAGTTCACCAAACTTCCACGGGCAGCACCGGTAATCAGAGTAAGACGATTCCCTTGCCTTTTCAATGTCATCATAGAGGGCACAAAGTGAAACGATGCACTTGTAAACATACGAAATTCGTATCGACTCCTCGATCACCATTCGATGTCGCTACTACTCGATGCTTTCACACATTTGGGGATTATTCTGAATCTTGGTAGTTCTTTATTCAGCCAAAGTAGGCCCACAGATACGAAAAGCATGAATTCAGTTTCCATTCAATCGCTTTTATAAAATATCAAAAAAAGCTATGAAACATTTTCCTCGTTAAAGCCTTTAATGCGAATAGTGGACACACTTTCTGACTGGATTACACTAAATTCAGTATTGTCTTTTTATATAATAGGACAGTAATCTTTTATTGCCAGCAAATTCCGTCTTGTGACTGAAAAGGTTATTCAGATGTGGACTGGCCTTTAAGGATTTGTGGGCTTAATTCTCTTTACCGAAATTTTTCCCAAAGCATTAACCGTATCTTGATGTTTCCAATATGTACACAGTTGTTTTACCATTCGAAGATGATAAATGCAAAATAAATAAATAAATAAAAACATTGCATAGAAAATGTGAAATTTTCCGAATCGCAAATTTCCATATTTTAATAAGCCTTTTTCATACGTTTAATTACAATGAAGCTGTTCAGATTTCTGAACTTATTAACAAGAGAGTCGAAGTGGAAATAGTATGATTAACTCCCTCATTGGTTAAAGCCGCCTGAGCACTTTAAACACGGTCCATACTATTGAAGCGCCTTTCGGTTTTTATTTCCAACTGATTTGGTTGGTAAGAAACAGATTTTCTTACGCGAAGAATGTGATTGAATTGGAAATAGTTCGCGGTTCTGCAAATAATGCCAACACATGTAGTATATTGCTCTCTGATCAATCCGGATTACATTATTTCCCCATCGAAACACGACAACTTGTCCTTTCGTAATTGAATCGTTTGAAAAATGACTCGAGCCCACCTTTTCAGAGAACTGAGCTGTTGCTACTACGAAAATTACGAGGTTTAAATGAATCATTTCCACATACAAAAACAAAAATCGCTTGTGTCGTCTGTTCTGTCTTATTTTCACGTCAAAATGACATGAGTCCGGGACTCGTGTTAATTTCGAGATAGATTTCGTTACAGAAATGACCAATCCAATTAAATATTCAATTTTACAAAGCGTGTTTGTACAAGGCAAGCAACATGAACCATGAAATTTCCACTAATGCATAATATATTTATATGACATTCTTATTTAAAATAGGTACAAACTGAGGAATGTTATGGAATAAAAGAATGGATTAAATAAAATTAATGTACTTACTAAAAATTGGATAGCCTAAGTAGTTTCTGTAAGTGGAACAATAATTATTCCGATAACGTCGGTCATAACCTCAAATCCTACTTAGTGCTACGTATTTCGTATTATAACCAAATTGTTAGTTATGTATTTTCAGACTTATGAAGAACAAGGGTATTCGTTTCGTGCTTACAATTTACCAGCCTTTTTCTTACACTCATTTGTTGTGGGTGTTTAAAAATACGTTGGTCGAGGTGGCTAAATTCGTCGTCTCTGATGTAAAGGTAACTGTATCATAATCTAAACCGAATGCTCGAAAGTATATGCTCATATCCGGTAGAACAGAATCTCAGAAGTAAAGTAACTTATAAATTTTTACAGGTAGCCCTCGATTTGCGCCAGTCCAATTTGTGCCGATTCAGAATAACGCCGATTTTGAATCCAGAAAGTCAAAAAGTGGGAAAAAATATATTTTAATATTATTTATGACGTTTTACAATGTGTCTCGTACTGATTCTTATACTAAATCGTAATTCATAAATCTCTGATTTTGAATAAAAATTATAAATAAAGTCATCTCTGCAATTACTTAAGTTTCGTTAACGCGAATTTGCTCCAATGAGATCGATGAATCGGAAAAAGCTGTTTCCTGGCGCTTTAAACTTTCAAAGGACTAATTTAATCTCTGCGGAGGTCCCGGGGTTATTTTTACTACGCGATATTCTATAGGTCTGCGTCTTACATGAATGCAACTATCGCATAACAGCAGAGATGACTGTACACATCAATCACATGAAAGAATGCCGGGACCAACGAATTGCTGATTGTAAATGAATAAAATATATTTTTTAAATTCCCTTTATTTTATATACGTTATTTCAGAGCCTTAAATGTAATTCCATTATATTAATCGTCAATGTTTGGGTGCTGGGAACGGATGTCATTGACTTCCCATTGATTCGCATTATAAAAGAGTTTCAATTTACGCCGATTCAGTTTACGCCGGTTCGTCCAGTAACGCATCCCCGGCATAAATCGAGGGCCACCTGTATTCTGTTTTATGACGTTTGATTAGTGCTTTAGTTAGTTCTTTTTTTTTAGTTTTTCATTTTATTAATATGGCTATCCAGTTTCGGTTTTAATTTGATATTTTGATTCTTTTAGGTTAGGTTAGAATAATAATTTGGTTAGGATCATAGTATGGCACAGGAATTTAGTGTTATGCTTTTGTGTAAACTCGTGCCATGGCGAGATTGATTATCGTGTCCCGTTGAAAAGAAATATACAGCTTCGCTGTGAATCACTCAGAGGTATAATCTGCCCTCCAATCATCTCAAAAAAAAATACTAATACGAATAATATGAATATCCAAACCCAAATAAATACGCCATTGGTTAAACCCTTGAGAAGAAGTTAGTTATTGGTTATGAAGACTAACACAAGGTGACAACAAATGACAATTGGTCATATTTCAACGCAGCATAGCCACCATTTCCGAAGTAAGACCTTTTCTCGGGCACAAGACACTATTCGCTGTTCTCGTTATAAAATTTCCGCATTATAATAAATGCAGTACGCGGGGTTTGATAGTTGGGGGCGTCTTCTGTGGGAGCGGCAACACATGTCGATTCTTTGATGTTCCGCCGTGAGATCGATAGCAAGTCGGTGCGTCATGTTTGCTAACCTGTCGACTTGTTTGAAGAAGACTTGATTTAACTCCTTACGACATTTTGTCCGGCCAGGTTGCGAGACTCGCGTTCAATCTCTTCCTAACCTCAATTGGTAATGTCGCTTTTGGACAGGCCATTCGAATAAATTGATTTTCCGCTCACAGATGGCAGCACCTCTTCCGCCATTTTTGACAAGACTTCAAATTAATCGAATGGAGTACGTAAAACGTGTATTCTTGCGCGTAAAAATTAAGAGCGATGTATATCTTAAATAATTATTCTGATTTTTTCCCTGAATACAGTAACAAAATTTGCAGGAGGACGAGTATTCATGCCCAGATTCAAACCAGACACCATGTGCCAACTCATACGGTGACGCTCCGTTCTAAATAAACTCGCATGATGGATCGTATGCATGCTTACAACTGGAGAAATACAGAGCAGGTTAGATGCGATCTGATCTGCAGGTGGTACCAAATTTATTGTTTATTAAACGATGCTGTGAGTGGCTTTCACTATTAACATCGCCGAATCATAAGTTAATTCATTAACATTACAATTGAAATGATGTAATAGCCTAATTTAAAGCAGAATTACAGCATTGCCTTTAAGCGCTAAGTAAAACCACGAAAATGTTCCGACATCAGCCGATCTCCGAGCTTAAATTTTAACTCAGGACCTCTTCAATACGACGTAGGAGTTCTAACCACTGGGTCTTCACGTTAACCGTAATATTTGGGCTGACAAATGATGCGACCAGCCATTTTGTCGTGCAGTATTAATAATGTAAAATGGTAGCCTACTTCAAATATTGTATTTTCCTAAATGAAACCGATCTGATATTGCAGCCATAAACCAGTCACCGTCCGAACAAACAGTTGATATCAAAGAGGCGGGGTCCTCCTTGTAGCGAGATCGATTTCAGTAATTCGAGTAGCATCGACACTATTGAGTGGTTCCTAGGCGAATAACATAGTTCGTGAGCAGATCGAGAACTTGGGACGTGTTCCATTTGCGCAATTTAAAAGAAACGGCCAGATTTTTATTGTGAAAGAAGCTATTAAGTTACGCAATTGAACTTGCGATATTATTGTTTAAAATTACTTTTGGTAAGTGTATGAGAAAACGTATCTCTGCCTTCTCTATTGCATTAACTTTACGTATAATCGATAGTGATCGATGAATCCGATGTAATATATCGATAGTGTCGTATCGTTTACATTTTCGGTGTGACAGAACTATTTTGGAGCGAATTTTGTTTTTTAAAAAAAGAGAGACCACTTTAGCTTTATTTTCAGATCACGAGGTCTGACAGTTAAATAGAGATTTCTGTGCGTCAGATGGCAGCCCTACTTACACTGGCATTATTGAATAATATTACTACAAATCTGATCTGTTTTGTGTCGAACTGTCCATGGGGATTTTATTGTGGTTCCAATGGGGAGTTTTATTGAACCTAAAATTGTCGTTATTAAAGAATAAATGATAAGAAGTGTCAGCAGGGTTGTTGAAAAAATCTAGGAAAAAAAGTCACAGATTCCACTTAATTTTTGAAGTCTCCGGGAATAAAAAAGTAATTCTGATGTCAAAATGAAAGTCAGCTTATACTGAGCTACTTTTACGAGTTCTTCGTGCGGAGTTGCATTCGTACGTTCAGACTGTAGCATCTTCTCATTGAGATCGTGCTTCCATCTACCAACAGCCGTACGAAATATCCTTTCTGTTATATTAAAAAATCGAGAACGGCTGAACGGATTTTCATAAAATTTAATATGTGTGTCATAACTTTCGAGACTACTTTAGACTTGCTTATTATAGGTTTTCCTTACGCTCACTCAAAAGCAAAGGACATTTCATTGACTTATTTTATCCGTCTGTCTCGTCCTTCATTTTAAGAAGGCGTTTTGCTATATATCTGTGATATTATGAACTGTACCATCTGCCGCATAATAAAAGGAGAACGACTTATCAGATTTTCATGGGATTTCGTATGGGGTTTTACCTTTAACGGCTAATACAAGACGAAAGTATCGCATGATGAGAAAACAGTTAGCCCTTTCTCTTGTGTTGAAGGTGGCGACAACGGGCCCAAGGAATCGTATAAAAGTAAATAAAAAGGTAACTGTCAGGAAAGATCTTCAAAATCCAAACACTACAAGCGATTCCCAACGAGGCTGAATGATACAAGGAGACGCGTAAGTTTCTGTATCATACTCTTAATTTACTGTTATCATTGACATAAAAATTGTACAGCAACTAATTTGGATTCTTCAGATTCGATAAAATCACTAAAATTTAACTTCATCACCCAGAGTTTTTTCTCCCGCCAATAAAACATTTTTGTTAATTTTCTTATTTGCGTTCAGACCGGCTCTGGGGCCTACCCAGCCTCCTATCCAATGGGTACCAGGGTCCTTTCCTGGGGGTAAAGCTCGACTGGGGCGTGACGCTGACCACTCACACCCCATCTAGTGCCGAGGTCAAGAATGACTAGGAGGTATACCCTCTCCTCCCCCAAGTGCCTACGTGGCGTATTGCGGAAATCATTTTTTTACATATTTCTTTCTGTAAATGTAATATTAATCGACTTTCGTTCAAGCGACATCGCAGACCTCTGTTGCCATATTTTGTAACAGTGTTTTAATAATGAAGTAAAATATTTTCGTTTTTAGTATTGTCCATATAGTGTATGGCAGATGTATATGTACCGAAGCCATTTTTAAGGTCTTCTCTGACGTCAAAAAACGTTACAGTCTTACATGTTCCTGAATGTTAAATACGAAGCCTGTAAAATTCTGTTTTTAATGTTTGAGAGTAAAAGGTCTTTTACTGCAGGTAAGGACGACTTCATTAATTCTCTTTGTGATTAATTTATTTGAGAAAGACTTCCATTAATGAATGTCATTGTAACCTGTAATTGATGCTGTTTAAAAAGTTTCCTCAAATGTTCAGGGATGGTGACATCACGAACAACAAATAGATCCATACTATAAGTACAAGTTTTTGAACGAAGTATCTCGTGCGTAGCGTTTAAATGCGTAATGTCCATTTTGCTGTACTACACTCAAAATTGTTTTTTTTTCTCAAGTTTGTTTTGTAAGATTGCTGTCTCTGAGTCGGTGCGCCACGTATGGAGACTGTAAGCACCTTTGAAACGTCGGTAAAAATCTACCAAACGATGCAAAAACGCATAAGACAGCCATTTTCATTCTCGCCGTCTTGAGAACCTGAAATATCACGATCTGCTGATCTGTGTTATTGAACTCGCATTCTTATTTTCAGTAATATCAGAACAAATATTTATCCTCAATCTGCTCTTCGTGGTAATATGAGTTCTTATCTTTCAAGCAGAGGCCAGACCCGAAATGATGGCATCAAACATTACACAGTTTGCTCATAAGATAAATATAATATATAAAGATATAAGAGCGTTTTAACAGACTTAACCCCCTCACAGCTGGTAACATTTTCAATTGTTTCAGACAGTGGCGTGTGATTGGCCTTCGGATCAGCTGCATGGATCCAGTCTCATTTGCTACTAGAACGTTCTACTGAGAACGAAATGGGTCTTCATCATCTTTTCACGTCAACTCCGTTTTATGCCTATCGATCGTACTTCGAGAACAATCGAAATGCCCATCTAGTAATTGCATATCGAGAAACCTCTCATCTGAATTACTTCGAGGGGGTGTAGGGGGGGGGACACTAAATAATAATAATAATAATAATAGACTTCTAGAATGTTCCGTCCAGGCCCTGCTCCCATTTACGTTTAAAGGTAGTCATATTTATTTCAATTTAGTGCAAGCGACACTGGAAATTAATCCCATTATAAGAAATTTAATACAGGCGAGCATCATATTGCGCCAGATTTCATTCTCATCGCCATGCCAACCTAACCTAACTTTTATTGCGTATCTGAACGACCAACACTGGCGTCCTAAACACTTGTATGTATAATTAGATGTATTTGAATTGCCAGGGTTTTTAAAAGCTAACAGTGATATTGTTATGCTTTGTTTCAGGATTTTGTACTTGCTAGTGAGTGAAGAAAGAACTGCAAGAAGGATAAATGTGGTGAAGTGCCTTTTTCACCATAATCGTCATCACCATCCATCATTCGGCAGTATTATCATTACAAATTTTGCGAACTGATAAACTCAATTTACAGGCAGTTAATCTTTTGCAGTGAGAAAATGCAAATATGGCGCATTACGTCATATTTGAAATGAAGAGTAATTCTTGTACCACAGATGGCAGCACTGCCATTTTTCTTAATTTGGCGTAATTTAATTATTCCCAAACGGGATTATTATTATTATAATTGTTTTTCTTTTCTGATTAATATGTTTTTTGACGGATGTGTGTCCAGACACAGACTGCAAAACTCTTCTCTTGTAATACCAGTGTTGCTAACCTACAGCGCCTCGACGCTAATTCCCTCTACAGACTACGCGCGTGACTAATGCTCGGCCAACTCCTTAACCTCACTTTATTTTGCTGCATATTTGTTTGATCACTAGGTTACAGGATTCCACTTGCTGTTACATGTATTTGGCATTAAGAACAAGGAACCCTATAACTTACCATCGTGATATTATAATTATAATATAATATAATTACTTCACAGCACAGTGTGAAAGGAAATAACCATGCTTTGTTTAAACTTGTCGATATTGTTATAATTTTCTGTTCGAATCCTAAAAGAATGGCTCATTATCTGACTGTTGATGCTGCTGTGCGTTTAATAACATTGTTGATGTTGCATTTCAGTGGCGAAGCGGAGTCCAAGTTGCATCAGGAGATGCGTCGAACAAGGGGCATTGCATCCCATTCAATGCCATTCGCTGTGCTGACGTCAAACAGCGGAATCGAAAGGTAGAGCAAACAGTTCATTGCAGACCGACCCCCCCCCCCCCCCGAGGAAGACGCTCTGAAGTAACGCAGGTTGTAAACTATTCCATGGTCCATATATATCACTGTTTCCCAGACGTTCTTTACAGACGCCTTTTTCTTCTGTAGTTTGTACCCACGACGAAAATGAGAGACATATATGAAAACAGGTTAGGTTAGGTTAGGTTAGGTTAGGTTAGGTTAGGTTAGGTTAGGTTAGGTTTGGTTAGGTTAGGTTTGGTTAGGTTTGGGTTAGGTTAGGATAGGTTAGGATAGGTTTGGTTAGGTCAGGTTAGGTCAGGTTAGGTTAGGTCAGGTTAGGTTAGGTTTTTATCTAAACTTCTGTTTCGATAATGAGGAATTTATGTGTGACCTCATTGTAGAATTGTTTAACATTTGACGTCACTCCACACGGTCTTCAGACATTCCTTCCAATATGTATTAATAAGAGCAAACCTACTAAGATGGCAAATGGCACCACAAGAGATTTCATCACCACCACCACGTGGATCATCAGGCTACTTTTTAGACTTATAACCTATATTTAAATATACGTCTAATGGTTATTGCAGAAATCTTTGATTTGTAGACAGTTTGCATTCTTAGTCAAAGTTACAAGCATTATTCCCACACCTTTTGGCTCAACGCGTCGTAGAATCTCCCTAAGAGTGAGGCCACACGGTATAGAAATTGTTCTTAAGATTTTATATCGAGGTCGGAGTCGAAGTCGGTACATTTTTACCGACTCCACAGCCCTGGTACGAAGATCACAGTTTTCTGAATTATAGTGATGAGTCATAGTCCCGATGATGGAGGTAGCAAATACCATCGAAACGTTGGTAAAATTATACCAGACTGCAAGGCGCTACAAACCAGAAGGCAGCCATCTTTGAGTTTTAGTTTCTCGTTGCGGTTTCAATTATCGAGGGTTTTTCGTCGATGATTTTTGAAATCTATAAATGGGAAATGAAACTGGCGATTAATTTATCACAATTTAGGATGCATCTTGGATCAAATGACTACAGTTTTCCTTCAGGAAAATGAAGACAGTATCATCTCCGAAACGTCGTTCAATTTTATTATTTTATTAGACGATGGATAACATCCAAGAAACATTTTATTTAAATACTGTACTTTTTAGTTGATAATTTTGCGAAATTTGAGCGTAATTTTTATTCTAATGAGAGTTCAACATTAGATAACTGCTTGAGTTAAACTGAAGTTAATGTTTGCCAGTTTTATTTTTATTTTCACGTAATTATGTAGTATTCTAATCGATGATGCTCATGTGCTTTTGTCCGGTAAACAAACTTCATCTACGTCAACTTCTGTAGTGTAGTTTCATTTACGAAACATTCCACCTGTGACGACATTTTAAACTTCGTGTATTGGTTTTTAATCGACATGGGTAATGTTTCGAGGATGTGAGATTTTTTTCCCTTCGTGATAATTCAGCAAACAATATACGAATTTTATTTGGTTGTCGGAAATACTTATTAATTAAATTTTCTTTTTGTTTTGCAGATGACAAGCGTAAAAGTATGACGTATTACTGTACCAAGCTAAAATCCAAATCTTGGTATTAATCAGATAAATAAAAATTTAACTGCAGTATTATTACCCATAATGAGTAAAGTAAAGTAAAGTTTGTCCCACTATACGCCATGTAGGCGTTTGGGGTGAGAGGAGGTATAGCTCCTCCCTTCCTTGACCTCGGCACTAGATAGGGGTGAGTGGTCAGCATCACGCCCCGGCCGGCTTTACCCCCGGGAAAGAACCCCGGTACCCATTGTAGAGGAGGCTGGGTGGGCCCCAGAGCCGGTCTGGACGCAGAGGCTAGAGGAAAAATCCCCTGCCCCCGTCGGGGATTGAACCCCGGCCGTCCAGCCCGTAGCTAGTCACTATACTGACTGAGCTATCCCGGCTCATACCCATAATGAGTAATCAACCTAAAGTAATTAAGAATTAGAACCCCGAGTAGAGCACTTAACCTCAACTGATTACGAATAAACGTTCAGAATTCGAGTTTGTGGTTTAATCCACATAAATAGACTGCACGTAGTCATATTTTCCACATCACAGTTTTGGAGCCTGCAGATGAAACGCAAGGATTAATATTTGTCAGATGACAGCGTACGCATAGAATGCAATTATTCAGTTTTACCCTAAATAAAAATTAAAGGGTAAAGTTTTGTCCAATATAAGTTAGGTTTAAAAAAAGTGCAAGGAAAAATGTCATATGAAATTCAAAGAACCAACTTTGTCCGACGTCATTGGTAAAATGAAATATACGAAATGGTGTTGGATAAAGGGGATGGTTTATACATTTAATGTAGTAGAAGTGATGTAGCTAGAATTTCTGTAAACGAAATGGGTGGTTTATTTTCCAGAAACGTCAACAGATGGACACACCTACATCAGAAAAGACGTCACGAACTCCAGATCAGCGCGGACAGGCCACGGAGGTTCAACCGGTGTGGCCTCGTTGTCACTTATCGGCGGTTCTTACGTCAAATAAAATCATGCACCTTTATTATGTAGTTTGCATGAAAATAAAAAGATTTTTATTTTCTCTGAGTTAAATCTGGCACATATGAATAAACTTGATGTAAAAAAAGCATATACAGTAATTCTGAGTTTGTTAATATTGTTGTGTGCATTTATTTCCACAGAATACAAACATTGGTTTTTACAGTGATATTTGATTATGTTACTTCTTATAGGCCTAGTCATTTATAAGAAATGTATTCCTTAATATAGTTTTCAAATCATGCTTACGGAAGGCTTTTGATAGCCCTAAGCTTTTGGCAAGAGACGACGACTTAAAACTAACAAGAAAAAATATAAAAAATAAAATAGGTTAACAGAGTGGGACTCTCGTAGAGGCAGCCCTCTCCAGGGAGTAGTCGCCCCTGCCCTTAGTGAGCTCCAGGTCCCACTGGCCCGGTGGGTAGCACCTGAGTAGGGCCCCTTCCCCAAAGAAAAGACAGAGTTAGTCAAATGAACAGGTTTTGAGACTACACGGCACTACATAACTATGCAATTTATATTTGTAATAGAAACAAGTATTGTATTTGTGCAATGGTGTATTCTACATCCTTGGCTTAGCCTATGAATGATCCATGGTATGTAAATAAATCATATTCTACAGCTGCTACTCGCCGCTGTGAGAACCTAAAATCATTTTCAGTGTGACCAATATCACGTCACGACTTGAAGCAAGCGTACCAAACCACGAATCATCTTTTGCATAGAAAAGTAATTAATACACATTATTATTTATAGCAACCATGAAAACAAGTTGCGAATGAAAGCGCGCATTCATTTAAAACGAGTGTTCTGCATTTTTTCGTAGAAATTGCTTACCAGAGAGAATATAAACTATGTGACAGACGATCGAAAATTTTCCGAAAGCACTCCTAGGGACGTGTTGTGCTGCAGTTCGTATACTGACGCGGGAAGAATTCACTGTATTTAATTTTTTAAGGATCTTCATGTATAGACAATGCCGATAATTAAAATTGAACGGATTTTGAGTTGTAGCAGCGAAGATCCGGTAAGTATAATAGTCTTCTTGATACATCGTTACGTACTGAAGTATTTATATTACCTAACCTAGCTGGTGATTATGACATTTCTCGATTTCAACAGAATCACCCAGTGGCGAACCTCATCAACGCTGACAAGAAGACGTGGAAATGTAAGAACGTAGGCGAGAAGCATGCGTCTGTCATTCTGCAGCTTGAAAAAGAAACCATCATTAATTCTATCGATATTGGAAATGGAAACAGTGCTTTTATTGAGGTTTTAGTTGGTCGATCAAGTACACCTGATGAGGATTTTGAGGTACTACGATGGGAATTATTATTGAAAACATATGAGTTTATTTTCTTGTTGTTACAGCCTCGAAATGTAGGTTATAACTTGCCCCTTGGGAAGTCAGAAAGAGAGATCACATAATAAGTACTTCATTATTCTCAAACCTGACTCAAATTTATTTCATAACATTATTTCACCATCATCCCCCTATGAAACCAGTGCTAATTGTACTCTCTCCCTTGTCCCAATGTTTGCAGCCTTTGCTCAGTTGTAATCTCGCTTTGTGTAATGGCTGGTCATGTGGTCAGTTTAGCATGTCAAAAGATTTTGTAGTGATGGAAGAAAGTTACTGTGGTACAGAGGTTAATGAAGTTTATGTTTCACTCTGAACCAGAAGAGAAAATTAAAACGCAATAACGGGTTATGGGTTTTATTGATAAGTATTTATTAATTTTTTGTGTCAGGAGTGTTTTTCATTGTATACAAAAATACACTAATTTCGACTATTTCCTAATGTTTATAACTGCAGCACTCAGGAGACAGAAGGGGACAGAATTACAGAGTTGCAGTTTCGCAAAATTGCCTTTGTTTGAACTTGTTACTTGTTCATTACAATGTTATGAATATAATAAGGCATGTCATATTAATTATGAATATAAATCTTTATGATGTGCCTTGAGAAATTGTACAGTGTCCACTGGTTTATTCTAATAGGTTTAAGTCTTGCCACATGTGATCCATCTGCCTTGTAGTTTGTCTTTCAAAGTTCTTTCGCTGAGATGATATAACTGACCTTACTTAAAACTATAAATAAAACAAATTAACCTTCAACTATTTATCAGTGACTAAAGTTATGTATGATGATTAGGTGTTGTTGGTTGCATCGTCATTCATGTCACCGCTGGAGGCGCGCAGCGGTAGTAATCCGAGTAGAGTACGTATGTTTGCGGTGGACGCGTTATCGAAGTCGGTGGCAGACCAGAAGTGGGACAGAGTGAAAGTCGTCTGCACGCAACCGTTCAACAAGCACGTTCAGTATGGTCTGGCGTTCATCACGTTCCACTCCGTGATAACCGACGATAAGCCCGCTGCCTTGGGGAGCAGACTCGGTCGTTTCGTCGTGAAGGATGACGCCGAAGAGCCAAACTCCATCAGCGCAGGGAGTCTGTTTGCTCGACGGAAAGATATTGAATCCCAGCCTCTGAAAGGTGAACCTCTCCGCCTGGTTTAATCGATTCCTTATTCAGTGTAGGCCAGGAACGCATAACATTAATCCTGTCTGTTTCTCTTTCAGACTTATTACTGTTCTTGATCTGTAGTGTCAACATATTTCAAGCACTGGCCGTCGATATCGCGCCAAGTTAGAATGATCGTTGATTTTTCCACGCAACGAAATCAAACTTTCAGATCGACTGATCGCAATTCCTGTGGTTGACTTTGTTATGTAAAATGTATTGTTTTACAGTGCTCTATCAACTGTTATGGTTGTGTAGAGTGTAATGAGCTATGGCACGACAAGTTTAATGGCGAACTGGAGGGATGTGAAATAAAATAGTCTTGTCAGGTTTGAGGTTTTCATGACAGTGAGGATGATGTTTTTTCTTTGGGTATTCATATTGTGTAGGTTCGGTATATGCCAGCATTTCCAAAGAACTATCGCCGTCTTTGCACAATATTTTTTTTTATGAAATGTTGTACACAGTGCCAGAACCAAGAACAACATAAGATGTCTCGTCATAACAGCTTTTGTCCAGTCTGGATTCGAACTAGATACCACTCTAATGAGAGGCAGACGTGCTACCATTTTATCAAACCATTCAGTTCAGTTGGTGTGTCTCGTTAACCTGTCAGGTTTGTCTGATCGGTGTTTTATGAGAGAAGCTTGTCTTTTGGGCCATTTGGTTATGAAAATATGAATGAATGTCGTGTAACTGAAAAACTCTTTCTTCCCTGTGAAGATGCCAAGATTTTGATTGGCTTGTTTCACCTAAGGAGAAGTGAAAGATTTTTATATGAATTTTTAAAAATTATAATGAAGAATTCCTTTGGAAGTAATGATTTATTGCAAAACAATAAGAGATTTAAATTTCAAGACTGTGGAATGTGGTAATCAATACTGGAAAGATTTATATCCCAGTTATAATTTCACACTTATCTCTTCTTCACTCATTCCTACCTTCTGTTTTCTTTATGTGGTTGTGGCAGACCTGATTGGTGTCTCCTTTCCGCATAGAAATATAATTTCTTGACTTGTAGGTTTATTTTTCTGCAGAGTTTATGCGAAATTGACAAGTGTCAATCTGTGTTTTCCCCCAAATCTCTGGTGTAATGTAATTACATTTGACCAAAATGCAGCCAAGTGGTTAGCACTCCTGCTTAATGTTGGGATGTTCAAGTTCAGATCTCAGCCAAGGTACCAGCGACCGTAACTTTGGGGGGGGGGTTTCCGCAGTCCCACTAGGCAGACGTAATGATAGTATCTTAAATTAGGCTGTGACCATTTATTTTAACATTCTTTAAAATTCATCATCACTAGATCATTTTATTATTTGATGCTATATAATCTGAGGTATTTACAGTATCAAGTGTTGTGTAAAAGCAAAGTAAAACAGTCCCAGTACATGCCATGTTTGTCATTTGGTTGGGAGTGGAGGTGTAGCTCCTACTCATTCTTGACTTGGTACTAGATGGAGGTGAGTGGTCAGTATCAAATTCCGGTCGTGCTTTACCCCCGGGAAAGGACCCCGGTACCCATTGTAGAGGAGGCTGGGTGGGCCCCAGAGCCAATCTGGGTGCAGAGGCTACAGGAAAACTCCTGTGCCCCCGTCGGAGATCAAACCCCAGTCGTCCAGCCTGTATCTAGTCACTATACCGACTGAGCTATCACGGCTAATCAAGTGTACAGAAAGGAACTAAAACATTAATGCCAGGTGGTACAGAGGGTTTACACTGAAAGTAACATGACAAATTTTGGTTCAGAGTGACTGCTTAGAAGTTTAGAGATTACGAGCTAATGCTAGTTTTTTCAGTCATATTAATTTTAAAAGTGTATTGTATTCAGGTTGTGATATTAAGAATTGATCTTGCCACGTTGATCTGTTAGTTTTCTGGCTTTGATCGCAGTTCACTGCTAATGTTGATCCCGGGTGATGGTACCACGTAGAAGTGGGTTGTGTTCTGACATCTCAAGGAATCTTACCATCTCCATGTTCAAGAAATGTGACTACACATGTTCCCTGCTGATACTTATATAAGCACAGATCCATGTGTTAGCAGAGGTGACTGGCTAGTTAATCTTGAAGGTGGAGACAGTAAGAATTTGTGAAAATTGACAGTGTAGACTATTTTTGTGTGGTGCCATCACTAAGAAGGAAGGTCCATGATGCAAAACCTGCTCAAATTTCCCATAAATTTAGGAGGCACCCCCAAGAACTAGGAGCCAATATGTATAAAAAATGGAAATGTTATCTTTGCTGTGGTGTTATGGGATGAAATAGTGATTGTTTCTCAGATAAGACCACTAATATGATGTTTCTTATGGCCAGCTAGAATTTACAGAATAATGCCACTGTTTTGCTAACCTGGCATGGCTCGTAGTCGTACGAGAATTTATAAAATTACATAGCTGTGGAGGGTTTAAATCTTATACGTCAAATGTTACTAATTTATGTAGGAGCAGCAGCAATCCGTGAAGCTTCATCTCCAACTGCCGTTCAGAAGCGCAGACTGGCAAATGTTGGAGAAGTATCTGTCAGTAAGGCTTCGTCGCCAGTCGCCGTTGCAAGACCCAGACTCGTACAGAAGGCGGAACGTCTGCCTCTGAAAGAACAGGTCTCTTGCAGTAATGGCAGTCAGAAGGCAACAGGTGAGTGCTCAGGTGAGATCGTCTGGTTCGAAAGTTAAAACTAGTCAGTGGCAGGAACTCTATAAAGTAGCCCATACAGAATTATGAAACATTTTAAAATTGATGGAACTTAATTTGGGTATCATATTGAAAAAAATTTAATATGAATCTTATCATTTCAGAATTATGGTAATCGCATAGATTTAAGAAGCTAGTTGCATATAACCTAATATCTTTGAAAGCAGATTATTTTTTGTAAACTTGGCATTAATTTTAACAGTAATCCAAACAACGAGTCTGATTTTATCACAGTAATAGGGTTATTGTTTTAATTCTATATGCATATTCTTAAAATAAAGCACATGGCTCGTTGTCATAAAAGGTTACCAGTTTATTATTCATTTTGAATCATTTCAAGTGTCACATTTGTTTACTGCAGAAATGCGTCTGTTTCCAGACACTGAACACTTCCCTGATATTCCTTATTTCAATGTGACCTGTCTTAGAATTCCATGTCCTTCTGAGTGGCCGTCAACTTAACGGCTCTCTTACAGATTCTCTGAATGTAGCCAGGCTACTTTTAGTCCATTTGTTTTTGTTTCGTTTGACATGCAGTTGGTTTTAAGTCTGTGACCCGTACAATTCACGCAGCTCCTCGTTATGCAGTATTCTAAATTCCCCACTTATTTCATCCCTCGTAGGTCCAAATATCCTCCTGAGCACCTTTTTCAAACACTTGTAATCAACATTTTTCCTTAAAGGCGAGACACCATGTTTCACAACCATGCAAGACAACAGGCAAAATTATTGTTTTATTTATCCTGATCTTTTGTGTTTTGGATTGTAAACAAGATGATAACAGTTTTTGAATGAAATAAAAACAAGCGTTCCCCGTACATATTCTACTCTTATTTTCATGATGGACCTTGTTTCTATTTATTATCGTTGTTCCCAGATGCTTAAAATTTTAAACATTTTCAAATGATGTTTATAAATCATTCTGGGACTATTTAATCTGTGTTAAAATGTTGTCTGAGCAAGACTGAAGCGCATCGTGTCACTGAACCCTAATGCCATGCCATGCAATACAAAAATAAGAATAAATGTTCCGAAATATATGCAGCGGACCGCAAGTGTATCAAAGTTTCATGTTTCTGTAGAACAGCACAAGAAGAAAGCCAGAAAGAAGGAAGAGCCTCTTACAAAGAAACCCAGACTTCTTGGAAAACCGTTCAGGCAGCTGCTAGAAGGCGTTGTGCTCGTCATCAGTGGTTACCAGAATCCCTACCGTGCAAATTTGCGCACCATGGCCCTTGAGATGGGGGCGTGCTACAAGTCAGACTGGGATAGCTCATGCACACATCTGGTGTGAGTTGGCACAAGCGTAGTGAAGCTGGAGAAATAGGGGAGAAGGTATAGAAAGAGGGAGGGGAATGTGTGTCAGTATCACACATCTTCAGTCTAGAAGGCTCAGAAGGAGCAAGTTACTGAAATGACTGCATTGGTTTTATGCAGAAGCATTAGTTTATCCGTTTTCATTCAGACGATGTCTGGTGTCCGAACCAGAGCTGCCTCGAGGCAGATATCAGGCCCAGGACAAAGCAGTCTGTGCAACCCCTCCTTAAGATGCGTGTGTGTGTGTGTGGGGGGGGGGGGGAGAACAAAGGCCGTAACCTGTAACTTTAATATTACTGGCACCAAACTGTATATTTATTAAAGAGTGTACACTTATTTCTGATCTGGGATTACATTGAAATTGATATATTTTAATATTTTATGTCACGTTGTTACATCTGGGGCACAAAAGATGTCGCTGTGCACAAAATATTTTGTACTTTGTCAGTGTGCCAAGAACACAGCATAGCGTCTGGGGCTCCCCTAAGGACAGCTCTGCGCACAGCCTCGTATCAAATTGGTTTTGGGATTTGTTTCCTCAGGAAAGTTGTGATCAAAGCATGAAGTTGATCTCTTGCCATGTTCTGCCGTGGTCTAAAATTCATGGAGTCTTACCTCCGAACCTCATAGAAAGGTGAAAGTAAAGTTTTCCCCCTGCTTAAGCACTGTAAGGTATAAAGGAACTTTAGCTGCTTGGAGGTAAATTTCATGACATTTCGTAATCCCATCTTTTTTGTGTACCTTGACACTTCTTAAAATTGTAATGTTTGGTGCTTTATTCTTACTGAATTTGCATAACTCCCATTTATTGTATTAAACGTTGTTCTGCTGGAATTTACTTAAATGGGGATTTTACTGTAATATTTTTGTTGTTATTAATTCAATTTTCACTTTTGTGTGAAAGAGTGGGAACTTTTCAAAAATTATAACTTTGTGTCTTTCCGTGTAGTTTCACGTCTGCAGTAAGTGAACTTAGAGCCAATGATGTTCACAGAGGATGTTTTGGATATTATATTTACCCCAAATTGTAGGACACCATCGTGGCGCTATGTGATGTGTGGTTTCTGGTGTTTTCAGGTGTGCGTTTCCTAACACACCAAAGTTTCAGCAGGTCTGGGGAAAAGGGCATATCGTGCAGAGGGAGTGGATTGAGAACTGCCACAGCAAGAGGAAACGATTGCCGTGGAGAAGGTTGGTATCATTGACGCTTGCGATTTTATGTAGGGCCAGAGAACATCTGTTCGCCAGTTTTTATGATATGGCTGTGGCAGGCTGTGGAGAATGATTTGTTGTGCATTAATTCTTTTAAATGCAGGATTTGAGGTTTTCATGGCCATGAATCTGAAGATGGCTGTCTTCTTAATTTTTTTAAAATGTTTACTAACCTTTATTTTGTGGGATTAAGGGATTTAAATCCCTGTATTTTGCGGCTGCTCGTGAGACTTTAGCTCCATGATTAACGGTTTAGCAGTGTACTAGTGTAACATGCAGCAAACTGGATCATTAAGAAAGTGTACTGCATTTTATTACTGTTTTATTTACTTTTGATCAATAGTGATAATTCATCATGCTTTATGGACAAAGGGACATACAGGAATAAAGATGTCGCACTTCAGTTAATAAGCTCTTTGTAGTAGCGATGAATGTGGTCTGGATAGGATAATGACCTCAATAATTTTCCAACACGGAAGTTCTATTTAACACTGTTAGCACTGTCTTCTATAGCCGCATATGATGAAGGTGACTGTCATTCTGCTGAAATTGAATGCCCTCAGGAAATCTGCGTACCACAGATTTGAAGACAGAAATTTTTAAAGTCTTTATAGCTCTTGATAAAGCCATATGGACTTTATAAGAAATTTGATTACACTTAATACATACAAATACATTTTCTTGTTTGGAAATTTATAAATAGTAACATTTAATTTTTAAAGTAGATGTCGATTGAATTCCACCATTTCCAGCGCGTACCATTAGTCACAGAGAAGCTGCCACCTTCTCCGTGTTTCATGCTGCCCGATTCTGACATCGCCTTACATCGTGTATTACCTAAGATTGTTCTGTAATTCTCAGTAGCTCCCTTACAGTGCTGTGTTTCTTAACTTCCATTAGCTAATCTATTTTATAATCTTTGGGATTGTTCCTTGGGCTGCACAAATTTTATAGAAACACCACACTTTTCCATCCCATTGATGCTACTTCTACACTCTATGCAACGAAAATCAAACTTGTGAAGTTTTCCAACTCCGAAACCAGAAGCGATGGAAGCTTGCGCCTGGCGTCATAATTCTAGTTGTTTGTAATTTTTTTTTATTTGTCTTTACCCTCCATTAATTACAATTTTTTATGCCTCACCCCTTATACGTCGGTGAGTTTCAGTGAGACTAGTGGTGCAGTATCTGAGAACAGTCACAGATACGTGAATCATTTGAGAAATTCATTGTGTTTTGAAAAGATATTTTGCATGCTTTTCCACGTATAGTAAATCACAGTTTCGGTTTTAATACAGCGTTTACAATAAGAAGGCTTACGTTATGATAATTTGCTATACCTTCTTGCACTGAAGTGGATACGTGGATCACTGTTATTCATTTCATGACTCAGCTACTGATGAAGATTTCTGTCTTCTGGGTTATTGCGCTGTGTAGTCTGGTTGATGTTAACCAACGTTTCAGAGGTCATACTGCCTCCATCATCAGGGCGATGAGTATGAAGATTTCTGTCTTCTGGGTTGTTGCGCTGTGTAGTCTGGTTGATGTTAACCAACGTTTCAGAGGTCATACTGCCTCCATCATCAGGGCGATGAGTATGAAGATTTCTGTCTTCTGGGTTGTTGCGCTGTGTAGTCTGGTAGATGTTAACCAACGTTTCAGAGGTCATACTGCCTCCATCATCAGGGCGATGAGTATGAAGATTTCTGTCTTCTGGGTTGTTGCGCTGTGTAGTCTGGTTGATGTTAACCAACGTTTCAGAGGTCATACTGCCTCCATCATCAGGGCGATGAGTATGAAGATTTCTGTCTTCTGGGTTGTTGCGCTGTGTAGTCTGGTAGATGTTTACCGACGTTTCGGAGGTCATACTGCCTCCATCATCAGACACACACATAGCGCAACAACCCAGAAGACAGAAATCTTCATACTCATCGCCCTGATGATGGAGGCAGTATGACCTCTGAAACGTCGGTTAACAACCCAGAAGACAGAAATCTTCATACTCACCGCTGTGAAAACTTCAAGTCTTACATCAGCTGCTGATGTTATAGTGTCGGATGATTGTGATTGATAAGTAGAACATAATAGATGACATGGTTGCCACCTCGTTCACTTCTTCAGCAATACGTTTCTGTGGATGGACTGAGGAGAACCATGAAAGCTGAGTTTTCATAGCCACTATTTGAACAATGTACCTTCAGAATGTGAGTCTGTCGGAGACCACTGCAGGGTAAAGTAACCATAAACTAATAAACTCACAGATGTTGCTGTCGACTGATTGCTAAAGAATTTTTGAAAGACAAGTTTTATTTTTTATGTTATCTCTGCCATGCTGGAGTTTTGCTGTCCTAACAAAATGAATAAAAACTGTAAACTCTGGTATGCTCTGGGACTGTTGTTTTATCTAACAGACATGGACCGTATTGTGTCGTGCACATAATTAAGTTTGACCTGAAAAGACAATTTACTTCTTGTATAGCTCTTGACTTGTTACAGTTTGTCTACTTTGCGTCTTGGAATTTCCAGGTTTGCACTCAGCAAGGAAGACCACAGAAAGCCGGAAAGCGAGGATGAGGTCCCGGAGCTGCTGCCTAGTGCAGGTGGGACGCATTTGCCACAGCTTACACTGCGATTGTAAATTCTTCCTGAGAGTGAGACTTTTTTACCTTCATATGAAACATTAAATAAAATAACAATTTTGTTGTCTAAGAAGGTAAAATGTAACAAACATTTTTTTAATATAATCAGCTTCTAACTTTTAACTACATTGATTAAATTTTGACTCTTTACTCGTGATTCCAAATATTTTAATTTTACCACAGCTTCAAAGAATTTGTTAGCTACCTGTGTGGTGTGATTTTGTCCAGCATTCTGGTAAGAAGAATTCTCTGCGTACACTTCTAGACCAGTTTACTCTCTGGTGTGCAACAGTTCTTCTGTGTTTCCTTTATGTTATTTGTTTTCATCCCGCAAATTATCATCGTGAACGCATTTAAACATTCTAGCTGTTGGTTACCGTATAGAAGTTGTCTGGCTCATCTGATTATTATTAGCCAAGAAGACGTTGTGCTTTTGTGCGTCTGTTTAGATGTTCCTGACTCACCCCTTCAGCATGACTCTGGGGGAGGGAGCGATGTTGATGAGCAGCCATGGTCTGGATCTGACACAGAGGATGAAATTGAGAGGTTAGGTTGAGTTTCACGTGTTATTCTCTTTCATTGCCTTATTTAAAAGACTAATATGGCAAGTTGCCCTGAGCAACAGTCCGGAACTGGCCAAGGGCCCGATCCTCGGCAGGATGATGATGGCGATTGAATGTTTTGTCACTTACATGGGCTGCATAGCATTAGTTGTTATAATGATTGAAATGAAATTGTGACTTATTTTAAGCTGTTATTTGCGCATTTGACTGTGGATATTTAATATTGCTTAATGTTTTCACTAGGATTGCTTTCTGACACTTGTACCAATCATATTTACTGTGCTTGAGGTGGAAGTATAGAAATGTTAGGGGGGGGGCAAGGAAGCTTGTATTAAGTCACGAACTTAGCGGTACAAATCCACACCTTTTTTTCTCCATTTTAGAACAAGGTTAAAACACAGTTTCGCTGCTGATGCTCTTTCTGAACATGTCCATTGAGCTGATTGGTTGCTCATAAAGAACAGAAATTAACTCGGCTACCAATTTTAGTGAAAAAGAAATCTGACACTTAAATCTGCAACGTTGCAAGTGGTAACAACTCGGGTCAGTTGTTAAGATGTCTGCTTCACACTGAAGCAGACCAAACTCTTTATTCACATATGACATCTATAGTTGGGAAAGTGTCGTTAAATAAGTTAAGAAAAGAACATTTGGATGTCGTAATGTTTTGTTAATGGTATGGCTCATGCAATACCTGAATAATTTGAAAAAAACATTCTGCCAGGGGGAGAAGGCCTTCGCAGCTGCGTTGAAGTTTGTGACAATTGTATTGGCAGGGTCAGGGCTGCCAATCCATATGATGCAGAGACAGATGTGGACAGTGATGAAGGACAGCCCAGTACTGCCAACATGCCATTGCCGAAGTTACCCGATTTCTTTCGTGGCAAGTGTTTCTATCTTCACAAGGAACTGAGTGCAGATGTCAGGAGCAGGCTGAAGAGATACATTATAGCCTTCAAGGGGTAATTCGAGCTTCAGTTTTTACAGTGGTCCTTATCTTTATCATTCTGATATGTGTCTACTTGTTGTGCTGCATTTAGATGAGATGTCAGGTTCTCATGGAGGCAGGATTGAGGATTACTGTCTTAAGATGGTTGTCTTCTGGGTTGATTGTACTGCGTAGTCTGGTAGATGTTTAGTGACATTACACGGTGCAACAACACAGAAGATAGCCTTCTTCGGACTTACCGCCATGAGAACATCAAATCCTACTAAGAACTGTGTAGGTTTGAGTCCATGTTCTTGTGTCTCTTTTCTGTTCATCTTCTTTATCTCTGTGAAGAAATTGAGTCTCCTTACCTTAATTTTTTGTGGGTCAAGGGTCTTATCTTGATGGTCAGTATACGGAAGACAAATGTCTTTATATAGCTGATCATTCTGTAGTGGAAAACTTACATATCTTTTCCTAAGAGGTCAGAATTTTTTATCCAGTTGACTTCCTGTTATCAGGAAACATATTTTGGAATGTGTGTTTGATGTTCTTAGAACCAGGTGATCAGTACGTGTTAAGCTAAGCTGTAGTGCAGTCTGTGGGAATGATGGAGTGCTCTCACCACTATTTAAATTTTGAGATGACCTGAACCTTGCTTTATTGACCCTTTAAATTACAAGTTCCATTATAACACAAGGGTTATTTAGGAAACCTTTTAATGTAGGTTGTCTTTGGGCTGAGCTTTAAACCTGGGACCTCCTGATTGTGAATCTGGAGTCTTAAACGCATGACTTTCTTATTTGGTACATAATGTGAATATTTATAATTGCATTCTTCACATAGTAATTGTACGGATAAAAAATAAAGTCCTTTAAAATGTGTTAGACATGTAGCGTGCGTAAAGGAAACAAGACTGTTTTAGAGTTCACGAGCATTCTGAAGGTGTTATCGACGCCATGTCGTGTAGGTCATCATTAAGGCAGTGGAGTTGACTTGTTCAGACAGACAGACGCACGTGACTGGCCCAACGTACAATGTGTTCTTCACTCGCATGAGGGTGTGATGATTGAAGAAGGAAGGAATGCATTTTAGAATTCTCATAGAAAGCAGCAGCTTGGGAAACTAGTTTGAAGATGGAAGAGTAGTTTTGGGATGCGTGTTAAGGAAGTGGGTGAAGGAGACGTGAACTGAAGTGTATTATTTGAGATTGACTGAAAACTTTTCACTTGTAATGTCTTTAAAGAAAAATGGTATCTACAGTTTAGAAAGGGACGAAATCTTGCTTTTTTATAGCTTGTTGTGTTTCCTTGGCTTGTATAATTCTTCTGTTTGTTGCAGGTTGTTAGTGGACGAGCTGGATGATGTGCGGGTCACCTTAATAATTTCAAACAAGAAGGTAGGTAAAATGACACGGGTAGGCAGTGAAGACAGCGCAAAGCACTGACATTAAAGAAGGCCAAGTACGCCATCCAGACAGGAACTGGCATTTGATTTTATGGATGTTATCATTTGAAGCGTACTGACATGCATGCCAAAACGTTTTTTAAAAATCACGGAAGCTCTTGAAAGCTGCAGTTTGGTGGGATTTAAATGAGCTATGAAGTTACTCATGATCCTTTATTATTTCAAGAAATCATTTTTACGTTGTTGAGTCACATGCCAAATAGCGCTTACAGGTGAGTCATCATGCCGAAGTTCTTTAAGATTATCAGAGGTCCTTTGAATAGTGTCCTGTTGCTTTACAGTACACGTTTTGCTAGTGGTTCAGTAAATTGTTTTGGTATCTCCTTGTTTTAGTCAACTGTGATTAAGAAATGCATCAGACTGACACATCAGTTATAGTTTTGTTATTGCCATCAATATTATTATTGTTTGTGGTCTTATCATTATCTTCATTAATCTTAATAGAAGGGGTGAAGATGGCTGTCTTCTGGGTTGTTGCATCGTGTAGTCTAGTAGAAGTTTATTGTTACTTCGGAGGTCCTTGCTGCCTCCATCATCATCTATCAGATTACACGGCACAACAACCCAGAAGACAGCCATCTTCAGACTCACCGCCGTGAAAACCTCAAATCGTACTTAATAGAAAGGCTGTTAAGTAAGTAACTTTTTACAGTGGGGAAATTAAACATATGCTTAATTTTTTGTCAGTGTATCTGGTTTCACCCAATTATTTTTAGAAATTCTTGAAGAAACTGAAAAATTAATTAACAATTTGTTTGTTACAAAGTGAGCGATTTTAACGCTGCAAGGTAAGCTCAAAAAGTAATCCATCTGACTGTACCATACATGATACACAATGAGACTTTTCCATTTGTTACCACAGAATATTTCTTAATACGAATACTAACTCATAAATCCTTTAAAATTTAGTGTGAAATATCTATAAAAAAACAATCATGAGGGATCCCATGTAAGCAATTATAGTATAAAAAAAACATTCTTAGAATACCCTTGACATACATCAAAACTGCCACATTTAAATTAAAAAGTATGAATATACGTACCTCCAATAAATGCAAAGTCATCCTTGGCAGTGTCTAATGAAGAATCTGAGCAATGTCAGATTCATTAACAGTAGCAATATCTGGAACATTAGTCAGTATCAGTCCTTCAAAGTTTTGATTCTTCCTTGCTCATGATATCCTCCGACAATTTTTGCCACATAAAATATGCCCTTTGGAAAATACACAAGGACGTAATCAGCTGCACCAGATAGTCTTTCCACTTCCATAAATCTAATAAATGATTTCTGTATTATCAAGAATCAATTAACCAACCTCACCAATTTTGATGTATTTTTGCTGACTTTTCGAGCATTCCGACAGCAATTCTTCAGGTCCTAAAACATGATTTATATTTGTGCCTTTGCCACCAAGTTGTATCATTTACAATTTTGCTCCTACCTAGTTGCTGCCCCCTTTCTTTTTTTTAGAAAAAGAAATTGGGATGCTGTGAAACTATTCTGTTGAAATGTTCATAGGGCTTAAACTTTTTGTCTTATGTCTGTATAATTTTGATGGTGTTAATTAGAGGGTGGGCAGGTAAGGCAGAAATGGGCATGATTGATGTCAGGTCACTGTGTACACCCATCTCTCATATGTCTGGCTGGAATGACAAGACTTTGTGGTCAGAACAGCCAGGCATTTATTCTGGCTCTAGGGCCATAGAGCTGTCCAGGTAACTAACATGTTTTTGTTCACAGGTTCAATCCAAACAACCAGTAGTAAAACCTGATTGGGTTTGGGAGTGCAATGATACAGGAATGGTATTGCCAACAAAGCCATATGAATTTGTGAGTGTACCAAATTAAATCTCTTACGAATGGGAAATAAGACTTCTGTATATTAGGATTATGCAAGTGATATATCATTCATTGTTCTTGTATGATTTGCAATTACACGTGTTGTGTCTACAGATTTTCATAATAGATTTAGTCAATAAAAAATTATAATTAATGGTGTTATATTGCAACGTCTTGAACGAGCAACCAACCAAAAAGCTAACTGAGGGCGGAGTCCTGCGCAAGCGCCGTCCCTACCTAGGTGAAACCATTCCTGCGCACGAGGCGCATTGCTGGAAATGGTCTTAATATAAAAAACGGAAATTTTGCTAACGCTAACTGGGTTACGCCGTGGCTGGAGCCTCGACCATTCAAACTGGGATCTGTTGCTGCTGATGGGAGGTTATCCCGTCAGGCAAGTTGTCCAAAAGAATTTGGTTGGTTGGATGTCTGGGGTTTGAACCCAGAGAGGGAAGGGCCGTTTCGGCTGAAGGCCTCTGCGGCATGGGGGGAAGATCACTTCAGCTGATGGCCTCCATGATCGGGGGGGGGGGGGGGATGGCGGGCCGTGCCCCTATTATGTTATACCCTGCCATTCGCCTTACAACTGAGGAAAAGCACGGAAAACCTCAGTCAGGGTAGCCGAGTAGTCTGACCACTCGTTGTGCTGACTTGGCCGTCTTTTGGGGACGGCCTCGGCTGGCCTGCTGAACTACGGTCGCCCTCGGGCGACCTCTGGCAGCCCTCGTGCCTCCCGAGTTGCCGAACTAAGGGCTTCCCCACACCAGCTAACCTCGAGTCAAATCTGTCAGCGCTCTCATGTGGTCGGCAAAGGAAGGGACCCCAGATCATGTATTTGCCTGTTACGTACCAGGGCGCGTTAGTAACAATGCGAAGACACTTGGATTGCAGAACTTGCAGCTTCCGGACGTGGGTGCGGGCAGCTGACCTCCAGATCGGGCATGCGTAATCCATCATGGGACGGATGAGCTGCTTATAGAGTAGCACGCCGTTCCTGATGGACAGGCCACTTCTCCTATTGATGAGCGGGCCTAGCACACCTAATCGTTGCGCCGCCTTCTTTCCTACCTGGTTGACGTGCGCCGACCAGGTAAGCCCGGCGTCAAGGGTGACCCCCAGATACCGCGCTGTTTTGACCCATTCGATCGGCTGGCCTCGGGCATGCGCACGCCCAGGTTTTTTATCACCAGGCGCACGCACCGATCCTCGGGGAGGGAGAATGTGTGAAAACTCGCCCTCGCTCTCACCGAGGGACCGCAGGACCCTGACGGTGGCCCGGAACCCGTCGGCGGTCTCAGGCACAAGAGTCACGAGGTCTCCCTTCATCTGCGCCACGATCCCGCAGGCCGACTCCGCGCGAATCCTAGGCAGGAAGCCGCGTACGTCCCACCCCAGAGACGTACACCGGGGTTTTGTTACGGCGCTCCCCCGGAGCCGTTTTGTCCACTTGAGCGTGGGAAGAAGCGGCGTCAGATGACACGCCAGTGAGCGGCCCGGAAGCCCTGCGCCCAAGTGCCTCCTGCATCGAGGAAGCGGGTCCCTTAGCTGAGGGCTTCACTGTCCCGTTTGGCGGGGTGAGGTCCGCGGGACGACTTCACGTCCCTCTCTCCTTTAACCTCTTGCGACGCCCCGGCTTTAGTGGGGAGCGGTGCCGAGGAATCCACCCCAGCAGTCGCCTGGCCACTACCCCGGTGTACGCCGCGCTGATCTCAGCATAGCTGCAGAGTTGCCGGCCACACGAGGTGGCTTGTTCGCCCGTGGAAGCGGTGGTGGATGATGCTGCTACCGCCGGGCCGATGAACTTTTGCCGGTGCCGGCAGAGGAGTGGACCCGGCTCCGGACAGTGGGCCCGGGCGCCTAGATGAGGGTTCCAACGAACCGCCCGAGTTGGACGTTGGCTCGAGTAGGCCCTCCGGCCACGGCTGCTGCTGCCTCTTCTTGTCTGCGGTGATGGCATCTATGAACTGCTTCCTGACCTGCTGGAGCAGCTCAGGGGGTGGGCCTTCAGAAAGGCCAGCTCGTTCCCTTCCATGGGTCGCGTTACGTGGATAAACTCTCCGTGGACAGGTTACCAGTCAACCAACTCTCCATGGACAACTATCCGTCCGAATGCAGACAACCTCAATCAGGGGTTTTGTCACGGCAGGAGCCTCAACTTGAGGTCGACCCCTCAGGTAACGGAATTTGGTAGGTTCTCTGGGGTCTGAACCCAGAGATGGTTGCTTCCACTGAAGGCACCTGCTAAGAACCTACCATTGGGTATGTGGTCAAAACTACAACTCTCACAGAAAATGTGTTGGCCCTGAAAAGGGCCGATTTTTCGATTTCAGGCTGCTATGATTCATTTTCTCTTGGGAGCTGCCTTCTTCGATGCCTTGGATTTTGCAGTAGTCTTCGGTCTCGGCGCTTTCGGCTTCTTGGTAGGGACTTTTGTAGCTTTCTTAGCCTTAGATGGCAATTTCTTGGGCTTTGGCGCTGGAACCTGCTTCTTTTTCTCAGGAGTCTTCTTCACCGGCGCTTTTTTCGGAGATTTCGGCTTTGCCTTTGTAGTTTGCTGCTGCTGTTTCTTTTCCTTCAGTGCAGACGTTGAAGAACTCCTGCCGCGAACAGTAGTGACTACTGTCGGAGCCTTCTCGGGCTTACCTGATGATAACTTAAACGAACCAGAAGCTCCTTTGCCTTTGGTCTGCACAAGCTCTCCCGATGCTACGGCTGTTTTCAGATACTTTTTGATAAACGGCGCCAACTTTTCAGAATCGACCTTGTAGTTTGCTGCAATATACTTCTTAATTGCCTGAAGTGACGACCCACCTCGTTCCTTCAAACTTTTGATGGCATTGACAACCATCTCAGAAGTACGTGGGTGAACGGGTTTCGTTCGCGGCTTCTTCCCAACAGACTTGGATTTCTTGGGCACAGCCTGAGCTGGAGCAGATGCAGTAGGTGCTGCCACAGTATCTGCCATGATGTCGTAGTGCACACACAAGATGAGAAGAGGTGATCAAAAAAATTTTGTTTTCCTAGCATCCACTACATATGAGACCGTACCGCGGAGAGAACGCAACATGGTGTTCACATAGTACAGGACATTGCCGTGTTTCCTGGAATGGGTTTCTACCACGTTCTTATGTTCTCCTTGGTTAATTACATTTATTTTGTGTTCCATTAGGTCAAACAATGTTTCAGGAATCTCCCTTAATCAGCATATTTTATCCGATGTCCTTAGTCTCTGCTACAGGACGGCCCGAATCTATGTCTGCATTCGCAGCCGGGGTATGACCCTCTACAATTTGAACGGGTCCTAGGGCAGCAAGATACCCCATACAATGATACAAATCTGGTGACAGTTAGGCCAATCCTTGGTACTTATTCACACCAAAAATGTACATCCTCTCTTCAAGTACGGAGGCTGGGAAGAGGTGAGAATACAGGCCTGCGTCGAACATATTTTGGTCTCATCTGCAACACTGAGCTACTTCACTTCATTTCAACAACTTTCCTCCAAGTCATAATTTCTTCTAACAGTTGAACAAATAATTCCTCAACACTTTCTCGTTTCTTCCTCACTCCCCAGTGTTGGTTTTGCTTCCAGAAATTGTTTATCATTGCAAAATTTAAACCCCTGTACTTACTTCTTGCCACCCATCATACTTTCATCTCAAACCACTGTCCTCATTCTTTTATTTAGCACCAAAAGATGTATGTTAGATGTACGTTGCAAATTATTCACTATTATCGCTCAAAATTTTAATTTTCCTTGATTTAATCCTCTATTATGGTCCTCTGATACCTATTTCTTCATCATTTGTCATCTTGTAATCAAGCGCTCTACATTCATAAAACTCGTAACACCTAACATTGCATTAAAGCTTCATATTTTTTTGCATACAAAATAAGGTTTTATTGTGTATAGACAAAATGTATTGCTTGTGTACGTAACAGTTTTCTCGATAAGGAACACCACAATTATCTTCTTACAGTCTATATATGAATTGCGTCATAACTGGACATGGCATTTGATAAACGAAGTGAACATGAAAGTTTTACAGAAAAGAGATTGATAAGCTGGCTCGCCGTAACGAAGTGAAATGTGTGTTTGGCTTAATTTACAAAAACGCGACTGGCATGTGCCGCCTTTTGTGTCACCTCAGGCAATTATTCAAGTATTTCTTGCTGATATTTGCAGGGGTTTGACATCAAAATGTTTTCAAGTTAGAGACTGTTTAGTCTTGACTAATCGATAAACTTGTAACAGACGTCTCATATGTTCGAGGTAGATTAATTTTTTTTTTTAGATTTGCTAGTTTTTTTTGGTATTGTATTGAATGTAGATGTCAGTAGATAGAAGACACTTCCTGGATTCTACACTCAGGTGTGGCAGCATTGTAGGCCGTATACTATCATGAAGATGGTATCACTTCTGTGATGTGATGATTGTGTTGGAATGAATAGTGATTGCTCATATTTCGGCCGGAAGGCGGTTTTTGACAATATTATTGAGTTGCGTGTTGAATATAATTTGTCAAATATACGGAGCTGAAATTACACATAGCAAGGTTCGCGGGTTCAATCCAGGCCGAGGTCGATGGATTTTTTAAGGGTGATAAAAATCCGTAACACAAAACTTCCTTCGGAGGGGAAGTAAAGCTGTAGGACCCATGTCGTAGATTCACGACATGTAAAAGAACCTTGCTAGCACGATACGAGAAGTTTCGTAAGCAAAATTCAGCGTTCATTTGTCACACAAGTCTCTCCTGATACACTGCTTCTCTGATAGATGGCTCTGGTAGTCAAATCAGGAGTGAATAGTAATTGTGCAGTCAGTGGGCTAATCACTCAATACTATTATATGCACGCTTTAACCAGCTGATTTTCGTAATGGTGAGGTGTAGTGTTTTCTTCGCGGTTTGGACTGAATTCATAAATAATATTCAGACGCCCCAGGACATCTACATCTGAAATGGACATCTACATCTGAGATGTCCTGGAGCGGTGACTGACCCTTGGGTGTGGTGGGGTCAGTCTTCTTGGCAGTAGGTGCAGTGGGATTTGCCACCGGCACCACAGGACGAGCGGCTTGGCTACAGCCTGCCGCTTAGTCCGTGCAATGGCGTTGGGGCGGGGTTCTTCATAGCCGCGGCCACCACGGACCACGTGGTTCCACCCAGGGCCCAAGTTCTCCTGTTCGAGGGAAGGCCTAGCTGGCGGGCGCGTGGAGACGCCGTCCTTTCTGCCGCGATCCCCTTTCGCACGCTGTGCAGCGGCCGCTTTGGCTTCCTTCCACGTACTGCAACCTCTAGTTCGCAGTGTGATTAACCCCCCCCCCCCCCCGCAGCTGCTGCTTTGGGGTGGCACACGACCCGGATGGGTGAGCGTCCCCGCAGGCCACGCACCTGGGTGCATAACCGCAGTTCCGCTGCGTGTGCCCGAAGCGTTGGCACCGCTTGCACTGCATGGGCCCCTTCGGTGCGACGTACGTTTCCACCTTGACCCGCAGATCTCGATAAGGGAACGCACTTTCGCCACGTCGGGGCACCGTGCTACCGACACGATGAAGTGTGGCGTAAGGGGACGGTCACCGTCCTGGTCCATGGCCCGGCGCCTCGATCGCAGTTGCAGGACACCCTGCCATCGGCCTGTGTTTTTAGAACAAAACAAGGACAATGCCCAATGGTTCAGGACATAACGTACTAAACGTACAGCCTAAAAATTTTATACACTGAAATCATTTTAATACCTCTGGAATAGGCAGTATATACATTTTCCGCCCTCGCAATACGTATAATCACTTTTTCTTGTTCTTAACTTTAATTTGACCTCAAACATAATCTAGATTGAGAGGTAACATACCTGTATCCCTCTTACTCCCAAAAACCCTTTCTGGGGGAAAACAAACATTTTAGTCTATACTGATATCTGCCCCACAGTAGAATGGCGTTTTGAAACATTTTGCAGCATCCGTTCTTCCCATCGAATTCACTGTACGGAAAACATTCTGTAACTGCTGTTGTCCATAGAATTTCATTATATGGAAATATAGAACTTATTCTATATTGCCCTGTTACTTAGTTGCATGTATAGACTTCTGTAAACAGTATATCTACTTTGCTTATAATTTGTAACATTTCCTGTTCATCTTGGTGCAAAAATAGTTATAAAACAGGCCTAGTAGTTTCATATTCATGCTACCAATATTGCAAATGAATTTATCAAACGTGTTCCAAACCTAAAATATTTACTACTTACAGAACATAAAAATGTGGTACGCATATTGCTTGCGCTCAATACAGAGAAGTATGGCATTTGAAGACGGAGGTCAATATGAAAAAGTAATGTGAAGAAATAATAAAGATTATCAGTCGCGAATTTTGCTACCCATCCAGAGGATGCATCTCAAAAAGCAGGGCATGTACAGAAATAACACAATGCAACCAGAGTATATGAATTTCGATCAGAACTTCCATATAGGAGAAATATAATAAAAATATTAGCAGATTGTCTTCCCGGTTAGCAGTAATGCGCTTCACCTAAGACAAAGTTCAATTTCGTAAAACTATAATTTGCGTTTGAAAGTAGGTTACGGGCAAGAGATACAATTTCAAAAAGTTGTAGGCAGTTACACTGCTCAAAACAATTTACCGTCAACAGATAACGTGCAACTACCACCTCTTTGAAGAATTGTTGGCCCTGAAAAGGGCCGATTTTCCCTTCCCCGACTTCAGATACTTAAAACACTTCACTTCTTCTTAGGACTTCCCTTCTTTGGCGCCTTCGTCTTCGCAGCAGTCTTGGGTCGTGGTGCTTTAGGCTTCTTGGTGGGCACTTTCGTTGCCCTCTTAGCCTTCGATGGGGACTTCTTTGGCTTCGGAGCTGGTGCCTGCTTCCTTTTCTCAGGAGCCTTTTTCGGGGATTTAGCCTTCGCTTGTTGCTGTTTCTTCTTCAGCTTTGCGGCAGAAGTAGAAGACCCCCTGACACGAGAAGGAGCAGGCGGCGCAGGAACTACCGCCTTCTCGGGTGCACCAGTAGAAGACAACTTGAACGAACCAGACGCTCCCTTGCCTTTCGTCTGCACTAACTCGCCAGACGCAACTGCAGCCTTCAGATACTTTTTGATAAACGGCGCCAATTTCTCACAGTCGACCTTGTAATTCGCAGCAATATACTTCTTTATAGCCTGGAGCGACGACCCACCACGCTCCTTCAAGCTTTTAATGGCATTGCTCACCATTTCAGACGTTCTAGGATGAACTTGCTTAGCACGCGGCTTCTTAGTAGACTTCGTTTTCTTTGGAGAAGCCTGCGCTGGTGTTGCACTTGGAGCTGTTGCTACCGCAGTATCCGCCATCGTTAACAGTACAAATCAAACGATGAGAAGAGGTGACTCAAAATTTTGCCAAGATCTATCCACTATACATGGGGTCGTACCGCGCAGAGAACGCAACATGGTGTTCGCATACTAGAACACACTGACGTGTTTCCTGAGATGAGTTTTTAACTTGTTCTAATGTCATCCTTGTTAAATGAGCTTTATATCCTATTCCTTGAGGTTAAACAAAGATTCTGGAATCGCCTCTAATCAACAGATTTGATCCAATGGCCATTTTGCCTGCTACAGGGCGCTCCGAATCAATCTCTGCACACGCACCTGGGGTATGACACCGTGCGATTTGAATCCGTCCTAGGGCAGCAAAAATCCCCATACAATGATGCAAATCTGGTGACAGTTACGTCCATCCTTCCTCTGTATTCACACCAAAAATGTACTCCCTCTCATGAACTGCGGAGTCTCGGAAGACGTGTGAATGCAGGCCTGCATCGAACATATTTTGGTGTCATCTGCATCAATGGACAACTTTAGGACCTTTTGAAGATCGTTTGTCCAAGCCCTAATTTCGACTATTTGTTGAACAAATCATTCCGCAACGCACTCTCAATTCCCTCTTACTTCCCATTGTAGGTTTTGCTTCCCCAACTGTTCACTATTTAACAATTTTTATCACCCGTTCTCACTCCTTACCAACCTCTATAATTTCATCACAAACCACAATCCTTTTAGCACTGAAAGATATATGTTGCAGATCATTCTTCCTTATCGATAAGAACTTTAATTTCTTATTAATTTTTTTCCATATCATGAAACTTCTACCGCAATCCGGAAACAACCGGTCGTATCGTGTGACAGCGCTCGGCTACATCAACACCTAGGCAAAAGCAAATGCTTTTTTTTTGTAGTTTAATCTCAAAGTTAAAAAACTTTAAATAATTAGCCAAAGTGAATAAGATTTAGGGTATTATTTAAATTGGGATGAGAAGGCGTTTCGCCGGGATATTGTTAATTTTATGAGGCTTTATGTGACGTGTGTGTGCGTGTGTGTAATACTTTATCGGTACATCTGTTTTCACTTTATGATATACAGCTGATGATTTGCAATAATTTGTAATCACCACGGATTCTCATTAAGGGGCTTTTACTTTTTCAACAGTAGTTTATTTGGCACTTTCTATTTTGAGGATCGGTTCCCAGTGGTTTATTTAGATTAGAAAATGTCGTATCACGCACTAATAGTTGCTTTTACTTCTGTATTTTACATAGTTTGTCGCATTTGGAGAACAGAGAATCGAAAGTGCACGAGAAACACCAAGTTCGGAAACCTTATGTTAAAAGCGACCTAACGCTATGCCCCTAATAAATTATGGGAAAAATGTATTTGTCGGAGTATGAGTTCTGTTATGATTAATAGCTAGAAAGCCAATATCTACCTACTGATACGAATTTGAGAGACTTTAGAAAATTTAGACCGAGATATAAGTATTAGATGAATATTGTAATTGTCATGGGGCGCAAACTTTAATTGTTTGAGTATCTGACATCTGGTATTGGCATATTGAAGTTTCTTACTTAATAAGTTTATAGGATGAGAGGTTGCCACTTGTGCTGTATGGGTGTGAAACTTGGTCCTTCACCTTGACGGAGGAACATAGATTGAGCTGCATACTAGGACCTAAAAGGGAGAAAGATAGATCAAGGAGTAAAATGCTTAATGTTGATCTTCAGGGCATGTAATCCTCGCCTGATATTGTCAGGGCGATCGTGGAGGATGAGGTGGGTGTGGCGTTGGGCAAGCATGGCGGCGTTGAAGGAAGTTTACAAGATACTGGTTTGAGGGCCTGAAGGGAGGAGACTCCCGGGAAGACCTAGGCGTTGATGGGAAGATAATGTTAAAATGGACCTTGTAGAGATTGGAAGGAAAAAGAGAATTGGAAGGAATCGAGGGAGCGAAATGGAAGCAGCTGGCTCAATATGGAGACCGGCGGGCTTTTGTGAACACGGTGATGAACCTTCGGGTTCCATGAAGAAAGTAAGCTATTCTTCGACGAATCGAATAACAATAGACTTTTCAAAGAATTTCCTGTAGGGTCAGTGAGTGGCAATATTAGCCATTGCCATCAATTCTCTGTGACAGTACGGCAAGTGGCTAACCACGTTTCATCAACTCTCAGAAGCATATTTACCAAATGGAAGACAAAATTACAAAAATCGTCCCAGTTTCGTCAGAGCGATGGGCTAGGAAACTTCATTTTTGTTACTACTGAATCACTCTAAACACATTGAATATATTAACTTAAGATAATGGAGATTGAAGTCCAATATTTTAAGCAAATTTAATATCCTAAAATTTACGCATGTTAAGTTTTGAAGCAAGATCAAACAAAATAATCAAACTTTGTCCTGCAGAGCAGTGGTATTTAAACTTTTTTGTTCGCGTAACCCCAGATATAATTTCTCTTCAACTTTGTACAACCAAAATTGTTGGTGTAAAAATCAAGTTATACATAGTATATAATCTACATGTAAATTAAATTATATTATTATATATATTTTATATATATTTTTTATATTTCACATACCCCCAGGGACACGCGTACTCCAGGTTACCACCACTGCTGGAGAGTACAATGTATTGTATGTATTAAATTTGTAGGCAGTCATTAAGAAAAGTACAATTGTGTGAAAGGAGGAAATAAATTGAGTAAAACAAACAAAGACCAGAAGAGAAAATGGAGTTAACTTGTGTATCTACAGAATGTGAAGTGTATAGGACGCTAGTTCTGTCAAACAATTGTAGACCGCCTACACCTAACTTTCAACATTGAAAATCAGGGGGCACAAAAGAATCGAAAAATTAAATACATCGAATCGATAAACTTCACCATTGGAAAATAAATTAGGCCCTGAAAGGGGCTGCTTTTTTAGCTTGTTCTACATTTCCAAACTTAACCTCCACAACCATACAACTTACGACCTTGCCGTTTCAAAGTATAAACTACATCCATTGCACTCACAGTAATCCTTTTAGCATGTTCGGTGTATGTTACAGCATCACTAATTATATTTTTCTGAAAGAACCTTTACAATGCAACCAAACTCTTCATAAATCAGACGAGAGATTCGTTTCACACCGCCTCTACAAACCCAACTCCTTATTGCAGGTTTCGTTTTACCTTGAACATTATTCCGCAACACCTTCCTGTGACGTTTCGCTCCTCGTTCTCCCAAGCCTTTACCTCTTTTCCCACGACAAGTCACTGTTACAACCCTACCGAAACACCCTCGAAATATGCAGATGTTACCGAAAACTAGACGTTTTAAATCGAACACAAAAAAGAAAGGGATCCCAGAAACTGTCTAGTGGCCAGGATACGTGGCTTTTTTGCGAGTGATTAAAAACATCATATATTCAGTAACATTTCCTCACTTTAGAATGGCAACATATGACATGGTAAGCATGCTTAATCCTGGATAAGAGATGTTATGATGCGCAGCAAACACATACAAAAGTGACATCGCGTGTTCTGGGGTCATGTTAGCTGTACTCAGTAGAGGACAGGGCCAAACTTCGCCTATTAAAGCAGCATCGTCCCCGTACTCAGCACGAGCATAGCCACCGACCTCATCGGGCTGGGCTGGGGGAGCATAGGCCGCTTGGATTAGTTGAGCAATTAGGGCAGTGGTACGTCGGTATTGGCGTGGAGAATCGGTCAGGGGATTGGAGGCAACATGATTGTCTGCATTTGGTCGGGCTAGAGCAGATGGGAGATGAAATGGCCTTACTTAAGGCCTACATTTCCGATCTGCCCAAGGACCTGGCAAGGCTCCGGGCCCCAACGGTATACCGAACAGGGTCCTGAGGCATCTCCCACGACGCGCGGTAACCTTTCTCACGAAAGTGTTCAACGCGGTCCTCCGCAGGCAGCACTTCCCCTCGGCATGGAAACACGCTCGCGTGGTGTCCATACTGAAACCGGGGAAGGACCCCACGCTACCTTCTTCCTATAGACCCATCAGTCTTCTCGACACGGTCGGCAAGCTCTGCGAGAAGATCCTTCTAACGAGGGTCCTACACGAGGTCAGCGAACGCGGGCTGCTGCGCGATGAGCAGTTTGGGTTTCGACCCAGACACAGCACATCGTTACAGCTGGCTCGCCTCGTCGAAAGGGTCAACAGAAACCTTGATGAGAGGCGGCTAACCGGCGCGGTTTTCCTGGACGTGGCCAAAGCCTTCGACACAGTCTGGGTCCAAGGCCTCCTATACAAACTGACCGTCCTCAACTTCCCGTCGTACTTGGTGAAAACCATCTCTTCCTACCTCGCTGACCGGACATTCCAGACGTCCTTCCAGTCGGCCACGTCCACACGTCGAGCCATGCGGTCTGGAGTTGTGCAGGGCGGACTTCTCTCCCCTGTGCTCTTCAGTCTGTATGTCAACGACATACCCACTCAGTCCCGCCACGTCGAGTTAGCACAGTACGCGGACGACACGGCTCTAGCAGCCACGTCCCGTAGCCCAACGCTTCAGGTGTCCTTTCTGGTCCAATATTAGGGCCTTGGTTTTCTTAAAGGTTATGGTCAGTCCTACTTCTTTAGCGGATGTATGAATCTCTCTCAATGATTGCACACTGGATGGTAAGGATCTTGCCAAGATTCCTATATCATAGGCATATCCAAGTATCTGAACTGATTTATATTGTAGTGTTGCAGCTTTCTGATGACATACTCCAAAGCCAGATTGAAGATCATTGGGGCCAAACCATCTCCCTGCTTCAGGCCCTGCCAAATTTTGAAAGGGTTTGTCAGCACTGATGTAATTCTCACTTGTCCTTCCATGTCTGTCATGGTTGCTTTTATAAGCCTAATTAATTGAGGTGGAATTTTGAATTCATGCAAGATCTGATATAACTTCCCTCACTGTATACTACCATCTGTTTGATCGACGTCAACGTATATCTGATACACACTCACTTGGATGGGTGACCGCTTGGGAACACCACGTGCTGTTGGCTTCATTTTTTCTGTTTTTTTTATTACCTACAGCAAGCATGTCGGCGTCGTTGGGGCTACTCTCAAACTACCTATTTGCCGAAATGATTGCATTGTTTAATTAAGACTTATTCTAGAAAATTCATTTTGCTGGCAATTCGTTTCGCAGTAAGTGCACTCGAGCCTAGCTAGTTTGTTCCGCGATTATCGAAAACGCAATGAAAAGCGTGAATGAGTGTTGGGAGATACCTGTCCAGCATATGAGCTAATATTCCTCATCGCAGTCTCTCAGTATGAAATTTTGCCTGTCCAGACGGTGCAATACCCTACTACCGAACACAACATGCCATTCACGTAAGGCGTGAGACGGGATATCTCCGAGTTAAGATACACACCGCTTGTCCAGTACTTGGAGGGGTGAACATAATATGAAATCCATTTTTTCTCCGGGGTGATAATCAGATAAACACAGAAGGCAAGGGGTTTAGGCGCCTGTCATTTGCTTCATGCATATTTCAAAATTTAGACTAGGATATTTTATATTTGAATGTAATTTTCCCTCCTAAAATTAACACACCATTCAGGAAATGCATGAGAATGCGCGTCTCGTCTCTAAGATACAAAACGATTGTTCGTCACTTGGAGGGGTGAATATTTTACTGAAATCTCTTTTTCTTTTACAGAATGCCTAAAGTTAGTCATAGAAAGTAAAGCTGCACAGGCGTCTATCAGTAGTTGACTTTAGATCGCAGACGAATACTAGGTGAAAGTTCAGCTTGGATGGTTTATTATCCTACTGTGTCGGGCAGTGTTCCAAGTGCCGGCGAATACGTACTTGTTCTAGCAAGACCATATCGTGTATAGACTGAAATACTCTTTTGTGTCTTGGCGTTGTATATTATTCATCGGCCACTGGGCAGCTCCTGATTTACACCCACCGAGAGAGTCAACTGTGATTTTCTCCTGCAACGGTATTCAGAAAATCATTATTTCAGCAAGGAACCACTCGGCCAGGTAAAATCTGGCTGCCGTATATTTCTTCTTATGTCCATGGATTTTATATTGGTAATTTTGTGGAAGTCGTCCGAGATGAATCTTACTGGGTTCGGCCCTGTAGTTGTTAGTGGTATCGACTTTAGAAGCTGGAAGTGTCGTTTTCTAAAGATAATCAGCAATCCGTTCTCTTACTATTTTGTCATTCAATTGATTGTGATTATGCAGGAAATAAGGAATGGAATTGTTATAGCAGTAGCTAGGTCAAATCTAATGCCAACGGCCATACCATGCTGAAAACACCGGTTCTCGTCTGATCACCGCAGTTAAGCAGCATTGGGCGTGGTTAGTACTTGGATGGGTGACCGCTTGGGAACACCACGTGCTGTTGGCTTCATTTTCTTTATTTCGTTTTTTTTAATAACTGCAGCCAGCATGTCGGCATCGTTGGGACTACTCTCAAACTACCTATTTGCCGAAATTATTGCAGTGTTTAATTAAGACTTTTTCTAAAAAATTCCTTTTTGCTGGCAATTCGTTTCTTAGTAAGTGCACTCGAGCCTAGCTAGTTTGTTCCGCGATTATCGAAAACGCAATGAAACGCGTGAATGAGTGTTGGGAGATACCTGTCCAGCATATGAGCTAATATTCCTCATCACAGTATCTCAGTATGAAATTTTGCCTGTCCAGACGGTGCAATACCCTACTACCGAACACAACATGCCATTCACGAAAGGCGTGAGACGGGATATCTTCGAGTTAAGATACACATCGCTTGTCCATTACTTGGAGGGGTGAACATTATATAAATCCATTTTACTAATACTGTGAGCATATCACAGAAACACAGAAGGCAAGGGAAATAGGCGCCTGTCATTTGCTTAAATAAATTATTTATTTAACTGAGGGATATTAATTCTGAATGTTATTTTCCCTCCTAAAATTAAAACACCATTAAGGAAAGGTTTGAGACTGCGCGTCTCGGCGTTAAGATACAATGCTATTGTTCGACACTTGGAGGGGTCAACATTTACCTGAAATATATTTTCCTTAATCAGGGTGCCCAAAGATAGTCACAGAAGGTAAGATGCACAGGCGTCTATCAATAGTTGGCTGTATATCGCAGAGGAATTGAGAGTGGTTGGTTCATTATCCTACTGTGTCGTGCAGTGTACCAAGTGTTTTTAAATACTGGGTTTAAAAACGTTAACATTTTGACTTCAAATCGATCAAGTCGAAAAGCACTAAAGGCCGAATTTTCAGTATTTTAGGCAACCAATAAAAGAACAAAGAATTTAGATTCATTATTTGATGCCCTGAAAACGATGAAACCAAGTTCAATAGCCAGTGAGAGAGTATTTTCTATTTCAGTCAATTTTTTTATCGAGAATAAGAACAAGATTAAGTAATCGTTCAGTGGACATTTTATGTTTTCTGAAATCATATTTCCTGAAGAAAAATACCTAATGAAATAAAAATTTATAATTTATATTTTGTACGGATCTTAGTTATTTTATTTTTTATTTGGTTTTGTACGGAGTGTATTTTTTTTGTTATATTTTTGTAGTTCCATAAATATTAAATAAACTGAAATTTTTTTAAAATTAGTTTATATGCTTTGTTACTGTTTTAATTATATTTTGTAAAAATTTGAAATCCGGCTTAACCAGTTTTTTGGAAATACTGGAATTCGAAAACCGGTTTTTTCAAAAGTCGGTTTTTGTATAAACCCTACTTTCTACTGGTGTGAAATCAAAGGTTTCATCTGCTGATTCTGATGATTTCACTACAGTTATTTATAAAAAGAAGCCTGCTCCTGGAACACCTTTGGTTAACACCCTGAAGCAGTGGCGCCAGCCTCTGATTGGTGTGAGAACTGCTTCTCTCCCTGTTACTTTAAAAAAGGAACGGTCCTAGGCCCTTTTTGTTTCTCGCTTTAGTTTGGAGGATTTGACTGTTGACATTGAGAAATCTTTAAAGGGGCAGTTAAGTCTCAGAAGATTGGTTTGTACCGGACTGAAAAACAAATTCAATGCATATGCATCCTTTCATGTGTCTGTTAATGAAGATGAATTTCCTCTCATTAACAATACTGGGGTATGGCCTAAAGGATGCCTTATAAACTTACTGCAGAACAAGTGTACTCCTTTAATATACCTCTCACTTCAGAGATTACATTATCCCCAACTGCTACAACGTCCAGAAGCAATATTTTGACCAGTGACGTTACTATTTGTGAGTCGCATGTGGGATGCGCTAATAGATCCTAACTTTCTACTAATTCACATCATTTGCCATGTCTTTTCACATGCGCACTCATTCCTTTGGCATTTTTTATCAAAATGTAAATGGTTTGCTTACTATATGTACCAATCTTTGTGATAATGTCCCCGAAATTATATGTTTTTCTGAGACTTGGCTTGTCGATTTGTATCGTAATTGCAATCCGTTTCCTGATAATTATTTTGTTTTTCAAGCAGACAGAGCTTACGCTTATTCAAACTTAACGCGGGGTGGTGGCGTTTTGATTGCAGTTCAAAATTCTTTTTCTGTGTGCAAATGTGGGTATGACCTTGAACTTACATATGAATGCGTTTGGATAGAAATTTCTATTTTTGATTGTTTCAATTAACTTGTTGGTAACCATTATTTTCCTCCCAATATGGATATCAAAATTATTGAAAATTATTTTAGTTCTTTGGAAGCTAAGCTGAACCCTCAAAATTTCCGCGTAGTCCTGTTAGGTGACTTTAATGTACCTGACTATGACTGGGTTCGTGGGTGTCCCCATGCTAACTCACATTATTATACCAAACTTAGAGATGAGGTAATTTATAATGCTGCATGTTATTTTGAACTTTCTCAGTACAGCTTTGCCCTACAAAACCAGAAATTATTTGATCTTGTATTTGATAATTTTACTGATATTAATGTTTCTAAATCTGATTTTCACTTGATTGAACCTGATACCTTCCATCCTTCTTTGGTTGTTGATCTTGTTATGTATTTTTCTTCTTATTGGCAGCCTCCATATTATTCTCATATGCTTGTAGTCATTATGTATTGTTAAACTTCTTTTCTATTTTTCTATGACTCGACTTGTGTCTATAATCAGTGTTCTGTTGACTGTATTGTTAATAAGCTCAACTCAGTTGTTACTGAAACTTTAAATTTTCCCTATGCTATAAGTGTTCTAGGAAGTCCAAGTTTTCATGTTGGTTTTCTAGTACTTTAAAATACTATATTCGTAAAAGAAAATATTTATTTTTGTCGGTACAGAAAGACTAAATGTGATCTTCATTATTCTTATTTTTAATTTCTTCGCAAATTTGTTAAAGTTACTATTAAATTTGATAGACAGTAGTGGTTAAAATATGTTGATGACACTTTAAAACCTCATCCCCAGCATTTTTGGAAGTATGTTTCTAGTTTTAAAAGGAAGGATAAGTCTTTCATCCAACTTAAGTTGATGATCAGTTAATTACTGACTCTAAACTAATTGCAGATTCCTTTGCTAATTATTTTAAAAAAGTTTTTAATGCTAATTGTCCTTACGTTACTCCTCCTGTTACTACTACATCAGACTTTTTACCCATCGTATCTATTTCTGCCTTTGAAGTATTATTTTTAATCTCATTGTATCGTCTGCGCCTTTTCCATCCTTGTGGAAACAAACTGCTGTTGTTCATATATTTAAAATGGGTGACAGTACTTGTGTTAGTAATTATAGACCTATTTCTATTCTTAACAATTTTTTCAAAATATTTGAATTTGTTATTTATGACAACTTATCTTATTTCTAAGATGGTAAAGTTGCGTCATATTGTGATATAATAAGTATATATTAAATCTTGTCCGTCTAATCACATCATTTAATATTTTAAATATTTTAAATGTTAATTATTGTAATATTTTAATATTTAATAAGAATTATTGTGATTAGACAGACGTAATCATGCCTGGTATGAGTTTAGAAAATTTAATTCCACTTCAACTAATTTGGTTACTTATTTAAACTTCATTATGCCCATTGTTAGCACACAAGGTCAAATTTATTCAATATACTTTGACTTTAATGGTGTTATTCGCCTTATCTGGCTGTTGTCAAGCACTTAAATAAATGAATGGAATTAAATTGAATTGTGAGTGTCAGTGTGGCTTTAGAGCAGATAGATCAACGATAGACCAGATATTTGTATTGAGACAGATTCAGGAGAAGGCCTATGAATATAATATTGATTTAAATCATTTATATGTGGACTTCAGACAAGCATTTGATAGTCTCAATAGCGACCAAATGTTAAACTACATTCTCCTATTAGGGATACCATCTAAATACATCAGGCTCATTAGAGTGACGTTGAAAGACTCCAAGGCTGTAGTAAGAGTAGATGGTGAGCTAACTAAACCATTTAATGTCAGTATGGGAGTTAGACAAGGAGATGCTCTCTCAACAATGCTCTTTAACCTGACGCTGGAAGCATCTGTTCGGAAACTTGAGATCTCATGACATATATGCATAGAATCAATACACGTGAGTGCGTATGCCGACGATATAGCTATTATTAGCAGAAATAAAGCTGCATTGGAAGAAACAGAATTAAGGGGGCTAAAAATAAATGAATCGAAAACAAAATATATGAAAGTTACAAATAAACTGGGAATAGGACATTATAATTTTGAACAAGTACAGAATTTTAATTACCTGGGTTCACAGATTAATACTATAAATTCGGTAACTAATGAAATTAAAGCACGTATTGTGAATGGTAATAGATGTTATTATGCCTATCAGAATTTAATGAAGTCTAAAATACTGGGGAGGGAACTCAAACTGAGAATCTATAAAGTTCTGATAAGACCAGTAGTCATATATGAATGTGAAGCCTGGACATTAACTAGCTTTGATGAGCAACAACTTAGAATATTTGAACGCAAAATATTACGAAAAATCTATGGTCCAATACAGAATAGTGATGGCTCCTGGAGAATTAGGATGAATCATGAACTAGATTGTATCATACGGGGAGCAGATATCGTGAGGCTAATCAAAAGCAAAAGGTTAGGTTAGGTTGGCCATGTTGCAAGAATGGAAGGAAACAGGGTAACTAGAAGAGTGATGGAATGGAGACCGATGGGAAGAAGGATGAGAGGGAGACCACGGAAACGATGGATAGACGACGTGGAGGAGGATGTGAGGACGATGGGAGTGAGGGGATGGAGAAGAATTGTGAATGATAGAACAGAATGGAAAAAACTCGTCGAACAAGCTAAGACCTACACAGGGTTATAACGCTATAAGAAGAAGAAGATGAAGAATAATTAAATTGAATTATAGCATTATTTTTACAGTGCAGTTCCAAAACCACATATATTTTTGTCTCATTTAGGGATTCAATACAATTAAATGATTTTGTTAGTGAATTTCTTGTTCAATTTTGGGTTTCACTGAAAAAGAAAATAGAAGGGTTCATGTATGTTACACCACCTGCTCTCATACAGTGGTTCATTCAACCATACCTACTATTGTGGTCCGATAAGCACTGTCTACTTGTATTAGATTTCTCATTTAAATATGTCAGTCTTCTGGGTTGTCACGCCATGTAGTCTGATAGAAGTTTACTGACGTTTCAGAAGTTCTTGCTGCCTCCATCATAAGGGCAAATCACCATGATGATGAATGCAGCAAGGTCCTCTGAAATACCATTAAACTTCTATCAGACTACCTGGCGTGACAACCCAGAAGACAGCCATCTTCAACTAGCAGCCTGCGACCACTCAGTATGAAAAGTAAAGTTAAGAAAGTTTTCATTGCATTTATTTTCCATAAGGGGGCTTAACAGACAGTACTGGATGTGTCCTGTCTAAAGGAATTATTCGTAACCTGTTTGTTCATGTTTTTTAATATTATGCTGATAATACAACCATCCCCATGCCCCTCCACACCATCTACAGGTAAAAGCAGGAGTATGAATGTCATCGTAAACTGAGAAGCATATGTGCCTAAGTGAACGAAGCATTAAATTTTAAGGTGTACCACCATCGATGACCTCTACAACAGGAAAATTGCTTATGGCGACACTGATGGACATAACAGAAGGAATTCCCCAAGATTTTGGTTTTACAGCGCTGAAAAGAAGGAAGTGGGATATTGTAACATCTCAGCAGTGTGCTTAAAAGACGAGAGGTAGGTGCGACTCCAGCTGTAGGCAATTTCTGGTGAGCTTAATGCTCCGAAGCCCACAGTGCAAATTACAATGCGCACGCGCTGTGTTAATAGAAGTGACACGATGGACACTGTCATGAAAGGGAAATACTTACAGCGTGCATTCACATTTTAAATTCAGTACAGTAATAAATATTAGTGTTCTTAAAAATATGAATCTGTTGATAGCAGAAGAATTTAAATACACGTAATATTCTTTTCAATTTGAAAGTGTCTTGCAGAGTGACTACTTGATAAATGGTTCAAAGTGACAGAGTAAACTTTTCTGTATAATGTCTTTTATTTGATTGTTGTTTATTTCATTTACTATGGCATTTAAGTTTGGCCAACAGGGTATAGTGGGATTTAAGCCTCTGTTACTTTAAAGGTTAAAATATTCTGGTTTCTTGACACCTTTTTCATGCATTAAAGTGAAACCTCAGTTTTAATGATTGTTATTTTTATTTAACTGAAAAAGTCTTGTATGTAAGACTGTAGATTAAAGTTATGAATTTGAATTCAAATATCCATAATGGAAACATATTTTTCATTCATGTTTGCCCAAATTCATCTGTCCAAAATGCTTCTTTATGCAGTTTACTCGTGAAGCAGTCCAGTAAATTTCACTGTGGGAATTGTGAATTGATGGATTTATGTAGGTTACATATTTGACTTTTTAAAAGAAACTGCTGAGGAATTTTCTCTACATTGATGTGAGTTTACTGGTTGTAATTAAACCATTTCACAAACATTCATTTTTAAATAGCAAATGAGTTAGTGCAGTGGCAGGGACATGTTTCTAAAAGTGAGATTTCATGTTGTCACATTGGCATGTGTGAAGATTACTGTTTTCTGGGATATTGATCAGTGAAGTCTGGCAAATACAACCAGAATTCAGAGGCTCATGCTTCCTGCAACATCAGGACATTACTGTGATGGTGGAGGGAGTAAGCATCCCAGAAACGTCGGCCAGTCTCTACACTGCAAAGTATCCAAGACTACAGTTTTCTTCAGATGTATAAAATTAACTATTCTTGTGCTATGATTTGGTTAGGGTATAAGTAAGTAGGAAAGCAGTTAACTTTGTTACCGACTGAGCTCTTGGGAATGGCTGATGCAATGGTTTTAAATTGCGTTCCTTTTTATAGTAGTTGCACTTCCGTCGTGGATTGAGCAGAGAACAATTTGTGGCTGTTTCATTATTTAAAAAAGTAATTTTAATACGTTCGGAGGCTGTTTTTTTGTGATTGCTTCATTTAATGCGGTATTTCTGGCATTACTACTACAGACCGTAAGGAATGGAATCTTCTAGAACGTTCGTTAGGTTGGCAATGCATGCTAGAATAGTTGGTCATTTACCACTCGGACCTTAATCGAGTAGGACGCTTGATACACGTTCGTGCTTGAAGCTGATATAGGGTAGGTGGCAGTCTTTGTAGTGGTTTTTGATTATTTCAAAAATTATTTCAATGCGTTACGATTATAATTTTAATATAATAATAGTTTATGGCTTTCTGTTTAGGTTTTTTAGTTGTAATTGTAGTTTTCAACAAAGCAGTCACCATTTTGAGGGGAACCGTGGTCTTTTATGGTTGCCACATTACTTAAAAATAATTTTAGAATGCTACGATTATAATACAGTATAATGTAGTTTTCACCAAAGTCAGCTTTTTGAGGTTTGCCGTGATCTTTTGTGTTTGTTTAATTGTTTAAAAATTTGTTTCAGTTCGTTACGATTACAATTATAATGTATGAGCCAGTCGTTTGAGGTTGCTTCATTACTTAAAAATCCTTTCAGTAAGTTACGTTTATCATAATACAGTATAATGTAGTTTTCACCAAAGCAGTCAGCTTTTTGAGAGGAACCGTGGTATTTTCTACATTACTACCGCAGTATAAATAATGGAATCTTCTAGAACAGCGTTCCTCAATTTATGGTATTAAGTAACTAAGTAAAAAAAAATCAAAAGATACTATCGGCATAACTAAGTTTTTCCTGAACGCATTTCGTTCGTTGTATTTTAATGTGTTACGTTAGAATTAGTGGTACGCCAGCGGAAAAGGTTGAAACCCCTGGTCTAGAACGTTCGTTAGGTTGGCAATGGGTACTAAATTAGTTTTTCGTTTACAGCCAGGACCTTTGTGGTGTAGGACGGTTGGACCACGTTGTGTGCTGGAAGGTAGGATGTACGCCGAGAGTCGCAGAAGCTGCATGTGTCGTTCATTTTGAAAGTGTGCTTGTAAAACTGCAAAGAAAGGTTAGTGATTTGTTTTTCTCCTTTACTCGAAAGTGTTAGAACTAGAATGTACTTTACATACATTGTGTGGCTATGGCCGTCTTCGGGTTCGGAGTTACGTGTAGTCTGGTTGAAGTTTCCAGACTGCAGGACCCTGAAACTTTGAAGACAGCTATCTTCGTACTCACCGCCGTGAGAACCTCAAATCCTAACTAAGAGAAAGATTTGTGGATAGATTAAAGCAGAGTTTTTGCTTTATCGTCAAGAATATGTAGCTTAATAAGGCCATATTAGTTTTACAGATATACGAAGCCATTTTGAACTTTTCGACTACATGCTGATTTTAGAAATATTCAGGTTTCTTTGTTCAGGCGTGTATATATCAGTTTCTTTGGCCATGTGCAGCATTCGGCTTTAATGTTGTGACCATAGATTAATAAAATTTTAAATTCTCAACTGACTCAGTCCTTATGAACATCTGACTACTTTAAGGGTCAGTACATTTGAGTATGTTGGATTCCCAACAATTTGCGTTATATGTAAATAACATTTATACCTTCAATTTCGTAAAATGTTAGTTTCATAAGAAATAAATCATGGTTTACACAATGAAATGCCTTGGCGAGATTACAAGATATACCACCCACTTACATGATCATTGGTTTGGTATATAATAAATATATACCAAATCAATGAAACCAACAACGTACAGCAACAATTATTGTTGCTATACTTTCAGTTGGTCAAATTATAAGCATTTGCAATGTCTAATAATTGTTTGTGACCACGTCCATCTTGGATATTTATGTTTAAGTCTCCTACAAGTTTGATATAATGGTCTTTATTTTCCCTTGTTAGATCTATACCAGTAATCTCAAAAGTTTTTTTCTACACTTTTTTCTGTAACCCGTTTCAAAGGTTTATGTTGTAATAAGTTCTTACCCCTTTATATTCTTTTCTGCAGAAGTGTGAAGTTACAGTATAACTGTTTAGTTCATATATATATATATTTATTATTCAAGTCTATACACAAACTTTTAAATTGTTGATGTTAAAATTTAAAATTAATATTAATATTCTGCGCCATTCATCGTTATCTCGATGTTACAATATTGCGCTTAATACTACTACATGTTTCAATGTCATAGCATCATCTTCAGGTTTTTTTTATCTTTAAAACTACTCTATATTTATTAATGCAAGCTTTTCATTGATCGTAGATTACTGTTGTGGGTGTTCCTTTGATATTCTTATTATTTTGCATATTATGTTAGTTGTTCATTATTCTGTGAAATTATTAACAATATAATTAACATTTGAGTTATTAATATTATTTATATGAATAATATTAATATTAATTTTAAATTTTAACATCAACAATTTAAAAGTTTGTGTATAGACTTGCAATAATAAATATATATTTGAATTTTAAACACAAACATGGCGCATCTAAACTATAAACTATGTTAGTTATTCCATTTTTCTTTTCTCGGTGTACCTGTAGACGTGTGTCCTGTATTCTTTCACACTCTAGGACGGATATTATTTCGTGTAATGACTATTTCCTCTAGCAACTTTCGGAGAACGTCGCTGTTAACATATTGCGTAGTTACGTTCTCGTTTACCGGGACATTGCGCGAAGAACATGAGACACAAAGCCATTGGTTATCAGGTATTTTGTCCTTGCATTGCTACGTTTGTTAAAACTTTGTTACATTTACCACGCTTATTATCTGTTAAAATGTTACTGCGTGCTGCAGCCTTACTCCCACATTCCGCCATCTTTACCATTGACCATGCCCGATGCTATCACACCGATGTGATAAACAGCCCTACTTTCAGATCAGTGGTCAGGGATGTATCAGTAGCCAATATATGCTCTTCAATACAAAATGAAACTTGGGCTGAAGTGTTCAGGGAAAATGACGTAGAGAAAATATGGGATTTCTTTTACAGCATCCTTAATTATTATTTTAACATAGCCTGTCCAAAAGTAAGAAGAAATATTTTAAGTGCTCCTAAAGTTCCTTGGATTTAATAAAGTACAATGCTACAAATAATAATAATTATAGGAGACTTAGTAATGAAAGGACTAAGTATGCTCGTTATGTACAATTGCTATGCATGATAGCTTGCTTAATAAAGCATGAGTTTGGTCCGCTCCAAACAGCTCGTTTGTATTGCGGTTTTATACAAACATTTCTGTTTTAAAATTGATCAAGCTTCTCCACTTATCTTGTGGTCTTGATCATTCGACGGATAACGTGCTGTACAGCGTTATCTTGTTCTAAGGTTGGACGTCTGAATCTTTCGGTCCATACTCCTGGTGGAACATTTCGTAGGATGTTTCGATTTCCAACCCATTCGGGTGGAGTGGTCCACTTCGTTTGAATTGGCCTCTACTCAGCACCAATTCCCTGACTTCTGCGTTAATGTAGCTCCTGGTCCATTACCCTTGAATAATTGAAATCCAAGGATGTAGGACGCACGTATATAGACTGTAGAGCTGGTAGATGCGGACATCGATTGAACGGCTCTGTCTCGCCAGTTTCCAATGTCTCTGTCCGTGAGTGGTTTGGTGAATATCACTTGTGATTCACCTCCTGATCTTGTCAAATTCTTGAAACGAACCTTTTCGTTTCGGAACGCTTCTGTTGAGCCTAAGATGTCCGATATATGTCGTAAATATCGCAAATTGAACCTAGTGTTTTCCACATATTCGGGAAAGGCATCTGTTGTTATGCCAAATCTTGCTAGATTCTGTCTAATCTCAGGCTGTCTCTCACCTACTGGGAAGGTGTTACCTGTCAGGTTTCGCGTGGCTCTCGAGTGGGGTGGAAATTCCATTCTGAAATTGATGTTTGACTCTGGAGCTTGACTTGCTGGAGCCATTACCATGTCACCAGCAATACCTAGACTTGGTATTTCCTCAAATAGGTTGTGTGTTGTCCGCGTCTGTTCTGGCTGCATGATAGCCTCCAAATCCTCCTGCTCTATGGATAGGTAAGTCTGGAACATTAAGTTCTGTTTCCTTTCCCATTCGGTCGGTGTAAGTACCAATTTCTTGCAGGTAGGCGTATACAGGCTGGGTAATGTTAAAAGTCTCCTCCGATGCCGCCTTGCGGATAGCCTTTTCCTCGCTAGTGAGGGTGTGATTAGGCTGTTTAGCCTTGACTTCCAAAAGCTTTAACCACAGCATTCCCGTAGCATAGTAAGATAACTCTTCTTTTGCCATTCGCCTATCAAGTTGTTTCTCATCAACCGAAATATTGTTGTATACTTCAACGGCGATGTCGGGTAATTTACTGTAATTAGCCTCGAAATTTTGTCGCGGCTCGATTTCTGTTACGGTGGTATCTACACCAAAAATTGCTTCAGAAATAATTGGATCATTTCTTTGAGGAGTGGGCGTTTGCAGCATGTTCACTCTTGACGGTGGTGTCGGGAGTGGTGATTTCGGCCCGAGCCTCTTTTGTGGCGGTTCCTTCTTACCGATACGTCCACAAAACCAACGTGGACAAACTATTGTCAACATGAGATATCTTAGGATAATCAGGGAAGCAATTAAAATAAAAGAAGAATATTAATTGCTTCCCTGATTATCCCAATATATCTCATGTTGACAATAGTATGCTCTTCAATACAAAATGAAACTTGGGTTGGGGTGTTCAGGGAAAATGACGTAGAGAAAATATGGGATTTCTTTTACAGCATCTTTAATTATTATTGTAACATAGCCTGTCCAAAAGTAAGAAGAAATATTTTAAGAGCTCCTAAAGTTCCTCGGATAGATAAGGATTTTCTTGTAGGAAGAACAAAATTTAAGAAGTTGCATGATATTTATGTGCAAAGTAAGATACAGGAATATAAAGACATTTATAAAACATGAAATGGAATACAAGACAGTTATTAGAACTGCAAAAGCAAATTACATTTATAATATTACCAGTTCTAATAACATTCCTAAAGTATTGTGGATATTTGTAAATAGGGAAAGAGGCTTCTGAAATAATACACTGACCAGTAACATACACCTACTAGAGGGAAGTGAAATAGTCTCAGGTTCGAGCATGTTCAACAAAACCTTTGTAGAAACTGTAAATAAACAAAATTTTATGCATCCACAAACTAATAATAATATAATACGCATAAATTATTCACTGGTTCTAATATAAATAACAGACTGAATTGATAAAAGTAATCCAGAGCACGAATAATAAAAAGAAATCAGCAGGACTCACTGACATGGTCACCTTTCTTACTAAATAAATGTGTACCTCACATGATAAAACCAATTGTAGAATTAGTCAATATATCAATTAGAGAAGGCATTTTTCCCATCTACATTAAAAAATCAGTAGTTAAACCAATTTACAAGAAACGGTCTAAAAAAGAGGCAAACAATTATCGTCCGGTTACTCTTGTCCCAGCTCTATCAAGGGTTCTGGAAAGGTAATAGCAAACCAGCTAATAGTCTTTTTAGTCAAACGCAGTGTACTTAATAAATTTCAGTTTGGATGTAGGAAAAATAAATCCACAGACGATGCAATTGCTACAATTATTAAAAGCATGATTGAAAACCTGAATAATAAAAAAATGCAGTTGCGTATGAGACTTGCCAAAATCATTATTGTATTGAGCATAGTATTCTTATGGATAAATTATACCAGTACGGAGGTGATCAAATTTTATCTTAAAAATAGAACACAGCATGTAGAAGGCAATCAATTGAAAGAATATTTGTCAAGTAGTCTTTCAGTGAGATATGGAGTTCCTCAGGGCTCCATTCTTGGTCCGTTACTTTTAATTTTTATACATAAGTGATATTCCACGTCTAATAGAAAGCAGGACAATAGTGAGTGCTGATGACACGTCAATATTAAATGTAGGACAAGTCATAAATGAATTCCAAAAAAACAACCTCGAATAACAGGTTCAGTAAAGAAATATTTTGAGGTGAAAAATTTATTTATAAAACCAACAAAAACACACTACATTCTCTTTCAGTTAAAACTGTGCATCAGGAAAGTAATCTAAAAAATTCTAATAAAAATATGAAAATAGTGAATGTAAAAAAGTATTAATTTTGGGGGGGGGGGTTGTAATTGATAGCACATTGAGCTGGGAAGAACGTATTGAAAGAACTTGCAGTGGAAGTAGTCGTAACCTATTTATAATTAGTCAACTATTTAAAATACTCAAACTGATCTATTATTATTATTGAGTGTTCTGTCTGACGACAGGTCCATTGCTCTGCCCAAAAAGATCTCTCCAGTTTTCTCTATTCTCGGCTTCTCGTTTTAATTCCTGGAACGTCGAACTGAACGGAAGGAAAATGTTATATTACGGATTGATCTACCCCTTTCTGTTGTATGGAATCATCGTATGGGGGCAGTGCTAAGGCACTCACTAGAAGCATTTTTATTCTTAAAAAATAGCAGTAAGGGATGTTGCAGGGTTAAAACATTTGGAATCATGCAGAGATATATTAGGCATCTAAAGATTTTAACAGTGTACTCGTTATAAATTCAAGGAACAGTCTTATACATAAAAGAAAAGTGTAACTGCATGGTTAATAAGTGCATGCGTACAACATAAGAAATAGCAAAGACTATCATAAATTTGTACTTAAGTTAGAACTCTTATAACAGGAAACCAACAGTAGCAGGATGTATCCTCTATAAGTAATTGCAAGGGGTGCTACTACTCAAGATTATCTGAATGAAGATATCTCGAAAACTAGCTGCTGATACAATTCAATTCTTTATTATTTGTGTGCTGTATCAACAGGCAGATGGCCAATTACAGATACAGTACAGAGAAGAGCTCATAAACACAATAAAAGCATAAAAGATAAAACAAGCAATATATAATATACATTGTTACGGAGGACATAAATACACAAGAAAATTGCAACTAAATATATTAGGATATTTGTAAAAATATCATGAATCAATTAAGTAACTTATACTATTATAGAATGTGAAGAAGTGTGACAATTTTCGTCTCGAATATGTCCAAGTCCCTGCAGACAACATTAGCAGCTGATGCGCATCTAGCAGAAGGACTGTTTTCGATCAAAGGGCTAGAACTGAACATAGAAAAATCTCTCAGATTCCGAGCAGGGATGCGGAGACCGACAGCTTCCAGAAGGGAAGGACAGCATTTAAAACCGCGGTAAACCTGCGCAAGGAACAGTGCATCACTGCAATGCCTTCTCTTACGCAGGGTATGGAGTTTTAAATACTCTAAAGCATCAGCGTAGCTGTAATGCACTTGGGGGAGGAGACGATAGTAGCAAAGGGCTGCAAACTTCTGCTGGATACGTTCCAGTTTGTTGGCATCAGTAGTCGTAATAGAATTCCAAGCGACCGAGGCGTACTCGAGCTTGGATCTAACTAACGTTACATATAACATATACAGGCAATCGAGAGAAGAGAACGAAAAGGTTAATGTGCGAACAAGACCCAGCAACTTAATACAATGTGAAAATATGTGGTCAACATGGTTATGAAATCGGAGCTTAGAGTCGATAAATATTCCCAGGTCTTTAATGGTATCGGTACGTGTTATGGAGGACTGAAAAAGTTTGTAATCAAAGATCAAAGTAGTGGTTTTCCCTGAGAAGGAAATTACTGTAGTTTTACTAATATTGAGTTTCATGAAGTTAGCAGTTAACCAACATTGTACCGAGTCAATGTCAGTTTGAAGTTCATTGCAGTCGGGAGATTTAATGGCGAAAAGAAGGCATTTAGAATGATTAATTACTTGGCATATGTCGTCAATAAACAAATTGAAAAGTAGAGGACCCAAAACAGATCCCTGTGGAACTCCAGAGAGGACTACAAAAGGAGACGAAAGAGTTCCAGAAACGCGAACCTGGGATTGTCTGTTGGTTAAGTAACTACGAAACCAGTGTACATAACCATCAGAGAGTCCAAAAGCACTGAGCTTGTTGAGTAATAGATTATGAGGGACAAGATCAAATGCACTGCTAAGATCAAAATAAACAGCATCAGCTTGACCCTGGGAGCCAACTATCGGGTTAATAAAATCAAGATAAGTTACGAGATTAGTAACTGTAGATTTAGATTTAGTAAAACCATGCTGACAAGGACTTAATTTAGACTTTACGTAATGTGGGACAAGATTATGAATAACAACTTCAATTCAAATATATAATATAATTCAAGTCTATACACAAACTTTAAATTGTTGATGTTAAAATTTAAACTTAATATTGATATTTTGCGCTATTCATCGTTATTACGATGTTACAGTATTGCGCTTTATACTACTACATGTTTCAATGTCATAGCATCATCATCAGGTTTTTTTTAATCTTTAAAACTACTCTATATTTATTAATGCAAGTTTTTCATTTATTATATTTGTTTTGTAGATTATTATAGTAGGTGTTCCGTTGATCTTATTATTTGCATCTTATGTTTTGTTTTTCATTATTCTGTGAAACAATTAATTAACATATGAGTTATTTATTTATATGTAAATAAGTTTGGATATTGTCGTATAGATTTTTTTAAAAGTAAGAACACAATAACATACCAAGAGTCGTGATGTACAGTATATCCTCGTCTGATCAGGTTGAATGTCTGTTCGTGGAAAAAGTATTAAGTATAGAAATGGGTCGGCAGAGTTACCTTTTTTAAAAACAGGAACTACTGCTGCATGTTTCCATAAAATAGGGAAATAATTCTGCGTTAAACTTATATTGAAGATGTGCTTGAGTACAGGAACAAAGATCTCCGAACAACCCTTTATAACAAAGCTAGGAATGTCATCAAGTCCGACAGATTTGGAAGGTCTCAGACGACGAATCGCTTTACAAATGTCCGATTCAGAGATAGGGGCTAAAGACAAGAAGTCAGAGGACTCCACAGGGGAAGGGGATACGCCTAAAGAGGTACTGTATATGTAATGTTGTATGCTCAATATTATAAACACTATTGCACTTTGAAAATGTATGATATAGATTGACAAGTCCTACATCAATGTAGGACTTGTGTTGATCTACAGGGTAAAATAAATTGAAATAAAATTGAGGGCACATAAGGCTTTGTTACTGAAACCAAATAGAGCTTTCTCTGTTGAGATTTGTATAAATCCAAACTATTTGTCTGCAGTGATGTCTGTGTCTTGTGTGTACGTCTCAGAATTTTTGTTCAATATCGTCGACTATGAAATTGGTCTGCAGTTAGAGATGCAGGAATTTTCACCATTTTATATTGTGGGTTTTATTTTTGAATATTCAAGTCTTTCAGGAAAACTTCCTACAGCCATTGAATGAGTACTAAGATAACAGAGTACTTAAGTACTCTACGCAAGATTAAAGTAATCTGGATTAAATTTCACCATAACTACAAGAATTTTATACTTAGAGTATATTTTTAATTTCTTATTAGGAAATGAGTTAGGAATTGCTTTAGCTGAGAACTTCATTGCATCTTCAGTTGTTGGGGTTATGGCATAACTGCTGTTTATACATTATACAATTGCTAAACGCTGGTATTAAAAGATTTACCTTTGTAGGATATCCTCAGTCGGTATGGTGAGTGACTGCAGACTGGACGTCGAGGGGTTCAATCCCCAACGTTGGCAGATTTTTACTCTGGCCTCTGCATCCAGACCAGCTCTGGGGCTCACCCAAGTGTGATGCTGATCACTCACCCCTATTTAGTGCTGAGGTTAAGAATGAGTCAGAGCTATAATGCCCCCCCCCCCTCCCCAAAGCACCCACATGGCGTATAGCAGAACAGCTTTACTTTATATAGGATTTGAGGTTTTGATGGTGGTTGGTCTGAAGATGGCTTGCCTTCTGGGTTGTTGCACCATGCAGTCTGGCAGAAGTTTGTATTGTTTCAGAGGTCCTTGCTCCCTCAATTATTAGGGTGGTGAGGGCGGCCCACATGTTTGTGATTGTTTGCTATGTTATCGTCAACAGCAACGAAGGTTAAACCTATTTGTTTTTTCTGATCTCATATAATCGTATACACAACTAGAATTGGTCCTTCCAGTGTTTCCTTCGGCATCTTACGCTCTTTCTGGTCTGTTGGTAATGTAGTGGATGTCAGTAGTTGATTGTTACTCGTTCTGCTTATAAGGACTTACTTATGTTTGTGTGATATTTTGATGCCTTTATTTATCCATACATTTGTTCCAGACAATTTTTTCTCTGGTCTAGTAGGAAATCTTTTTTTCAAATATGCTTCAAAGTGTGTTTAGAAAAGAATTGAACTTTGAACCTGTATCACCACCATTGAGTAATAATTCCCAATCTTCGCTACTGAGATGTACGAGGGTGAGTCAAATGAAAACAGTAAATATTTTTTTAAATTTAATTTATTGAGTGAAATCGGTACACAACTATATCATTTTTCTACATAGTCTACATTTCGTTCAATACAGGCCCCTCCAGCGTTTACGAAGTGTATGGATTCCTCTAGAAAAAAATTCTTGTGGTTGTCTGCGCAACCACTCATGCACCGCCTGCTGTATCTCTTCGTCAGAACGGAACTTCTTTCCTCCCATCGCCTCTTTGAGTGGCCCAAACATGTGGTAATCACTTGGGGCTAGGTCTGGCGAGTATGGTGGATGTGGAAGACACTCAAAGTGCAAGTCTTGGATTGTTGCAACTGTTGCACGGGCAGAGTGGGTCCGAGCATTGTCTTGTTGCAAAAGGACACCTCTAGTCAAAAGTCCACGTCGCTTTGATCTGACTGCAGGTCGAAGATGATTCTTCAAGATTCTTCACTGATCAAAAAACGAATTACAGAACGTTGTTCTTCTTTCGTGCACGTAACTAGTGGAGCAGCCATTTTCAAACTGGCACTGTGATGGCGTTCTGTTTGTCTGCACTATACTGTCACCTATAGGATACTCTTTATAGCATTGGTAACATGTCTGCCAACTTATAGGACAATGGCGCGATATTTCGAATTTTTATCTCAGTTTTACGGTTTTCATTTGACCCACTCTCGTATAAATTCATTTCAAGTGACTTCATTTATGACTCTAGTTACCTTATCATTGTGAAAGTTAGAAATGACTAATGACCGAGCGTCATCATAAAGATAGCCCATTTATTACCATTTTAATGGAAATGTGTTCTAACCTGTAACTACAAAAATATTATCAGTGGCAGAGTTGGAGCTATTTTGAATTCTTGTGGGAAAGCTAACTGTAGGTGTAAGATTAAACGTTGCTAAAAGAGAATTTAGACATTGCTTACGGCAGCTTTCAGAGAGATAGTCAATATTTATATCCCCACAGATGACAAATTCCGTTTTCGGTTTGTAAAGGTAGTCCGTAATGCTGTTTAACTTGTTAATAAATGTTTCAAAGTCACCTGTTGGTGCTCTGTATATTGCTAAAAACATAATTTAGAAAAAAATTGTATCAAGTTGTACAGCACAGCATTCTATGTCGTGCTCCTTGCAAAATTACACTAGTTCTATCTAAATTGTAGATTATTTTTAACAAATATACTTTATATCTTAACTGCGTCATGTTTGTGTTTAATCAATATAATAATTTATTCACCGTCTATACACAAACTTAAAATGTTGTTAAAATTTACTTAAAATTACATAAAATTACAACATTTTTTAGAATTAGATCTTGATACATTTCACATTTGACGACATGTTTCGGTGTATTACACCATCATCAGGTCAATCAATTTAAAAACTGTTTTAAAAGCTGTTGTACATCCTGCTCCGCGTATATTGATACGTTTGACTGTTTTGATTTTCTTCCTTTTAATGCTTGGATGTTTATATCTGTAAAATTAATTTTCAAATCATGATTTTTTGGAATTGACATAGGAAATATAAATTTACAAATTTAAAATTTTTAAAGGGCTATTACCGTAATATAACGTAATACAATGTAGATGAATCATAATATAGTAGTAGATGGTAGTAAACATACCGGGTTGTAAGTGATGCGTTGTACGTCCGATATTATGGGGCTGTAGATTGCAACTGAGCTGTGTGTGTTGTGTGTGGCTATATATATTGAGTGAAAGTTGTTCAGGTGGTTGGGTCGATGGACTGTAGAATATTAAATATTGGATTGTTTGCGTAGATGTTGTTGTCGTTTAATGCTATGTTTTGTTTATGTGTTCTTTGTATATGATATTTCTCTATTGTGTCTCTGTGTCGTTTGTTTTGTACTATTTTTATAATGTCCATTGTTTGTTCTATTTTGTTGTATGCATGTCCCGTGTTTAATATATACTTACTCCTCTAGCTTAATTTTTCCTGCAAATACTACTCGCTAGTGTGTAATTGTTTAAATTTACCTGCGAGATATCTGGTGCTTTCAAATGATGTTCAGTCCATCATCATTTCCTAAAGGCCAGGCCTTGTCGCTGCAGCCACATCCTTCGGCCCTCTGCGGTCCTCTTTATGCCAGCGTACGAAGCGCATCCCATCTCACTGATCGTGTTCTTAAGGTGGGACATTCTTGGTCGACCCCTTGATTTTTTCCCCAACACCTTACCTTCAAAAATGTTTTGGAGGAAGTTGTCGTGTCTCAATAAGGAGCTTCATTTTTCTCTTTCCTATTGCATTCAGTTATTTCCTTTTCTCCTTTATTTCTTTTAGTATTTGGCCCTTATTCTTCTTTTCCGTCCAACTTGTTCTTGTTAGCCCCTTCCAAAACCATATTTCTGCGGCTTCAAGTCTTGTTTTTTTCTTGTTTCCCTGTAGTCCAGGTTTTACATCCATATGTCAGCACACTCCAAATGAAGGTTTTAACAAATTTCTTCCTAGTCTCTATAATGATGTGTCTGTTTAATAATAGGTTCCTCTTATCTTGAAATGATGTTCAGTTAGACAAAGAATATATGGTGCTTGGGAATTTTTTGGGGAAAAGTCCTCTGATGTTCTGATGGAAAACCAGGACATGTTTATCTTTAAGGAATTTAGTGATACATTTGGGCCTTAACATAAAAAGGCCTAGGTCTTACACCAGTGATTACAGGAATCTTACCAGTATTTGGTTTGCAACTAATCTTGTTGGCAATGAGTTGCACAAGCTTCTCCTTACCACTTGAATTCAGGTGGAATCCATGTGTGATCTGTCCACATTCCAAAGCGCATGCTCAAGTCATTATATCACACTTGATTACGTCACTGCACTTCACTTGAATTCGCTTGCAGTAATACCCAGCACTTCATATAATTTTACCTCAATCCATTGCCTCTGCGATGTATTCGCCGACATAAGGGCAATGCTTTCAATACCGTTAACGGTGTCAATAGTGGTACTCCGGATATCAACCCTGATGAAACGGATAATAATGGGTTGAGTTTCAAGTAGCCCGATTTGACTTTTTAATAAGGTAACAATGGTACCTTTTAAATTCCCCTATTGGTAAACCAAATAGTTTTTACATATATTTAGTTATGAAAGTACTAATATTTGCTAGATAGAGAGTTTCAGAATATGAATAAAGTACAGTACAACCTCTCTAAGTTGGACACTTGGGGTTCCACGAAAATGTGTCCAAGATAGAGGGAAAGAGAAAATATTAAAAATATATTAAAATTGGCCGTCAATCACAATATAAGATAATTAAAAGATTAAAATATCATTTTACGTTCCTTATCGAGCACTCGATTTACATGTGGAACATTTACGACATGTTTCGGCTATATATAGCCGTCATCAGGTGTTATGTTATAAACTTTTCACTGAATTACTGATTGTTTTACTGATTTTTAATGATTTCTAGTTTTCATTTTTCTTATTATGTTCTTGTCCTTTATATTGTTTCTTCATTCGTTGTAGTATCACAGGTCACTAATATGTTTGTATTTCGTATCGATGTCAATGTTTTGTATATGGACTGTGAAGTAAAGGTTTCAAACCATTAATGAAAATTGAATATAGAAAACAAAACAAAATAAATAGTTGAAATTAATCATGTGAACTTACCCAAGAAGTAATATCGTATCAGTATTATGAGAGATCGGAGGTGTACTGTACTGTATTGGATCGTGGCTGGTTACCGACGCATCTACAATATCTTGACAATAGTATTGTTAATAATCTTTTGAAGCCCACTCCCATGCTCTGAACATTACACCCCAGCCTGAATAACATTTTCTAAAGTTTATTCCACCAATTCTTGCTTCCCCATCGCAAAAAAGAAAAAATTCGATTTCTATTAACAGAGTCTGAACTCAAATGCAAGCTCAGTCTGTCTCTTCTGCAATACTGTAGTCCAGTTAAGAGTTCATAGTTAAACACTTGCAATGCATTCCAATGATGGGTTCAATGTCCATAAGATAATCCTCCAGAGAGGAGGCATTCATCAGTCAGAAATTCAAAATAACAAAATATGGAACTGAAAACGTTTCCCTGAAAAGCATCGAAGCTAAGTGTATGAACCGGTCCAACTTACAACAAAAGGGGTGTCCAACTTACAACAAAAGGGGTGTCCAACTTACAACAAAAGGGGTGTCCAACTTACAACAAAAGGGGTGACCAAGATATAGGGTATTGTGGACATGTAAAATTATAGGATATTTGTCCGTTCCAATTAAAAGTGTCCAATATAAAGGGGTGTCCAACTTGATGGTTTTACTGTACTTATAAAGACAGAGCAACTAACCACATGTGCAGACCTGTAGATGCCGAGCTTAGTTTTTAGTTATGGGATGTGATTGTCCATTCGATAGACGTAGGTACCAGCATTTTCTATAATCATATATGGTGTCCATGATATTTGGGATGTTAAGTTGGCGGATGTCTTCATTTCGCTATTGATCACCAGAGGTCGTAGCAGTCGCATGTCTGCTGCCTCAATTCTTCTTTGTAGCCTAGCTGTTAGGACCCATAGGTCAGTGTTGGAATTGCCATAGTTTTATAAAATTTTAAGACCTTTTCATGTCTGACCCTTCTAATTATGGCCTTTTTTATATTCCCAGTTGCCCTCATAGCTCAGTCAGTATAGTGACTGGCTACAGACTGGACGACCGGGGTTCGATCCCCGAGGGGGGCAGAGGATTTTTCCTCTAGCCTCCTCTCCAATGGGTACCGGGGGTTAAGCCGGCCGGGGCGATGTTCTGATGGTATGCCACAAAATTATCTTTATTGTGTTATGAATTTAGAATTGGCTTATTTTAATTGATTTTGATACCTTTGATGAATTAGGTGACACATGGGCTTTAGCCAGAACTCGGCGTAGATATTTTGACATTGGCTGCATGTATTCCGACCAGTTTGCACCTAATCTCATTGGCAGAGAGTTGCTCGAGCGTGTCTCTAAGCCTTGAATTATGAGTAATGCGTGTGTTGTGGTCATTCCAATTCAAGGATGATGCATCAACGAATCCAGCTCGTACTCGATTGTGTTTCTCATCCACTTGCTCATATGATTCCTAGACACTGAAGACCACCGGAAGCAACATAGTGTGTAGGCTTTTCGTGGCAATGTTGTCCATATCATTTTCAGTCTTGTAATTCAGGTCTGTCTGTGCTATTCTCTGGTCCTCCTTTGTTTATTCTTTACTTGGTGTTCTCAGTTCCCAGAGGAACGTGGCCAAGTCTGTCTGGTTTGTAATCCCCAAGGACTTGGTCAAGATGAATTTTAAATTGAATTTTCAGTACAAAACCTGTTATCGTTGCTGACATATAACTAGCCTATTACATGGAGCGGAGTCCTTCGAAAGCTTTTATATTTACGTCAGCTGCTAAAGAAATTTTTCATTTGTTATGGAGCCCAGAAGTTCATTACCGTGTTCACAAGAGCTTTTCAATGGCCTCTAGTCCGGGATCCTACATGTGTATCTCCACTTTAGTCTTCCATCTTCAGGCCACCTAACCTCCTGTTCTATATAGGCTCCTAACAATTCTCAGGTCTTTTAAACTTTGCCCTGGGTCGTAAATCCGTCCTAATCCGAGGCTCGGTTACATTTTTCTTAAAACAGTTTTTTACGGTGAAAGGTTATTGACATCACGCGCGACCCCAAAGCTGGAGGACCACCCCTCTTCGGTTGTCCGCGACTGATTTTTCGATATGTTAGCAGCTAACCTCCATAACTGAAGGCTGTTCCCCGATTCGAAACCTGAGGACGCGCCATGCCATCGTGAGAGGGACTTACCAAACATGGGCCACTAAGTTCCCCTAACTTGCATGTCATAGGCTTTGTTCTAAGTTCCACTACATTGAATTCAATAATAAAGTATAATTAAGCGCAGATTGTCCAATGTTTCCATGATCTTCAGCTGTTGTCTCCTCGAGTTCTGATCCATGGCAAGGGATGCTGCCTAGGGACTGGGTCCTCTGCAGCGTCCTCCGATGAACGGGTACTAAAATGAGTTTTGTTTGAATAACGTACATATATATTGTTTAAATCTTGTCCGTCTAATCACAATAAATTCTTATTAAATATTAAAATATTACATTAATTAACATTTAAATATTTAAAATATATTAAATGATGTTCTTTATCGAAATATTCGATTTACATTAGACCATCATTTTTTCCACGACATGTTTCAGTTCCTAAAAGAACTATCTTCAGGTGTATATAATTATATAAAGATTCAAATCAATAATAACTTATATACAATTTCTATATATTATTTTAGCGTACATTTTTATCAGATATCAAACGATGTTACCATCTCATGAATAACGTACGTTAGTATTGGGCGTAGGAGAGTTTTATAGATGGTAATTGCGAGGTTGATGTTCTTGGCTCTGTAAGCTGATGTGTGGTCTGTGAGGGTGAAAGTGGTTTAGGATGGCGCCGAGGTATTTGGCTTCATTTACCCGGGGGATAGTTGCTCCGAAACTCTTCAGAGGGGGTACTTTGCCGCGGAGGTGGGACAGCCGTTTAGAGAATAATGCCACCGAGCTTAATCTTAATAATCCATTTTTCAAACCAGGGTTCGAAAGTTGTGAAAGTTGTGATGATAAAGTTGCGTCATATTGTGATAAATATATATTTGTTTAAATCTTGTCAGTCTAATCACAATAAAATTCCTATTAAATATTAAAATATTACTATAATTAACATTTAAATATTTAAAATATATATTAAATGATTAAAATATATAATAAAATACAGGTCAATACACAAAACTTTATTAGGATGTTAAAATTTAAAATTTAAATGTTAAAATTTTAAATTTGCGCTATTCATCACTATAATGATGTTACATTAGAGCGCTTTCATTCTTTTCACAACATGTTTCGATGTAATACATCATCTTCAGGTGTTGTTTTTTTAAAACTATTTTATATTTCAATGCATGCCTTTCAATGATTCATTATTATAAGATGTGTTCCGCTGGTCTTCCCATTTTACCCATCTTATGTTTGTTTTGAATTATTCATAAGTCGTGTTGTGTGGTGTATCACGTCTGCTCGGGTTGACTGTTCATGGACTCTAAAATTTTAAATTTTAACATCCTAATAAAGTTTTGTGTATTGACCTGTATTTTATTATATATTTTAATCAAAAACACAAACATGACGCATGTAAACCTTTAAAATATTAAATGATGTTCTCTATCGAAATGTTCGATTTACATTAGAACATCACTTTTTTACACGACATGTTTCAGTTCTAAAAGAACCATCTTCAGGTGTATAAAATTATATAAACTTAAATATAAAATGTAAAAAAGTGATGATTTAATGTAAATCTAACATTTAGATAGAGAACATCATTTAATATATTTTAAATATTTAAATGTTAATTATAGTAATATTTTAATAGGAATTTTATTGTGATTAGACTGACAAGATTTAAACAAATATTTATTTAGTCTATTCTCTGCCAATTGTATGCTGTTTGATCGAGAAGTGACGTTCAGCTTATACTGAGACGGGGATAATTTTTCTTGTTTTGTCCTGAGAGGTACACGGAATCAGATTATCGATAACAGTACATATTAAAATTAGTTTTAGAATTTAGTAATATTATTTGTGAGTTTGCATCATGGGTGAAGATAACGCTATAAAATCTGCCAGTTCCTTTGGTTACAAATGCGTAAGTGAAGGCAACACTGTCTGGACAATGTTCAAATGTTTGAGATATCCCAACAAAGTCGATTTTTGCTTTGATCAGCGCGCAGAGAGCACGCGGTCGATCTTAGTCGCAATTTATGACGATCTAGTGCATTTAGTTCACAAGATTTCCGTATGGTGGAGACAGGATCTGATCGTAATGTAGCGCACCAACCGGTCGGGCAGAGAACTTTTAATTAACTGCGACGGGAATATGAAAGTATGACAAGCCCATTTCTGGTTCCGGAGAACCTGACGTAAATACGTCTTGGTATTTAAATTATATTTAGGCAATAAATACAATGAAATTAAGTTTATATATTAGTTTTATTCTACATATTCACTTTATACATGCTTTACAATTGTGTAAATAGTTTGATTAAGGCATTGCTTATTTAACCTGAATTAGTTAGGCTTAAGATTGGTCTGTGATAGCTGAAATATGTTATAAAATTTGTACACTTTAGAGTATCAACATTTTGTGCAAGATTTTGATCTAGAATTAGTTCATTTGGGATTTGACATCAACGTTAAGCCAAACGTTTCCTCCATAAATGTGACAAAGCTTTGATTTTCATCCTTCTTTAAAGCAATGTTAAAAGTCTGCCAATATTCTGGGCATTGTATTACGACCTTTTGTGGCCAAAATTGAAAACGTCTCTGTTTATTTGGGAGCATTTTTATATCACGAAAACCAGCACTCCTTATGAATGCTCTCACCGAATCAGTCAACGTGGGCAATAAATGTGTTTCTAACCGACTCAGCTCAGTGCTCAAGTCCTGCAATAAGGTTCATTCAGGCTATTATACCGCATGCTTAAGAAACTAAAAAAGAGCCTTAAGGCATGCTCAGCCAAGATTGTTGCAGGCGTGGGTTAGAGATTCGAATACTTTTTCTTGCATTGTTACGCACGCAGGAGTTCATATAAAAGCTGGCCATTGTCGGTCCATATTTAAACGTTGTTGATATGGATATTACACATCTTCGTAATATTTTTGCCGATTTACCCTTCCGTATAGACATTTACGTCAAAGAAAAACCACGTCAAATGCGACCTGGAGCCTGGGGTGACCTGTCTTAGGGCCATACTCTTCACAGCAGTATTTTTTTTTCCCAAAAACGTTGGAATCCCCGGCAAGGGATCGTCGGGACACGTACTGCTGATTACCCTAGCGGGTGCCAAGTTCACGTTACCGCTGGAGTCCCTGAATAAGGCAGTGTTTAATGGTGAAAATTTAAAATTAATATTCCGCGCCATTCATCGTTATCTCGATGTTACAATATTACACTATATATTACTACATGTTTCAATGTCATGGCATCATCTTCAGGTTTTTTATCTTTAAAACTACTCTATATTTATTAATGCAAGCTTTTCATTGATTGTAGATTGTAGATGTGGATTACTGTTGTGGGTGTTCCTTTGATCTTCTTATTATGTTGCATATTATGTTAGTTGTTCATTATTCAAGAGTTTGATGTGCAGTGTGTCCCCGTCTGATCAGGTGAATGTCAGTTCATGGACTCTGGCTGTAGTGTTTTCCGCAGTAAGACTAAGACTGACAATGAAAATATCAGAAAACCGCTGTTGGTGCAAGTCGTTTAGTAGAAAATGTCCCCCGGCAATAGTCGACAAAGGTATTTTCATCCCGGCAAAAAAGAGTAAGGATATATGAAAGTGTGACGTCGATGACTATCGCCTGGTCGCTATGTCATCCTCGATATATTGAGAATAAATTCGGTTTACGGAGTGTACGCACACAGGCAACTCCCAACACAGTGCACAGTTGTTACTAGTTCGCTCAGACAGCCGTGAGGGATGGTAAGGACGCTGTAGTGGGGCACTTCGGGGAAGAGCTTTCTCCGTACTACGAAACACAAAAATATAAGTGCAGATTAAATCAACTCCAGTGGCTGATGAACATTTTACAAAGCTTCTGTTCATCTTAATTCATCATCTTCTGGTTTTTCCTTACAACTGCTACGACTGTTGGTATCACTGTCGTTTTGTAAGTTAACTATAATTTGTCCCGAAACGTCGTCAATAATAGGTTCCAACCGGAAGTAATTCTTTTCGCACTGACGGGATTTGTTGCACCTCGAGCTCCATTCTTCCTTTGTGATGATACTAAACTTTTCCTCAGCTGGTTTTATAGCATCATCTAGACGGAAACTGACATCCTCTCTGGCGACATATTCTTTGACCAATCCCCGTATCAGTTCAATCGGATTGAGATCTGGGTGATATGGCCGCAAGCGAAGGACAGTGGCCATGTTCAGCGAGTAGAACATCAATTTTGAATGTTTTGAATCGTGGTTTACGCTGTTTAATTAGGGAATACAATTCGGGCTTACTCATTCGGTCACTTGAGAGGAATGCTACCATCTGACAGCCAGTCGATTATTTGTACCCTCTCGACAGGAGTGATAGTCCGGCCCCCCCCCCCCATCTGAACTTTGAGGTACCCCCTCCTCTTATAACTCAAGGTTCTGCTTGTTTCTCTCGTTTTGCTACAGGTTTCATTTAAGCTCATTTTTATTAGACTCAGTAGCTTCTTTGGTATACCAAATTCAATAAGAATATTGCCGTGGTTTTGTCTCCAAGAGGAACGCTTGTGCGTTTAGTTTTTTTTTTGAGTGACGAGCCTTGTACATCCCTTAGCCCAATTTTGGAAATAATTCGATAAACCGGCAATTCTCCCCCAAGGTTTCTATCCAGTTAGTAATTTGTTTCGCGTTTTTCACGACTCGCCATTGGGGAGAGACGCCTGGCCGACGCTCGCCGTTGCAATGCGCCGGTGAATACCGCGCCACTGCCAGGGGCGAATTTTAATTGTACATTCGAATTTTTAAAAATGTTTTCCGCGCCCTTGCACAGCGCATCAGCAGCTGAAATTTTGTGTACAATCATTACTAGATGGACTCTTTGGACGATCAAAATTTCAGGTGAGGTTTCGACACGACCAACCGGACCATTCACTTGTTAGTGCGAGTAAGAGTGTAATAAATTACTTGATTAAGAAAGTAATTTTGACAACAAACCCTCTTTCAGAACACAGACCAATCGTTCTGTTCACTGCTGTTTAATGCAAATTTTTTGTGATACACGAAGTCTGTATATTTAAAATAATAGTATTAAAATATATTAAAATTGTCCGTCAATCACAATAAAGTAATATAAGATAATTATATGGTTAAAATATTATCCTTTGTTCCGTATCGAGTACTCGATTTACATATGGAACATTCTCGACATGTTTCGGCTTTTATAGAGCCGTCATCAGGTGTATGTTATAAACTCTTAATTCAATTACTAATTTGTAAATTTTCTTATCATTTCTTTGTTTTTCACATTGTATCAACATTTGTTGTTGTGTTACATATCATTGATACAATCGTATTGTCGGAGTGATGTTTATGCTGCGTATATTGGTCGGAGAAGTAATATCGAAGTTGTAATAGGAGAGATCAGAAGTACATCGTATCGGAGCTCTTTCTCATTTGCCTTGTGTTGAAACAGGTTGCATTTTTCTATTAATTATACCAAACCAATGGTTGCTAGTTCTTTACTACTTACCCGTCTTGGAGAGGTTATTCTTAAAAGACTGATGAGTAGGTCTTCTGACATGATGGTTGGATGAAATATAATTGAACAGCTTCGAACTTCCACTCTTCGTTTCAATTTGCTAACTGAGAAAACTAAAGTTGTTAAGGTAATGGGTATTCAGACACCTGAACACTTTTAATCTGTGAGAAGTGAAACACAGCGGCTGGAATTTTGCGTGGAAGTCCTTGTTTAGTCGGGTCATGTCACCTTCAAAGTGGTGGTGAATGACTACCGGTGGGATTTTCGCTCGCGTGGCGTTTGGGTATTGGTTGTTGGTGTGTCCTGTCTTCCCAGAATCACGGGTCTCAGGGGTGGGAGAGGAAGGTAACTCAGCGTTAATTGCTTCTTCAGTATAACTGCGGGCTTTGGAGGTGCTCTTTTTAGTTTCTTTTTGGAGGAAATGACAGTGAAGTCATCTCCCTCCACAATTTCCTCCGGATTCAAAAGTTCAGAGGACGCTGTAGCAGAGTCTGTTGATTTCTGCGCACTGACCTTGGGAACAGTGGACCTCCGCCTCTACGACTAAATTTTGAGTTCCAGAAGGGCCTGCTACTGGCGATGTTGCCGATACTTTAGCTCCTTCTTGACACTGTTGCCAAATAGACGTTATTTCTGTGTCTGAAATTTCTGACGACGAATTCTCAAAGTCAGTAGTTAACGGGGACCGAGGTGTACGTTTTGCCTGTTTTTTCTGATTCATGTCTTTAGCTGTTTTAGTAGTTAGTTTCGTTTTTGTTCGTCGGCCTGAGGGGCCGGAGACGTCTAGCATTCTCTTTACTCCCTGCGGGTTAAGTCTCACCACCTTGGGTTTCACCATCCTGACTCACGCGGTGTACTCACCAACACCCACGCCTGCCAGGAGGTGGAAGCCCCTAACGCTTTCCTCTGCACTTAACTTTGGTATGCCCGGTGTGGAGGGCACCAGCCCGCCAGACCTTGCTTCTGCGTTGTCCCTTTGCTTATGCTGTCACCGTTAGGTTTCGGTAATCGCGGGTGGGCACGGCGTAAGCTGGCGTCCTATTCTTCTCCGCTGTTTTGGCTTCTTCCTACGGACCCTTACACAGATCCCGCACGGCTTCTCGATGGGCCAAGTCAGTTCTCTCTACCTGAAGACCATCGCACGACTGTTCGAAACCCAACCAACCAAAAGGACGGATCATCGTCCTTCGTAGGTGACACCATTCCTGCGCACGAGGCGCATTGCTGGAAATGGTAGACGGTCTTAGTATAAAAAACTGAAATTCTGCTAACGCTAACGGGGTTACGTCGTGGCGGGAGCCTCGACCATTCAAATTGGGATCTGTTGCTGCTGATGAGAGGTTATCCCGTCAGGCAAGTTGTCCAAAGGAATTTGGTTGGTTGGATCTCTGGGGTTTGAACCCTTGAGAGGGAGGGGACGTTTCGGCTGAAGGCCTCTGCGGCATGGGGGGAAGATCACTTCAGCTGACGGCCTCCGTGATCGGGGAGGTGGGAGGGTGGCGGGCCGTGCCCCTATTAAATTATACCCTGGCATTCGCCTTACAACTGAGGAAAAGCACGGAAAACCTCAGTCAGGGTAGCCGAGTGGTCTAACCACTCGTTGTGCCGACTTGGCCGTCTGTTGGGGACGGCCTCGGCCGGCCTGCTGAACATCGGTTGCCCTCGGTAGCCCTTGGGCGACCTCTGGCAGCCCTCGTTCGGCACGAGTGCCTCCCGAGTTGCCGGACTAAGGGGTTCCCCACACCAGCTAACCTCGAGTCAAATCTCTCAGTCAGTGCTCTGGTGTGGTCGGCAAAGAACGGGACCCCCAGATCCTCATGTATTTGCCTGTTACTAACGTACCAGGGCGCGTTAGTAGCAATGCGAAGACACTTGCAGCTTCCGGACGTGGGTGCGGGCAGCTGACCTCCAGATTGGGCATGCGTAATCCATCATGGGACGGATGAGCTGCTTATAGAGCAGCACACCGTTCCTGATGGACAGGCCACTTTTCCTATTGATGAGCGGGCCTAGCACACCTAATCGTTGCGCCGCCTTCTTTCCTACCTGGTTGACGTGCGCCAACCAGGTAAGCCCGGCGTCAAGGGTGACCCCCAGATACCGCGCTGTTTTTACCCATTCGATCGGCTGGCCTCGGGCATGCGCACGCCCAGGTTTTTTTATCACCAGGCGCACGCACCGATCCTCGGGGAGGGAGAATGTGTGAAAACACACCCTCGCCCTCACCGAGGGACTGCAGGACCCTGACGGTGGCCCGGAACCCGTCGGCGGTCTCAGGCACCAAAGTCACGAGGTCTCTCTTCATCTGGGCCACGATCCCGCAGCCCGACTCCGCGCGAATCCTCTGCAGGAAGCCGCGTACGTCCTTCACCCCAGAGACGTACACCGGGGTTTTGTTACGGCGCTCCCCCGGAGCCGTTTTGTCCACTTGAGCGTGGGAAGAAGCGGCGTCAGATGACACGCCAGTGAGCGGCCCGGACAGGTCCCGGGGAGACCTGCGCCGAAGTGCCTTCTCCGTCCAGGAAGCGGGTGCCGGCTGGGAGCCGGGTCCCTTGGCGTTTTCAGCGCGGCGGGGAGAGGTCCGCGGGACGACTTCACGTCCCTCACTCCTTTAACCTCTTGCGAGGCCCCGGCTTTAGTGGGGAGCGGTGCCGAGGAATCCACCCCAGCAGTCGCCCCTTTAACCGGTCGCCCGGCCACTACCCCGGTGTACGCCGCGCTGACCTCAGCATAGCTGCCGAGTTGCCGGCCACACGAGGTGGCTTGTTCGCCCGTGGAAGTTGCTGTTGCTGCCGTCGCCGAGCCATCGGGCCGATGAACTTTTGCCGGTGCCGGCAGAGGAGGGGACCCGGCTCCGGACAGTGGCCCGGGCGCCGGGCGCCTAGATGCGGGTTCCGTCGAACCGCCCGAGTTGGACAAGTCCAACTCGTTGGCTTTCCTCTTGCCGGCGCCGGCTCGAGGAGGCCCTCGGGCCGCGGCTGTTGCTGCTGCCCGCTGCCTCTTCTTTTCGGTGGCGATGGCGTCGATGAGCTGCTTCCGTACCTGCTGGAGCAGGTCAGGGAGATGGGCCTTTAGAAAGGCCAAGTCGTTGCCTTCCATGGAGAGTAAGTCGATCCGGCTATCTGAGAATCGGGAAAAGTCTTCCTCCCCTCTATTTCTATCTTGTCCCGTGGTGCAGTTAAGTAGGTCCCGGAAGATTGAGACTTGGAGGCTGTTTGGACTGGAGACTGCGGAGCGGGAGAGGGAGGCAGTGACGTGTTGATGGCCTCGACCGACACCGGAGCAGAGACTCCCTTCCCTAAAAGCTTTTTGGTTTTCCGGGAGATTTGGACGGTGAAGTCCTCGTCTACCCGGATCCCGTCGATCTCCGCGGGTTCGGAAGGAGCCCGCACAGAGACTGGGTCTGCCTTCCTTGCGGGGGCGTCCCCGAGGTTACGTGACAATCCAGAACCACCCTGGGAACAGTGGATGTCTGCTTCCACAGTCAGTTTGTGTGCGCCTGAGGGGCTGCTTGAAGAGGGTTTTTGGTTTGGTTCCTGATGGTGGGTCAAACCACAGATATGGGCTATTTCGTCAGAGGAGTCAGACAAAAAGGACGTGTTTAGATCGTCAGAGGTAGACGGAGATCTCCGCGTTTGTCTGGGTTTTTTGGACAATGAAGTTTTGGTGGAGGTGGTTTTATCTCTTAGGGTGTCCGAAACGGTGGTCTTTTTGGTGCGAGGTTTTCTTGGCTTGACGTTGGCACTGGAAGGACCACCAACGTCAAGCGTACGCCGGATCCCGGGAGGGTCATTAGTAAGCTGGGGCACTTACCGACACCAGCTTACTAATGGGGAGGGGGGAGTGATATCTAAGTAGAAGCCCGGTCTCACCAAGTTGTTTGGAAATCTAAGGCGTGCGGTGAGAGGTAGTTTCTTTAAAACGGCATCTGTCAATGATTTACGCATTCTCTTCCTAACTTGTTACTGTGAACTCTTAAAGCAACTACTGTCAGTGTTATGATATTTGCTGCACTCGATGAGTTCTGCTCACGAAGAAACGGGAAACCTTGATTTTCTTAATACAAGTTAACGTGGACAAGACGCAGTTCAGAAGTGAAACATTTAGAAGAGACACGGAGACAGAACTCACGTTGAAGAATATTTGCCTTTTGATGTCATCGACTCGAGTAGGCCCTCCGACCACGGCTGTTGCTGCTGCCCGCTGTCTTCTTTTCCGCGGCGATGGCGTCCAGGAGCTGCTTCCGGATCTGCTGGAGCAGCTCAGGGAGGTGGGCCTTCAGAAAGGCCAGCTCACCTCCTTCCATACCTCGCCGAGCGCTGAGGAACTCTCCGTGGATAACTATCCGTGAACAACTCTCACCCACCGATCGCCTAGGCACGGCGTATGCAAGTGATCGCTTCTTATCCTTCTCGGCGTGCGGGGTTGGGCGTCCAATGCCCGCACGGTTACTGGTAGGTCCCGCGCTGACCGCTGCTCAGCGACGAGGGTACGAAATTACCTGCTTCTGAGCTGCCCAGCTTCCTCTTTTGTGACGGAGTCTTCCCGACAACCGCAGGTGTTCCTTGCCCTGCAAGAATCTCCGTCGTTTGTGTACTGCTCGTAGTCTCTGCTGAAGAGAAATACACGACATATTCAGTCTGTTCGTGTAACGGACACAGCGATTCCCGACACTTGAACACGTCTGCTCCAGTATATTTTCTGCTGATAAATACTCTAACATTCTCTGAAGACTGCAACTACTGTTCCATGTTTTAAAAATTAAAGCTGTGCATAATTCTCCCCATAAAGTCGCCTTTCTTGTTACTTCTGAGCAGTTTTATAAACTGAGTCCAGTGAATGTGGGGCAGAAGGCAATTCCTGGACCACATTTTAACTAATTATGTGACCTGGGACAACACTTTCTGCAAACAGATGAAGCAATTGGTTGGAAAAGGAAACTCACATCATCAGAGTTGCCTCTGTACCAAAGTTTCGGAGGAATGTGCTGATACCATCTTCAGCGATGGCGATGGAGGCAGTATGTTCCTCCGGAACGCAGAAATGTATTTGCGTGTGCACATGGCGTTAAAACGCAGAGGACCAACGTCAACATGTCGTGTCACTTTCAGGGCACATTGAAATCAAACTCGTTTAGGGAAACACGAGGTACAAAATGTAGGTTTCTTCTGAAATTGCGTCAAGTATCTCACCTGAGGATGAAGTGTCACTATCCTGGGATCGAGCAGTGGATGACGGGTGGTGATTATCCTTGTCCAAGTCCGGCACAAACGGAGCTATCGTGGATTTTTGTTCTGTATCAGCCCAGTTGATGTTCTGTGGGATGAAACACGAGCATTAACCGTGATTGCAGAGCGAACGTCTGGCTGGCAAGGCACAACTGGGAGTATCTCATTTGAACAGACACTTCAGCTGTGCAGACAGAAGGAGGATTCTGAAAATAGTCTGGTCTGCTGTAAGTTATTTAGCAACAGTACAGATTGCAGGGAGGGGTGTTTTACGATGCACGCAAGGTTCTAAGCGAGTTATTTGGAAATCTAAGGCGTGCGGTGAGAGTTTTTTGTTTGTTTAAAACGGCATCTGTCAATGATTTACGCATTCTCTTCCTAACTTGTTACTGTGAAACATTTAGAACAGACACGGAGACAGAACTCACGTTGAAGAATGGGTGACTCTTGATGTCATCGACTCCGTTCTCGCCTGCACCAAAACGCTTCTTTGGTTCTTTAGTTAACAATCCTACGACGAAATGTTTCGCCTTAGCGGAAAACTTCTTCGGGATCTCCGGATCCTGCTCCAGAATTCGTCTGCAATGGGAGAAAAGAACGCCATTCTTGTATTTGTATACAGAAAACTACATATTAAATACGCATCCATAATTAGTGTGTTTAAAGTCTCTTGCTTCTATTATAAGAAACCTCATCAGTGGCTCTTTTTCACGGAAATCTCTGCAGCGGGTAACACCACAGACGTTTAAGATGGATCATCTATAAGGACGCACTCAGCTTCTCAACATTTCGAACCCTTTACTGCCCTGTCCCTCACAGTCAATTAGAGCCCTGTACAATCGTCAGATTTTAAATGGTTTTGGCCACCAGGCATTTTTTCTGACTGCAATTCATTCCCTGTCCTAAGGTTTATTTATTATTATTATTATTATTTATTATTGACTGCAAATGGGTTTATACCCGGTGGCAGTGTCCTACAATAACATACAAAACAATGAGACAGAACAGAACAATGAGATACATCAACACAATGAGACAGAACAAAACAATAAACAAAAGGACACAACAAAAACAATAAGACACAATAAACAATGAGATACATCAACACAGAGACAGAACAAAACAATAAACAAAAGGACACAACAAAAACAATATGACACCCAAACAATGGGATACATCAACACAATGAGACACAACAAAACAATAAACAAAGGACACAACAAAAACAATATGACACCCAAACAATGGGATACATCAACACAATGAGACAGAACAAAACAATAAACAAAAGGACACAACAAAAACAATATGACACACAAACAATGGGATACATCAACACAATGAGACACAACAAAACAATAAACAAAGGACACAACAAAAACCATAAGACACAACATACAATGAGATACATCAACACAGAGACAGAACAAAACAATAAAAAAGGACACAACAAAAACATCACATCCCACTCAAAATCAACCAACTCATAAATTACAAAACCATCCAACCTCAAGTACTTAACTTAAAAAAAAGAACTTAATACCACCTAGACATAAGACAATAACTGTAATGTATTACAAACGTCATGAACTGATGCACTCACACAACAATACAATGAGACACAACAATACAACATACCACACTCAAAATAAAACATCTGACACACAATAAAAAAACACACATCCACTAATTAATCACAATACTTAAGAGTAGAATATAAAGTCCGCTCTCAGTACATGAAAATTTTATCCCAAAGAACTACAGCCCTTCATCACTTGGAGACTAAGACACTTCACTTCACTTATCACCATTTATTCCCAACTTAATAACCCTTAGCTTGTAACTACTTTTCTGACCCTCTTTCTAAAGGTGCCTAATTTACAGGGGAAAGACTCTAGCACGCCTGGAGGTAATTGGTTCCAGCTTCTTATGGTCCTATTTACAAAGGAATATTTGCCTACATCCGTTCTTTGTTTCCTAGTCCTAATTTTCCGAGTATGATCGTCCCTGCCCAGGTAGCATGGCTTTAATAATCTATCCTCTATCATTTTCCAAGCCCGGCCCCCCGTGTATGCTTTGAAAAGGGCGCACATTCGGGCTTTCAATCTACGCTGTGCTTAGCACGTGCTTCAAGTGGTTATTGATCTTAAGATCGAAAGGTAGCGACAAACGTCTTTCGAGAGAAACGTGTTTAAAGGAGCTTGTACGTCACACATTGAACTCACTCGTAAAGCTTCAGGTCTTCGTCACTCTCATCACCCTCTTGTTCAAACGGAGTGGTTCCTTTTAGCATCTCATACACGATGATGCCTAGACTCCACCAATCAACCACCTGCAACAAAAGCAGGTGAAATCAGTCACTTTTCATTTCTAAAGACTTCTACATGTCCACAAGAATTTAAGGGCGACAAAATTTGCGGGCTCTATGAGGTGTCGTTAATTTACTGCATTAAGGTTACATTTGGAGAGCCACGGTGGTCTAGCGGTTAGAACGCTGGCCTGTGTTTAAAGGAGCTTGTACGTCACACATTGAACTCACTTGTAAAGGTTCAGGTCTTCGTCACTCTCATCATTCTCTTCTTCAAATGGCGTGGTTCCTTTTAGCCGCCACGAGTTTCAGTTTCCTAGTTGCCAGCACCAGATGCATGGCGGATGCCTCCAGGTGCTCCAGACCCGAGACCGGCACAGGGTAATGATCTATGCCCCTGCGGACGAGGATCGCCGTGCCTCACCCCCCTGATGGGGCGGTCCGTCCGGTGGCAAACATAGTTCGCGAACCTTAAAGCCCGACCCGACGTGAGGTGCGTCTCATTCAGGAGACAAACGTCGGCGTTCCAGTAAGCCAGCCGCAAGGCCTTACCTCCGTGTCTTCTAGGCCGTGCAGTCATTCTCGGTTATGAAGAGAAGAACGGTTTTGAGGATGGCTCGCGGACGAGACCCCCCGAGTGGGAGGGAATGGATCGCGGCGAGGAGACGGCGTGTCAACTCGACGCAGGCCTTTTCGGAAGGTTCTCCAGGAGATCTGAGATGCCCTGGAGCGGGGACTGACCCTTGGGTGGGGTGGGGTCAGTCTTCTTGGGAGCGGGTGCAGTGGGATTCGCCACCGGCACTACAGGACGAGCGGACTTGGCGTTGGGGCGGGGTTCTTCATAGCCTCAGCCTTGACCACGTGGTTCCACCCAGGGCCCAAGTTCTCCTGTTCGAGGGAAGGCTTAGCTGGCGCCGATGTGGGTGCCGGCAGGCGCGTGGAGACGCCGTCCTTTCGGCCGCGTTCCCCTCTCGCACGCTTTGCAGCGGCCGCCTTGGCCTCCTTCCACTTACTGCAACCTCTGTAGTTTGCAGTGTGATTACCCCCCTCCTCGATGCATAGCAGCAGTTCCGCTGCGTGTGCCCGAAGCATTGGCACCGTTTGCACTGCCCTTCGGTGCGACGTACGTTTCCACCTTGACCCGCAGATCTCTGTTAGAGCACCACGTCGGTGCCCCGTGCTACCGACACAATGAAGTGTGGCGTGAGGGGACGGTCACCGTCCTGGTCCATGGCCCGGCGCCTCGACCGGAGTTGCATGACCCCCTGCACGTCAATGTGCGTGGCCGCCAGCTCATCGCAACCTTTTTTGTACCACATCGACATTTGCGAAGGGTTTCCATCCAAGGGTGACAGTTTGGAAGGATCCACGCCACATTTCCAAACCCTTACCCAACTCCACTATTGGTTCCGTTGGAGTAAAAAAGCAACGCCCAACCTGCACAAAACTTAAGGCTGATTGACTTCGTAGTACAATATTAAGAGCGTGAATGGCTTCTCGAGGTTTAGCCAAAGAACTACCGAGGGATCGCAGGACCCTGACGGTGGCCCGGAACCCGTCGGCGGTCTCAGGCACCAGAGTCACGAGGTCTCCCTTCATCTGGGCCACGATCCCGCAGCCCGACTCCGCGCGAATCCTTCGTAGGAAGCCGCGTACGTCCTTCACCCCAGAGACGTACACCGGGGTTTTGTTACGGCGCTCCCTCGGAGCCGTTTTGTCCACTTGAGCGTGGAAGGAAGAAGCGGCGTCAAATGACACGCCAGTGAGCGGCCCGGACAAGTCCCGGGGAGACCTGCGCCGAAGTGCCTTCTCCGTCCAGGAAGCGGGTGCCGGCTGGGAGCCGGGTCCCTTGGCGTTTTCAGCGCGGCGGGGAGAGGTCTGCGGGACGACTTCACGTCCGTCACTCCTTTAACCTCTTGCGAGGCCCCGGCTTTAGTGGGGAGCGGTGCCGAGGAATCCACCCCAGCAGTCGCCCCTTTAACCGGTCGCCCGGCCACTACCCCGGTGTACGCCGCGCTGACCTCGGCATAGCTGCCAAGTTGCCGGCCACGTGAGGTGGCTTGTTCGCTCGTAGAGGTGGTTGCTGCTACCGCCTGGCCATCGAGCCGATGAACTTTTGCCGGTGCCGGCAGAGGAGGGGACCCGGCTCCGGACAGTGGCCCGGGCGCCTAGATGCGGGTTCCATCGAACCGCCCGAGTTGGACAAGTCCAACTCGTTGGCTTTCCTCTTGCCAGCGTTGGCTCGAGTAGGCCCTCGGGCCACGGCTGTTGCTGCTGCCCGCTGCCTCTTCTTTTCGGCGGCGATGGCGTCCAGGAGCTGCTTCCGTACCTGCTGGAGCAGGTCAGGGAGGTGGGCCTTTAGAAAGCCAACTCGTTGCCTTCCATGGAGAGTAGAGATCAGTCGATCCGAGAGCAGAGATCAGTAGAGAATCTGAATTCGAGAGCAGAGATCGATCCCGCAATCTCCTCGATTCTCTCCCGTTTGCAACCCAGTCTAATCTGTCATTAAGAGCACCAATACGCCGCCATGACACTTCTCCCATTACAAAGTCCAAATTTCTCGTTGATCTTAGGTCATTTGTACCCACGTGAATAATAACAGTTTCTGGACTGCCTAGATCCCTCTCTTCTATTCTTCTGTGTAACTGATCGTTTCTAATCCCCGGAAAACACTCCAGCATCATATCTGTGCACACATTCCAACATTGCGCACCACTGAGTCGCCCCAGCACCATACACTTTGCTTTTCCGGCACTATATCCCTCTTCCCAGCTCCCGCCAGTAGCAACTTTTCTTCAAGTTCTTCAATTTGTCGCACTTACCACAGTTCCACTTCTCCCTTCCAGCTGCTTGAGCTTTCACGTTCCCACAACCATAATGATACCAGCGTCCACATGATTCACGTTGGATTCCCGACCTTAGATTCCTGTCGCAACCAGTACATAAAAGTTTCACAGAGCTATCCCCTTCCGCGAGAGGACATGGATTACTTTCCACAGCTAAAACCATTGAATTCAACGTCAATCCCGAGCAATGTCCAATAGCTTGGTTATCGTCATCACGCCACACGCTTCTCCCGGGCCAGCTACCCACTCTCGCCCGCTAGTCCTCCAGGTAACAGCCCATTGTCTACCCTTACTCAGGAGCTCACCACAAACACGTGCGAAGAACGCTGAGAGTGATTTAGCACAAAATGAGACACTGTGCGTTCCGCGGACCTACGTGTGACACTACGTTCTGGGAACTTGAACTGATCTGCGTCTGGCGCGCGGTCGCCTTTCTACTTCATCGCAGAGGTGTTCAATTGGATTGAGATCGGGGCCCTGGGCTCGCGAGTCCATTTCCGGAACCTTATTGTCCACAAACCAGTCACGAACAGACCCTGCTTTATGGCATGGAGCATTGTCATGCTGAAACACACAGTTATCATCTCGGAACTGGTCTTCTACAAATTGAGTCCTCATGTCCAGACTTTATTGATGGATGTCTTGCTAGAGGATCTTCCTCTTCATGTGTATCTGCAAACTCCTCAATTTTTATATTCATGATCTGTGAAAGAAGATGTTACACATGTCTCGTTCTATGAACCAGGCACAACTTTAAGTAAAATGAACTTATGCAAAACCTCCATACGTGATGCCAATCATGACCACGTTTTGTCCATTGACAATTTCCATGTAAAATGTAATCATAACGCAATCAGACAGGATTTACTTCCCTGTCTCCTAGGCCGCGCAGTCATACTCGGCTACGAAGAGGAAAACGGTTTTGAGGACGACTTGCCTCCTCCGATGGAAGGGAAGGGACCGCGGCGAGAAGACGACGTGTCAACTCGCCGCAGGCCTCGGTCGGGAGGTTCTCCAGGAGATCTGTGATGCCCTGGAGCGGGTCCAGTCTTGGTAGAGGGTGCACTGGGATTCGCCACCGGCACTACAGGACGAGTGGGCTTAGCATTCCCGTCCTTAGAGACAGCCTGCCGCTCAGTCCGTGCAATGGCGCCAGATGGCGTTGGGGCGGGGTTCTTTATAGCATCAGCCTTGACCACGTGGTTCCACCCAGGGCCCAAGTTCTCCTGTTCGAGGGAAGGCTTAGCTGGCGCTGGCAGGCGCGTGGAGACGCCTTTCCTTTCGGCCTCCTTCCACTTACTGCAACCTCTGTAGTTCGCAGTGTAATTACCCCCCACCTCGATGCATAGCAGCAGTTCCGCTGCGTGTGCCCGAAGCATTGGCACCGTTTGCACTGCCCTTCGGTGCGACGTACGTCTCCACCTTGACCCGCAGACCGCAGATCTCGGTAAGGGAACGCACTTTCGCCACGTCGGGGCCCCGTGCTACCGACACTATAAAGTGTGGCGTAAGGGGACGGTCACCGTCCTGGTCCATGGCCCGGCGCGTCGATCGGAGTTGCAGGACACCCTGCACAGCAATGTGCGTGGCGGCCAGCTCCTCGCGTATCTCGGCCTCGGGCATGCGCACGCCCAGGTTTTTAATCACCACGACATGCATCGATCCTCGGGGAGGGAGAATGTGTGAAAACTCACCCTCACCGAGGGACCGCAGGACCCTGACGGTGGCCCGGAACCCGTCGGCGGTCTCAGGCACCAGAGTCACGAGGTCTCTCTTCATCTGGGCCACGATCCCGCAGCCCGACTCCGCGCGAATCCTTCGTAGGAAGCCGCGTACGTCCTTCACCCCAGAGACGTACACCGGGGTTTTGTTACGGCGCTCCCCCGGAGCCGTTTTGTCCACTTGAGCATGGGAAGAAGCGGCGTCAGATGACACGCCAGTGAGCGGCCCGGACAAGTCCCGGGGAGACCTGCGCCCAGGTGCCTCCTCCGTCGAGGAAGCGGGTCCCGGCTGGAGCCGGGTCCCTTGGCTGAGGGCTTCACTGTCCCGCTTGGCGGTTTCAGCGCGGCAGGGTGAGCGGGGGGAGGTCCGCGGGACGACTTCACGTCCCTCACTCCTTTAACCTCTTGCGAGGCCTCGGCTTTAGTGGGGAGCGGTGCCGAGGAATCCACCCCAGCAGTCGCCCCATTAACCGGTCGCCCGGCCACTACCCCGGTGTACGCCGCGCTGACCTCGGCGTAGCTGCCGAGTTGCCGGCCACGCGAGGTGGCTTGTTCGCTCGTGGAGGTGGTTGCTGCTATCGAGCCGATGAACTTTTGCCGCGTGCCGGCAGAGGAGGGGACCCGGCTCCGGACATTGGCCCGGGCGCCTAGATGCGGGTTCCATCGAACCGCCCGAGTTGGACAAGTCCAACTCGTTGGCTTTCCTCTTGCCAGCGTTGGCTCGAGTAGGCCCTCGGGCCACGGCTGTTGCTGCTGCCCGCTGCCTCTTCTTTTCCGCGGCGATGGCGTGCAGGAGCTGCTTCCGTACCTGCTGGAGCAGGTCAGGGAGGTGGGCCTTTAGAAAGGCCACCTCGTTGCCTTCCATGGAGAGTAGAGATCAGTCAATCCGAGAGCAGATATCAGTTCTCTCTCCTTCTTCCCCAGAGCGCCGCGCAACCACAGTCGCTCTTTAAATACTCCTGTATTACGTAATTTTTTTTATTGAATTCTAATTAAATGCGGCGATCTGATACGTTCCCCCATAACTGCGGGAAATCGCCCATAAGCCGTATTGAAATTCAATTGGTCCGTCGCACTAAGGCGAAGGTCTTATTGCAGTCATCACCCTACATTTGGAAAGGGTTTTTTTGGCTTAAGTGTGTTTTGTTTACGTCTGGCTCCCTCCAGAGGAATGTCGGGGAGGGTGTGGCCACATTCTCTCAACTCAGTACGTTTAACAAGGCCAAAATTAATAACTCTGTCAAATTTAGATGAAACAAGGCGTTCGAAAAATCATCTAATTACACCTTGTTCGTTTATATCAACCAGATTAACATGCCAAAGCCTGGCTTACCTTTCATCTCAAGGTTCAGCACGTTCGGGGGTCAAACTTGGACCGGCACAGCCTTAAGAAAGGCCATTTCTTCACCGTCCATCCTGCAGATGGGCGTCGTTGTTCGACCAACCTCGGTCCAATTTCTCTAATTCAATTACATTGGAATCTTGCATCCAATTGTCGCCTCCCAATAAGCTCGATGGTTGGCTGAAATATCGACGATGATAGCCTTTAGGATCCGTTCTGTCAAGTCGTAGTGATCTGAAGTATCATCGGACTGCCGAATCTAGCAGTTCCGATCAGTCCAAGTATCGCGATCAGTATCGATCTTTCGTGTTGATGTCGATCTGATTGCTGTATTTAAATAGTCTGCAATCGCCCCACGATGTCGGTTCTGTAATAATTGTGTGTCGTGAGCGTCTCCTTCCAGTGTTCGCAGGGATTGGAGATGGTGTATAGAGTTTTACTAGTCGAGACTCGTGGATTTTAATATTAATCCCACTTTTACAGTCCGTTGAAGGCCGTGGCGTCTTTCCTCCGTGGACCCCGCCAATTTTTGAGCTCTTCCTGTGATTTGTATTTGTAATTTTCTTCTCAGCTGTTCTTATCCTTAAATTCCAAAACTGTGAAAGTATTTCTTGTGTTGATCGTCAGAATAATTCTGTTCACACATTAAAAGCTACTGAGTTCCAGGATTGGTTGTTACCCATCAGTTGTGTACCTCCAAGCTGTTTGGTCCGTGAGTCGCCTACCTGACCTCGTGATGCAGCCTAGGGGGAGAGAGAGGATGCTCCTGGTGTTGGTGGGGGCGTGACTCCTGCCCACGGGGAAACTCACGGAGGCTTCGCCCGACTCTACTCTCTCCACCTGTGATGTCCGCGTGCACAGCTTTGGACATTTTGAAGTGTTCTGTAGTGATTTGTGTTGAGTTGACACAGGAACGTGCTCGTGGGAGACACTGCAGACGGCCGGAGCCATTCGCACAGGGCGTGTGCACCCGGCGCTGAACCCGACCAGACCTCAGCACCAGCCGAGATTCAGTGGAGCCGCGTGACCAAGGCCATTCGTGGGATTTGGCAGCCGGAGGATAACGGGTGCAAGGCAGCTACCTCCTGCATTGCCCAGGGTGACCACAACCAGAAAACAAGGTCGATGTTCTTCCACAGAGTAGCTCCTCTAAGCTGTTTGTGTGTACCGACGCTTGGGTTTACCAAACGTTGTTAGATTTGATTTCTCTCGGGGTTATTTGCATACAAGTTGCTGCCTAATAGGGTACGGGTTCTGGATCCACCAAAAGAAAATATAGATATTTCCATATCCGTGAAAACTAGATACTTCGCCCTTGAATATCTGAATGAATTTCAGGAAGATATTTCACGTGCTAACTATAAATATTTCAACTGAAGACGTCTGTCTTCTGGGTTGTTGCGCCGTGTAGTCTGGTAGATGTTTCAGGTTCCTGCTGCCCCTATTATCAGGCTGATCCACTGGTCCCGAAGTGCCGTTCGAAAGTAATTGATTGCGCCCACCGTATTCCTGTCCTCCATGGTCAGTTTTCCGTTCTTGGGGATCGCCCATCTCGTTGAGAACTATCCTGACGAGGCCTGCGTGTAGTTTCTGGTCTCCGTCCCAACAACGGAACCTCGGGTCCCCCGGCCTGCCCTTAAAGCCTTCTTCCTATTCATAAGTCGGTGGCGGTGTTTACAAGTGGAACCGGAGAAGTTCCTCGCCGGGTGTTAATATTGCCACCCGAACGAGACGCGTCTGGTGTCGGGTCGCGAACTGTGTTGGCGATCACCCCTCAGGGGCATCGAGCGGGAAACAATCACGTTCATAAAAATAATAAAATATATTCACCTCAAGATAAATCGTTAACTTGCACGGATTTGGTTTACATTCCAAGCCTCAGAAAATACAAAGTGATATGCATATCTTCCTGTGGTCTCGCCATTTTTATATCGTGCTGCAGAAACCATCACGAGGACTCGAACCAGGGACTGTTTTGAAGGTTGTGTCCTTTGTAGTCTTTTGGTAAGAAAAAGCTTTCCCTCACCGGGACACGAACTTCGAACAATTTTTATTGAGACATGAATGACGTTTCTAAAAATAAACAGTGAAGAAGGATGAGTTTGTTGCCTGAAGATGACGCTGGACATTTTTTGTATTTTACGTCGGTGTGAAACTGAAATATTGTTTGTCTTTGTATCGAGGAAATTCACGCATGGGAGCAAATCTCGCGCACCGACTGGTTAGAATCTAAATGAAAATAATTTGTGTTTACAGAAGGAAAAAAAACACCAATCGTCCATGCATAACTTACGGGCAGTAAAATAATAGCCTTGAGGAGAAAGCTGGAATATCTTCAGCCACGTGTTGTGAACCAATAGGCTTGTAGGAACAGTTGCCGAGTGCGTGGAGACGCGGATAGTTAGGAGGAGCTCTGATTGGCTCGCCGCTCTTAGTTTTGATTCAGCTGTCGGTCTGGTCGGTTCGCGTTGTGGCGGCGACGTGTTGTTTTGCAAAGTTTAGTTCCGTGTGACTGAGTACAACTGGACATGGCACCGGCCGGTAAGTGCACTTACATGCAATTAAATTATTAAGGTTTCCGCTTTTTTTAAAAAAAAAATATATTATTCCGCGCAATGGCTTTTCGTTTCATTTATTTCGTCGATGTACTCGGGCGTATTTATGACTCGTGTACTGAAATGGGCCGAGTCCTCGCGGCCCGCCTGTCTGTGTTGCGGCGACCTTTCGAAACTGTACAGTAGGTGTTGGTGACGGTGCAACTTGTTGCTAAGTGGAGGAAAATAGAGAAATTGCGAAGGGACTCAACTGCATTCGTACGCAGTATTTTTTAATTTGATAGCCTTGGAATGGCGGGATTTGGTGAGAGTTTTATGTCGATACGTATGGGTGGAATTTTGATGTTAACACTTGGAGAGCTCGGCATTTGCTGGGGGAGGGGACTGAGGAAAACTTTGATCGAGTTGGTTCGTCGCAGAGCCTTCCGGATGCGTACTGAGTTCTATCCAGTTACTGCGGCATTTTAAATCGCGAACCCTAACTGTAGTTCCTGACTGTCGTTCTTTTGTTTCAAATTGAAATTGTTCGCACAGCTTATGTTAAAAATATTTGTTCATTTTACGCTCTGACCATACAAGAGCCCATCCAAATCACGTCATGTCCTAACCTACTAGTTCCAGTCCGTCATTTGTCTTTCGACAATCGAAGTTCGAGGATGTTTATTTTTCCCAAGTGTAACGAAATGTTCATTGTCGGACACTACCTGGCACCTCGTTCTTGCTTAATTCGAAATACTGAGTTTAGGGAGACATTTGCCTGTTCTCGTTTTCCAAACAAACCGACGGTACGTCGTGTGGAGAAACCGTTTCCGTTACACGACGTTACAGAACGTAGCTCCACATTTCGAGCGCTTACTATAAAAAAAATGTTCAGTGAAATTTGGTTTTTGGTACGTGACATGAGGAGTTTGCGTGACCTGTAGATCACGCGGTATAAGTTCATGTTTATTGCCTTCTGTTGTGTTTGTAACTAGCCTGGAAGGAATAAACACATTTTACTGAAAATGAAAAATACCAGATCACGCGAAAACTCAATTTAGAAATTATCGAGTTGTTTCATTCAGCTAATAGGCACATTTTTGTTTGCGCTGAGTAGCGACCCGTGCCAACAAATGACCCAGTGACTCGCCTTACATAGCATTTGCTTTCTTCTAATGTTTGCAGTGCGGTTAAGTCCACCGTTCTCACTTCCATTCACTCATGTCGTTCCAATCCATTGCATTGTCATAGCTACACCTTGTGCTAAGTTACAACATACTTCACGTTGGCCCAGAATCATAGAACACATGCCATATGCATGTTGGGGTGGGGGTGGGGGGTCCAAAATGCAAAACAAACCAGCAACCAGTATGCATATATCCTCTTAAGCTGTACTAATCTGCTGTGATGAATACAGGCTGTATTTGTAAGAGCTACTAAAGATCAAAATCCTTACACTTGTAACAAACTGATGGGTTACCCTACCTTCGCTAAGTCATATTTTTGGGTTGACTCACAATGAAGTTTTTATATTGATCTTGTAACGATGATATTTCAACCCCCGTTTGGGGACCCTCAGAACTCTTCACTGAAACCAAACTATCCCAGGCCTGGAGGTGGTACGGTTGTAGGAATGACCACAGCGGTTAAGCCAAGACACCAAATAAATGCACCCCCGTTTGGGCAACAAAGAACATTTAATAAAAATAATTTAAATATAGAAATAAAGAAAAGCTCAAGTCTCCCAGGGCTCAGTGCTCGGTTGGGTATAAAACTAGACTCCCCAAACAGACCTGGTATCGACCTTACAGCTCGAGTCGTTTCCCTCACGACAGACACACAAGAGACTGGTCTGCCCTGCCCTGCTGTCCCATCAGGGCCTCGAAGCCAAAGGCTTCAAAGAACGTCGAGAGGGGGGAGATAGGCCACTTTGAAACATGAAGCAATGCTCATCTTATGGATAGGTTTAGTCCTACTAATGTTGGTAGCGTGGCTCGGACTGGAGCAAGGCGAGTTCACGAGGATGCTGTCGTCGGCTTAAACATACTCAGCCGATATGATATTTCTTCCGTGAGGCTACAGCTTGTTCCCTAAGACTGTACACCATTTATTCATCTTTTTCGAAGATCTGGCAAAATGATTATGAATGATAATGGATTCTGGCATTTGCCTGGAGGGGCTTGGGGGATACCATGGAAAACCCAAGTCATGTTAGCTGGTGTCCTAATTCATATTTGGACCAGTTTCCTCTTTAATCCATCTAAAACGCTGTGCTCCTGAAGCAATGTGTTTCTTTTTGAAACCGCTCGCTGTTAGTAACAGTGAGTGTTTGGAGGTGGTTGTTCTTTCACTGGAAACAAGAAATTGAGACCACGGTTTACGAGCAGTACTTTCATAATCCAGTAAATAAATTTAAATGCCAACACATGGCAATAAACATGTTGAAGAATAATATGACCATCAGGTCCTGCTAACACGACATTTCACCAGTCTGGTAGAGACTACGAGGCGAAAATGTGTGGATATTTGTGTTTCAGGCCCAACAGAACTCTCGACTTGCTAGTACAGATTGCTGTGGTAACAGTTCCCATTACAAGTATTCTGAAAGGGAGGTGCAAGTTGTAACTTATTGACTGCAGTCTAACTGGTTTGCTAAGAGTTACATTCAGTATGAGCTACGAGGGTGCAGTTGTTCAAAAATTTCGTAGTTTCATTTCAAAAGATTCAATGGATTTTTAAGGGTGATATAAATCCATAGCACAACTTCCTTCAGAGGGGAAGCAAAATTGGTAGTCCCTTGTCGTAGATTTACGGCACATGAAACAAGATGTTTTGTAAGCAAGATTCAGCGACCATTTCTCACCCATGTCTCTACTTAGTAGACAAATCAGGATTGAATAGAAATTGTGCAGAGGCACGCTTGAAAAGACAAAGAAACCTCCCACATGGGTGGAGGCCGAGGCTCGACTTCGAGCTGTTGCGCCATGGGAGTTGGTTAGTTATTTCAAAAAATGAATCTGATCAACTAAACACCACAAACTACTATTGAATTTTGAGTTTTATCACTGATAACCATATTTACTTTAATAACCAGTAATATTGAGTTTTGTATGGTTATCAGTGCAAGCAATGATTTTTTTTTAAGATTTCTGTCATCTGGGTTTTTGCGCTTTGTAGTCTGGTCGATGTCAACCAATGTTTCAGAGGTCATACTGCCTCCGTCATCAGGGCGATTCACACGGCGCAACAACCCAGAAGACAGAAATCTTCATACTCGCCGCTGTGAAAACCTCAAATCTTATAAAAGATTTTTTTATATACAAATAGTATTAAAATATATTAAAATTGTCTGTCAATCACAATAAAGTAATATAAGATAATTAAATGGTTAAAATATTATCCTTTGTTACGCATCGAGTACTCGATTTACATATGGAACATTCTCGACATGTTTCGGCTTTCATAGAGCCGTCATCAGGTGTATGTTATAAACTCTTAACTCAATTACTAATTTTTAATTTTCTTATTATTTCTTCGTTTTTCACATTGTATCAACATTTGTTGTTGTGTTATAGATCATTGATACAATCGTATTGTCGGAGTGATGTTAATGCTGCGTATATTGGTCTGTGAATTAAAGGATTCAAAACCATTAATGGAATTGAATATAGAAAACAATATACCTTGCAAACTGTATAGAATCACATACAATCTTTTTACACTTCAAAAACAACTATATCATGCCAGACACATTCAGCCTCATGAGGTCATCATCCATTAACATGTTGAATCCATATAGCCCATACAATCACGTGTTGTGATTTTGTATAATGATTATTTTGTTAAACAGCTGATCTTTGTGATGGTGAAAGACTGAGTTCTTAAATATTTAGATGACCAAGTGCTAATTTTAAGAATGTCTTAGTGTAAACGGAAGGATTGCCTTGTCAGGCCAGAGACAGGAGTAGAAATTGACTGGAAGGGGGCAAGTGCACATGAGGGACAGGAAGAATCAGCGAGGATTATAAGCGGCACTTCACATCCCAAGATGGAGCAGAACAGGTCTTTTGTGGGTCCTTCCAGAATGAAGGTGGAGAAGACGATGTCGTTTGCCACGGAGACATAGAGACATTAAGATTCATTGTTTTGTGGAGTGGCGAAACCCATAATCTTGTGGTTTTATACTTTAGGTTTGGATCAGTATGGTTAGGAGGTACAGTAGGGTAATTCAAGTTTGATTTTGTGTTTAATTCAGTTTATCATCCTTTCTGTTATAAATGCTACTGATTTAAGTGAGAATGTTGATCTAAGAGCATATAATGCAAGCTAATTTTTGGCGATCATTACGGTTTGGGGCACATGTTAAATATTAATTGTTATTCAAATTATAATCTTTCATGTCAATGTGCAGTTCCCTCGAGAGAATGAATGGTGTTGAATGATTTGTTACATGGCCTCTGGCATGGTGTAAAAGCCTCTAAGCCAACAGGAGACTACATGGCCTCTGGCGTGGTGTAAGAACCCGTAAGCCACCAAAAATAATTATGCCACGATATCTGTTGCGAGTGAAAGTTAAAGGAGAGGGACAAAGAGGACTTGAGATGTGCGATCTCATGGATGTTGTGCAGACAGGCCATTTGATTTGGCGGTGGTATGAGATCTTGTTGATTTGCTCTTTGGCGAGGGCTGCTCTCAAAGTGTTTTATTTATTTGTATTTTTTGACAAAAGAAGCATGTGCCTATCCAATTTTTAGTGGAAGGAGCCAAAAGTTGTTACTTTCAAGCCTTGGGACAGGCAGTGCTTGAGATGTGCTTGTATGATCTGTGTTCGACATTCTCGCACTTCCATCATATTAGTGTCGCCACCAGCGAAGGAATCCTTTACGAGTCTTGGGTGACTTAACTGCATTGTGTCAGGAGAGCACCATTTCAATAGCTCTTATGTCTGGTACGGAGCTTCTGTTGGATGGCTGGCGATACTGTCTTGGTTGTGTTGTTATGTTGCTAGTCCTCCAAGGAGGCACAGGTTAAAAATCCTACATTATTTATTTTTGAATTAATTTTGGTAGAATGATAATTAGATGTCATGTGCGATTGTTATTAATAGAAAAACAGGCATAAGCAGCATTTTTTAAATATGATAAACTGATTGTTTAATTGAAACTATGAGGAAATGTTTCACTCATAGAATGAGGTCAGATTGTCAAGATGCATATAAATTATATGTTGAATAAACCATTAAAATACAATCTTTTCTACTTGAGTACCCGGTTGGTTATGGTCCTTTAGTAACTTCTTTGTAGCGGTAACTGCAGAGTTGCAGTGGTGAATAAGTGATAATCTGGACCTACAAACCAGCAATCCCTGACTCCAAGTCTCAGTAAACATTAGCTAATATGTTGAGCAACTTGTGTATATAAATCTTTCTCTTCTAAGCAGTTGAGAGCAAGGCCATCTCAGTTAAGAGGTAACATGATGCCAACAATTGGCTGATTATTTAACCAGTGCCAAACTAACCTACGTAAGGTGACTTCATTGTAAACTGAATTGTATAAGAGAAGATGGTTTTGCATGTGCAGAACGAAAGTGCCATGTTAATAGTGCAGGTTTGTTAATGGAGAAACTTGAAAGGTATTTTCTTTATTGGTAAAATGATTGGTAGTAATAGCCCTTGGATTCTGTAGGGTTTTGACGAAGGTGTTACATAATCTGGTTTGCTGGGTTTGTGGACTTTGTAAAAGGTTAAAATACCAACTTAACGTATTCTGTTATGATAGAGGAGGGGTTGGTATCAACTATCTCCTGTAAACCAGTCACGCCCAACGTCATGACAAGCAAGAGTATGAGTAAAGAATATCACGGAATCGGTCAGGACATTTGTTTCCTAGCCGGCATCACTACGATTCTTGTCATGCGCAGAATGTTTCTGTGGTTTCTGCATCGTCTGTTCCTTTTCCCATGACAGTCTGGCCAACCTATGCCTTAAAACTCCCTAGTTATAAGAATCGAGCTCACACTATCACAACGCTGGTTCTCATCCATTAAAGTAGTACATTTTAACTGAGCACTTCAGTTAATTGTCTACGGGGCAGTTGCGCAGAAACTTGGGGTGACTAGTCTAAGAATTACAACTGTGTGATAAAATGACACACCTCTGTTACTGGCATTGTGAGTTTAATTTCGCGCTATTACATTCGTCGTGTTGGTACTCAAGTCTAGTGCAACATGGCGTGTCGAGAGATTGCGGTTTGCAAGCTTTGTGTGCTATTATATGTTTTTATAGTGTTTCTGTTAGGAATTTACAGTCACAGTTTTTACAATTGTAGCCTAAGAATTGTGGTCAGTTTCCGTAAACCGGCATCCAGTGAAGAATTGTCTTTCGTGTGTGGGTTGTACGTTGTACTCCTGACTTCACATACGAGGTTTAGCGCATATGCATTTGAAATTAGCAATGTGTGTTGCCGTTGTTGAACTAAGTATTCATTCACGAACATGAATTTTGCATAAAATTTCAGCCCTTCGGGTTAACAGTGTTTGAAAATTTGTTTTGTGAATTTTGTAGGGTCACATACTGTCAGTTAAAAATTTTGAGATCTGTTTTATTAATGGCAGCGTAATGTTACCTTCTGAAGGACTCCTGTTCATGAAATTAGTTGGGAAGAGAATTAAGACCTTAAATCTTCAAATCCTAATAGTAACTATATGTATATACCAACTGCTCCCAACAGTTGGTAACTTTGCATTTTGTATTTATTGGTTTCGTATGATTCTCGGTACAAACAGCGTTAACCAGTTAATCTTTGTAATGGTGAAGTGTTGTGTTTTCTTCGCGGTACGGACTGAATTCTTAAATATTATTTGAACGAGTCTCTGCTCCAAATGGTTAGTTATCGTAATGAAAATCTATTACTTCCTTAAACAGCGATTACCAGTCGATCTTTGTAATGGTGAAGTGATGTTTTCTTCGCGGTACGGACTGAATTCTTAAATATTATTTAGGCGACCTTGGCTTCAAAGGGTTAAATATTTTGTAAACAAAACTTTTGAATTATGAAAATGGAAGATGAAAGATAGAATGGCGTGCTTTAAAACAGTATTGTTTACTTTTCATGAAATTGTGATTGGAGCAGCCTTGATTCCGCGGCTTACATTTTTCCAAATTAGCTTGTTAATTGCAGCAAATAATTAATCTATATATGACTACAGCTGATAAATATTGTCTTATTAGGCATACGCATGTAAATGAAACAAAGTTTTGTCTTCGTCTGCACTCCATAGAAAGGGAATTTGCTTGTTCCGTCTTCACAATAAATCTGTCACAAAGTTTTATTTAAACGGTAATATCTGTTAGACTTTTAACTCTTCCGGAAGCTGAGTTAGTAATGGCCGATCGCTGTCGAAACATGGAACAAATACAGACATCTGCTTTGTTTAAGAATCGGACGAGATTCTGTTGTCCTACATCTGAAACGTGACTTTGAAGACCGCTTATACATTTCTCATGTGTCGTGTTTACGTAACGTAACCCAGCTAAATTCTTGTACGCCATTTTAAATCATCAGCGTCTCTGTGTTTAAGGACTGAAAACTTTTAATGTACTAAAGTTTCAATGAAATGTATGAATATTGCATACTCGTGAGACAAGGGACACGTTTAAAATAATTGCTTACTAATTAATTAATCATTGTTGTCAAATTTATAATAATTGTTAGTGTAAAAGATTGTGTTTCCTTCAGAAAAGTAACCAGAAAATTAGGCTAACGGGCGCATTGTAAGAGAATCACGAAGCTTTCGAAAGGGTCACACCAAAATGTGCTGAGTTAAAAATGACGCCGTTATGCGTCCCGTAAGAACTCCTTGCCCGCTGCAGCTGTTGTGTAGCTCAATACAGTACACGGCCGCCTGGAGGCACCTCGCACCTGCAGCAGTCGTCATTTGATTACCAACATTTCTACTCGGAACCTTGATAATGGATCTAGGAAGTTTTCCGTACTAGTGCGAGCGAGTGATGTCTGTGATATAGAACTTATAAAGTCTAAGTGGCGAGCGCGTGTGTGAAAATATAATAAACAAAGTCTGAAACTCTTTTTAAAGGTGGATTATTCGGTTGGACTTCCAGAAGGTAAGCTGTAACAATGCATTTTTTCTCACGTTTCTTATAATTAGAGATTCTAGAGCAGGTAATTATGAGTTACGTCACTTGTAATCCGATATTCCAGTTGATTTATCGTTGCGTAAGAAGATAAACTTTATTTTATTTAAGGTCAGTTCAGGTTTTGATGAGTGATCAGTGTTCCGTTGCCAATAGTCAAGGTTAAAACAGTTAAACCAGGCGACTAGTGCCAACTTAGAAAAAAAAATATTTTTATTCAATATCCGTGCTATTTGAAAATAACCTTGAAATTGCAGTTTCCGAATAAAACCGCGAATGAATCTGTATCTGAACTGAGGTGTAATTAGTTAGAAATGTGATTTTGATGTGACATTTCTACCAACTTTCTGCGTTAAGTTAATTTTCTTATAATTGGTACCCTTTTATTGACAGAATTCAGCCAAAAGATCACACAATTTTTCTCCTTAACTTTGAATATGTGACCAATTTTGTATAAATTTGCGTAAAGTAGGGTTATTTTACTGCAGAAATTATTTTGTTGGTTAAAGATTGTAGCTGTGTGTCCTGTGACATTTTGGCGAATGCCCCAGTGGGATTTTTCACTAGAGGATGCTTCCAGCGTCCTGAGGAATATCTCGACAACGAAAGAACTACGACTTCTGAGATCCATCTGTCTTTGTCAGAATTCTACTACGTAACTGATCAGTTGAATTGGATTAATTATCCATCTCATCTCACTGCAATTTAGGAACTTCAGACTTTCATGAAAAACGACAGATGTGAATTTACCTCTGTACGTAAGCACCCGTACGTTCCTGTAATAGGTGGGGCGAGTGTCACCTTCACGTTCCGGCCCCTTTAACCATTGGCAATGAAGATTTGACCCGATGTAAGGTGTAGAAAATAATTTAGATTTTTCTCGAAATCGATCTCCTGATTACTAACTAAACTTAAAATTGTGTTAGGCCTTTATTTTATTGTCGGTGAATGTAAAGTGACACAGTTTAGCCATATAAATGGCACCACAAAACATTTTAATATTATCTTCCCGCTTTGGTTCAGTATCCGTCTGAGCTACCCGGCTCGTGCCATGCACGAGAAAACTCGTTCTCAGAGTAAAATACTTGTTCTTTGATGTGTAAATTCTAGAGCAATGGCCGCACTGGCTTATAATGGCGATAAATACGAAAATGGTTGTAGTGCTCACGTTGATATTGCTTTCGTGACCAGTTGAACGAGTGTTGGCTTCAAAAAGTCAGTTTCTTGAAACATTCATTACCTTTGAAGACGGAAATCCAGATTTCTCAAATGAAAATCACAAATCTTTATCAACGGTTATTTAATGTTGCATTTAGACAGACACAGACAGACGGACGCCGATGCACATGAGAGGCTCCTGTAGACGCTGTTAGGAACGAGGGTTTAATGACGCTGAATTACAAGTCGTGCGTTACGAGAGATGGATCCATTACCGCTTCGGTGCGCCACGCTTATGTCTTCCAACTTACTTACTGTTATGAAGCCGAGTCCTTCCTGAGATGCTGACAGTCGCTCAGCCACTCAAGAAACTCCAAACATTTTATAGTACCCGAAGGTTCATCACCGTGGTCCCTATCCTAAGCCAGTTGAATCCAGTCCACACCACCCCACCATATGATCCATATTAATATTATCCTCCCACCTATGTCTAGGTCTTTCCAGTGGTCTCTTTCCTTCTGGTATGCCCATCAAAACCCTGCATGCATTCCTGTCCTCTCCCATGCGGTCTACGTGCCCTGCTCATCCCATCCTCATTGACTTGATCAGTCGAATTACATTCGGCGAGGAGTACAATTTTTCCAGCCTCTGAGCAAATCATCGCTCTTAGTTCCAAATATTTTTCTGAGCACCCTGTTCTCAGTCTGCGTTCTTCCCTTAGCGTCAGAGACCAAGTTTCACACCCATACAAAACTACAGGCAAAATTATATTTTAATCTCTAAGGTTTTTGACAGGAGACGAGAAAACCAAAGATTCTGAACTGAATGCCAGCAAAAATTACCTGAATTCAATCTGCTCTTAATTTCCTCATGTCTTATGTGGGTCGAATGAATGTTTTGGAACGAACCCCTTTGAAACAGAAGTAGTGAGAAGTTTTGATGTTGTAATTCAGTGAAGTTAAAATTATAATTTGAAAGGTTAAATAAGTATTTTAATGGCTTTGACAGTGAGGCGGTAAATTTTGACGAATTTGGATCGGGTGTGCTCGCTCCCAATAAGTGAGTGAGGATGCGATGTCTTGGTTGGGAAAACGTCACGGGAAATTATCGGAGCCGAAACTGAATTCAGACCAAACAGTTGACCGCTTCGTGTATTACTTGAGAATGTGAACAGCGTTTCTGTGGCCACAGCCCGCCCGCTCGGAATTAATATGAAATTATAGAGTAATTTAAGATGTTATAACTTTTCTGAATGTCAAATATAAATGTTTCAGGAATTAAAGTTTTTAGATGTTCTCTTGTAGGCTAAAGAATCACAGCTGGAAAGATTAAAGAAAATTCTCTGTTAGTCAGACACGCGGTTAATAACAAAGAGATTTCGGACTGTCGAAGTGACTACCTTCCAGTTGGATAACAAGAGAATTTAAGGTATAGGTTAAGAACTAGATATTTTAAATTTAATTAACAAAACACAGCAGATAGATCAATAGTTCTTACACACGGAATTAATGGACCAGAACAAAGGAAATGAGGAACGTGGCATATTATGTGGTTCGTAAATTTCTCGTAGATTGCCAGCTGTTTTATATATATATATATATATATATATATATATATATAATACGAACTTCGTTAATTAACAACAGTGTGTCTTGCCTCCCTAGTTAACAAATTAATAAATAATTGGATTGATCCCTTAAGAAATTCGTTGATCAGCCGAATTAAGACGTAAGAACGAAGTTAAAACTCTCAATATGGCGGTGATATGAACATTCCAGACAAGAGGAACACTTATCATCGTTAAAGTTCGCGTTGCGGTATTTCTAGAACGAATACGAGACATTTTGATAGTAGACATGATCTTCAATCTTAGGTTTACACAGTGAACTGAAACTTTCTATGGTTGGTAAGCTTGTATTTGGAAGTAACGGCCTACATGCGGGGGTCTTCGCCGCTGGGGGCAGGGTAGGCAACCTAATACACGCCTTCCGCCTCACGTACGACGCCCAAAAGTTCAAGGCGTCTTGGACAGCTCTCAAACCGAACTGTCTTTTTATTGCCAATTAAATCTCAGGGAATGAGGTTTCTGCCCACGTAGAAGTAACATTGGTCTGACCTTGTCCAAAATCACGCGGTCACACCTCAAATAAACTTCCTCGTGCCATGTAAACAACGGATGGCCTAGGAGGGGATCAGATTTGTGTCTGGAGATTATAAGTTGGCCGTAGGATTTTAGGTTCAGACGGTGGTGAGTCTGAAGATGGCTGTCTTCTGGATTGTGTAGTCTGGTTGAAGTTTACCGACGTTTCAGAGGTTTTCCTGCCTCCATTATCAGGGCGATGAGCCATGAAACGCTCTTAAACGTCTACCAGACTACACAGCGCTACAACGCAGAAGACGGCCATATTTAGAAGTAAACCGTACGCATTTCTGAGGAGAATTCTGACACCCCATGGGAGAGAAACCAAGCTGAGCCCGGACAGAACTAGTGTACATGGGGCAGAGCCCCTAAAATGATATTCCCCGGTAACATGGCACGCTTGTTATGCTGACGCCGTATTCGTCGAATTGTTTTATTTTTTTTTTGCGCCGTTAAGTTGGTCATGTTGGTACTCGATTCCAGTTCAAGATGGCGTGTAGACAAAGCGTGGTTAGGTTAGGTTTCTGTGCAAAAATACGTATTTTCGTGGGTTTTTTTACAGTTTTACAGTCGCCGTTTATCAACAAAACAGATTAATATTTGTGAAAATTATATTGAAACAGATGTCCGATGAAGATTTTGAAAGTAAGTCGCGATTAATGCCTATTGCTTCAAGTGTTTGTGTTTTGTGATTTTTGATGTGGTTAGTAAAACGTGCAGCCAACTTCGGATTAAATAACAGAAGTTCTTTTATGGACTCTGCACACGTTCGTAATATCACAGATTTTTTTTGGTCAGTTGATATGATTTCTTTAAAATGCTCGAATTAGTGAGTTTCACACTTTATTATAACGAAGTTAACTTTCAGTATATTCTTAACTCAATAATTTGAATTTGTTGCTATATTGTTATCAATAGGAAGCTGCTATTTTCCTGTGTTATAATCCCCTGTATTTTGTTCAGTTTCTGTGTGCCTAATATGTTGTTTCGTATGTTTTATAATCTTTATAGGTAAACATAATAGTAGTTTACGAGGGCATTGGAAGTATGTCATTTTACATAGGGCCTTTATAAAAATAACTACATGTGTACATGATTAAAATGTTTATATTTAATCCCCTTTGGAAGACTATGTACGAGCATCGAACTTTCTTCATACCCCAAACATCACAGAATACGTGAATTAAGTCATAATTTCAGTGGTAAATTCTGATGTGTTAAACCGTTTTATATTTTAGTGCTTTGAAGTCAGTTTCCTGTTATTCCTAGCTCCATAAATTGAACAGCTCTTTTAATATTATTAGATTCGACATGGGTCTTCTGTGATTTTGCGCCTTGTAGTCTCGTAGTAGGTGACCCGTTGACTCGCATTTCAGAGGTGCGTGCGTAGTGTCTCCTTCGTCAGGACGAGATTATACGTCACAGTCTCGCAGAAAACTGTCCTCTTCGTGTTAGATGATTTATGTATTGTGGTATATATTTTCCCCTAGAAGCCTGGTGGTAACTATATGACCCACCTGCTTTAATATTCATCGAGTATTGTGCATCGTATTGTTCTCGTGGTAAACAGCGATTATTTCCTTAAACAGCGTTAACCAGTTGATCTTTGTAATGGTGAGGCGTTGTGTTTTCTTCGCGGTACGGACTGAATTCTTAAATATTATTTGAACGAGTCTCTGCTCTAAATGGTTAATTAATTATCAGAATAAATTATATTATTTCCTTAAACAGCGTTAACCAGCTGATCTTTGTAATGGTGAGGCGTTGTGTTTTCTTCGCGGTACGGACTGAATTCTTAAATATTATTTGAACGAGTCTCTGCTCCAAATGGTTAATTAATTATCAGAATAAATTATATTATTTCCTTAAACAGCGTTAACCACTTGATCTTTGTAATGGTGAGGCGTTGTGTTTTCTTCGCGGTACGGACTGGATTCTTAAATATTATTTGAACGAGTCTCTGCTCCAAATGGTTAATTAATTATCAGAATAAATTATATAATTTCCTTAAACAGCGTTAACCAGTTGATCTTTGTAATGGTGAGGCGTTGTGTTTTCTTCGCGGTACGGACTGGATTCTTAAATATTATTTGAACGAGTCTCTGCTCTAAATGGTTAATTAATTATCAGAATAAATTATATTATTTCCTTAAACAGCGTTAACCACTTGATCTTTGTAATGGTGAGGCGTTGTGTTTTCTTCGCGGTACGGACTGGATTCTTAAATATTATTTGAACGAGTCTCTGCTCTAAATGGTTAATTAATTATCAGAATAAATTATATTATTTCCTTAAACAGCGTTAACCACTTGATCTTTGTAATGGTGAGGCGTTGTGTTTTCTTCGCGGTACGGACTGGATTCTTAAATATTATTTGAACGAGTCTCTGCTCTAAATGGTTAATTAATTATCAGAATAAATTATATTATTTCCTTAAACAGCGTTAACCACTTGATCTTTGTAATGGTGAGGCGTTGTGTTTTCTTCGCGGTACGGACTGGATTCTTAAATATTATTTGAACGAGTCTCTGCTCTAAATGGTTAATTAATTATCAGAATAAATTATATTATTTCCTTAAACAGCGTTAACCAGCTGATCTTTGTAATGGTGAGGCGTTGTGTTTTCTTCGCGGTACGGACTGGATTCTTAAATATTATTTGAACGAGTCTCTGCTCCAAATGGTTAATTAATTATCAGAATAAATTATATTATTTCCTTAAACAGCGTTAACCACTTGATCTTTGTAATGGTGAGGCGTTGTGTTTTCTTCGCGGTACGGACTGGATTCTTAAATATTATTTGAACGAGTCTCTGCTCTAAATGGTTAATTAATTATCAGAATAAATTATATTATTTCCTTAAACAGCGTTAACCACTTGATCTTTGTAATGGTGAGGCGTTGTGTTTTCTTCGCGGTACGGACTGGATTCTTAAATATTATTTGAACGAGTCTCTGCTCTAAATGGTTAATTAATTATCAGAATAAATTATATTATTTCCTTAAACAGCGTTAACCAGCTGATCTTTGTAATGGTGAGGCGTTGTGTTTTCTTCGCGGTACGGACTGGATTCTTAAATATTATTTGAACGAGTCTCTGCTCCAAATGGTTAATTAATTATCAGAATAAATTATATTATTTCCTTAAACAGCGTTAACCACTTGATCTTTGTAATGGTGAGGCGTTGTGTTTTCTTCGCGGTACGGACTGAATTCTTAAATATTATTTGAACGAGTCTCTGCTCTAAATGGTTAATTAATTATCAGAATAAATTATATTATTTCCTTAAACAGCGTTAACCAGCTGATCTTTGTAATGGTGAGGCGTTGTGTTTTCTTCGCGGTACGGACTGGATTCTTAAATATTATTTGAACGAGTCTCTGCTCCAAATGGTTAATTAATTATCAGAATAAATTATATTATTTCCTTAAACAGCGTTAACCACTTGATCTTTGTAATGGTGAGGCGTTGTGTTTTCTTCGCGGTACGGACTGGATTCTTAAATATTATTTGAACGAGTCTCTGCTCCAAATGGTTAATTAATTATCAGAATAAATTATATTATTTCCTTAAACAGCGTTAACCACTTGATCTTTGTAATGGTGAGGCGTTGTGTTTTCTTCGCGGTACGGACTGCATTCTTTAATATTTTTTCAACGTCAAAGTGTCAAACACTTTTCCCAATTTGTTGGTATCGCACAACGAGCAGTGTCAGACTTAATCTTCAAATGTTTTTTTCCCAAGGTGTAGCGATCGCAATGCTACCTGGTAGACGCTCTTGAATGTATAGACATCAGAAACGCGTCGCGCAACACATCTTAAAGCCAACTACAAAAGTGTTTAACCCGTGACTATGAGTGCTAAAGGAACAAGGTGTGACGACGTACTAACAGGTTTTGTTTACGACTCTGTTCTGGAAAGAACGACCCTCAGTGCTAGATACTTTAGTTCTTTTATGAGGAAGCCATTCTAGTACGTTTAAGATGCGACACTTCAGAATATCATCTCTCGTCATGACCCTCATTAGGCAGTGGCCAACTTCTGCATGTGACACGGTTTCGTTAAAGTCTTGAGGTGGAGTCTGATGGAAACGATCACGATAACTTTAAGTCACCTTCTTGTTCAATTATTTGACAGATAATTTTGAAATGGTTTTCGTGCAATCAACATTCTTCTGCCCTTTTTGTAAGCCGAAGAGAGAGAGAGAGAGAGAGAGAGAGAGGTAGGGATCGGAAGGGAAATTGTGGCGAAGAGGCGACACACTTTATTTTCGTTTAGATGGGGGTGGGGGGGGGGAATTGAGAGCATTTTATAGCTAGAAGGTTCCCAGGCAGTGCCCGTTCGTCCTTTCTATAAGAATAGAATTAGAGTTAAGACGTTAGTGAGATAATCAGTGACAGGTTGATAACGGACGGCGAAATATTTTTCTGAATGTTAAAGTTATAATTTGGATAAGGAGCATGCAGTGGCAACTTGGAATTTGGAAACCATCTCAGCGTTTGCTTAAAGACAGAGGAATGCCAACCTTCCAGATGCACAGACTAGCAGCTAGCAGTCTGACAAACAGTATAATATAGTAGTCCCCTAGGTTTCCCTAACATGAGTGCTAGAAAGAGACCTCATTGGCAGTTTCAGTACGTATGATACAACAATGAAGTTGGAATGCGACGATATGCAGGTTATCCGTGTTTGTCTTTAAATTCTGAAACCGAAGCTTGTTTTAATAATGCTGGTGTCCCAGAAAGATTTGTGCTCATTACAATATGGAATATTAACCTTTATATTTATCTTATCTTCTAACCATTTGACCCCTTCCGTCACATTATCACGTGTGTCTTAGCTGTCAGTTTGTAATCGCCGATGCCCGGATATTCTCATCAGCGTGCGTCCGCAAACATTCTCTCAACCTTTGTTCCACTCAGACATTCTGAAAACCATGTTCTTCCTGTCACGTGACAGGTCAACTTGCACGCCTGTACGGGTAAAAATCGTGATTTGTATATTTTAATTTTTTTTGGGTTTAGAGAAAAATTTGAATTAATGGTAACAGGGCTTCCTGAATCCAAAAATAAGTGTTGCACCGTGTCGCAAAATTATTGTATACCTACCTGTAATAGCACCAGCAGAGTGAGGTGCTTGCATTTCTTATCAATCATTATTGCCCGAAAGCATGCCACAGGCTTGATGATTCGATACCTAACATCGATTATAATCGATTATTATCATACCTAACCTAACCTAAACTAACCTAACCTAACCTAACCTAAACTAACCTAACCAAACCTAACCTAACCTAATCTAACCTAACCTAACCTAACCTAACCTAGTACAACTTTCGAGTTATTGACATTATTTTCTGTAATCTCTTCGTCAAAACGAAATCTGCACCAGGACTCGAACCCAGGACAGTTCAGTTCTGATATATTTCTTCCACCTTCTCTCTGCAGATATCAACTTTGAGAGCAAATGCTTCTCAGACGGTCTTCGAGAAAGCATCATTTCATTTGTCATTGTGCGTTCTAAAACGTCATCTTTTCCACATTTGCTGTCATCGTAATCGAGCGAAAACATGCAACGCAGTGCAGCCAACTGCTCATTATAATTCCCCCCCCCCCAGACGTAAGATTACGTTCCGTTTCTTGACCTCAGCATTTTGGCTGCTGGCTGAAAAGAACGTATCTGACAACAGAACACGCGCGTCGAATGATCTCTTTGTTCGTACTGCCATTTTGTTTGTCAGTAACACGGACGATGAATGAGCAGGATAACTGTCATGGCTGCGGTCGCTCGGTTCGTATTTACTTATGTGTCTCTGCGCGTGCCCAAACACCGAACACTTTGTTAGTTACAGTCAAACCAAGAGGAAAATTCAGTATTTTCGTCACGTGTTTGTTTCAAATTTAGATAATGCAGAGATTGGCAACATGGTTCTTCTTTGCCTAGGTTGGTAGCACGGATTTATGACAGTCGTTTGATTCTGAGAAATCCTTACAAGTTATAAGACACTTCCAGTAATTTAAAAAGAAATATTTTAGTAAATACTTCCTTTCTTACAGTATAGAAACTTTTTGAACATCCTATATCTCACTTGTAAAGAATAAGACATTCGCTACCGGAGGAGATTAACTTTTTTGTGAGATTTCGGAACGCATTAAATTAAAATTTCTTAAGTAAAAATATTCTCTGTCCCCGTTGGGGATCGAACCCCTGTCGTCCAGTCCGTAGTTAGTCAATATGACTGAATGAGCTACCCATTAATATCCTAACATCGTGCTTGTTAAAAGCCTGCCTACTAGTCGTCAGGCTATAAACAACACGCTACTTAGCATCAACTAGCATTCTGGCCGGTAACCAATCACGTGACAGCATTCACCGTCAGTTGGATAACTTACTCTGACTGTCCGCCCATCGCCGGCCTCAGCTATGATTAAGTTGCAATGTCAGTCGACTGATCGATCGATCGAGTGGAGCTGCGAGGTATCGATTACAGTACAAAGGCAGATTATTTCGCTCGCTTCTGCGAAGTAACTTCTAGGATGATGCGAGTTCCGACAGCCATTGTTAAGGCACTAGAGATTTAAGACTTGTCTGACAATGGTGAACCAAAGTAAAGGGGAAAACTGCAAACAAAAACGCGACCATTGTTGTTTTAAAATAGATGTAACTACGCAGATGTCTCTAACAATGCTGATTTGTTCGCGTGAATAAGATATGAATCTAATTGTACGATTTGTAATGGTTCAGTCTAGTGTCAATTATCGCTAACTCTTGCTACAGCTGACGTCATTTTGACACTTTGATTCGCCCAACTGAAGCCGACAGCAAATTTTTGTTATTTTCCCAACAAGTGTTTTGTATACAGTCGGTCCCGGTCAGACCTGTTCCGGGTGCTAGCTGACACGTGCTCATTTATGTGTCGTCACAGAGCGAGAAACAACTGTTGGATGTCACTTCGCGTGCGATCTTCTGCAGGCCGTGAAATATCGCATTGACCACCGGATAAATGAACCGGTTAATGGAAATATCAGCCGTCAGCCTCGCCCGGCGAGCACAATCCATCAGACGGTTAGTTGGGTTTCTGTCCACGCGGGGTCGATCTTACATACTGGCGCGCCTTGCGCACTTCATTTGTTGCCAGCTTCACGATTCAACAGGGCTACCAAGCTTAACAACTGATGGATGTAAATAGCCTACCATTTTGAACGCTTGCCTGTTCGTCTGTCTGAAACATTTTAATCTACTGTCATATTTATTCGTCTTATAATTTCTCACAGTTGTAGTTAGCTAACTAACTAACTAATTAGATGGCTTACGGAACCCGAAGGTTCATCACCGAACTAACCAAAGCCCTCCACCGGATCCTGTCCTGGGCCAACAAAATCCAGTCTCCTTCAACTCCTATCTCCCATAGATCCCGCCTGAGATTATCCTCCCATCTACGTCTAGGTCTCCCCAGCGGTCTCTTCCCCTCAGGCTTCCACATCTCTTGTCCCATCCATGCGCGCTACATGTCCAGCCCATCTCATTCTTCTCGACTTAATCACCCTGACAATATTGGGGAAGGAGCACAGATTTTTAAGCTCATCATTGTGCAGTTTTCTCCACGCCCCATCGTCTTCCCTCCTAGGTCCAAATATCCTCCTCAACACCCGATTCTCAAACACCTGCAATCTGTGTTCCTCCCTCAGAGTGAGAGACCATGTTTCCCACCCATACAAAACAACAGGCAAGATTATTGTTTTGTAGACTTTAATTTTCAGGTTCTTAGAAATCAGACGGGAAGACAAAATATTTTGAACTGAGAAGTAGCGAGCATTTCCGGAAGTATCAAACGTTAACTGACAAACTGCAATTTCACTCTCGTTTCCAACACGCAACCTGTGGCGGGCAGACGCGTTTCGACTTGCAGCAGATCATCGTCAATGTCCTGGTTTAATGCACGAATATGTCGGAACAGTTTTGTGTTGGTGTCATATCTATATGCGACCTCACACATGTTAAATAATAAAATTAAAATGCAATTAATTGCAAAGTCGTTTTGATGTTCTGTCCTATTCTCTGGTGAGTTCTTATAAAACCTCACAAGTAAAACTTCGTTTATGACCGGTAATCACTTACCAAATCACAGTAACGTGTTTGGCTGTGGTGGAGTGCCTGGATTCGTCCATGAGAGAATTCTGAAACAGCGCGATTCTGAGACGCCATGATGTGAGTTCCATGACATAACCTCACACCTTTCATGTGAATTTTGCGTGTTTACATCTCATCTCCCTGAAATGACGTCAGACTTTAAATAGCCCATGCAAATTTCTTAGGAAATTATGTCTTGGTGTTTTCTTATATCTGAAAGTAATAAATATTTAAATCTGTTCATACCCTCGCTTGAACATCGAATGAATAATAATGACACAACACGAGCTTCGGTATAATATTAAAATATACGCCTATGGTTCTGTTTAACCTGTTTTAACTACGAGGCTGATGATGTATATTGATTTATTCTTTATTTTCGAGCTAGGAACATTCAGAATTTATAATCTCCTGAGAGCGAATCTGTTTTCCGATAACATCTTTCCAGCCCTGTTAGGCAAATGTCCGGATAATAAAATCAGGTCACGGCCACTTCCTTTCACATCCTTTCCAGTTCATTAATATTCCAATTGTTTAACGACGTATAGACTGAGCTAATGACAGCATTTTTCAATAAGGAATGAATGAATTAAGGAGAAGATCGTCTGGAACCCCCATCTTGTTTTAGGACTCGTTAAGAGTTTTCATTTTCATTAAAGTAGAGAGGACACGTCAATGGTTAGGAAATGAGTCTGGCTATCAGGAGGTATCACCAAAATTATGATATGGAAAGTATTTTTTCCCCTCAGAAACTTTAATTTCAGCAGAAAGATGTAAAATGTTACTCGAGACGAAAGTTGCTGTTAAAATGCAATCCTAGTTTATATATAAATTTAAATAAAGGGTTAAGGTGATGGACTGAAGAGGGTAGACGTAAATTTAAAAAAATAAACTGTGTTATTGTTCTTTATAAGCGTCTGAAGCTGCAGTTTGCCTGCGCTGTCGATGGTCGTGTCTTCTGATGGCTTCCTCTCGGTTTTTACGTCATGCAGAAGCCGGCGACTGGGATTCGATGTGCCCGCAGGGTTCGAACCGCACCCCCGCCACCTCTGCTGGAGTACGAACATTTTCATAAGCCTTGTTCGTGATTTTCTCTACGTCATTGGTCTTAATCTTTATTTATTACGGGTACAAACGAAATATTGCTGAAACACCTCGCAAGTTTTATCCAGTGTGGCACATCGAAACATGTTTTAATTACATTTATATAAATATTTTTTTTATATTTGTATTATAGACCACGATACCAGATTTCATGAAAATGTGTTCAGTAGTTTCTCGCGTGAATCATGCTTATGGACAGCCAGGCGTGGTTAGGTTGTTTATGATCGTGGCGTTAATGGTGCCCGTCTTTGCCGCAGGTCGCCAGAGGAAGGCAGAATCGGATGGGGGCTCCTCCAGGATCCACCCTCCAGTGTCGCAGGAAGAGAAGCCAAGTACGTGCAAAACCATTCTAACTCTCGAAGCATTTCCTTCGGACGCTGTCGCGTTCTAGACAAGGAATAATGTCCAAGGAATCCTCCAAACACGAAGTTCTAGGGTTTTTATGCAATTTCTTAGTTCGAAAGATAAGTCATCCAGACAAGTTTGGGCTGTAGATAGATTAAAATCGATGGTCGAATTTTACCTTAGCAAGGCGAATTTTATGTATTTTACAAAATTTTCATTTTCTTTTTTGGTAATTGTATTTCGTTTTTGAGTGATTACTATGAGAATGTGTACAGTGCGTCGTATTTACATTTTTCCTTGAAGATCGAACACAAATTCTAAAATATCTTACTTTCTCTCTTGTAGACATTAACTCCTGCAAACGTTTTCAATAACGATATTCATAAAAAGTAAAGCTGTCCCACTACACGCCATGTAGACGCTTGGGGGGAGAGGCGGTATAGCTCCTACTAATTCTTTACCTCGGCACTAGATGGGGGAGTGGTCAGCATCATGTCTCAGCCTTGCTTTACCCCCGGGAAAGGAACTGGTACCTATTGGACGGGAGGCTGGGTGGGCCCCAGAGCTGGTCTGGACGCAGAGACTAGAGGAAAAGTCCTCTGCCCCTCTCGGGGATCGAACCCCGGTCGTCCAGCCCGTATCCAGCCACTGAAAATCCGGCTTTTCTAGAAGATTTCAGAGTAGGATTTGGTGTTCTCAAGGCAGTGAGTCTGAAGATGACTGTCTTCAGGGTTGTAGCGCCGTGTAGTCTAGTGGTGGAAATTTATCAACGTTTCGGAGGTCTTTGCTGCCTCCATGTTCAGGGCTTAAGATGACTGTCTTTTGTCTTCTCGAGGTTAATTATTCCTGACATCCCGTAGCTGAATTTTACGAAATTCCACAGGGAACCCAAGACTCTGTGGGCTGTTGTGAACACGGTCATGAACCTTCAGGTGCAATGAAAGGCGGGGAATTTGTTGACCAGCTGAGCTACTGTCAGTTCCTCAACAAGGACTGTCCTCCATGAAGTTTACTGTACTCCAGCTTCCCGTTTTAACCCTTGCATGTTTTCACATTGACGTAACGTTTTGTGTTAAATTCATAAAGAGTCATGAAAGTTTATACCGAACTTAGTGAACGAGCAGGTTAATTGAAAATTGAATTGAAAAGTGAATATATATTTTAATTTTAACATAAACAGAGAACTAGTGGGATTATGTATACTGCATAACATCATGAAAATCCAGCATTTATGAAGGAGGGAATAGAATTTAGGATTTAAGTGGTTAATTAATCGCAGTTTAAAATTAAAACAGGTACTGAACCAATATATACTCCACGCACGCCCGGTAACTTCAAAGAGGTAATTGATTTCAGTCTTAAGGACACGAAGAACAGATGCTTCTGTATAGAGCGATGAGAACTTTTATGTACATATTCTTTGTTTAAATATTGTCAGTCTAATCACAATAAAATTTCTATTAAATATTAAAATATTACCATAATTAACATTTAAATATTTAAAATATATTAAAATGATGTTCTCTATCGAAATGTTCGATTATAAATGTTAATTATAGTAATATTTTAATATTTAATAGGAATTTTATTGTGATTAGACTGACAAGATTTAAATAAATATATATTTATCACAATATGACGCAACTTTATCATCTCGTACATATTCTTGTGAGGGTTATTTATTTTATAATAATGACTGGTTTTTCCGTAAAAAAAGAAATATTTTGAATTAATATTGAAACGGTTCTTTTTGAAACCAGATGTGTTTATATTCTCAGACGCTAGAATACGCCGATGCCTTTCCGCCTAACATTGGGCGATGTGGTTTATTAAGACCAGTAATTATTTAATTTATTTTTGAGTGTTTCATTTTTATGGATCATACACCTGGAAACGTATCGTGAAATTCTGTCGATTAGTCGTGGCGAAAGCACATTTCGACTCTGACTTTCCTCGATATATATCGATACTGACAGAGACAGAGGTATTGACAAAGTCAAATCGATCGTTAGTGCCTTAAATTAGGCCAAAATCCGTCACTTATACGTCGATTGTAATGTCGTGAATTAACATGACTTTGGAACAAGGCCTAATATCCATCAATTTGTACTTTTAAATTATCTGATAATAAATTTTGCAGACAGCAAATGTTTTATCTGTAGTACGAGACAGCGTCCTAAGATACAGAAAACCTAACCTATGAAATGAGATTGGATTCGTATCGTTGTTAAACGCATCTGGAGAGAAAGTTTGTTCAGAAAAGATTTTTGGTGGTCTTAAAGAGATAAGAACACACACACAACGCCGTTATTAACGGAGGATAATGTAAATCGTGTCATGGCTTTACAAACTCAGCGAGATAATAAAATGAATTTATTCATGTTGGAAAGTAGAGGGCATTTGTGAGATTTACTGCTAATTATACACGAGACTTCGCTTTTGTTTCAAAAGTAGGACGTGTGACGTGCAACCCTGCACTTCACTCTTCGACTAGTGCGATGTTAGGTTCTCATGGCTTCTGAGAGGTGTTTGTTACTGGCCCCATCATCATCGCCCTGAGGATGGAGGCAGCGAGCACTTACGAAACACTGGCACACGATACAGTCATCTTTTACACGCCGTCACGAGAATATCAAATCTCGTTTGGTAAAGAATTCTCTAATCATCATAATCGATACCTCTCGTCGAATTTTAGTCAGGGATTGTGAACTGCGCATGCGTAACGTGACGTCACGAGAGCGGTGGACAGACGACGTGGGGCTGGAACAGCGCGGTCTGAGCATGCGCGTGCTATACGGTTCGGACAGACTGTAGCGTGACCTGGAGAGAAATGGAAAATACTGTCAAAAATGTATCGGAACGTGGTAATTATCCGACCGTTACTAACAGGTATACTCGTTCACATATTATGGCAGCAGTTTTTCCGGCCCGGGGGCGGGGGGGAGATTAAAAAACCTTGAACTCAACTTTTGTTTACACGTGTCTTTATATTTACAATTGTGACAGATAAAAATTGGGCCGTCGCGGTCGCCACCTTCTGAATCCTTACCTACTCATCATTCCCAACCAAGTCGCTTCTCATTCTTTTACCACAATCTTTTGCCTTGGCGATTACCGACTGGCCTCTGGAGACCGGAAAAGTCGTTCGACGGTGATAATCATTTGCGTGAAGTGACAGATATTAGTCCATGAAATAATAGGTTATTTTAGCGCGAAATAAAGGCATTTTGCGATTTTAAACAAAGAATTATTATTATATATATTGTCGCTTTACGCGTCACATACATTTGTTAAGATTATAATCGCAGCCGCTTCTGGGAGTCCTTACTTTGTTCTTGTGTTCAAAACAGACCCAATTTATTTATTCAGTGTTCTGTCTGACGACAGGTCCATATGAACAGGATCCTTCCATCCTTTTCTCTTCTCGGACTGGGACCTGTTCATATACGTTCTTGGCACATGATCCAGAAGTGGTTTGCCATTGCCTTCTTCTGTGTGTGAATGGAGTAATTGTTGGGATGCCACGGAGGAAAACTCCGTGTTGCCTAGACCACGGCCTTGCCCAACACAAGTTATAAATTCGGGCACCGCCGGGAATTTAACCCGAGACCCCAGGATTACAAGGCCAGCGTTGTAACCGCTAGACCACCGTGGCAGATGATCGGTAGTTGCGGAATGAGGGCTGGAACAAACGTCCAGTGGTTTATTCTGGCAGGCAAGAACATTACAAAGCCATTCCAACGTGAAATTCTTAACTTGATAGCCGGAAAACGTGATTTTGTACGAGCTGCACACTTTAGCTTGGCTTTCCACCACATAATTATTGCCGCGATAGACTTCTGATTGGTCCTTTTTTTTACGAAAACTTAACCACGCGACAAGCCATTTAGTGTGTGTAACGGAGCTCTTGGTTTGTTGGACGAGGTCGGGAGGGGATAAATTATCCGATAAAGACGCTAGTAATTTGTTGATCGCCACAAGATCGATGTCTCCTCACACATTCCTATGTAATAGGCACCGCTGGGGTGACGGGGCGACCTTGACCTTTAGGTCTGCGGTTCACAACCTTAGCTTTCCGCCCCGTGTGCACGTACGTACTTTAACAAACAACCGCGGGGCATCGCCACTGAAGATACTTTATCATACACTTTCAACGAATCGATACTGAATGAAACTGGGGATACTCACACCTCAGAAGTCCGCAAACTATGATCTTCAGTTGAAGGCTCTAGGGATTTATATGTGAGGATTCGGACTGGTGATGTCTTCTGAGTTCCTTTGCGACGTGTAGACGCGGCTCCAAAAACCCAAAAATTAACATTCGCACCAACTCGAAAACTTCAAATCTGACTTCGTTAATCTTTTTCAGATTTTATATAAACGAACTATTTGGGGAGGGGGGGACCATAAGTCGGATGAGGGAGGGAAAGGGGGACGTAGTCGTGGATATAAAAGAAAATACGTAGAAGACAAAAGATATAATTAGCAAAGTTGAAACAAGAAAACGTAAATCATTATTATAAATACTAAAATATAGAGATTCACTCGTGAGCGCTGTTTGAGGGAGTCCCTGCGTTAAAACAGTCCACCTTTAGTCTTTCCGAGTCGCTGTCTGTCACACGAAGTCGAGGTTCTGGTGTCATTCTGATTATATAAGTTTAGATACCGATCGCAACCGATCTGGTCGAAATTCGGCCGGTTAATGCGGCGGTCGGAATATCGAGGGTCGGTTAACAGACGTGCTAGTGTACATTTTTTTTTAAAATACGTGTTAAATGCATTGAACAGATTTCGCGCGAGACATTATTGTATATTTTACATCAGCGTCTTTCGAATGATATTTATTATAATTTTTATTATTATATTTAAATTATTATTTATTTCCCCGTAAATTTAACATGAAATTGGAATAAGGGCGACGTTTTTCGGTCTGCTAGTAGTGCAGCACGTGACTTCCCAAGACGGCTTACGTCTCATGTAGTTAGTTATATTAACTTAATTCTCGCGGACTGTAATTCAGAAGCGGTTTTATCCTGACCGCGTAGTAGAAAGTCTAATTCGTCCCGCACCGCGTATAAATGTTTTTGTCTGCATGATTAAACCTGCGAACCAAATGGGCAGTTGACGTTCAATTCGTGTGTCACAGAGATCATCTCATCGCCTGTTCTTGAACGTGCAAGAGTGGCTTTTGGGACTCGAACGCAAAACTGATTGAAGTCTCGTGGAAAATGATCGACTTCAATGAAGTGTTGCATTAAACGTAGTAAAATCATCAGAAGTTACGTAAACAAAGAATGAATAATTTCCATAATTAAAACCTTCATTAATGCACTTATAATAATTATAAATAATTGGTGGTAATAAATTATAATTATATATTATTATCATCATCAGAACTCGTGTCACGTGCAACTAATTGAAGGCGCATTCTTCCTTTAACGCGGGCAGCTCCTGATTAAATGCGACGCTTAATTAGAAAATGTGTTCTTCGAAGTCCTGGGATCAGTGCTCTGCTACAGTGATGTCATGCCACTAAAACAGTATTTCAGATAAAGACACGAATTTCCCTCATCGGAATGAGATCGTCTTCTTCAGCGTTGCCAACAATATTTTGATGTTTAAAAAATTTCCCACAATCATTTACCTTCCCTTCTACGATGATCAATGAATGGGGAAGTACCCCAGTGTCGTATGAACACGTGTAAGACACGTGGAAGTAAAATCCCACGTGTATACTGAAAAGACAAGTTTCCTTACCGATTGTTCTGTTGGTATTTAAAGTGTGTGGTAGCCACGTGTAATGCAGGTAAATGAAACGTGGAATCGGACAGTGCCATGGCTGTGAGATGATGTTGAATCGAGTGTTTGCTTCACTCCTCAGAAGCCTTGCACCTTGGACTGAAATCAAAGACCACGAAGTGCGTCGTAAATTAAGAAACACGATACTTTAAAAACAGGAGATTGGCTCGTCCTGTGTCCTTGTCCTTAACCAACACACAACAACAGCTATTTCAAGTTCCTCGCCATGCATTAGACCTACCGATGTCTTTTTCACAGTCGAAACATGTCGATATTCGTAATTCTCGTTTATCCCGGATTTTTATGAACACGGGGCACGGATTTATGCGGGTAATAACACAGTTAAAACCAACGTAAACAGAAATATACGTTTCCGTTGTTATTTTTATATGGTTCGCCCTGATGAAGGATGTGTTTCGACAAGGTTAAAATGTTAGTCCGAATAAACGACGTGTTACTATAGCGTAAAGGGCGCGAGGTGTCATGTTTTATCCCTAATAAAGGATGAGTATTCTGATGTGTGTCCAGATACACGTTTCTTTGTTCAAACACATTTCGTAGAACACATGTAAATATCAAATCTAAAACTTCTTGACGATGGTGAAGAGTCAATTGAATAGAAATTTTCTTGGATATTATCCATCGTCTAGTAAATATAAAACGTAAAACGACGTTTCGGAGATGGGACTCTATCTCCGTCTTCAGGTTCCTACACAGTTGGACCCACTAGATAGAGCTAATCCCTATCTCCGAAACGTCGTTTTTTACGTTTTATATTTACTGGACGATGGATAATATCCAAGTAAATTTTTATTCAATTGACGTGTAAATGTGTTCTACGTTTTACCGTGGACACAACGAAATTAATTATTAACCAGCAAAGATGACATATCTTAAGTCGCGAGATATTAATTTGTAACCGTCATAAAATTACGATTTATACGAGCCTCTGTAGATTAACGCAGCGGTAATGTGACGACGGGTCAGTGACCAGCGCGAATTGAGATTTCTCTGGTTTTCCTCAAGTCTTTTTTCAAACGGATTCTGAGGTAATATTTTGAGGTTAGTTCTTACTGTAATTTTCGCTGTAAGACACACAGATCATTTCGTTCAAATTAATCACGGCATAACTCACAATATAATGCGTCCAACGTATCTTAAATTTGTATATATGTTTATTAATTTTTTTCATTTATTCGTGCACTATTTTTTTTTTTTAGTTGGAAATGGCAGTGGGCTGATTAAACTGACCGGTAGCCTAACTACGTACGTGTGTGCGTAGTTACGCAAATTCCTACACGTGTCCTCGTTGCTTCAGAGGTTGATGACTTCTGAGGCGCACACATTTTGTTGAATTTAAGAACGCTCTTAAATTTGCCTTCGGGCGGGTTTTTAAGTTTTTTGAGTAACGTCGTCTGTGGTAATAAAGTCTCAGGATTTATCTGTCACACAACCAGGAACATCGTAATTGATGGTTAAGTCTAGCGTTTTTGAAGTTCTGATACATTCAGATAATTTCGTGGTGAGGATTACGTTCAGTCTGCATTGTGTTATTTATATCCGAGATGCTGAGTGATTATTAACTTCAGCATTTAAATTTATTTAAATATCACGCTAATCTTCGGTATACATTAACATCACGAAGGGAATATAAAGTCCATTTTGAAAAGGATAATATTAAAAATGATATGAAGGTGATGTGTTGTGAGGGTGTGGACTGACTGGCTTACGATAACGCCCGGTGCAAGGCTCTTACAGACACGGTAATAAAAATTGTGGCTCTGTTCTCGTCGAGTCGCGCATTCGGATGCTGGTATTTTGTAACTCACGTGTGGTTTCTTGCCGTTGTCAGGGTAACCTAACGGGAATTTGACATTCGAGAAAGCGTATTGTGTGCGATGTACCCGGATCTTATCTGCTGTCAAAATATCGATGTTCATTATCCTTTAATTTATCCCGCGTGTGGAGAAATTATTGCTGACCGTGAAATTCTTATTGAGGCTCTGGTCTTTGATACAGAAGCCTCCGTTCTGTGCTACAAGACTCATTATGAGAATAACTGAAACTGTCCAATTAAAGAACTGGAATTTCATTCAAGTGCTTGGATGTTATGACATTTTAGACTGAGATAAATGAAAAAAACGCATTTTATAGTACATGAAATAGTTACCCGCAAGAATTGTCATCGTATAATTATACCGTCATGACTCGGTACCCAGGGCCTCATTTATTGAAAAGATGTTTACTACGCTCCGACAGCAGTAGTCAAAACATTTTGCGTTCATAGACTCTCGGGTTTCAATCCGCGTCAGACTGCTGAATGGTGAATAAACCATATCTTCTGCCAACGTTTCGACAACAGTTTCTGCTGTCATCCTCAGGGCTGCTGGGTAACAAATCCGATTTGAGAGCAGAGATTGTTCTCGAAACGTTGGCCCGTTCGCCAACAGTGCTGACGGGAAGTTTTTTCCTCAGTCTCTCCAGGTAAGTGCCCAGGATAATGCTTTAAATTAGACCACAACCGTTTCCTTTCAAATTCGCTGTCATCCTCTCATTCGAAGTTATATAGTCTGAGGTACTGAAGAAGTGTCGTTAAACAAACTGCAGATAAATGGTAATATACATAAAGAATTTCTGGTGAAATTGTGGCATTGTAACACGAATAATGTAATAGAAAGTGAATTGATTTCTTCTGGAACGGACATCGTAAATTTGTTTAATGTGGCAAGTTTCTTATCAGAACTTTCAATATTAATAATGAAAAGATATAATATTATTATGCAGAACGTGTTTTCACTCAAGATTTACAGAACACGTCCGTGTAGAACATGTTTGTTTATCGACGTGTAACAAAACCCGTCCACCATCAAAACCAACGCTGACTTTTAATGGCCGAGTGGAGCAACTTCAAAACCATTCTCAGAGCCGCTGGTTCTTACCACGGGACTCAGAGAGACGCCAAATGGGGGTTAAGCGAGTTTACGCGTAATCGTCCGACTGGAGCTTAGCTAATTCTCGGTTTTTATCAGAACAATTCAAATGTATCAATTGAATAAAATTTTTGGATATTATCCATCGTCTAGTAAATATAAAACGTAAAACGACGTTTCGGAGATGAGACTCTATCTCCGTCTTCAGGTTCCTACTCAGTTGAGCCCTCTAGATAGAGCTAATCCCTATCTCCGGAACCTGAAGACGGAGATAGAGTCCCATCTCCGAAACGTCGTTTTATGTTTTATATTTACTAGACGATGGATAATATCCAAAAATTTTATTCAATTGACTCTTCACCATCGTCAAGAAGTTTTAGATTTGAAATTCAAATGTATGTTTGTAATTATTGCCAGTGATTAAACCACACATTCCGATTTTTAGGGTGGTATCCGAAATGAAGGTACATGCATATGTAAATCAGGATTCCATTATGGCTCGTATTAATTACGTTTAGTCGAGTTTTCTGCTGTAGTCTAGTGTACAGGGTTATTCTTAATTCCCTGAAACATTACAAAAAATCGCTGGTCTTCAGTGGTGCAATGGATGGTAACATACGACATGCGGATAGAAAGAAACTCTCCAAGTTTATTTTACATACCTCATAAATGCTCTACGTGTCCGCCCTTTGTGACGCGGCAGACTTCAAGCCCATAATCCATTTCTGTCCATAACCGCTGAAGCATCTCACGATCGGTTTGTGAGATGGCAGCGATGATTTGTCTTCGCAATTCATGCAGATCCCGTAGCAGAGGCGGTACAAAGACCTGGTCCTTAATATACCCCCATAAGAAGAAATGACATGGCGTCAGGTCAGGTGATCGGGGTGGCCAACGAAGCAGCCATGGTCATAGAGCATTTATGAGGTATGTAAAACAAACTTGGAGAGTTTCTCTTTCTATCGCCATGTCCTATGTTACCATCCATTGCACCACTGAAGACCAGCGATTTTTTGTAATGTTTCAGGGAATTAAGAATAACCCTGTATTTGTGGCTTTAACGTCGTGTAGCAGAGTCCTTATAGAGAAGCTAACGGTGGATCATGTCGTCAAGAAATTCGCCGACTTTTGAGGAACCTTCATTACCGTGTTCATGACAGTCGACCTTTGTTCTTATCCTGAGGCACATGACTCCACCTGATCGGTAAATTCTTATTCTTGACTCGTCACTCTGTGTATCAATTGTGTGCTTAGAGACAAAGCACGTACAATGTATTTGTCGAGGGAAATATTCGCAGATTCTCGAAGACGAATGCATAGAAAGCTGGAACATCGTTGAACAATCGTATCGAACAGATGCTTATATTGTACCTTATATTGAGGATTCACTATGCCCTGATCTTGTGTTCGCTTGAATATCACCGCATTTTTATCTTCTAAAGTTGTAATCTCTGTCGGTGAGTTTGTACATTTCTCAGTGTGACACTTACAAATGTGTTCTGCAGTTTTGTTGAAAACAAGGCCGAATTTGAAGAATTATCTCCGGAAAATTCTTATGTGTGTTAGCTCGTTATTACGCTCACCTGAGACTTGACTTACTCGTATTGCGAATAACAACACATTTTTGAGCAGATTATTATTATTATTATTATTATTCCATCCATTCACCATTTTATAGGGAATTTACTTCGAAGTACCCGAGACAGACCTTGTCCTTAAGGTACATAATGCAGCAGCTATTTCCGAAATACATTTCGTTTCTAATAAATGTTACATATATTATATAATTTTATTGTTAGATATGACTAAATATTTTATGAAAGCGTCTTTCGAATGACGTATGAAAATCCTAAAATGGCGGTTTTCTGAAGTTCCCTGATGTCGTGTTCGCCCGGGATGTTGGCCAAATATTTTCTGAGTGACTTGGAGACAGTTCCTGTCGCTCCTATAATTATCGGGATTACTTTTGATTTCACTTTCCACATTCGCTGTATTTCAATGAGAAGGTCCTTCTATTTCAAGATCTTCTCAGTTTCCTTCTTAATTATATTTCTGTCAGTCGGTATTACTATGTCAATGTTTCATATTTATTATTTCTCTAAATGCTGTCGGCGTCCTCTGATTTCTGTGATTTATTTCTAAAACAATATCAATTCTTTTCGAAGTAATACCGGCATGAGATGTTGAGTTGTAAAGTCTAAAATGGTGTTGCAAATTACGGATCATTCCAGAAGCTGAAATTTAAAGATAAAATTAAATAGCAGCTTGGGGAAAGACTTTTGTATCATGTTACATTTATACTTACTGGTTTATAGCAGCGAACAATACGACTTGGTAATAATGCAATTAAGGTAGTCGTGAATGCGTCTTCTGAAATTCTGCACGTGTTTGCTAAACGTCGTTCGCGTACAATTACGAACAGCAGAATTTCGAAGTAATTGAACTCACGGTCATTGCCCGGACTCGATCGGCCATCAGACTGAAATCATGTGGCTATTAATTTCAAGAGCTCTCGAAAATAATTGCGACTGACTAAAACACTTTTCTGGTCTCAGATGTAAGTGAACGGTTTCTAATAACTTCGCCTGACACTAGACTGTAAAGGTAATTTTATTAGTCAGTAATGTGGTCCATTTGTATCCAAATGAAAAAGTCATATATAATTACATTTTAAAGTACAAAACAAATACAAATGGGCTCTGAAAATGAAAATCATTATGATTAAAAAATAACGCTGACATAGAAAAGAGATTTATGTTTATTTTAGACACATTTAAAATGCAGTTCTTTATTTCTTTGAGCACAGACTGAATCTTTACATATTTCTCAAAATTCGTATTGCTCACAAATGTGTTTAACCACAATTAATAGGCTTGTACCTTGTAATGTTTCAAGGCACTTCCTCGTGACACACGTCTGAAACTTCAAACAAGAGACACTCATGTTTTGTCACTAAATATTACTAAATTTTGACTAAACCTGTCAGATGTTAGCAACACGGAGCATGATAGCCACGCACCTAAATTCGGTAGCTTTCAACATTATTTGTCTTTAATTAGGGGTTTGCTTGTCTAAAATACCAGTATCAAAACATATCATATGACAGACATACATTTTTAAATGCCCGGTACAGCTTCTGGGTGTGTATGTAAATGCTTTATACAAATTTATTATAATTTCCCAGCGTCAGCCGATGATTAATTTAAAATACAGTGTACAGCATTCCAATCGATGTTCAGATCAGACAGGTTTCAGATTTACGACGTAAAAACACGATGTTCACCTCCCAACGTTTTACTGTTTTCAGCGAACGCCAAATTAAACTCGTCACAAATCTTCGAACCTCCACAGTCAAGACGCTGACTATAAAATCATTTGCTAATAACAATAAATCCACAACAATTCCAGTGACTGGGATAAGGTTTGTTGGCCCCAGCAAAACTTCCTTAAAGCGTTACGTCACGTGAGCAAAGTGGCTAGTGAATTACATTAGTTCTTAGCCGATTAATGTTCTTAACACGGGAACTGCCTGGCATTGATATCACAAGACGAACAACACGGCAATACATCGGACCGTCTTGAGCGCGTGTTCCATCAGCAAATATGGCGGCCGATTGACAGTCAGTTGTTTGTCTCTGTCAACAGCGCCACGAAGCTAGCAGTGGCCATTTTGAACACCACACTAGATTCGCTAATTCCCTAAATGCTAATGCTGACTGTTTAATAGTTTAGTTTATTACGATATTCAAATTGCATTAACTAAATGCATGTTGGGGTGAGTTTTATCGTCAGGGGCAATGCGAGGAAATAAGCAGGAGCCAAAACGTGTTTCTGGAGACTTTCGTAAAAACAGGTTTGGTGCGATTATTTCGTTAATGATTTGGAGCACGATGAAAATCGATTTTCTCTCGTCCAGATGAGACTGGAGTGTGGGGTTAATTTTCATAGGAACTCTGCATCCTCAGCTACAAGATGATGTAGAAATAAAAATAAATAATGGCACATGATCAATTGGTACACAACTCTGTCCCAGTGACAAACCAGTTGTCAAGGATTAAGTTGCTACCAACAACTTCACTCTTTGCTACTTCAAGGATTGTGGGTGTTTATCTCACATCCTAAATTTCGATAGTAGAGCAATTATAACACTTTCAGATGACTTATGTAAAGATTAAGACCCTAAGATGACAAACAGGACTGACGCTGTGGCCTTAATACCTCGCCACCAGCGATGATTCAAGGTTCTCAAGCGTAACCTACGCATTGTCACACTTCATGCGTGACAGATGAGCCACGGTAGTCCAGCGGTTAGAACGCTGGCCTTGTAATCCTGGGGTCTCGGGTTCGAATTTATAACTTGTGTTGGGCAAGGCCGTGGTCTAGGCAACACGGAGTTTTCCTCCGTGGCATCCCAACAATTACTCCATTCACACACAGAAGAAGGCAATGGCAAACCACTTCTGGATCATCTGCCAAGAACGTATATGAACAGGTCCCAGTCCGAGAAGAGAAAAGGATGGAAGGATCCTGTTCATATGGACCTGTCGTCAGACAGAACACTAAATAAATATAAAATGCGTAATGGAACACGAGGATTACTGATGTAACCTCCGCTGAAAGGATTAAGTCAACCAAATTGTTCACCAATCGAAGACAAAGGTTCAGATTTCACTCTGACGCCCCAGACAATAGCCTCAAATACATTTGCTTTAAATATTGTTAAAAACTTCTTTTGGAAATACACGAAGATAAATCCGCAACGTGTTAAAGATTTTGGGCATAATTTTGAGAAATTAGAAATTTGAGCCTATTAGTGAGTCACTTTCGTTGCTCCTACGACGTGTACCACCAACAAGACAGTAAATTTGTGCGTCAAAGGGGGAGGTCTACGACACGACATCCTAAATCATTTTTTTAAAAAGTTCACCCACATTCACTTTATCCATTTTAAAACACCTCCTCAAATCACTCACTCAGGTATGAATTTTCCGGAGTTTAAGTTTCTTTTGTGACACAATCCTCCAATTAAAAAGACGTGTTTAATCACGAAGCTGCCACCAATTTGTCGTATACACACCTCAGAGGCGGTGATATTAGAGGTGGGTGGAGACGATGGGTCACCGTATTAATTGAACTATATCTGTAATAATATGAACGAGTAATCTACAATAAATATTTAAATGAGTTTATCCAATTAGGGTTGCACAAACTAACAATATGCCTCTGTAGTAAACAACGTATACAAGTATAAACCTTAAAACCTAAACCAATAAAACTTATAACCCATGTTCAACTAGAACCAGTGCCTAACTTCAAGCTACTTTTTCAATTATTCAGAAATATTCACTGACTTCGTATTTAGTGACAGAAACTGTGATGTACAGCTTCTTGGTTAGTGTTGGTTTCCCAGCTGCCTAATTTCTGCCTCTTTTGTGTTAATTCAAAATAGTTCAGATGTCTGGGGCGTCAGAGTGAAATCTGAACCTTTGTCTTCGATTGGTGAACAATTTGGTTGACTTAATCCTTTCAGCGGAGGTTACATCAGTAATCCTCGTGTTCCATCACGCATTTTATATTCATTTAGTGTTCTGTCTTACGACAGGTCCATATGAACAGGATCCTTCCATCCTTTTCTCTTCTCGGACTGGGACCTGTTCATATACGTTCTTGGCAGATGATCCAGAAGTGGTTTGCCATTGCCTTCTTCTGTGTGTGAATGGAGTAATTGTTGGGATGCCACGGAGGAATACTCCGTGTTGCCTAGACCACGGCCTTGCCCAACACAAGTTATAAATTCGAACCCGAGACCCCAGGATTACAAGGCCAGCGTTCTGACCGCTAGACCACCGTGGCTCATTTGTCACGCATGAAGTGTGACAATGCGTAGGTTACGCTTGAGAACCTTGAATCATCGCTGGTGGCGAGGTATTAAGGCCACAGCGTCAGTCCTGTTTATCATCTTAGGGTCTTAATCTTTACATAAGTCATCTGAAAGTGTGATAATTTCTCTACTATCGTAATTTAGGATGTAAGACACTGTAGGTTTCCAAATAAAACAGTGGGATAAGGAAATGGGACTCTGCCCCTGAAAGGTTTTCAAAATCCGAATTCAGTTTTGGAACAAGAGATCATCAGAAGTGACTGAAGAAGATTCTCAGGCGTCAGTGAATTTCAAACGCCGGTTTTTGTCGAAGTTTCTTCGCCGAGAAAACTTCTTCGCATATTGATAGAAAAATATGTGAATTACATTGCAGTTCAATTATATCAGGATAAATATTTGGATTAACGGCTTCGTAATTCATAACAGTTTCCATTACCCGCAGAAAACATGGCCGGTCGTAATGGCATAAGTTTCTTCAGAGATTCTCTGTTTTAGGTTGAGTCTACCGGACGTGTTTGAAACATTTTGCTTTCCAAGTAGCCTCTTTAAATAAGTCGTAAGCCGAAGGTGAAGGTTTACCAAGAAATATCCCCGTAGCGGGAATTTTTTCGATGTTGGGAACACTGTCCTTACTGCGTTCATCGACTGCGGGTAGAATTCGCTGTCTCTCCGTCATTTTTGGAGGCGAACAGCTACAAGGTCAGTGGCGCGAGGGCGTAGCTCTGAAAACAGGAATTCATTCCTCATTTGTACATGTCAGCACTGACAGTCTCATCCTTGAAGAGACGAGGGATACGGAACGGCCTTTTCCTCTCCCCTCGCACGGTTACTCTCTGACTGTGTGAAGCCACGTCAGATGCAGTTCGCAAGGTCCAGCCTCTCCGCACACATCAGTGTTTTGTTTATTCTTGCAACCAGACTCTTCGACTGTCATTGTCAAGCGAGGAATACATCCGGATGTTCATTTACTGGAGAAAGGAGATGCTGACTGTTCTTGAAGCGAGATCAAGGTCGTGGGAGGTGATAATTCGAGTCCCTGAAGGCGATCAACGATGTTTAGAATTTAGAATATTTCATAACGAGGAACTTTCTTGAATTCCACGAGTCACCTGGAACAGTGAAATCTGTGATGGTCTGGGTATGTAGCACGCATGGGGGGGGAGCAAGGGGTTCAGGCATGATTTTGATAGGAACGGCTTCTGGAAAACGACCACTGGGAAGACCAAGAAGTAGATGGGAGGATAATATCAAGATGGGCCTTAGGGAGGTGGGATGTAAGGATGGTAAATGGATGGCGTTGGTTCAGGATCGTGGCCGGTGTTGGACCTGCGGATTCTGCTACCAGGGAGTTAGTTGAGTGCGTCGTTTTTGTTTGGCTGCGTTTTAAATGGTACACGCTCCATATTTCTCAGAAAAGTCGCGTCATAGAAGAAGTACAAGTTTCAAAAAAAAAAAAACATTGGATAAATGACTTAATTTTCCCGTCGGGGCTTTCGTACGATGTTTCAGCTGGTGAAGATTTTTATTTGAAACAATTGAGTATTTATGACAGACTGTACAAAGACGCGTGTTTTGGATTTATAGTAGAATTTTAAGAAGCGTTGGTGTGGGGAATGAGTTAAGGGGGTTCGCGATTGGTCGCACATCTGGCACGATAGGAAAATAATTTGTTTCGTAACCCCCAAAGAAAAGGTTAAAAAAATGTAATTGAGCGCTCCTCAAGGAAGTATTGTTTGGAATTGTAAAGTTGATTAATGTGCGGTCTGCGGCGGACTGTGACAAAGATGAACCTTCTGGCTCCGCAACAAAACACGGGTGAGGTTACTGCAAACCGCAAGAGGCACACTCTGTATATCGCGGTTAGTTCCGCAATTCCCACGCGTCTCTCTTGGCGCTCGTGTTCCGTGCCACAGAAGCGACATTTCAGGGTCGAAGTTGCTCATTCATTTTACGTTGCGTACTTAATCCGTTTATGCACTGGTCACTAACATGAGATGTCCTCAGTAAAAGAAGTGATTTATTATGATTGTAAAGCGGAATTAATGTACGAAGTGTGACAGTCTTCATAAAAGTGTGGCTCATTGTTGAACACGGTGATAAATGCCACCTCCTTTTATCCTGACAGATGGCAGCTGCTGACAGAGGAATGCAGTTAATTTAAACAACAATGAAAATATTACCAAAGTGAGTAGCTTGATGTCATTGTCAGTAATTAATGAACCAGTTATTCATAGATAGACACGATTAACCCAAAATTTATTTCTTGCATATATTCCGTGCAAATACCGCATAATAATAAGTTAACAAAATATATCCCGTAAATGAATACACAAAAAATCGTCCTGTGTTCTTTACAACGTGCATTTAGAGGTATTATGGCCGCCATGTTTGATAGTTCCCACTTTGGCCACCAGATCGTACTATCTCGGTGTCCACCTCGCGACTTTTGTCATCCGCCATTTCGTCATCACCGCTCGTAGGATATTCAAAATTGCGATTGTGAGGTCCCGCTGAATGGCACGGTGTCTATACCAAATTTCATCGAAATCCATCCAGTACACAGACATAATACTTTCTCGCAATACACTTCGTGCGTGGAATGCAATAAGATAACAACAACGGAGGATAATAAGACATTTTAATTTCGTGTCGAATGGAATCCCAAGTTCAGTAAACCTTCTCAGCTTTTCTAGTTCATAATTCAGATGCAAATTTATTCAAGAAAGTTTGGCACAGTCATGATTCCATTGTTGTTTCTGCTGTGTAGTCATGCTATCAGATACGAACCGATTAAGACAGCTTGCAGCGTGTAAGTTGAAGTGATGATTCTGCATGACAGAACACAACACTTAAATTGCAGTATTTCTATAAAGCAAACATCCACGAAGCCGTGAAAACATTCCTGTACACAGTCAGAGAGCTTGCCTGTTCTTTACTTTCACTAAACTAAATTGAGGCTATCTGGTGCCAACTTCTTCGCAGTTCGTGAAATGTTAAGCGGAGTTTCAAACCAAAATCTCGTATATTTTAATGAATCAGCACAAATATTTTAATACAACATTGATCCTTGTCACGAGTTTTGCTAAACGTAATGTTGATCGTCGAGAGGTGGGTTGGCGGGGGGGGGGGAGTCCGAAGCAAAGTCAACAGACTGTCAGAAATCCTCGCGGATTCCCACGGCTGCACACGGGCAACTCACACATTTGTTAACAGCAATAATTCTTTTCTGAGTAGCGGACGAATACAGTGTCTGGGGCCAAACAGTGCGTTTCGCAACCAAACGCTTTATCGACATAAGAGTTGAGCCAAGCCAATAGTTCGATCGGTGCACCGAATGATCTGTCCCATGTCCCCAGAATGTAATATTAGTGTGCGTTATCTAATTTTGGTAATCTAAACACGCCTGTTAATAATATTCAGTCAGAGTGACTTACATTTGATGTCATTACCAGTGACTGTCGTCTCGGGTTGTTTGTAGCTGAGACTATACGTCGAATCATTTCAGATGTGTGTCTGATGATTTGATGATGACTGTGCGTTCCTTGAGATATATTATTCATGGCTGGAAATAAATTTTAAATCAGATTCGTTGTTTATTTAACGATGATTCACTGTGTCAACGAAATAAGTTGTACCTACGTGTACTTCTCTAAAACTATAAAGCAAACAAACGTTTAAATGTGTCCACTTGTCAATTTAAATCCTTATGGAAAGATAAATAATACTTTTTTTTTTACAATTTTCAATGAAAACTTCCTTCAAATGTCTCTTTAGATTTTCCGTCATCGTGGACTGGCTACTTCATAGTCTTAAATGCAGTCAGCCTCTGGTTTAAAGCTTAAAACAATGATTCATTTATATTTTTCTGCATTTTCATTTACTTCAAAAGAGTTACAGTTATTAAAATAAACTTATAGGTCTAAGAATTTGTCGAATTACACACCGAAGTGATCAGACTATGTCAGTGGTATTCAACCTTTTTTGTTCGCGTACCCCCAGATATAATCTCTCTTCAACTTTTTATCACCAAAGTTGTTGGTGTATAATTCAAGTTATACGTAATATATAATCTACATCTAAAATAAATTACATTACTGATTATTCAGTGTTTATCATAAAATAATATAATTTTTTTTAAATTTCACGTACCCCCTAAGATGTCTTCGCGTACCCCCAGATATAATTTCTCTTCAACTTTGTGCCCTCAAAGTTGTTGGTGTATAATTCAAGTTATACATAGTATATAATCTACATCTAAAATAAATTAAATAAATTATATTACTGATTATTCAGTGTTTATCATAAAATAATATATATATTTTTTTTAAATTTCACGTACCCCCTAAGATGTCTTCGCATACCCCCAGATATAATTTCTCTTCAACTTTGTACCCCCAAAGTTGTTGGTGTATAATTCAAGTTATACATAGTATATAATCTACATCTAAAATAAATTAAATAAATTATATTACTGATTATTCAGTGTTTATCATAAAATAATATATATATTTTTTTTAAATTTCACGTACCCCCTAAGATGTCTTCGCATACCCCCAGATATAATTTCTCTTCAACTTTGTACCCCCAAAGTTGTTGGTGTATAATTAAAGTTATACGTAGTATATAATCTACGTCTAAAATAAATTAAATAAATTACATTACTGATTATTCAGTGTTTATCATAAAATAATATATATTTTTTTTAAATTTCACGTACCCCCTAAGATGTCTTCGCGTACCCTCGGGGGTACGCGTACCCCAGGTTGAAAACCACTGGACTAGGTTATTTATCAATGCGCTTTCGACAGTATAGTGTAGGTTTACACGATCTGAAATTATGAGTATAGATGAATTTTCAAAGCAAGCTGTCGTGGCCCATTTAACCATCTCATCACACAACGTCTGGGTAAACAGACTGTGGAAAATATAAACTTCCTTTCTAGAAGCTGTTTTTCAACTGAGATATGAACCCTGAACCTTCTCGGTCGAGGTCATTGGTTAAAGAAGAGACACGTGACTTCAATTGGCATCACCGATTGTGCGAGTGTCGTCTGTCTTCCGACTTGTACGTCGCCTGGGCTCAGCGGGTGTGGATGCCAGTCACAATTACGTACGCGTAGCAAGTGTCTTGACCTCGACTGCGCATGAGCGAGCCGTTTCAACGGGATTCCTTTCGTAGTGTTGCGGGTAAGGGCGAAGGAGGGGAAACTGACTTTCGTAAATAAGACAAGATCGGATTCATAACGAAACAGGCCCTAACAATTGTTACCGATTACGTTCCGACTTTAATTATGGCTCACGCTTGATTCCGATACGCGTACAAAATTACAAGTTGTATTAATGTCATTCGCGGGGGATCCCCAGAATGTTAGAACAGCAAATATTCTGATTTTATTTTTAAATTTCGAAATAGGTCGTAACTCTTTCAAGCATCGTCTGGGGAACCAACTATTCATATTACTGATTTGTATCGTCATATCCAGAGATATAATTATGGTAGGCCACGACCACTTTGCAAATAATTGTGTACTCACGATTCAAATTTTCTTGTCACTCAACACTTTACACAGCGTCTGGAGTTGAAACAGTGTCGTTAAATCACCGAGAACTGTGGAAGTAACACTTATTCTGAGCTCTGTTTACAGTAGGTTATTTGAGTGAGACTGACTTACAAGTGGCTAGTTGAGAAATGGATTTTTTCTAGGAACGTATTGGACTGCGCTGTTTTCCTCGTGGGTTAGGCCTGCGGCGATGAGACAGAGTTCAAGTCCGTAGATGCGATATGAGTAACTTAAGGTAAGGAACGCGTAACTGAAGACTTCCCCGCTGCTGATTGGTTGCCGTGTGCATTCAAATGTTTTACGTGTGAGCAAATCCGAATTCAAAGTGGGAACCGCGGAAGGCATGTCATCACGCGCCTCCGATGTGTTGGCGGTCAGTTAGCTGTTATCGATGTCCTTTCTGAAGCTGTTACATAAATCCGATCACGAACCATAGGTCACAAAACGCATGTGGCTACTGCGTGCAGGAAGGACACAGGACGTCTCGTCGTGCCCCGTGTTCAAAAACCTAACCTAAACATTAATCCACTTCAGCTGATTTCATCATTAGACTGATAGAATACAGTTAATATAAATAGAGTAAAACTGTGTTCTGAAGTTGGTAACATGTGCCTGCCTGCGCCTCTGTCCAAAATAAGCTAGAAACGTTTCCAAATGTGCGAGCCTGAATCTTACAACAGTTACAATTAACTTCCTGGATTCCTGGAGGAAATTTAAGGGGCCCATGGGCGCAAGGGGGCGGGGACTGATGGTCAGGTGACCGACCGAGGTTGTCCCTGAAAATACTGCGAATCAACCAAAAGACCAGTATCTGACTATACTTCTTAATCTGTACCGTCAATAATAACACAAAGCCGTTCTGTCAGTACACAAAACATGAGTGGAAAATACATTCCTTTCCCCGACGCATATCACATCCTCATGCGTTCTTCCCAGCGTACAAACTTTTTAAAAATTTTAAAATGTTCAAAAATTGTAAACACGTAATATTTTAATTTTTTTTCGAAATTTTTAGAATCCAGATTTAAAAATGTCATTATTCCCACATTCGAAATTCCAGCATTTAAAATTAATAAACATAACCTAACCACAACTCTGTTGATCAAAACTAAACAAACCTAACCTAACCTCACCTAACTAAACCTAACGTAACCTAACCTAATCTAACCTAAACTAACCTAACCTAACCTAAACTAACCTAACTAAACCTAACCTAACCTAATCTAACCTAACCTAACCTAACTAAACCTAACCTAATCTAATCTAACCTAAACTGACCTAACTAAACCTAACCTAACCTAAACTAACCTAACTAAACCTAACCTAACCTAATCTAACCTAACCTAACCTAACTAAACCTAACCTAATCTAATCTAACCTAAACTGACCTAATTAAACCTAACCTAACCTAACCTAAACTAACCTAACTAAACCTAACCTAATCTAACCTAATCTAATCTAACCTAACCTAACCTAAACTAACCTAACTAAACCTAACCTAATCTAATCTAACCTAACCTAACCTAACTTAACCTAACCTAACCTAACTTAACCTAATCTAATCTAACCTAACCTAACCTAATCTAACCTGACCACGATCTCTTCCGTTCACATTTTAGGACTAAAATACAAGCATTTGGCATCGCCTGACGCATGTAAACCTTAAATTTAGTGAGCCATGTCTGTCTGTCTGTCCGTCCGTACAAAACAACTAGACCAATCACCCCTATTTCTTAAGTCGTACTGATACTGATGTATCGTTTATCACTTGCATGCATTTGGACCGATGTAAATATACCAGGACAGGCGTACCAGAAGTATGTGTTGAGGACTTGTTCCTCGGTTGTCCAGTCTCACGCAGGTTTATAACGTGGTTAAATAGAACAATAGCAACATGTATTGTTCGTACCGGACTACACACATAAGTTCCTCGAAATTTTTGAATTGTTAATAAAATATTACAGATTTAATTTGCTACTACAAAAATCACGTGGTCTTAATGTCTTCTGTGGGTAATGCCAATCAGTATCGATACTTCACAAGGCGCGTCAGCTGTGGTGGTACGTGTGGGGCCATAAGATTGAATTCTGGTATAATTTCTCCTTCTTGGAGCCCCCGTCTCATTATTTTACACGATACAACTGATCACTGTTGCCAAAAATTTTCTATTTACCGAAAATCTTGCACTTTACATTATACGCCACTGTTGCAAGTGGCGCTAGTGTCGATCCCACCTCAGGAGTTTGTTCTTCCGCCACGTTGGTAGTACCGATTTAAGTAAATTGAAGAGTACGGTCTTAGGATATTCACCAATGGCATAACGTCTATACGAAATTTCATCCAAATCCGTCCATCGGTTCTCGATTTGTATCGTGCGGAGAGACAGACATTACACGACATTTTTACACATCTTGCAAAGAATGCATAAGAAAGAGTTCAAAAACAAATGACAGTGAAGAAAGGAATAATTAAATACGTGGATAGCAGAATCTAGGTCTGCTGAAGTCCTATGTTCAGTGGAACACGTTAAGTTCTGTCGCACTCTACAGTATGGACTGAATTTGTAGTGCTTTATAGGTAATATTAACACGTTTATACCTTTCAGTTAATGACCATTAGATGTTCCACGCGCTGATTAAGTACATCTCAACCAGTTTTTACTTTAGACAATTATGACTTCTGGAATTAGCTTTGCAATATTCTCCTGTACACACATTTTGTGTTCGCTCCCAAGAGTAAGTAATCCTTGTTACTGACTGATCCTAAAGCCGTACTCTGATTTGACAGGGAAAAGGTTTGATATCAAAAGCCAGTTTCTGATTGGCCGAATGCTTTAAATTTAAGTAAAGTAATAATAAGATGGTAAAGTTGCGTCATATTGTGATATAATAAGTATATATTAAATCTTGTCCGTCTAATCACAAAAAATTCTTATTAAATATTAAAATATTACAATAATTAACATTTAAAATATTTAAAATATATCAAATGATGTTCTTTATCGAAATATTCGATTTACATTATAGTCTAATGTAAATCGAATATTTCGATAAAGAACATCATTTTATATATTTTAAATATTTTAAATGTTAATTATTGTAATATTTTAATATTTAATAAGAATTTTTTGTGATTAGACGGACAAGATTTAATATATAAAGTAATAATTGAAAGTTAGTTTGAAATGGATGCGACTTAGTTCCACTTATGCACTAACTGGACTCACACGATGACGCCAGCCTCGAAGGCGCTCCCATGCATTTTGTGTCCGTTACTTTAAACTCGATGGGAAAACAAGACAATGAATGCAATTCATTTGAACACGTCCGCTGGTAACTTAACCTTGCCCGGGCATCGAAGGAAAATCTACGCTTTGTCAGCTGCGAGGAGATTCGTCATATTATATTGTATAGTTTCTGTTAAAATGTATTCATATATTTTGATTTTGGTTAAAATCGGACTGTAATAACGGATATATTACATGAGAACTTGCTCGCCTCTCGAAAACAACTCGCACTTTATTTATAGGAGCGAAAAGGTTTTTAAAGAAGATCGTATAAAAATTAAACACGTATTTTGTTCCCACTAAGTCTTACGGCTTTGGAGATGTGGTTACTTCTCTACGTTGAAGGATTTGTTTAGACAAGGTTACAAGGTTAGTCCGAATAAATAACGTGTTATTGGTGAGTTACTAGCGTAAAGAGCTCGAGGTGTCGTGTTTTTGTCTCTTACAAAGGACATCTGTTCTGATGTGTGTCCAGATACACGTTTCTTTATACACGGTTCAAACACATTTCCTAAATCGCGTTTTTATTGGTAGTAGGTGTGAACGTTTTACCGTCTACGATTGCATCGAATTTTCTCATAAGCTTCGAGTTACCTTACTTTACGATGACAAATATCTTCCATTAAGGTAGTCTTACAAGTGATTCCTCGCAGCTGCAAGCAAGTACGTTATCGAACCGCATTTCGCAGGTGTCCCATACACACATTCAGTGTATGAAATAAGGTCATTGTAATACACGAAACCATTCAATACATGATCATTAGCACTTAGTTAATTAGCGATTCTAGTATACGTGTTCAAAATAGTCACCGTTAGTGTAGCCCGGAAGTATGATCGTGTTACTTGCCAGAGGGAAACATTTTAACTGACGTGACCCTGTAGGGTGTGAGGCTCTGGAAGTACTTAATATTGTTCGTGGAGGAACCTGTGAGACCTTGGGAGGGGGGGGGGGTTACTTATGTATAACTGCTCTAATCAACTCCCGAAGCAAGGACCAAGGCGCAGAGGCTTTCAGCCGAAGGGATCCCGCCTTCTCTGGGTTCAAATCCCAGAGATTCATCCAACGCCAAAAAGGACGTATTGCCTGACGGGATAACCTCTCATCAGCATCCAACAGACCCTAGTTTGAACAGTCGAGGCTACCGCCATGACTAAACCCCCGTTAACGTAAACAAATTCCTGTTTTAGTTATAAGGCTCTGTTTAACATTTCCAGCAATGCGTTTCGTACGCAGGAATGGTGTTAAACCTAGCGAGGGACGGCGTCTTACGCCTGCGCAGGACTCCGCCCTTAGTTAGCTTTTTGGTTGGTCGAAGCAAGGAAGTGTTTGTTGAGGGACGCGGCTGGACTTTGCTCTCAACGAGCACCGAAGCCAAGAACGTCCCATGGGATTAATCGCTGATTGTCCGGCAGACCTCGTGTTATCCACCGTCTGTCATCGTAGTCCAACCCGCATTACAGAACTCTGGAGAGATGAAGGGGGTACGTGGACGGTTATAATTTGTTAGTGGCGCAGTTGACAGCGGCGAGCAACTGATTCACACGGTTAATGTTCTATATTATAAGTACACATCATTTTTGAACACCCTGTATAGCAAGAAGTAGAACTGTCGCGAAACTGGTAGTCGCCTGTAAGTGACTTGCGCATTGACTTGTGACGACAAACAACCATCACAGCCGTCGACCAGTTTTGATTGAGGACTGTCACTCATAAATTTGAACGCAACTGTCACATCCCGTCTCCCTGTTGGTACTGCATGACTCACGGCCAATAGCTACACGTTTCTGCTGATAAGAATCAAGTATCGTTATTTATTTATTTATTTAGTGTTCTGCCTGACGACAGGTCCATATGAACAGGATCCTTCCATCCTTTTCTCGGACTGGGACCTGTTCATATACGTTCTTGGCGGATGATCCAGAAGTGGTTTGCCATTGCCTTCTTCTGTGTGTGAATGGGATGCCACGGAGGAAAACTCCGTGTTGCCTAGAGCACGGCCTTGCCCAACACAAGTTATAAATTCGGGCACCGCCGGGAATCGAACCCGAGACCCCAGGATTACAAGGCCAGCGTTCTAACCGCTAGACCACCTCATCTTATTATTATTTAGTGTTCTGTCTGACGACAGGTCCATATGAACAGGATCCTTCCATCCTTTTCTCTTCTCGGACTGGGACCTGTTCATATACGTTCTTGGCAGATGATCCAGAAGTGGTTTGCCATTGCCTTCTTCTGTGTGTGAATGGAGTAATTGTTGGGATGCCACGGAGGAAAACTCCGTGTTGCCTAGACCACGGCCTTGCCCAACACAAGTTATAAATTCGGGCACCGCCGGGAATCGAATATATAAAACAATAAAATAAAAAGATGGATGTCTTCTGGGCTGTTGCGCCTGGTATCCTTGGAGAAATTTATCGACGTTTCAGAGGTCCTTGCTACCTCCATCATCAGGGCCATGACAGGAGTACAGTCAACTTCACAAACGTAAGTATTTAAAACATAGGGGTGCACAAACGACATTTCTCATCCTTATATTGGCAGGTTGCGATTCTTAAAAAGTTTGGTACAATCCGACGATAGAGTACAGTACGAGAGGAAGACGTTTTTCATGTTCCTGGATTTCAGACAGAACTTGGAGTCGTTACTGACGACGACCCAAGAACGCGTATTTACGTCCTTGTAGCACTGAAGTGTGTAACAGTTTAGTTCGGGCAAAGGCAGGCATTTGTCTCCCGCTTCCTAGCGACGGTGCCAGAGAAGTCGCTTTTAATATTCGGATCAGATCTGCGGCAAACTCCGCCCCACGGAGCTGACTGCTGGCTTCGGCGTTATACGAGGGCCAGTTGCATGTTCAAATTTGGTGAGGACGGATGCACTTACCCGGCATCGAACTACTGGCGAGCTCTGTTGTGTGTTCGTGCTACCTCGAGGACGTGGTACGTGGGCTGGTTTCGAACACGATGCGTCTATTTTCATTTTAAACTTTGTGTAGGGAAATTGTTGTGTTCGTAAGGTTCGTTTGTCTGCGTTGTGTACGTCTGTGTGCTGTTTGCGCAGAAGAAATAGCGTTCTTAGTCAGATACATTACCAGTTTTAACATTGTCTCATTGGGCATACTCTGAATTGATTATTTTGTCGCGAGAATTGGCAGTTCATATAACAAATTTTCTTTACAGTTTTCATCATTGTTGGCAGTCCACTTTGCAGACTCTCAACAATGCATGTTACGGATTTTCCCATTATTGAGTTTTAATACGTGAAATCAAAAACTTGTGTTGATCTGAAATGTATCGTTAACACAGGCCTGCACATATACACAAACAGATATGCATGCATTCATCACACATGCGAGACTTTGTATTGGGGTCATGTCAGTATACTTATTGACTGTACGGACGTGGTTCGATTCCCGGAAGGGCCACAAGTTCTGCCCGGCCGAAGATCGTCTGAATATTATTTATGAATTCAGTCCGTACCGCGAAGAAAACACTACACCTCACCATTACGAAAATCAGCTGGTTAACCCTTTGAAGCCGAAGCTCGTCTTCATAATATTTTACGAATCCAGACCGTACCGCGAAGAAAACACTTCACTTAACCATTAGAAGTCTAATCAGGCGGTACCACATAAGATTTAACATCCCGGTCAAAGCCTTAACGATAAAACACAAACACCAGTAGGTTTCAACAATTTCTGACAGCTGAACATCGGTCTGCGACTCACGTTTTAAATCCGACCAATCATATTACACAATCGCACTGCGTCGCCGCGAACTGGCCGTCTGTCCACTCTGAATGCGCAGTGCAAACAAAATACCCTAGCGTACGACAGATGTTGTTTATGCGGAGCCGATGAGGTGCTTAATGGAAAATCAAACAGTGGCTTCCGTTTCGGTTTAACGTCACGCGTACTTCAGATCGCTTCACGTAACGAAGCAACAGTTAATGTAACGTGTTAGGTATGTAGGATCGAATGTGTATTCGGTATGACACTTAGGTGTTTTCATATAGGGTATTGGCTGTTGTGACGATTTATAATTGAACTCCATTCTTCAGGACAGCTATTGTTGTAGATGGCGCACAACATTTAGTCACGGAAGTGTTTTATAAGATGCTGAAAGCAGTAAAGTGGTAGCATGCAGTTATATACTTCCTGTGAAGAACCGAGATACTTCAAGTGTGGCTCCTTATGAAAACTACGAAGTGAGTAGGAGGTGGGGAAGACAGGTTAATTTCTCATACTTAATGTCTTGTCTGCCCCTCCCTCGCTCCCTCCCTCGCCGTTGATAGCGTGGTAACCCACGAACCCCCTTTTTGAGACATAGAAAAGTGTAGGCTAACTGTCGTCATGGTAGCGGAACTCACAAGCATTGCCTCTGCTGTTGCTAACAACAACAGCCACAAACAAGTGACGCACGCGCCTCGCTGGATACAGGCGGCGACGAAACCCAGCGTTCACAGGTACCAGTGCTCGTCGGACCAGCCCATGTACACGACGGTCTCGAAACCAAAAGACGCCAGCGAATCGACAGGCCGAGGGAACGGGGGGGATGTAGCGGGGACCACGGCAACGGACCCCGTGGGACTCCTGTCCAGACGAGGGATTGTGGGGCTCGTGGGGCCGTACCGCGCTAGCAGTGACGGGTTGGACGCGATGGGGACCCGCGATCAGAGGGCGAGCACGAGAGGAAGTGAAGGGAGGATTTTCGTGCTACGAGACGAAGAGCTAGTGGAAGAGGGCGACTACAACGAGCCTTCGCGAGTGTGTCTAGCAGAAAATTCGAGGAAACGGCTTCCTGAAGATGGCAGTGTTTCGGATGCAAGTCCGACTCCGGGAAGGGAGAACTGGAAGCTCCGAGAGGGAAAGAACTTGACGGGAGACGCAAGGGGTGAAGCGGGGGAGAGGGGAGGAGTGTCCCTGACGGACGTGTGGCACAAGGACTGGGACGGTAAGTCTTTTGTTTGTTTGTTTGTTTAATTTTTGAATGTCTCATCTGTGCTGAAATGTAAATTACGTCAGGCACGATTCTCGCTGTTTTACGTGTTTCTACGTGTTGTGTGTGTTCTGTGAGCGATCTCTCGCTACGCCATGTCAAGTCATCTCGATACTAATCGATTTACCACTCGCTGTCAAAATGTAGAAGTGTTGTTTACGTTTAATTCCAAGATCGGAAATTAAGCAGAGTTTTTGTCGTATCACGACGGTGCATTAAGTAAATTAATGAGTTTTCACAGTCGTTTGGGCCCAAAACAATAGGAATTTTGTTCACCCACCACAAATATGAAGAAGGAAATAAAACCAGTTGCCGAAACTGCTTGATCTCAATTAACAGAACGGACTCAGAAAAGTAGTGAATTCCAGAGAATAAAATGATTTGTAGGAATTTAGGTTTTCATGTTGGCAGGTCTGAAGATGGCTGTCTTCTGGGTTGTAGCTCCGTGTAGTCTGGTAGAAGTTTACCGGCATTTCGGAGGTCTCTGTTGCTTCCATCATCAGGGCGATGACCTTGGTAAACTTCTACCGGACTACTCCGCGCTACAACCAAGAAGACGGCCATATTTATACACGAGTTTTTCCTCCTGACATCTCTCTGATTCAGAATCAACTTCTAAAGCAATCAATAAGTGGGATTCATTGAGTCTGAAATCGGTTATACGTCCTCTGGCGAAATTCGTGGTCCAGTGGTCGTATTCTGAAGACCTGATGTTCAAAACTCGGTCCTGAAATTGGCTGTTTTGGCGAAGAGGCTTTGTGAAATTATTGAGTAGGCAGATTCCGCCAAAAACATTTCAAATTAGGACACAACCGCTTCGTTCCACATCCATTTCTGTTAATTAATCACTAATCATTTCATGATTTGATGTTTTATAATCTGAGATTTTGGGATCGTCGGAAAGTATAATGAAGCAACGTTCTCGGCCGTCATGTAGGGGACTGGATTCGAACCCATAATCTGTGTTTTCATTAGGCTCAAGGCTGGCGCGGGAAATTTGATCTAAATTCATTTGTTCACGAACTACAGGAGCGTCACGTGACCCCATTGAAGTTAATCGCGTCGTATTAAGGTACATTTTTCTGAAGGGGTACAAAACCCTTTAAGGTCGTGAAATCTGACGTATTTTTTTTTCATAGCTACTTATATGTAAACAGTTTTTTTTCGAAGGAGACTGATTTTTTACGTAAATACGTCTATATTTTAGGGTCAGTGTCATTTTGCGAAAAAGGGAAACGAAAAAGTTTAACTTCATTGTTATGTTACCTGGGAAACAAGCAAAGTCTTAATCAAACTTTACTCAATTGTAAAGCATGTATAAAGGAAATATTTAGAATAAAGCCAATATATAAACTTCCTTTCCGTATAGACGTATTTACGTCAAATTCTCCGGAACCGTGGTTCCACTGACAACTTTTTAAACGACAGTTCTTCCTTGTGACGTCAGTCTGCCACCGAGACATGCGTTCATCAAACAACAGAAGACTTGGGCCGTCTTAAGTATTTCTTAAGTAAAACACGTAGGTATCTCTACGTGCAAATCCACACGTGTCACACCCTATGAGACCAAGATGGACGTCTTCAGAACGTCAAGCGCTTATTCGCTCGAACATAATTCGCATTTCTGCCACATCGGCGCTGTTAAATGTCGTGTGGATCATGGCCCCCAGTGTTTTGCCAATCACACCGACTTTCGTAGGAAATGGCCTGTTTATTAAACGTTTTAGAAGTAAAAATCAGCCACGGTAACGCCATTAAGAATAGGAAGGCTTAGAATTTGTTACGCGAAATGACGTCGGGCGTTGGATTCTCGGGACATTTTGAGTGCTTTGTAAAGAAATGGAAATCCAGGAGAACAGCCGAGCATCGTGAGTGCAACACACGGTAATGGCCGGAGGATTGGCAGTGAAGCTCGCTGGGTCTGCAACGCATGTAATGAGCAGTGGTTACCGATATTCTGACACGGACGGCTGTTTCCAGAAACAGACCGGAGCAAGACATTCACCAGCTGAGGAAGGAGGGGACACTTCTGTTTATTTTTTAAGGAAATTGGGTTTAATCCTTAATGATGTGCGCTGTAGCTGTCATTAGATGGCCATTAAATGTTTACCCGCGTAATCGTTTTTAATAGTGTATGTTCAACTTAGGAGAGAAAAATACCAAAAGAAGCACCTAGAATATATATTTAAGAATGTTAACTTATGAAATACATCGGATGATGTTTAATTTTCGCTCTAAACGAAAAAGAGACGCTGCTAGACCACGGAATAAATGGAAGGATCAACTCGAATAATGTTTAGATCCAAAGGCGTGTAACACGTAATTGGATTAATATAGATACGCTGGTGTTACGTTCTGTCACGTAAATTAAGGAGTATTGAAGAACGGAGTGTGTTATTAAAACGGATAATTTTTGTAGGCTAAAGGTATTGCCACGGTGGTCTAGCGGTTAGAACGCTGGCCTTGTAATCCTGGGGTCTCGGGTTCGAATTTATAACTTGTGTTGGGCAAGGCCGTGGTCTAGGCAACACGGAGTTTTCCTCCGTGGCATCCCAACAATTACTCCATTCACACACCGAAGAAGGCAATGGCAAACCACTTCTGGATCATCTGCCAAGAACGTATATGAACAGGTCCCAGTCCGAGAAAAGGATGGAAGGATCCTGTTCATATGGACCTGTCGTCAGACAGAACACTAAATAATAATAAGATGAGGTGGTCCAGCGGTTAGAACGCTGGTTTTGTAATCCTTGGGTCTCGGGTTCGAATTTATAACTTGTGTTGGGCAAGGCCGTGGTCTAGGCAACACGGAGTTTTCCTCCGTGGCATCCCAACAATTACTCCATTCACACACAGAAGAAGGCAATGGCAAACCACTTCTGGATCATCTGCCAAGAACGTATATGAACAGGTCCCAGTCCGAGAAAAGGATGGAAGGATCCTGTTCATATGGACCTGTCGTCAGACAGAACACTAAATAATAATAAGATGAGGTGGTCTAGCGGTCAGAACGCTGGCCTTGTAATCCTTGGGTCTCGGGTTCGAATTTATAACTTGTGTTGGGCAAGGCCGTGGTCTAGGCAACACGGAGTTTTCCTCCGTGGCATCCCAACAATTACTCCATTCACACACCGAAGAAGGCAATGGCAAACCACTTCTGGATCATCTGCCAAGAACGTATATGAACAGGTCCCAGTCCGAGAAAAGGATGGAAGGATCCTGTTCATATGGACCTGTCGTCAGACAGAACACTAAATAATAATAAGATGAGGTGGTCCAGCGGTTAGAACGCTGGTTTTGTAATCCTTGGGTCTCGGGTTCGAATTTATAACTTGTGTTGGGCAAGGCCGTGGTCTAGGCAACACGGAGTTTTCCTCCGTGGCATCCCAACAATTACTCCATTCACACACAGAAGAAGGCAATGGCAAACCACTTCTGGATCATCTGCCAAGAACGTATATGAACAGGTCCCAGTCCGAGAAAAGGATGGAAGGATCCTGTTCATATGGACCTGTCGTCAGACAGAACACTAAATAATAATAAGATGAGGTGGTCCAGCGGTTAGAACGCTGGTTTTGTAATCCTTGGGTCTCGGGTTCGAATTTATAACTTGTGTTGGGCAAGGCCGTGGTCTAGGCAACACGGAGTTTTCCTCCGTGGCATCCCAACAATTACTCCATTCACACACAGAAGAAGGCAATGGCAAACCACTTCTGGATCATCTGCCAAGAACGTATATGAACAGGTCCCAGTCCGAGAAAAGGATGGAAGGATCCTGTTCATATGGACCTGTCGTCAGACAGAACACTAAATAATAATAAGATGAGGTGGTCTAGCGGTCAGAACGCTGGCCTTGTAATCCTTGGGTCTCGGGTTCGAATTTATAACTTGTGTTGGGCAAGGCCGTGGTCTAGGCAACACGGAGTTTTCCTCCGTGGCATCCCAACAATTACTCCATTCACACACCGAAGAAGGCAATGGCAAACCACTTCTGGATCATCTGCCAAGAACGTATATGAACAGGTCCCAGTCCGAGAAAAGGATGGAAGGATCCTGTTCATATGGACCTGTCGTCAGACAGAACACTAAATAATAATAAGATGAGGTGGTCCAGCGGTTAGAACGCTGGTTTTGTAATCCTTGGGTCTCGGGTTCGAATTTATAACTTGTGTTGGGCAAGGCCGTGGTCTAGGCAACACGGAGTTTTCCTCCGTGGCATCCCAACAATTACTCCATTCACACACAGAAGAAGGCAATGGCAAACCACTTCTGGATCATCTGCCAAGAACGTATATGAACAGGTCCCAGTCCGAGAAAAGGATGGAAGGATCCTGTTCATATGGACCTGTCGTCACACAGAACACTAAATAAATAATATATTGTATAAAAATAAGTATCATTTATGTAAAGTCACGCGGTTAGCCTGTCGTAAAATAAGGAAGTGACGTTTTAGACGTCGTAGAAAAAAAATCCCTGGCACCCAGAATGTCCGTCCTCACGTAACGTCGACTACATCGAAGAATTTCGATGACGCCGTCATAATAAGAAGTGGAAGGACGGCTTCGGTGTTAGTCGGATCAGTCGGTCGCTTTAGTTGGGGACTGATTCCGAGCCGACGTCTTGGCTGGTTCACTCAGATGCTGGTTAATAAATGAAAATTGTTTTTGTTAAAGATGAAATATCTACAAACAACATTCTTATTTTCTCAAACAAAGTTGACATGTTAAATTTATTTGCGCTCTGTGCCGCAGAAATGTCTGTGGAGGGGTGCGGGGCTCCTCCGTAAGATTTGTAGGTACATAAGAAATATATATATATATATATATATACATACAGTGTGCCCAAAAATATGTATACACATTTTCAGTGAATGAAATAAAGACATTTTAATAAACTAAAATATTACGTACGTCGGAATTGGCACTTGGTGAATTTGCGAGTCTATTGTGGTGTTTAAAATGACCACCTTTGGCTTCGTAGCGCTGTTGACAGCGGTGAATAACCGACTGGCAAGCGGTCGCCAGAGTTGCTGTTGTGTGCACGTCTTTTTTGGGACACACTGTACAAAGAAAGACGAAAGCTGGTAACCCGTGAGTTTGCTGGGGCCATGTTATGAAATGTGAGTGGGCTAAGATAAATTATAGTTCGCCGTGATAAGTGAGTTACTACCATTGAAGACTGGTATTTGTAAACTGGTTATGAAAGAAAGGGTCCATTTACTATTAAGATGTTTGGAAACGTTAAACTGCGTGAATAAGTATGCAGTATAAAAAGTTTTTTTTTATATCAATGAAGACGTAGCTTAGAAGGAAGGAATAAATTTTACTATTGCTGTAGAATTCAAAAACAAAATCAAATATAAATGGGAGAATATAATTGGTTATATATAATTAAACATTGGGCAATGGGGCATAATTACAGTTATAATAATCAATATTTTATAATTAGCGAACAGCAGCGCTCCACAGTTGTGGACGACAAAAACCAATATCAGGTTTATAATGTACAGAGCTAAACTTTATAAGTGTTTAAAAATATAAATCTTCAGTAACAGTAATTGGTTTGCTATTTGAAATTCTATCACGAAACAGATATTTAAAAAGTAATTTTGTTTCTTGTACGTCCATATTTATCTTAATTAACAGTGTCATATTTAAATAACAGAATTAGTCAGTTTATTTATTAATGTAATAATATTTTCCCCTCAGTCCAGTTAGGCGATCACTGTGTTAGCTTTGATTTAGTAAAATCATTTTTAAATCGTGTTTCCGACTTTGTGTCTCCTGCTCCGTGGAGATCTTTACTAGGAATTTAGACTCTTAACGGAAAACACTGATCCACGAGCTCAGTTACGAATAAGACTCATTTCATTTACCGGAGTTCGTGGCACTGAGGTCAGACCCGTTAGGATGACACGTGGAATTTTTTTTTAACATATTCAGCCTTCAGTTCAGCGTCTGACAACTCTTTATTGATTTCATAAACGAGCATTACCGTCGATCTCTTACAATAGATAACTTGTTATACCGATGTAAGGTGAGACAGCGAAATCCATTGAGCTGTTACTTTCTGATTTCTAAACAGCTGTTCGGACGTCTCTTGCCTGTAATGACAGGAGACTCGAATCTTCTTATCTGATTTTCACGTTTCGGTCTTGTCTTCTTCATGTTCGATTCTTATCATCTGCTTATTTGCCTTTAACCAACTTTCAAAAGGACTCTTGTGTTCTCGCTGAACCCGGTTCGAAGATCATGCCTTTGTAGGTCACTACGAAAAGAAATATTGAAAGTAATGGTTTCCAATATGGCTGCTGCGCGAATGTCTGACGATCCGCCTGTCTGTGTCTAAAACCACGAAAGCTCCTTTAATTTCGGTCAAACTCGTGATGGAAAAAGAAATTTTGTTAATAAAACTTTATTTTGGATTAATTTTGTTGATTTTAAGTACCGAGTTACTTGGTGCTTCATTAAAATTGACATTTGCGTGTGTATTTAAACCCGAATGGAGTTTATTTTATTAAATTTTAATTTCAGGATTTGTAGATTCGAGTATTTTCAAGAAATCAAGAAACTCATTCTTGACACATTTTCTGTTTGTAAATAAAAACACCTAAACCAAAAAATTATACAATTTTGGAAAAATTCAACGATACATTCATCCACTCTTTCCTTCATGTATCACGCAATTCAGTGAAGATTTTCTGTGTCATGGAACCGGCCCACAGACGAGAAATTGTCGATTTGTTTGTCACAGGAGAATCTGGAAAAGTACGCCCGAAGTAATTCTGCCCTCGTACTTCGGTTGTTCAAAGACAATTGACGGCCTGAGCGCGAGATGGTTACATCACGTGACCTGCGCTGGTCCCTCGTATAATCACAGCGATAATACGTGTTTATTATTTATTATTTCTGAAGTGTTTCTCACTCTGACCGTGTACCGGTCCATGATGAAGGAACATTTGCCTTCGTTAGAATTATTGTTACATTCCTTGATTCGAGGATGATTTTGTATGATATTTTCAAAATAAACCAGGAAGTAACCCAGCACTGGTAAAGCGAATTACTACGCCATTGATATCATCTTCAAATTTCCACTCTCTGGAAGATAAATAAGCCATTACACTCCGTGGATCATCGGCGTTCTGGACGATTATAAATGTACAATCCACTGTCACTTTTTAGCTCACAGCTAGAATTACACCATTTGCTTTGTTTCAAACTTTTGTTTAGTACATTTTCTGTTTTTAGATACTTTAAAACATTTCGTTGTGGGCTTTGGGGTAACTCAGACGGAGAAGTGTTTCACTTCTGACTAGATGATTGGGGGTTCGATTCCCGCTTGGCGGCAGGGATTTTTCTTCAAGTCTCTGCGTCAAGTCCGGTCCTGAGGTCCACCCAGACTCGTGATATGACTGACCACGTAACGCCCCTCCCAAGCGACTGAATGGCGCGCATCGGGAAAGTTTTGCCTTTGAATTTTTTTTTTTTTGATTTATTTCGTATTCAGTGTTCGTCTTATTAATTTAATTTTCGGTGAATGTAATAATTATTTTATCTTTTTATATGATTGTCCAGTTTGTTACTTTAATATACAAAGCGAATAATTCTAGGATATTACAAATTTTTGTGAAATTGACAACAAATGACGCATTAGTCATAAATACTGAAGACTTATTAGACAAAATGATTTGCGAAAAATGAATTTTGATGTATTTTTGATGCGTAGGTGGTCATGATTGAACGTTTTAATGTAAATATTTTGAGTTTATTGAAATGTTTCACTCTAATTGACAATTTTAAAAAGGTTGACTCGCGGTAGGCATGTCAGCTTTACTGCCGGGATATATCTTAAACGCACGTACAAATTACGTATAAAATTTTATTTGTAAGGAAGTAATTACGAACAGATGTCTCCGAAATTTTGAGTTTAGGATTTGTGCAGAAAGCAGATAATATTAAAAAGGTGGAACATCACGTGGACTCGATCATATGACCGCGTTCGCTAATGTTTATGCCAAATGGATTTGAGTTTTTATTTTTTAATATTTTAATATTTTCCGTCAAATCACAATTTTAATAAGATAATAAAATATAAAATATTTAAAATATCATTTCACGTTCCGCATCGAATGATCTATTTACAAATCGGAACGTCTCTTGAGTTTTTGTCTTATGAATGCACTGTACCTAAACGTAATGTTTATTTTAGACTATAAATCTCTGCAATTGTGGGCTTTTAAGTAATGCTGTGTTTACAATCTTATGATTTATTAACATTCTCAAATCAAAATTTTATTTACGCTCCTTTTCCGAGTTCCGCCAACAGATGTCAGCGCATTGGCCAAATTGTGTACACATAAAATCCTGTCCCATATCCGAGAACCCAAAAGTAATGCGTCATATGATCTCGTAGAGATTGGCCGACGTTTCAGAGGTGCTTACGACTTCCAGTATGTATTTACCTTTGCTGGGGCAACATGCACGTCTGAAACGTCGTTGACAGAGAAGTCATCCGAGTTCATATTCTTCGCCGTGGGAAACTGATAACCTGCGGTGTCACGTGTGACGTCGTGCCTTCCAGCTGACGTGCCCGATTATATCTGTGTTGGGGTCGCTGAAGGTGCACAAGATGGCGTTTCGATCAGTCCTTCAGACGTGACAATAATTTGAGATTTTTCATTTGATCTCACGTTCCTCAGTTTATCGGCGTTGAAGATAATGACAGGCCTCGTCTTGGCAAAAGATTTCATTTGCACGGGGCAGTAATTTTATGATTTCACAGGACTGTAAAGTGGTGGAATATTTTGAGTAAACTTCCTCATAGACGTGATCGTGTGGAAAAGAAAAATTGTATTTTTCTTCAGGAAATATGATTTCAAAAAAACATAAAATTTCAACTGAACGATTACTTAGTCTTGTTCTTATTCTAGATACAAAATTGCCTGAAATAGAAAATACTCTCTCAGTGGCTATTGAACTTGGTTTCATCGTTTTCATTGCATCAAATAATGAATCCAAATTCTTTGTTCTTTTATTGGTTGTCTCAAATACTGAAAATTCGGCCTTCAGTGTCTTCGGATTTGATATTATTTTTTCAGGTCCCTCAAGAAACCTTCTTTTCGAGCTTTGCCCTGATTAATAGTTCCTCCGTCTCCGATACATTCATCATCGGAATCTGTTTCCATACAAGAATTTGGATATATTCTAGATAATATTTTTCCAGATAACTTAGTAATGTCGAGTTTTGAAGCTAGTGGAAATTCACTAGATTTCTTTGTTGAAATGTTTTGTGGATTTTGCAAATATAGCAAAAGGCTTACCGATCCAACTTGTCTTCTTTCTTGAATTCGTATTTAATAATTTGGAACTAATTTCAGTCTTTAAATTTTTTAGTTCATTTAACAGAAATTTTTACATATTAGTATCTAAAATCGTTTTCTTTTAAATTTTAAAAACCGGTTTTCGAATTTTACAAATTTATCCCAAAAAAAAACCCTGTTTTTAAAAACCGACAAACCCTATTTAACAGGTCCTTGCTGCTTCATGTAGGCTGTATGCAGTTAACACATCTGAAACGTCGATAAACTTCTACCAGACCACGCGGCGTAAGAAATAATAATATAAGGTTCAGGTGTAATTCTGTGAACGAGGAGATGTTAACGCCTTTGCTGTCCAAGTGATGATTAAGGAAAGTTTTCCGACTTTTTGAAGTCTGGTGCGTATTTTAATGTTCAGGCAACTCGTCGAAGTTAACACGTGTTATGTTTGTATAAACAGAGTAAAACCACGAACCTAATTCAAGTGACTTGGTTTTCAGTTACCTTCTCGGGCTACAGAATTGTATTTATTGTTTGAGAAGATTTTTTTAAAAAATTATAACACTCACCAGTACCAAGTTTTATGAATATCCGTTCAGTTAAATACCGACAGTCGGAAATATACACGCGTATTTATTTTGTAAATTTTATCTAGGAATGCATGTAAAAAAAGTTTTTAATTATATATTATTAAAAGTCACTTAAAATGTCTAAATTTTAATATTTACATATTCAAGATCACTTACATACAGTACGGATCGCGCGGATTTGCACCAAATTTGGTTAAATCATAAGACTGTACGCGCGTCAGAGTCCGAAATGACACACATGTGGCTTTCGAAGTGTCACTTGAGAAAAACTGGTACACTCATCGTGATCGCTAGCTGAAGTGAAATCAGCTAAGGTAATTTATATGCTAATGACGCACTGAAGAAACTCTCTCCTTCTCCAGATGCCCCGTCCTTCTATCTTCGCTTTTAACAGCATTTCTCCGTACCTCGTTTCCCTCCAGCGCCGCAGACGACAACAGAATCTCGTCTTCTTGTTTGGAAAAAGGAGAAATGTGGAACGTCGGAATGAGACGCGTGTTCAATAACGAGGCCAGGGCGAGATTCTCTCTGTCTGTGTGTGTGTGCACAGGGGAAACTTCTGTCCGTAATGATCTACATTATTCAACCGTTTGGATGCAGTCTTAAATCGTCACGGACTGAGCTCGGTATTCTGTGATTCTGTGAACGAAAGTTGTCCACTGCGAGAGGTTTTATACATTTCTGATGCCTTACTTGGTTCAAAATAAATATAATTGTTTAAATTTATTGGCGATTGTGATAATTGGTGATTGAAAAACATTAATATTGTTACATGAAAGTTTATAGTGCACGTTAAAGAGGAGTTGTAAATGATAGATTGTTTCTGTTCCTTTAACTGATCGACTTTGTGATTCGTTCTGCAACTTGAGTTTCCAATTTTCCCCACCTGAAGCGCTGCACCCGCGAGTATCGAGTGAACACAGTCCACAACAGTCGACAAAACGGCGTTCCAAAGGAACTTATATTACGACAGTGATTATGAGGAAGGTAAGACATACGAAAATATTTGCTGTTCTTGTAATCATTGCTTGTGAGTTTTGTATAAATGCACCTGAAGATGGTTCATTGAAAACCGAAACATGTCGTGAAAAAGATGATGCTCTAATTGTAAATCGAACATTTCGATGAAAGAGCATCATTTTAATATATTTTAATATATTTTAAATATTTTAAATATTAAATGTTAATTGTAATAATAATATTTTATTATTTTAATATTTAATAAAATATTTTATTGTGATTAGACGGTTATAATTAATCAATTATAAATGCGAATCTAAATTAATTGGATGACGTCACTTCGGGCGTGAAAGGTACTGACAATTTGGCACGCCGCCTGGATTTATGTTTATATTCGTGATTCTTACCTGAACGTGTTTAAGAGTTGGGATGCCCTGTACGTCGTTTTATTTATGTAATATTTATTCTTTAATGTCGTCAGGACATGTAGCACGAATGTCGACAAGAAATAAGCACATTTCGAACGAAAAAGACGATTTGCGAGACCAAGAAGTAGATGGCACTGAATTAAAAATTATTTTAACGCATGGGGGCGTGGCTATGTGATTCGATTCACCTGTCTCGTGACAGGGACCAGTGGCGGGCTCTTGTGTTAAAATTGTGAATGCTCCGTAAATACAAAAAGTCGGAAATTTCTTGAATACCCGAGAACTATTATTAACTTCTCAAGTTTGTTTTTACTAAGACATCACGTTATTCGCAGAAAAAATTAATTCCTGGTGTCATCTGCGACTCTAAATGCGACTGCTATCAAATTATGTGCGTTGAAGCTTTCAAGCTGTAATCTGCTTACTACAGAAGAGATGTCTGTTGGATAATATAATTCCTTTGTCTTCTGGGTTGTTGCGCCGTGTAGCCTGGTAGTAGTTTACCTATGTTTCGGTGGTACTTACTGCCTACATCATCAGGGCGATGACTCATCGTCTGGTGAACTTCTATACCAGAAGACAGCCGTTCTCGGATCCGCCGCCATGAAAACCTAAAATCCTGCGTGATTTTAGAAATGTTAATTTTATTATTTACGATAAATCAAGGCGTTCTTAATACCAGAGACACCGGTCGCCTTCCAGATCCTGGTCCGACATGTTTCTCTGTCTGTACGCAAGCAGAACCGGTTGGTTTACGTCAGAAGTCGGACATCACGTGCCGTTAGCTGTCTTCACAGCCCCGAGTGCCTTTCCAATGGTCCGGCTACTCCCGCTATAAAACAATTCATTATGTAGTGGGCTACTCAAGTGTTTCTGGAGGCGGACATATCTGCTGTGACATTAATACTTTGAGGGCTCATTCACTGAGTTCGGTTCTCGGGTTTGTGGATGGAGGTAACGAATGGGTAGGACAGCCGACAAGGGGTGATCAGAGTTAAAACTTTGCAGTCCCGCTTATGCAATCTTAGATTTATCGTGATTCTACTCAGACAGATTCTGGTGCTCCACGATATTTTCCTTCCACGTATTTTGTAATTCATCAGTTAATTAGCGCGTCGTTAAACAAGATATTCCAAACGTGGTTCTGTACTACGAGGCTAAAACCAAAAAGAACATTTTGGAATAGTCGTAGTAGGACACTTCAGTCATGTCTTTATGTGTACGTCAGTCTGTTGGAGAGACAAATTTTTATTTTCGATTACGAAGGTCCCTAGGCAGTGTCCGCTCGTCCTCCTGTAAGAGATAGCTTTAGGAAAGGTGAACAGTTTTGTATTTTGATATTAGCCTCGGAAGGGCGATTTATATGTTGATATTGGGGGTGCCTTCTTCAGGGCGCTGGCCCTCAGGACAGTGCCGCCTCCTTCCTAAACCCCCATGGTTTTCCCAAATGGATAATATGGATCTTTACGAAGGTCTTGCACCGATAACTATGCTAACGACGAACTGAATACAGAAAGAAAGATTAAATAAGTGTCTAACCGTACGGAGTAGCTGTTCAGTATTCGAATTTAGAAGACGTGTTTCTTGTTTTTTGGTAAGTTTATAATATTTAAATAGGTTACCGTCTCTTCCCGAAGACATTTTGGTTATCGAGATATCCGTTCTCCATCGCCATAAATACAAGAGAAAGGCGAACGTGGGCCCTCGTAAACACAGAGGGACTTAGTGACCCACATGGACAAATGTAAGCATGACTGTCACTTTGGTTAAGCGTCCGGCTGTGAGTTCCTGCAAAGTTGCTTAATCGGTGAGTCCTCGACTGTTAACCCTTTGAAGCCGAAGATCGTCTGAATATTATTTATGAATTCAGTCCGTACCGCGAAGAAAACACTTCACCTCACCATTACGAAAATCAGCTGGTTAACCCTTTGAAGCCGAAGCTCGTCTTCATAATATTTACGAATCCAGACCGTACCGCGAAGAAAACACTACACCTCACCATTACGAAAATCAACTGGTTAACCCTTTGAAGCCGAAGATCGTCTGAATATTATTTACGAATTCAGTCCGTACCGCGAAGAAAACACTTCACCTCACCATTACGAAAATCAGCTGGTTAACCCTTTGAAGCCGAAGCTCGTCTTCATAATATTTACGAATCCAGACCGTACCGCGAAGAAAACACTTCACCTCACCATTACGAAAATCAACTGGTTAGTTGTCACGAGTACAAAATATTGCGTCGTACCTAAGAATCCAGATGAATTAATCTGTTCACCTGTATTTTCTGCACAAAAGAATAAATACAGATCAAAATCTGGTTGCTACAGCTCAGCCGATGGTCCACAGACGTAGTGGTTCGACGACCCACGTCACGTGACAGCGCAGTGTGTGTGTGTGGGGGGGGGGGGTTTCAGAACGTTTGTAATGGTGCGTAATTAGTAACACAGAACGCGCTGTACGAGTGTTGCCTTGGCCTCGACCGTGCGGGTGTTGAGATCGCGCGCGCCGATCCACCTTCACTTTGGTTAGGTGCTTCCGATCTCGTGAGATAAGTTCCCTACAAGCGAAAGTAAACTTAGAATTGCACGCTGTCTTGGTTATATTTGCAGTTTCAATATTTCTGTTTCTACCAAGACACAGCCCGGATAGCTCATTGATAACACTGACAGTCTGCGAACCCATCCAAAAGTTTACTAAAGACGGAGTTTTGCGCAGGACTTAGGCCCTTGTTAGGTTAAACCGTTCCTGCGAAACTCACAGCTGCCACTGGAGATGGACTTTGTAACGAAATCACGGCATGTAGAATTCTCGTTCTTGCGTCAATCACATTGAAGGTTATAGTCGGCAAACCTGAACAGAAAATACCTGAAGTGAATGTTTTTAAATATATTCCAGTAGCGGTGTTCTAAGAACCTCGTAATGAACCATCATATTTCGTGATAGGCGAAAAATATCTTTTCCGGTTGAGCAGTGATGAGATTTTGAAAGGCTTGTGGTTATTTGGTTGTACTCGGAATTTGGCGTCGCTCTTAATTTCGCGAAGGCACTGTTAGCGATTGATTACGAGTCCGTAACGCAGGACAAACACTTTTTATGACCTGCGCTGTAAGTCGTAAATATTCTGTGTCTATTCATCTGTTGAACATGGAACGCTGACATCCTTCTGCGCATGCTCAGAAGAAAGCCACGGATATGTAAACCATTGATTCACAACGCAAATGTACGCGTCGCACGAAACACTTGTTTGGTCTTACGTGGATTTCACTGTTACAAGTTACAAGCAACTTTATGACTGTCAATCAATCAGTCAAGTCACTTTTAACATAAAGACACTGCATTCCTCTGATTCCTTGAACAAAGAAGCCATAGCTGGATAGGAGGTATTACAATCTTTTGTTTATTTATTCGACATTCGAAATCCACTCGCAAAATATCTGGGGCTCTGAATGCGTCTTGGGTGGGGGTGGGGGGGGGGGGTTACATAAGTTTGGGCTAAAGTGTGTCTTTTCCTTTGTAATTTTGATAGTACAAAAGTAAAGTTTGTTCCACTATACTCCATGTAGGCGCTTGGGGGGAGAGAGGTACAGCTCCTATTAATTCTTAACCTCGACACTAGATGGGGTGAGTGGTCAGCGTCACGCCCCGGCCGAGCTTTGCCCCTGGGAAAGGACCCCGGTACCCATTGGACAGAGGCTGGGTGGGCCCCAAAGCTGGTCTGAACGCAGAAGCTAGAGGAGAATATCCTCTGCCCCCTTCGGGGATCGAACCCCGGTCGTCAAGTCTGTAGGCAGTCTCTACCCTGATTTATATATTTAAAAATTGTTCTGGAGGATCTGTTAAATGCCTCTTAACGGTGTTAAGTCGAAAGCAAAGTGACTCAATTTCATATTGAATTTACGAGGACGTGGAAAGTGAGATTGTACGCAAATTGTGTAGCCTCTGGCCTGTTTTGAAACTTTACCAACTCGTACGGAGCAGTGTCCTTCCTTCGAAAGCTGACAGTCGCACATGTGGCCATTATTTACGTCCGTTAACTCACGCGTGGTGGATGTGTTAACGTATTCCTAGAATCCACACAGGTCGTAGTAGCCTCGCTGGGTTCTCAAGAAATTTCGAGAATTTTATCTAAACTGAAGGTTCATTACCGTATGCATAAAAGTCATTCAATGAATAATATCGTGAGCCAGTTGAAACCAGTTCGGAAGATGGCTCAAGGCACCGCTGACATCCCGTGGCCCGTCTACGTAGACGGGCTCGGAGGATTGCTATCAGCGTCTCCTAAGAACCCGCGAGACGAAATCATGATCGATGTCGTCTTCATATGACGATCCGCGTCAGACAAGTGTCGACTTTGTTCCATTAACTGAATGTGCACGTATAAAGTAGCTCTGAAAATGTCTGCAGGCAAGGAAGATGAATCGACGCTTTCCATTCTGGTTTTTTTTTAAATTTCTGTTGTTGAAAAGGCAAGAATAGGTTTTTCGCTATAACTTTTCGGAAATTTTCCGGGTATTTTTCTTTAACAGAACAGAACAAAAATTATTATTTAGACATACAATTAAAAAGGCTTGTATTATACATCCGTTTATTTGAGACAAATCTTAAAGATCAATAACATCCTAATCCTTTTTAACTCTTTACGTGGAATTTCGTATAATTGGGCCAGTGTTCTGGTGATGTTGTGTCCCAATTAACCGGAATCCACTGTATACAGAATTTCAATTTAAGGTCCTTGAAAATCATTGAAGATACCCTATTCTTAGAGACCTCAAATAATGATTGGTAAGTGACCTTTTCTCCGACGTGAACGTAATGCGGATTAGAATCCAGTCCGTAGTGGTTATGACAACATTGTGTTTCACGTGAAAATATACTTTCTTGAACAAGTCAACATCCGGGGAGGTACTTCCGGTTTTGACGGCGTGGGTTCCGAAGGATGTATCAGGCGTGAGGCGCGTCATTTTGTGGCTTTTGTTGAAACGTGCAGTGTTTGATGGGGAGGTCTGTGAGGTCAGACGACCTCCAAAATTAACCAATTGATTTTTTTTTCTTAAATTTTGTAAGTTGTTTTTGTTTCAGGCAAATTTAATTCTGGTCCGAGTCTGTCTGCGTTTGAGTTATGACAAATAAAAGTACAATTTTGTATATTAGCGAAGCTCGAAACGTCGGTACGTAAATTAAACCTTGACTTTTATCGATTTATAAGCTGATTTGCCGTGTTGCGTTACATTACGTTACGTTAACCACGACAGTGAATCGATCTCACAGATAAGTAAGTGTGTCAGCTGTGAAGATACAAAACTTTGTGATGTTCCCAGAGTGAGAGAGCCTCTGGCGTTAATTAGAACGCAGTTCGCTGTTCATCTGTCTGATTCTTAACTCACGCTGTGAACCTGTGCTCAGATATTTCTCCCTTGCAGCTGTAATTAGCCTCACGTGTCAAATGACGTAACGGTGTTGTCGGGGAAAGACTGATGGACTCTTTGTTCTTACGAAAAAGGTTAGGCCCTCTTAAATTACCTGACCTGCACGTGTGATGCGACTTTCATGTGGAACAGTTGCCACTTTAGCCGCTAGAGCTCACTGTCGTCGTATCCACTGCTTTGTGTTTCTGTTTGTTAGATTCGGTGTATTTCGGAGTTCGATGTAATTGGATCGCACCCACGGACACGAACACAAACTTCTCGACTTTTGGGAACTTCTTAAATTTGCTTCACATTGACAGAAGAGCATCTGCTGCGTTTGGTTTTTTAATGCATTCGTTCCAAACGTTGTGGTCATTTCTCATGGTGTAGTCGGCGCAGTGGTTTTTGGCCGGTGGAGAAGCTGGCGGGCGGGCCTAGTCTGTGTACCTGAGGTGGCACGGTCAGTGCATTTCTTTTGTTTGGGCGTTCAGTCCGAGACTCGCTCCTAACCTTCCCCTTTAAAATTCCACCGTCCAAAAACTATTCCGCCGAATATATTATAGATTAGGTTAGGTTAGGTTGGAGTAGGTTAACTTTGTTTAGCGAATTTTCTTAGGTTAGGTAACGTTTTGAAAAATTTTGTGACGTTTAGACACTTCTGGCCACATCTCGTTATGCTTTTACAGTAACTCACGCCTACATACATACATCTTTATTACATTCCATGGATCCATAAGTTAGTCAGATGACAATAGGATGTAGATTAAGTCATAATAATACAATACATGTTATACAAGTACAAGTCATATAAATGTCACAAAAATACAAAGCGTGATGCTGACCACTCACACACCCCATCTAGTGCCGAGGTCAAGAATGAATAGGAGCTATACCACCTCTCCCCCCAAGCGCCTACATGGCGTGAAACGGAACTGCTTTACTTTACTTTTTCCATCAGAACACGGCTGTCAGAATGAAGATGAAAATGTTTTTCTGGGTTGTCAAAACCCAGAAGAACATTATCATTTTCTAGACTCTTCGGTAGATGGCAGCATTACTTCGCATCGAAGTCTTTCGCTGTCGTTAATCAATGCGTGTCCTGACAAGGAAGTGTCGAATAAGGCCGGCCGGCAAAATTTCCGGGACAGAGAAAGTGTTTGCCCCTGATACGTGCTTATAGAGCGACGAAAAAGGGACTATGGATCCTGGAATTTAATGTTCGTCATTTAATACGCGAATGTGTCCATGTTTATCTGTTAGGATTGTTTTAAATGGAACATCCTGTATTTGTAACTACTACGAATGAGTTAATTGTTTAATTCAGTAGTTCTTTACTGCATACACTGATTAAATAAATGCCTTGTTACTACGGCAACGCAATCGATATCAATCTCAACTTCTCGAACGACTTACATAATGTGCACAAGAAATGTGTGCATAATTTAACTGAGACATCGCTCATGAACCGAAAGGCACGGGAAGGAGACGAGACGCATTTGAGTAGTCTAATTGATCAGCTGTGTGATTCGTGCTGCCACTTGAGTTTTCAATTTTCCCCACCCGAAGCGCTGAACTCGCAGTTGTTAAAATGGCGTCACATGTGGCGAGAGCTAAGCGTGTGTTGTGGTTCGTCTGACTTCAACATTTCCTTTTTTGGGGCAAATCAAAAATTCTGTGCACGTGACGCCATTGGCTACCTCTCTGCAGGGACTCGGTGGGAGGACAAAAGAGGTTCGGAGGCTGCAATTACCCTCAGATTGCTTAAGAACTTGTGTACTGAAACTAAATAGACTCGTTGTCCTCTTCAAACAGCTGTAAGATGTAGGTCACAGAATCTTGATCATGTAACCCACTAAAATGCATTTACAGTTCATAACCAATGTTATAGCAGAATGGGGTACATTGCATGTGCACATTTTGTATAAACACGGATTAGATACGGTATTGCACTAAACTGAGCATGAAGATAATTACCGTACGTGACTAAATTATTTGTTATGTCGAAGGTTATTAACTTTACTATTTCTTTTGCATTAGCATTAGCATATAAATTATGTACTACTTATAACTACTTGTGACATTGCATTGAATAATGTTGGTTCCGTGAGTGACTGTCTTTTGTTCTCACGCGCGTAAGTCTTAGATTTATTGTCCATGTGGTTGTAAACAATGGCCCGAGGTTATGAGGGAACACATATGTAGTTTTCACTGCAGTCATTTGTCACAATTTCTGACACTGTACTGTGAAACATGGCCGTGGCGCGCAAAGGATAATGTGAAGCTTATTAATATTCAGCTGAACATCGCCGAGGGAGAAACTGTTTTTTATATTGGATACCCAGTGGTAATAATTTAATACAAAATGGCGTAACGGTCGTTTGTCTCTGGAAGGTTAAATACAGTGATCCCAGAATTACTGCCGAGATATTTTCTTCCTCGATATTAAAGAAGTACTAAGAATAATTTAACACTCCGCCGTTTTTAATATTATCTCTCCTTACTGACAGCAACTTGTTAATATGTCATGGGGATTAACTGGCTAGGAATTTCTAGCGTCCATAGTTGTTTAAAGTCCCACTTCATGATTGAACAGGAAGAAATTCAGTAGTTAATGCAGGAATTACAGGAGTATCAGAGTTCTTAACTCAGGTGATGATATTCGTAAATATATTGATGCTCTGACTGGCTTAATATACGAAGTTTGGTAAAAAATTGTTTTGTCAGTTTTTGAGCTGTAAGGGAACGTACGTACACACTCAAAATTTCAGTTATGGGTGCGAAACATGGTCTCTCATTCAGAGGGAAGAACACAGATTGCAGGTGTTCGAGAATTTGGTGTTGAGGAGTATATTTGGGCCTAGGAGAGAAGACGATGGGGCGCGGAGAAAACTGCATAATGACGAGCTTAAAAATCTGTACTCCTCCCCCAGTATTGTCAAGGTGATTAAGTTGAGAAGAATGAGATGGGCTGGGCATGTAGCGCGCATGGATGGGACAAGAGGTGTGATCTACCCCGTGGCCCCTATAAATAAATTATTTTATACCATCATATATATCATATATATGTGTGTACAGAGTTTCCACATGAAATCTCCCCCATTAACAAACCAATCGAAGCGAAATCTAAGGCAGATACAAACACGCGGTTTGCGACACCCTGTAGAGCAATTTTCCTTTTTTGAAGAGGTCTTGTAGGCAATCGACAATACGCAAAATGGCGTCTCACAGACTCTTTACATTTCCTGACAGTTCAATGTCTTCTGAAGACGTTGAATCCAACCCCACGCTGCGAATTAATGAGTCATCACGTAGCATCTCCTCGAAGTCGTCTTGTGATGTGAAATTAATAAGAAGCAGCGAATGCCGTTCACATGTGCCTCGTCACGCCTGACGTAGCTTCACCAGGAATCCACATGTCATTCTGTTCCGCGTTTCCTCTGGGCCAGGCACCATATTGGAAGTTCTCGCGGGTCATTGATCATCTAGGATCGCGGTCGCCTCGCCTCGCCTTGCTAACACAGTGCTCCATGTCCCATATGTTCGTCTGTCAACTCCAGAACAGCGCGTCGTGCCTTTCAGTTGTTTGTATTATTTGCGCATGTGCATGAAATGAGCGCATAAGAGCTGATCATGTCTGTCTATCCGCATTATCCAACTCGATAACAGATGGACGGATTCATATTAAATTTGGTATTGGCGTTATGCTATTTGGGAATACCTTAAAATCATACCTTTTTAAATTTCCTGAAATGGGTATTACCAACTTGGCGGACGAACGAACTTGTGGCGTGACCGATAAAACTTTAATTTACCACGTGATGAGTAACCATTAATCAGGTGAGATTTCACGTTCTCACGACGAGGAATATGAAGATGGCTGACTTCTGGGTTGCAGCGCCGAGAAGTAGATTTCTTGCCAGGATTATATCGGCTCAGAAGAGGGAAAATCTTACAAGCAAACGACTCAATATTTTTCATTAAATTATTTTTTTGCGTATTTAAAACATTGTCATCACTACCTTCATCTTCAGTGTGGCTATAACAGAGAGAAATATGTCTCCCGTTTATTACATGCGGAACAGCGATTCTGAACTGCCTCTAACGAAAGAGAAGTACTTTGTACAGTAGGGCACCGCTTTTCGGCGATCCGCTAATACGGCGCTCAACATCTGAGTCAGAGAAGAGAGTCCGGCGCAATTTTCTCTTCGCTGATTCAGTCTATTTACAGGTTTTCTTTTCCTTTCATATCATTTTCTTAGCCTCGCGCTATTGGGCACATACTATATGATAGCGTAAACATATTATTAGGCTTTGATATGCATTTCCAATTAAAAAAGGCAAAGATCCGCTTTTCGGCGGTGGTCTGGTCCCTAACATGCCGTATATTCTGTGCCCTACTGCACTGAGTCTCTCACGAATGCGGTCTGAACATTTCGCGGTCTCTGCACGGACCGGTTTCTGTATGACATGGCTCTGACTTGGGACATGTGACATCTCAAGACTTGGGACAAGTGACTTCTCAAGACTTGGGATAAGTGACTTCTCAAGACTTGGTATAAGTGACTTCTCAAGACTTAGGATATGCGACTTCTCAAAACTTGGGACAAGTGACTTCTCAAGACTTGGGACAAGTGACTTCTCAAGACTTGGGACACACACTTCTCAAGACTTGGGATAAGTGACTTCTCAAGACTTGGGACACACACTTCTCAAGACTTGGGATAAGTGACTTCTCAAGACTTGGGACACACACTTCTCAAAACTTGGGACAAGTGACTTCTCAAGACTTGGGACAAGTGACTTCTCAAGACTTGGGACACACACTTCTCAAGACTTGGGATAAGTGACTTCTCAAGACTTGGGACACACACTTCTCAAAACTTGGGACAAGTGACTTCTCAAGACTTGGGACAAGTGACTTCTCAAGACTTGGGACACACACTTCTCAAGACTTGGGATAAGTGACTTTTCAAGACTTGGGACACACACTTCTCAAGACTTGGGATAAGTGACTTTTCAAGACTTGGGACACACACTTCTCAAGACTTGGGATAAGTGACTTTTCAAGACTTGGGACACACACTTCTCAAGACTTGGGATAAGTGACTTTTCAAGACTTGGGACACACACTTCTCAAGACTTGGGATAAGTGACTTCTCAAAACTTGGGACAAGTGACTTCTCAAGACTTGGGACAAGTGACTTCTCAAGACTTGGGACACACACTTCTCAAGACTTGGGATAAGTGACTTCTCAAGACTTGGGACACACACTTCTCAAGACTTGGGATAAGTGACTTCTCAAGACTTGGGACACACACTTCTCAAAACTTGGGACAAGTGACTTCTCAAGACTTGGGATAAGTGACTTCTCAAGACTTGGGACACACACTTCTCAAGACTTGGGATAAGTGACTTCTCAAGACTTGGGACACACACTTCTCAAAACTTGGGACAAGTGACTTCTCAAGACTTGGGACAAGTGACTTCTCAAGACTTGGGACACACACTTCTCAAGACTTGGGATAAGTGACTTCTCAAGACTTGGGACACACACTTCTCAAGACTTGGGATAAGTGACTTCTCAAGACTTGGGACACACTTCTCAAGACTTGGGATAAGTGACTTCTCAAGACTTGGGATAAGTGACTTCTCAAGACTTGGGACACACACTTCTCAAGACATGGGATAAGTGACTTCTCAAGACTTAGGATATGCGACTTCTCAAAACTTGGGACAAGTGACTTCTCAAGACTTGGGACAAGTGACTTCTCAAGACTTGGGACACACACTTCTCAAGACTTGGGATAAGTGACTTCTCAAGACTTGGGACACACACTTCTCAAGACTTGGGATAAGTGACTTCTCAAGACTTGGGATAAGTGACTTCTCAAGACTTAGGATATGCGACTTCTCAAAACTTGGGACAAGTGACTTCTCAAGACTTGGGACAAGTGACTTCTCAAGACTTGGGACACACAGTTCTCAAGACTTGGGATAAGTGACTTCTCAAGACTTGGGACACACACTTCTCAAGACTTGGGATAAGTGACTTCTCAAGACTTGGGATAAGTGACTTCTCAAGACTTGGGACACACACTTCTCAAGACTTGGGATAAGTGACTTCTCAAGACTTGGGATAAGTGACTTCTCAAGACTTGGGACACACACTTCTCAAGACTTGGGACAAGAACTTCTCAAGACTTGGGACAAGTGACTTCTCAAGACTTGGGACGAGTGACTTCTCAAGTCTTGGGACACACACTTCTCAAGACTTGGGATAAGTGACTTCTCAAGACTTGGGATAAGTGACTTCTCAAGACTTGGGACACACACTTCTCAAGACTTGGGATAAGTGACTTCTCAAGACTTGGGATAAGTGACTTCTCAAGACTTGGGACACACACTTCTCAAGACTTGGGATAAGTGACTTCTCAAGACTTGGGACACACACTTCTCAAGACTTGGGATAAGTGACTTCTCAAGACTTGGGATAAGTGACTTCTCAAGACTTGGGATAAGTGACTTCTCAAGACTTGGGATAAGTGACTTCTCAAGACTTGGGACAAGTGACTTCTCAAGACTTGGGACAAGTGACTTCTCAAGACTTGGGATAAGTGACTTCTCAAGACTTGGGACAAGTGACTTCTCAAGACTTGGGACAAGTGACTTCTCAAGACTTGGGACAAGTGACTTCTCAAGACTTGAAACACGCACTTCTCAAGACATGGGACACGCACTTCTCAAGACTTGGAACAATCGACCTCTCACAACTTAAGACAAGTGACTTCTCAAGAATTGGAGCAAGTGACTTCTCAAGACATGGGACACGCACTTCTCAAGACTTGGAACAATCGACCTCTCACAACTTGGGACAAGTGACTTCTCAAGAATTGGAACAAGTGAATTCTCAAGACTTGGGACACGAACTTTTCAAGAATTGGAACAATCGACCTCTCACAACTTGGGACAAGTGACTTTTCAAGACTTGGGACAAGTGACTTCTCAAGACTTGGGACAAGTGACTTCTCAAGACTTGGGACAAGTGACTTCTCAAGACTTGGGACTAGTGACTTCTCAAGACTTGGGAATAGTTAGTTCTGAAGACTTGGGAAAAGTGACTTTTTAAGACTTGGGACAAGTGACTTCTCAAGACTTGGGGCATGTGACATCTCAAGACTTGGAACAAGTGACTTCCCAAGACCAGGGACAAGTGACTTCTCAAGACTTGGGACAAGTGACTTCTCAAGACTTGGGACACGCACTTCTCAAGACTTGGGACAAGTGACTTCTCAAGACTTGGGACAAGTGACTTCTCAAGACTTGGGACACGCACTTCTCAAGACTTGGGACACACACTTCTCAACACTTGGGACAAGTGACTTCTCAAGACTTGAGACAAGTGACTTCTCAAGACGTGGGACACACCTCTCAAGACTTGGGACACGCACTTCTCAAGACTTAGGACAAGTGACTTCTCAAGACTTGGGACACACACTTCTCAAGGCTTGGGACACGCACTTCTCAAGACTTGGGACACACATTTCTCAAGACTTGGGTCAAGTGACTCCTCAAGACTTGGGACACACACTTCTCAAGACTTAAGACACGCACTTCTCAAGACTTGGTACAAGTGACTTTTAAAGACTTCGAACAAGTGATTTCTGAAGACTTGGGACAAGTGTTTTCTCAAGACTTGGGACACGCACTTCTCAAGACTTGGGATAAATGACTTCTCAAGACTTGGGACACACACTTCTCAAACCTTGGGACACACACTTCTCAAGACTTGGGACAAGTGAATTCTCAAGACTTGGGACACGCACTTCTCAAGTGTTGGGACACGCACTTCTCAAGACATGGTAAAAGTGACTTCTCAAGACTTGGGACACGCACTTCTCAAGTCTTGGGACACGCACTTCTCAAGACTTGGGACAAGAACTTCTCAAGACTTGGGACAAGTGACTTCTCAAGACTTGGGACGAGTGACTTCTCAAGTCTTGGGACGAGTGACTTCTCAAGACTTGGGACAAGTACTTCTCAAGACTTGGGACAAGAACTTCTCAAGACTTGGGACAAGTGACCTCAAGATTTGGGACAAGAACTTCTCAAGACATGGGACCAGTGACTTCTCAAGACTTGGGACGAGTGACTTCTCAAGACTTGGGAGAAGTGACTTCTCAAGACTTGGGAGAAGAACTTCTCAAGACTTGGGACAAGGACTTCTCAAGACTTGGGACAAGAACTTCTCAAGACTTGGGACAAGTGACCTCAAGATTTGGGACAAGAACTTCTCAAGACATGGGACCAGTGACTTCTCAAGACTTGGGACGAGTGACTTCTCAAGACTTGGGAGAAGTGACTTCTCAAGACTTAGGACAAGAACTTCTCAAGACTTGGGACGACTGACTTCTCAAGACTTGGGACGAGTCACTTGTCAAGACTTGGGACAAGAACTTCTCAAGACTTTTGACAAGAACTTCTCAAGACTTGGGACAAGTGACTTCACAAGACTTGGGACAAGAACTTCTCAAGACTTGGGACGAGTGACTTCTCAAGACTTAGGACAAGAACTTCTCAAGACTTGGGACGACTGACTTCTCAAGACTTGGGACGAGTCACTTGTCAAGACTTGGGACAAGAACTTCTCAAGACTTTTGACAAGAACTTCTCAAGACTTGGGACAAGTGACTTCACAAGACTTGGGACAAGAACTTCTCAAGACTTGGGACGAGTGACTTCTCAAGACTTGGGACGAGTGACTTCTCAAGACTTGGGACAAGTGACTTCTCAAGACTTGGGACAAGAACTTCTCAAGACTTGAGACAAGGACTTCTCAAGACTTGGGACAAGTGACTTCTCAAGATTTGCGAGTCTAGTCCTGATAGGGATGGGACAGGTCAAATTTAGAAGGAAAAATTTTCAAATTTTTCGAAAAATTAAAAAACGCTGCAAAACTTCTGAAATGCGCACAAAACCAAAAATTTTCGGAAAATTCGGAAAAAAATTAAAAGTTGAAAATTTTCAAAAATTCTTAGTTTTGTGCGCTTTTTGGACGATTTCCCACGTTTTTCGATTTTTCGAAATTATTCGAAGAAATTGAAATTTCTCAAAGGGGTACCCCTTTGAGAATTTTCAAAAAATTTCGAAATTTTAAAAAAATTAAAAACGACTGCAAATGGCGTGAAACGCGAAGAAAACAAAGAATTTTCGAAATTTTCGAAAAAAAGTTGAATTCAGCTAAGACGGGTGAGGCACAGCCCTAAACAAGCAGATAAGACTTGGGAAAAGAACTTCTCACGACTTGGGACAAGTGACTTCTCAAGACTTGGGACAAGAACTTCTCAAGATTTGGGACGAGTGACTTCTCAGGACTTGGGACGAGTGACTTCTCAAGGCTTGGGACATGAACCTCTCAAGACTTGGGACAAGTGACTTCTCAAGACTTGGGACAAGAACTTCTCAAGTCTTGGGACGAGTGACTTCTCAAGACTTGGGACTAGTGACTGCTCAAGACTTCTGACGAGTGACTTCTCAAGGCTTGGGACAAGAACTTCTCAAGACTTGGGACGAGTGACTTTTCAAGACTTGGGACGAGTGACTTCTCAAGACTTGGGACAAGAACTTCTCAAGACTTGGGACAAGTGACTTCTCAAGTCTTGGGACAAGAACTTCTCAAGACTTTGGTCAAGTGACTTCTCAAGACTTGGGACAAGAACTTCTCAAGACTTGGGACAAGTGACTTCTCAAGACTTGGGACAAGAACTTCTCAAGACTTGGGACGAGTGACTTCTCAAGACTTGGGAATAGTGACTTCTCAATACTTGGGACAAGTGACTTCTCAAGACTTGGGACAAGAACTTCTCAAGACTTGAGACAAGTGACTTCTCAAGACTTGGGACAAGAACTTCTCAAGACTTGGGACGAGTCACTTCTCAAGACTTGGGACGAGTGACTTCTCAAGACTTGGGACAAGAACTTCTCTAGACTTGGGACAAGTGACTTCTCAAGACTTGGGACAAGAACTTCTCAAGACTTGGGACGAGTGACTTCTCAAGACTTGGGACGAGTGACTTCTCAAGACTTGGGACAAGAACTTCTCAAGACTTGGGACAAGTGACTTCTTCAAGACTTGGGACAAGAACTTCTCAAGACTTTGGACAAGTGACTTCTCAAGACTTGGAACAAGAAATTCTCAAGACTTGGGACGAGTGACTTTCTCAAGACTTGGGACGAGTGACTTCTCAAGACTTGGGACAAGAACTTCTCAAGACTTGGGACAAGAACTTCTCAAGTCTTGGGACAAGTGACTTCTCAACACTTTGGACAAGAACATCTCAAGACTTGGGACGAGTGACTTCTCAAGACTTGGGACGAGTGACTTCTCAAGACTTGGGACAAGAACTTCTCAAGACTTGGGACAAGTGATTTCTCAAGACTTGGGACAAGAACTTCTCAAGACTTGGGACAAGTGACTTCTCAAGACTTGGGACGAGTGACTTCTCAAGACTTGGGACAAGTGACTTCTCAAGACTTGGGACAAGAACTTCTCAAGACTTGGGACAAGGTCTTCTCAAGACTTGGGACAAGTGACTTCTCAAGACTTGCGACTCTAGTCCTGATAGGGATGGGACAGGTCAAATTTAGAAGGAAAAATTTTCAAATTTTTCGAAAAATTAAAAAACGCTGCAAACCTTCTGAAATGCGCACAAAACCAAAAATATTCGGAAAATTCGGAAAAAAATTAAAAGCTGAAAATTTTCAAAAATTCTTAGTTTTGTGCGCTTTTTGGACGATTTGCCACGTTTTTCGATTTTTCGAAATTTTTCGAAAAAATTGAAATTTCTCAAAGGGGTACCCCTTTGAGAATTTTCAAAAATTTCGAAATTTTAAAAAAATTAAAAACGACTGCAAATGGCGTGAAACGCGAAGAAAACTAAGGATTTTCGAAAAAAATTGAATTCAGCTAAGACAGGTGAGGCACAGCCCTAAACAAGCAGACAAGACTTGGGAAAAGAACTTCTCAAGACTTGGGACAAGTGACTTCTCAAGACTTGGGACAAGAACTTCTCAAGACTTGGGACGAGTGACTTCTCAAGACTTGGGACGAGTGACTTCTCAAGACTTGGGACAATAACTTCTCAAGACTTGGGACAAGTGTCTTCTCAAGACTTGGGACAAGAACTTCTCAAGACGTGGGACGAGTGACTTCTCAAGACTTGGGACGAGTGACTTCTCAAGACTTGGGACGAGTGTCTTCTCAAGACTTGGGACAAGAACTTCTCAAGACTTGGAACAAGTGACTTCTCAAGACTTGGGACAAGAACTTCTCAAGACTTGGGACAAGAACTTCTCAAGACTTGGGACGAGTGACTTCTCAAGACTTGGGACAAGTGACTTCTCAAGACTTGGGACGAGTGACTTCTCAAGACTTGGGACGAGTGAATTCTCAAGACTTGGGACGAGTGACTTCTCAAGACTTGCGACAAGAACTTCTCAAGTCTTGGGACGAGTGACTTCTCAAGACTTGGGACGAATGACTTCTCAAGAATTGGGACGAATGACTTCTCAAAACTTGGGACAAGTGACTTCTCAAGACTTGGGACAAGAACTTCTCAAGACTTGGGACAAGTGACATCTCAAGACTTGGGACGAATGACTTCTCAAGACTTGGGACGAGTGACTTCTCAAGACTTGGGACGAGTGACTTCTCAAGACTTGGGACGAGTGACTTCTCAAGACTTGGGCAAGTGACTTCTCAAGACTTGGGAGTCTAGTCCTGATAGGGATGGGATAGGTCAAATTTAGAAGGAAAAATTTTCAAATTTTTCGAAAAATCAAAAAACGCTGCAAACCTTAAGAAATGCGCACAAAACCAAAAATTTTCGGAAAATTCGGAAAGAAATTAAAAGTTTAAATTTTTCAAAAATTCTTAGTTTTGTGCGCTTTTTGGACGATTTGCCACGTTTTTCGATTTTTCGAAATTTTTCGATAAAATTGAAATTTCTCAAATTTTCAAAAATTTTCGAAATTTTAAAAAAAATAAAAACGACTGCAAATGGCGTGAAACGCGAAGAAATCTAAAAATTTTCAAAAAAAAATTGAATTCAGCTAAGACGGGTGAGACAGCCCTAAACAAGCAGACAAGACTTGGGAAAAGAACTTCTCAAGACTTGGGACAAGTGACTTCTCAAGACTTGGGACAAGAACTTCTCAAGACTTGGGACGAGTGACTTATCAGATCTTGGGACGAGTGACTTCTTAAGGATTGGGACAAGGCTTGGGACAAGAACCTCTCAAGACTTGGGACGAGTGACTTCTCAAGACTTGGGACGAGTGACTTCTCAAGACTTGGGACAAGAACTTCTCAAGACTTGGGACAAGTGACTTCTCAAGACTTGGGACAAGAACTTCTCAAGACTTGGGACGAGTGACTTCTCAAGACTTGGGACGAGTGACTGCTCAAGACTTCTGACGAGTGACTTCTCAAGGCTTGGGACAAGGCTTGGGACAAGAACTTCTCAAGACTTGGGACGAGTGACTTTTCAAGACTTGGGACGAGTGACTTCTCAAGACTTGGGACAAGAACTTCTCAAGACTTGGGACGAGTCACTTCTCAGGACTTGGGACAAGAACTTCTCAAGACTAGGGTCAAGTGTCTTCTCAAGACTTGGGACAAGAACTTCTCAAGACTTGGGACGAGTGACTTCTCAAGACTTGGGACGAGTGACTTCTCAAGACTTGGGACGAGTGACTTCTCAAGACTTGGGACAAGAACTTCTCAAGACTTGGGACAAGTGACTTCTCAAGACTTGGGAAAAGAACTTCTCAAGACTGGGGACAAGAACTTTTCAAGACTTGGGACGAGTGACTTCTCAAGTCTTGGGACGATTGACTTCTCAAGACTTGGGACAAGAACTTCTCAAGACTTGGGACAAGGACTTCTCAAGACTTGGGACAAGTGACTTCTCAAGACTTGGGAAAAGAACTTCTCAAGACTTGGAACAAGTGACTTCTCAAGACTTGGTACAAGAACTTCTCAAGTCTTGGGACAAGTGACTTCTCAAGACTTGGGACAAGTGACTTCTCAAGACTTGGGACGAGTGACTTCTCAAGACTTGGGACGAGTGACTTCTCAAGACTTGGGACGAGTGACTTCTCAAGACTTGGGACAAGAACTTCTCAAGACTTGGGACAAGTGACTTCTCAAGACTTGGGACAAGAACTTCTCAAGACTTGGGACGAGTGACTTCTCAAGACTTGGGACGAGTGACTTCTCAAGACTTGGGATAAGAACTTCTCAAGACTTGGGACAAGAACTTCTCAAGACTTGGGGCAAGTGACTTCTCAAGACGTTGGACAAGAACTTCTCAAGACTTGGGACGAGTGACTTCTCAAGACTTGGGACGAGTGACTTCTCAAGGCTTGGGACAAGAACTTCTCAAGACTTGGGACAAAAACTTCTCAAGACTTGGGACAAGTGACTTCTCAAGACTTGGGACAAGAACTTCTCAAGACTTGGAACAAGTGACTTCTCAAGACTTGGGACAAGAACTTCTCAAGACTTGGGACAAGTGACTTCTCAAGGCTTGGGACAAGAAATTCTAAAGACTTGGGACGAGTGACTTCTCAAGACTTGGGACAAGTGACTTCTCAAGACTTGGGACAAGAACTTCTCAAGACTTGGGACAAGAACTTCTCAAGACTTGGGACGAGTGACTTCTCAAGACTTCGGACAAGAACTTCTCAAGACTTGGGACAAGTGACTTCTCAAGACTTGTGACAAGAACTTCTCAAGACTTGGGACGAGTGACTTCTCAAGACTTGGGACAAGTGACTTCTCAAGACTTGGGACAAGTGAATTCTCAAGACTTGGGACGAGTGAATTCTCAAGACTTGGGACGAGTGACTTCTCAAGACTTGCGACAAGAACTTCTCAAGTCTTGGGACGAGTGACTTCTCAAGACTTGGGACGAATGACTTCTCAAGACTTGGGACGAATGACTTCTCAAAACTTGGGACAAGTGACTTCTCAAGACTTGGGACAAGAACTTCTCAAGACTTGGGACAAGTGACTTCTCAAGACTTGGGACGAATGACTTCTCAAGACTTGGGACGAGTGACTTCTCAAGACTTGGGACGAGTGACTTCTCAAGACTTGGGACGAGTGACTTCTCAAGACTTGGGACAAGTGACTTCTCTAGACTTGGGAGTCTAGTCCTGATAGGGATGGGACAGGTCAAATTTAGAAGGATAAATTTTCAAATTTTTCGAAAAATCAAAAAACGCTGCAAACCTTCTGAAATGCGCACAAAACCAAAAATTTTCGGAAAATACGGAAAAAAATTAAAAGTTGAAAATTTTCAAAAATTCTTAGTTTTGTGCGCTTTTTGGACGATATGCCACGTTTTTCGATTTTTCGAAATTTTTCGAAAAAATTGAAATTTCTCAAAGGGGTACCCCTCTGAGAATTTTCAAAATTTTTCGAAATTTTTAAAAAAATTAAAAACGACTGCAAATGGCGTGAAACGCGAAGAAAACTAAGAATTTTCGAAAAAATTTGAATTCAGCTAAGACAGGTGAGGCACAGCCCTAAACAAGCAGACAAGACTTGGGACAATAACTTCTCAAGACTTGGGACAAGGACTTCTCAAGACTTGGGACAAGAACTTCTCAAGACTTGGGACAAGAACTTCTCAAGACTTGGGACGAGTGACTTCTCAAGACTTATGACAAGTGACTTCTCAAGACTTGGGACAAGAACTTCTCAAGACTTGGGACAAGTGACTTCTCAAGACTTGGGACAAGAACTTCTCAAGTCTTGGGACGAGTGACTTCTCAAGACTTGGGACGAGTAACTTCTGAAGACTTGGGACAAATGACTTCTCAAGACTTGGGACAAGAACTTCTCAAGACTTGGGACAAGGACTTCTCAAGACTTGGGACAAGTGACTATTAAAGACTTGGGAGTCTAGTCCTGATAAGGATGGGACAGGTCAAATTTAGAAGGAAAAATTTTCAAATTTTTCGAAAAATCAAAAAACGCTGCAAACCTTCTGAAATGCGCACAAAACCAAAAATTTTCGGAAAATTCGGAAAAAAATTAAAAGTTGAAAATTTTCAAAAATTCTTAGTTTTGTGCGCTTTTTGGACGATTTGCCACGTTTTTCGATTTTTCGAAATTTTTCGAAAAAATTGAAATTTCTCAAAGGGGTACCCCTTTGAGAATTTTCAAAAATTTTCGAAATTTTAAAAAAATTAAAAACGACTGCAAATGGCGTGAAACGCGAAGAAACTAAGGATTTTCGAAAAAAAATTGAATTCAGCTAAGACAGGTGAGGCACAGCCCTAAACAAGCAGACAAGACTTGGGACAATAACTTCTCAAGACTTCGGACAAGGACTTCTCAAGACTTGGGACAAGAACTTCTCAAGACTTGGGACAAGAACAACTCAAGACTTGGGACGAGTGACTTCTCAAGACTTGGGACAAGAACTTCTCAAGACTTGGGACAAGTGACTTCTCAAGACTTGAGACAAGAACTTCTCAAGACTTGGGACGAGTGACTTCTCAAGACTTGGGACGAGTGACTTCTCAATACTTGGGACAAGTGACTTCTCAAGACTTGGGACAAGAACTTCTCAAGACTTGGGACAAGGACTTCTCAAGACTTAGGACAAGTGACTACTCAAGTCTTGGGAGTCTAGTCCTGATAAGGATGGGACAGGTCAAATTTAGGAGGAAAAATTTTCAAATTTTTCGAAAAATCAAAAAACGCTGCAAATCTTCTGAAATGCGCACAAAACCAAAAATTTTCGGAAAATTCGGAAAAAAATTAAAAGTTGAAAATTTTCAAAAATTCTAAGTTTTGTGCGCTTTTTGGACGATTTGCCACGTTTTTCGATTTTTCTAAATTTTTCTAAAAAATTGAAATTTCTCAAAGGGGTAACCCTTTGAGAATTTTCAAAATGTTTCGAAATTTAAAAAAAAAAACGACTTCAAATTGCGCGAAACGCGAAGAAAAATAAGAATTTTCGAAAAAATTTGAATTCAGCTAAGACAGGTGAGGCACAGCCCTAAACAAGCAGACAAGACTTGGGACAATAACTTCTCAAGACTTGGGACAAGTGACTTCTCAAGACTTGGGACAAGAACTTCTCAAGACTTGGGACAACTGACTTCTCAAGAATTGGGAGGAGTGACTTCTCAAGTCTTGGGACAAGAACTTCTCAAGTCTTGGGACAAGTGACTTCTCAAGACTTGGGATAAGAACTTCTCAAGACTTGGGACAAGGACTTCTCAAGACTTGGGACGAGTGACTTCTCAAGACTTGGGACAAGAACTTCTCAAGACTTGGGACAAGTGACTTCTCAAGACTTGGGACAAGTGACTTCTCAAGACTTGGGACAAGAACTTCTCAAGACTTGGGACAAGTGACTTCTCAAGACTTGGGACAGGAACTTCTCAAGACTTGGGACAAGTGACTTCTCAAGACTTGGAACAAGAACTTCTCAAGACTTGGGACAAGAACTTCTCAAAACTTGGGACGAGTGACTTCTCAAGACTTGGGACAAGAACTTCTCAAGACTTGGGACAACTTACTTCTCAAGACTTGGGACAAGAACTTCTCAAGACTTGGGACGAGTGACTTCTCTAGACTTGGGACGAGTGACTTCTCAAGACTTGGGACAAGTACTTCTCAAGACTTGGGACAAGTGACTTCTCAAGACTTGGGACAAGAACTTCTCAAGACTTGGGACAAGAACTTCTGAAGACTTCTGAATTTCTCAAAGGGGTAACCCTTTGAGAATTTTCAAAATGTTTCGAAATTTAAAAAAAACGACTGCAAATGGCGCGAAACGCGAAGAAAACTAAGAATTTTCGAAAAAATTTGAATTCAGCTAAGACAGGTGAGGCACAGCCCTAAACAAGCAGACAAGACTTGGGACAATAACTTCTCAAGACTTGGGACAAGGACTTCTCAAGACTTGGGACAAGAACTTCTCAAGACTTGGGACGAGTGACTTATCAGATCTTGGGACGAGTGACTTCTCAAGGATTGGGACAAGGCTTGGGACAAGAACCTCTCAAGACTTGGGACGAGTGACTTCTCAAGACTTGGGACGAGTGACTTCTCAAGACTTGGGACAAGAACTTCTCAAGACTTGGGACAAGTGACTTCTCAAGACTTGGGACAAGAACTTCTCAAGACTTGGGACGAATGACTTCTCAAGACTTGGGACGAGTGACTGCTCAATACTTCTGACGAGTGACTTCTCAAGGCTTGGGACAAGAACTTCTCAAGACTTGGGACGAGTGACTTTTCAAGACTTGGGACGATTGACTTCTCAAGACTTGGGACAAGAACTTCTCAAGACTTGGGACGAGTCACTTCTCAAGACTTGGGACAAGAACTTCTCAAGACTAGGGTCAAGTGACTACTCAAGACTTGGGACAAGAACTTCTCAAGACTTAGGACGAGTGACTTCTCAAGACTTGGGACGAGTGACTTCTCAAGACTTGGGACGAGTGACTTCTCAAGACTTGGGACAAGTGACTTCTCAAGACTTGGGAAAAGAACTTCTCAAGACTTGGGACAAGAACTTTTCAAGACTTGGGACGAGAGACTTCTCAAGTCTTGGGACGATTGACTTCTCAAGACTTGGGACAAGAACTTCTCAAGACTTGGGACAAGGACTTCTCAAGACTTGGGACAAGTGACTTCTCAAGACTTGGGAAAAGAACTTCTCAAGACTTGGGACGAGTGACTTCTCAAGACTTGGGACAAGTGACTTCTCAAGACTTGGGACAAGTGACTTCTCAAGACTTGGGACAGGAACTTCTCAAGACTTGGGACAAGTGACTTCTCAAGACTTGGGACAAGAACTTCTCAAGACTTGGGACGAGTGACTTCTCAAGACTTGGGACGAGTGACTTCTCAAGACTTGGGACGAGTGACTTCTCAAGACTTGGGATAAGAACTTCTCAAGACTTGGGACAAGAACTTCTCAAGACTTGGGGCAAGTGACTTCTCAAGACGTTGGACAAGAACTTCTCAAGACTTGGGACGAGTGACTTCTCAAGACTTGGGACGAGTGACTTCTCAAGGCTTGGGACAAGAACTTCTCAAGACTTGAGACAAAAACTTCTCAAGACTTGGGACAAGTGACTTCTCAAGACTTGGGACAAGAACTTCTCAAGACTTGGAACAAGTGACTTCTCAAGACTTGGGACAAGAACTTCTCAAGACTTGGGACAAGTGACTTCTCAAGGCTTGGGACAAGAAATTCTAAAGACTTGGGACGAGTGACTTCTCAAGACTTGGGACAAGTGACTTCTCAAGACATGGGACAAGAACTTCTCAAGACTTGGGACGAGTGACTTCTCAAGACTTGGGACAAGAACTTCTCAAGACTTGGGACAAGTGACTTCTCAAGACTTGTGACAAGAACTTCTCAAGACTTGGGACGAGTGACTTCTCAAGACTTGGGACAAGTGACTTCTCAAGACTTGGGACGAGTGACTTCTCAAGACTTGGGACGAGTGAATTCTCAAGACTTGGGACGAGTGACTTCTCAAGACTTGCGACAAGAACTTCTCAAGTCTTGGGACGAGTGACTTCTCAAGACTTGGGACGAATGACTTCTCAAGACTTGGGACGAATGACTTCTCAAATTTTGGGACAAGTGACTTCTCAAGACTTGGGACAAGAACTTCTCAAGACTTGGGACAAGTGACTTCTCAAGACTTGGGAAGAATGACTTCTCAAGACTTGGGACGAGTGACTTCTCAAGACTTGGGACGAGTGACTTCTCAAGACTTGGGACGAGTGACTTCTCAAGACTTGGGACAAGTGACGTCTCTAGACTTGGGAGTCTAGTCCTGATAGGGATGGGACAGGTCAAATTTAGAAGGAAAAATTTTCAAATTTTTCGAAAAATCAAAAAACGCTGCAAATCTTCTGAAATGCGCACAAAACCAAAAATTTTCGGAAAATTCGGAAAAAAATTAAAAGTTGAAAATTTTCAAAAATTCTTCGTTTTGTGCGCTTTTTGGACGATTTGCCACATTTTTCGATTTTTCGAAATTTTTTGATAAAATTGAATTTTCAAAATATTTCGAAATTTTAAAAAGATTAAAAACGACTGCAAATGGCGCGAAACGCGAAGAAAACTAAGAATTTTCGAAAAAAATTGAATTCAGCTTAGACAGGTGAGGCACAGCCCTAAACAAGCAGACAAGACTTGGGACAATAACTTCTCAAGACTTCGGACAAGGACTTCTCAAGACTTGGGACAAGAACTTCTCAAGACTTGGGACAAGAACTTCTCAAGACTTGGGACGAGTGACTTCTCAAGACTTAGGACAAGTGACTTCTCAAGACTTGGGACAAGAACTTCTCAAGACTTGGGACAAGTGACTTCTCAAGACTTGGGACAAGAACTTCTCAAGACTTGGGACAAGGACTTCTCAAGACTTGGGACAAGTGACTACTCAAGACTTGGGACGAGTGACTTCTCAAGACTTGGGACAAGAACTTCTCAAGACTTGGGACAAGTGACTTCTCAAGACTTGGGACAAGAACTTCTCAAGACTTGGGACAAGAACTTCTCAAGACTTGGGACAAGAACTTCTCAAGACTTGGGACGAGTGACTTCTCAAGACTTGGGACGAGTGACTTCTCAAGACTTGGGACAAGTGACTTCTCAAGAGTTGGGACAAGAACTTCTCAAGACTTGGGACAAGGACTTCTCAAGACTTGGGACAAGTGACTTCTCAAGACTTGGGTGTCTAGTCCTGATAGGGATGGGACAGATCAAATTTAGAAGGAAAAATTTTCAAATTTTTCGAAAAATCAAAAAACGCTGCAAACCTTCTGAAATGCTCACAAAACCAAAAATTTTCGGAAAATTCAGAAAAAAATTGAAAGTTGAAAATTTTCAAAAATTCTTAGTTTTGTGCGCTTTTTGGACGATTTGCCACGTTTTTCGATTTTTCGAAATTTTTCGAAAAAATTGAAATTTCTCAAAGGGGTAACCCTTTGAGAATTTTCAAAAATTTTCGAAATTTTAAAAAAATTAAAAACGACTGCAAATGGCGTGAAACGCGAAGAAAACTAAGAATTTTCGAAAAAAATTGAATTCAGCTAAGACAGGTGAGGCACAGCCCTAAACAAGAGACAAGACTTGGGACAATAACTTCTCAAGACTTGGGACAAGGACTTCTCAAGACTTGGGACAAGAAATTCTCAAGACTTGGGACGAGTGACTTCTCAAGACTTAGGACAAGTGACTTCTCAAGACTTGGGACAAGAACTTCTCAAGACTTGGGACAAGTGACTTCTCAAGACTTGCGACAAGAACTTCTCAAGACTTGGGACGAGTGACTTCTCAAGACTTGGGACGAGTGACTTCTCAAGACTTGGGACGAGTGACTTCTCAAGACTTGGGACAAGTGACTTCTCAAGACTTGGGACAAGAACTTTTGAAGACTTGGGACAAGGACTTCTCAAGACTTGGGACAAGTGACTTCTCAAGTCTTGGGAGTCTAGTCCTGATAAGGATGACACAGGTCAAATTTACAAGGAAAAATTTTCAAATTTTTTGAAAAATCAAAAAACGCTGCAAACCTTCTGAAATGCGCACAAAACCAAAAATTTTCGGAAAATTCGGAAAAAAATTAAAAGTTGAAAATTTTCAAAAATTCTTAGTTTTGTGCGCTTTTTGGACGATTTGCCACGTTTTTCGATTTTTCGAAATTTTTCGAAAAAATTGAAATTTCTCAAAGGGGTAACCCTTTGAGAATTTTCAAAATGTTTCGAAATTTAAAAAAAACGACTGCAAATGGCGCGAAACGCGAAGAAAACTAAGAATTTTCGAAAAAATTTGAATTCAGCTAAGACAGGTGAGGCACAGCCCTAAACAAGCAGACAAGACTTGGGACAATAACTTCTCAAGACTTGGGACAAGGACTTCTCAAGACTTGGGACAAGAACTTCTCAAGACTTGGGACGAGTGACTTATCAGATCTTGGGACGAGTGACTTCTCAAGGATTGGGACAAGGCTTGGGACAAGAACCTCTCAAGACTTGGGACGAGTGACTTCTCAAGACTTGGGACGAGTGACTTCTCAAGACTTGGGACAAGAACTTCTCAAGACTTGGGACAAGTGACTTCTCAAGACTTGGGACAAGAACTTCTCAAGACTTGGGACGAATGACTTCTCAAGACTTGGGACGAGTGACTGCTCAATACTTCTGACGAGTGACTTCTCAAGGCTTGGGACAAGAACTTCTCAAGACTTGGGACGAGTGACTTTTCAAGACTTGGGACGATTGACTTCTCAAGACTTGGGACAAGAACTTCTCAAGACTTGGGACGAGTCACTTCTCAAGACTTGGGACAAGAACTTCTCAAGACTAGGGTCAAGTGTCTTCTCAAGACTTGGGACAAGAACTTCTCAAGACTTGGGACGAGTGACTTCTCAAGTCTTGGGACGAGTGACTTCTCAAGACTTGGGACGAGTGACTTCTCAAGACTTGGGACAAGTGACTTCTCAAGACTTGGGAAAAGAACTTCTCAAGACTTGGGACAAGAACTTTTCAAGACTTGGGACGAGAGACTTCTCAAGTCTTGGGACGATTGACTTCTCAAGACTTGGGACAAGAACTTCTCAAGACTTGGGACAAGGACTTCTCAAGACTTGGGACAAGTGACTTCTCAAGACTTGGGAAAAGAACTTCTCAAGACTTGGGACGAGTGACTTCTCAAGACTTGGGACAAGTGACTTCTCAAGACTTGGGACAAGTGACTTCTCAAGACTTGGGACAGGAACTTCTCAAGACTTGGGACAAGTGACTTCTCAAGACTTGGGACAAGAACTTCTCAAGACTTGGGACGAGTGACTTCTCAAGACTTGGGACGAGTGACTTCTCAAGACTTGGGATAAGAACTTCTCAAGACTTGGGACAAGAACTTCTCAAGACTTGGGGCAAGTGACTTCTCAAGACGTTGGACAAGAACTTCTCAAGACTTGGGACGAGTGACTTCTCAAGACTTGGGACGAGTGACTTCTCAAGGCTTGGGACAAGAACTTCTCAAGACTTGAGACAAAAACTTCTCAAGACTTGGGACAAGTGACTTCTCAAGACTTGGGACAAGAACTTCTCAAGACTTGGAACAAGTGACTTCTCAAGACTTGGGACAAGAACTTCTCAAGACTTGGGACAAGTGACTTCTCAAGGCTTGGGACAAGAAATTCTAAAGACTTGGGACGAGTGACTTCTCAAGACTTGGGACAAGTGACTTCTCAAGACTTGGGACAAGAACTTCTCAAGACTTGGGACGAGTGACTTCTCAAGACTTGGGACAAGAACTTCTCAAGACTTGGGACAAGTGACTTCTCAAGACTTGTGACAAGAACTTCTCAAGACTTGGGACGAGTGACTTCTCAAGACTTGGGACAAGTGACTTCTCAAGACTTGGGACGAGTGACTTCTCAAGACTTGGGACGAGTGAATTCTCAAGACTTGGGACGAGTGACTTCTCAAGACTTGCGACAAGAACTTCTCAAGTCTTGGGACGAGTGACTTCTCAAGACTTGGGACGAATGACTTCTCAAGACTTGGGACGAATGACTTCTCAAATTTTGGGACAAGTGACTTCTCAAGACTTGGGACAAGAACTTCTCAAGACTTGGGACAAGTGACTTCTCAAGACTTGGGACGAATGACTTCTCAAGACTTGGGACGAGTGACTTCTCAAGACTTGGGACGAGTGACTTCTCAAGACTTGGGACGAGTGACTTCTCAAGACTTGGGACAAGTGACGTCTCTAGACTTGGGAGTCTAGTCCTGATAGGGATGGGACAGGTCAAATTTAGAAGGAAAAATTTTCAAATTTTTCGAAAAATCAAAGAACGCTGCAAATCTTCTGAAATGCGCACAAAACCAAAATTTTTCGGAAAATTCGGAAAAAAATTAAAAGTTGAAAATTTTCAAAAATTCTTAGTTTTGTGCGCTTTTTGGACGATTTGCCACGTTTTTCGATTTTTCGAAATTTTTCGAAAAAATTGAAATTTCTCAAAGGGGTACCCCTTTGAGAATTTTCAAAAATTTTCGAAATTTTAAAAAAATTAAAAACGACTGCAAATGGCGTGAAACGCGAAGAAAACTACGAATTTTCGAAAAAAATTGAATTCAGCTAAGACAGGTGAGGCACAGCCCTAAACAAGCAGACAAGACTTGGGACAATAACTTCTCAAGACTTGGGACAAAGACTTCTCAAGACTTGGGACAAGAAATTCTCAAGACTTGGGACGAGTGACTTCTCAAGACTTAGGACAAGTGACTTCTCAAGACTTGGGACAAGAACTTCTCAAGACTTGGGACAAGTGACTTCTCAAGACTTGCGACAAGAACTTCTCAAGACTTGGGACGAGTGACTTCTCAAGACTTGGGACGAGTGACTTCTCAAGACTTGGGACGAGTGACTTCTCAAGACTTGGGACAAGTGACTTCTCAGGACTTGGGACAAGAACTTCTGAAGACTTGGGACAAGGACTTCTCAAGACTTGGGACAAGTGACTTCTCAAGTCTTGGCAGTCTAGTGTTGATAAGGATGGGACAGGTCAAATTTACAAGGAAAAATTTTCAAATTTTTCGAAAAATCAAAAAACGCTGCAAACCTTCTGAAATGCGCACAAAACCAAAAATTTTCGGAAAATTCGGAAAAAAATTAAAAGTTTAAAATTTTCAAAAATTCTTAGTTTTGTGCGCTTTTTGGACGATTTGCCACGTTTTTCGATTTTTCGAAATTTTTCGAAAAAATTGAAATTTCTCAAAGGGAATTTTCAAAAATTTTCGAAATTTTAAAAAAATTAAAAATCACTGCAAATGGCGTGAAACGCGAAGAAATCTAAGAATTTTCGAAAAAAAATTGAATTCAGCTAAGACGGGTGAGACAGCCCTAAACAAGCAGACAAGACTTGGGAAAAGAACTTCTCAAGACTTGGGACAAGTGACTTCTCAAGACTTGGGACAAGAACTTCTCAAGACTTGGGACGAGTGACTTCTCAAGACTTGGTACAAGAACTTCTCAAGACTTGGAACAAGAACTTCTCAAGACTTGGGACAAGTGACTTCTCAAGACTTGAGACAAGAACTTTTCAAGACTTGGGACGAGTGACTTCTCAAGACTTGGGACAAGAACTTCTCAAGACTTGGTACAAGGACTTCTCAAGACTTGGGACAAGTGACTTCTCAAGACTTGGGAAAAGAACTTCTCAAGACTTGGAACAAGTGACTTCTCAAGACTTGGGACAAGGACTTCTCAACACTTGGGACAAGTGACTTCTCAAGACTTGGGTGTCTAGTCCTGAAGGGATGGGACAGGTCAAATTTAGAAGGAAAAATTTTCAAATTTTTCGAAAAATCAAAAAACGCTGCAAATCTTCTGAAATGCGCACAAAACCAAAAATTTTCCGAAAATTCGGAAAAAAATTAAAAGTTAAACATTTTCAAAAATTCTTAGTTTTGTGCGCTTTTTGGACGATTTGCCACGTTTTTCGATTTTTCGAAATTTTTCGAAAAAATTGAAATTTCTCAAAGGGGTACCCCTTTGAGAATTTTCAAAAATTTTCGAAATTTTAAAAAAATTAAAAACGACTGCAAATGGCGTGAAACGCGAAGAAACTAAGGATTTTCGAAAAAAATTGAATTCAGCTAAGACAGGTGAGGCACAGCCCTAAACAAGCAGACAAGACTTGGGACAATAACTTCTCAAGACTTCGGACAAGTACTTCTCAAGACTTGGGACAAGAACTTCTCAAGACTTGGGACAAGAACTTCTCAAGACTTGGGACGAGTGACTTCTCAAGACTTGGGACAAGAACTTCTCAAGACTTGGGACAAGTGACTTCTCAAGACTTGAGACAAGAACTTCTCAAGACTTGGGACGAGTGACTTCTCAAGACTTGGGACGAGTGACTTCTCAATACTTGGGACAAGTGACTTCTCAAGACTTGGGACAAGAACTTCTCAAGACTTGGGACAAGGACTTCTCAAGACTTAGGACAAGTGACTACTCAAGTCTTGGGAGTCTAGTCCTGATAAGGATGGGACAGGTCAAATTTAGGAGGAAAAATTTTCAAATTTTTCGAAAAATCCAAAAACGCTGCAAATCTTCTGAAATGCGCACAAAACCAAAAATTTTCGGAAAATTCGGAAAAAAATTAAAAGTTGAAAATTTTCAAAAATTCTAAGTTTTGTGCGCTTTTTGGACGATTTGCCACGTTTTTCGATTTTTCTAAATTTTTCTAAAAAATTGAAATTTCTCAAAGGGGTAACCCTTTGAGAATTTTCAAAATGTTTCGAAATTTAAAAAAAAAAAACGACTTCAAATTGCGCGAAACGCGAAGAAAAATAAGAATTTTCGAAAAAATTTGAATTCAGCTAAGACAGGTGAGGCACAGCCCTAAACAAGCAGACAAGACTTGGGACAATAACTTCTCAAGACTTGGGGCAAGAACTTCTCAAGACTTGGGACAAGTGACTTCTCAAGACTTGGGACAAGAACTTCTCAAGACTTGGGACAACTGTCTTCTCAAGAATTGGGAGGAGTGACTTCTCAAGACTTGGGACAAGAACTTCTCAAGTCTTGGGACAAGTGACTTCTCAAGACTTGGGATAAGAACTTCTCAAGACTTGGGACAAGGACTTCTCAAGACTTGGGACGAGTGACTTCTCAAGACTTGGGACAAGAACTTCTCAAGACTTGGGACAAGTGACTTCTCAAGACTTGGGACAAGTGACTTCTCAAGACTTGGGACAAGAACTTCTCAAGACTTGGGACAAGTGACTTCTCAAGACTTGGGACAGGAACTTCTCAAGACTTGGGACAAGTGACTTCTCAAGACTTGGAACAAGAACTTCTCAAGACTTGGGACAAGAACTTCTCAAAACTTGGGACGAGTGACTTCTCAAGACTTGGGACAAGAACTTCTCAAGACTTGGGACAACTTACTTCTCAAGACTTGGGACAAGAACTTCTCAAGACTTGGGACGAGTGACTTCTCTAGACTTGGGACGAGTGACTTCTCAAGACTTGGGACAAGTACTTCTCAAGACTTGGGACAAGTGACTTCTCAAGACTTGGGACAAGAACTTCTCAAGACTTGGGACAAGAACTTCTGAAGACTTGGGACAAGAACTTCTCAAGACTTGGGACGAGTGACTTCTCAAGACTTGGGACGAGTGACTTCTCAAGACTTGGGACAAGAACTTCTCAAGACTTGGGACAAGTGACTTCTCAAGACTTGGGACAAGAACTTCTCAAGACTTGGGACAAGAACTTCTCAAGACTTGGGACAAGAACTTCTCAAGACTTGGGACGAGTGACTTCTCAAGACTTGGGACGAGTGACTTCTCAAGACTTGGGACAAGTGACTTCTCAAGAGTTGGGACAAGAACTTCTCAAGACTTGGGACAAGGACTTCTCAAGACTTGGGACAAGTGACTTCTCAAGACTTGGGTGTCTAGTCCTGATAGGGATGGGACAGGTCAAATTAAGAAGGAAAAATTTTCAAATTTTTCGAAAAATCAAAAAACGCTGCAAACCTTCTGAAATGCTCACAAAACCAAAAATTTTCGGAAAATTCAGAAAAAAATTAAAAGTTGAAAATTTTCAAAAATTCTTAGTTTTGTGCGCTTTTTGGACGATTTGCCACGTTTTTCGATTTTTCGAAATTTTTCGAAAAAATTGAAATTTCTGAAAGGGGTACCCCTTTGAGAATTTTCAAAAATTTTCGAAATTTTAAAAAAATTAAAAACGACTGCAAATGGCGTGAAACGCGAAGAAAACTAAGAATTTTCGAAAAAAATTGAATTCAGCTAAGACAGGTGAGGCACAGCCCTAAACAAGCAGACAAGACTTGGGACAATAACTTCTCAAGACTTGGGACAAGGACTTCTCAAGACTTGGGACAAGAAATTCTCAAGACTTGGGACGAGTGACTTCTCAAGACTTAGGACAAGTGACTTCTCAAGACTTGGGACAAGAACTTCTCAAGACTTGGGACAAGTGACTTCGCAAGACTTGCGACAAGAACTTCTCAAGACTTGGGACGAGTGACTTCTCAAGACTTGGGACGAGTGACTTCTCAAGACTTGGGACGAGTGACTTCTCAAGACTTGGGACAAGTGACTTCTCAAGACTTGGGACAAGAACTTCTGAAGACTTGGGACAAGGACTTCTCAAGACTTGGGACAAGTGACTTCTCAAGTCTTGGGAGTCTAGTGTTGATAAGGATGGGACAGGTCAAATTTACAAGGAAAAATTTTCAAATTTTTCGAAAAATCAAAAAACGCTGCAAACCTTCTGAAATGCGCACAAAACCAAAAATTTTCGGGAAATTCGGAAAAAAATTAAAAGTATAAAATTTTTTAAAAATTCTTAGTTTTGTGCGCTTTTTGGACGATTTGCCACGTTTTTCGATTTTTCGAAATTTTTCGAAAAAATTGAAATTTCTCAAAGGGGTACCCCTTTGAGAATTTTCAAACATTTTCGAAATTTTAAAAAAAAATAAAAACGACTGCAAATGGCGTGAAACGCGAAGAAATCTAAGAATTTTCGAAAAAAAATTGAATTCAGCTAAGACGGGTGAGACAGCCCTAAACAAGCAGACAAGACTTGGGAAAAGAACTTCTCAAGACTTGGGACAAGTGACTTCTCAAGACTTGGGACAAGAACTTCTCAAGACTTGGGACAAGTGACTTATCAAGACTTGGGACAAGAACTTCTCAAGAATTGGGACGAGTGACTTCTCAAGACTTGGGACGAGTGACTGCTCAAGACTTCTGACGAGTGACTTCTCAAGGCTTGGGACAAGGCTTGGGACAAGAACTTCTCAAGACTTGGGACAAGAACTTCTCAAGACTTGGGACAAGTGACTTCTCAAGACTTGTGACAAGAACTTCTCAAGACTTGGGACGAGTGACTTCTCAAGACTTGGGACAAGTGACTTCTCAAGACTTGGGTCGAGTGACTTCTCAAGACTTGGTACGAGTGAATTCTCAAGACTTGGGACGAGTGACTTCTCAAGACTTGCGACAAGAACTTCTCAAGTCTTGGGACGAGTGACTTCTCAAGACTTGGGACGAATGACTTCTCAAGACTTGGGACGAATGACTTCTCAAAACTTGGGACAAGTGACTTCTCAAGACATGGGACAAGAACTTCTCAAGACTTGGGCAAGTGACTTCTCAAGACTTGGGACGAATGACTTCTCAAGACTTGGGACGAGTGACTTCTCAAGACTTGGGACGAGTGACTTCTGAAGACTTGGGACGAGTGACTTCTCAAGACTTGGGACAAGAACTTCTCAAGACTTGGGACGAGTGACTTCTCAAGACTTGGGACAAGAACTTCTCAAGACTTGGGACAAGTGACTTCTCAAGACTTGGGACAAGAACTTCTCAAGACTTGGGACAAGAACTTCTCAAGACTTGTGACAAGAACTTCTCAAGACTTGGAACGAGTGACTTCTCAAGACTTGGGACGAGTGACTTCTCAAGACTTGGGATAAGAACTTCTCAAGACTTGGGACAAGAACTTCTCAAGACTTGGGACAAGTGACTTCTCAAGACTTGGGACAAGAACTTCTCAAGACTTGGGACAAGAACTTCTCAAGACTTGGGACAAGAACTTCTCAAGACTTGGGACGAGTGACTTCTCAAGACTTAGGACAAGTGACTTCTCAAGACTTAGGACAAGAACTTCTCAAGACTTGGGACAAGTGACTTCTCAAGACTTGCGACAAGAACTTCTCAAGACTTGGGACGAGTGACTTCTCAAGACTTGGGACGAGTGACTTCTCAAGACTTGGGACGAGTGACTTCTCAAGACATGGGACAAGTGACTTCTCAAGACTTGGGACAAGAACTTCTCAAGACTTGGGACAAGGACTTCTCAAGACTTGGGACAAGTGACTTCTCAAGACTTGGGAATCTAGTCCTGATAAGGATGGGACAGGTCAAATTTTGAAGGAAAAATTTTCAAATTTTTCGAAAAATCAAAAAACGCTGCAAACCTTCTGAAATGCGCACAAAACCAAAAATTTTCGGAAAATTCGGAAAAAAATTAAAAGTTGAAATTTTTCAAAAATTCTTCGTTTTGTGCGCTTTTTGGACGATTTGCCACGTTTTTCGATTTTTCGAAATTTTTTGAAAAAATTGAATTTTCAAAATATTTCGAAATTTTAAAAAGATTAAAAACGACTGCAAATGGCGCGAAACGCGAAGAAAACTAAGAATTTTCAAAAAAATTTGAATTCAGCTAAGACAGGTGAGGCACAGCCCTAAACAAGCAGACAAGACTTGGGACAATAACTTCTCAAGACTTGGGACAAGGACTTCTCAAGACTTGGGACAAGAACTTCTCAAGACTTGGGACAAGAACTTCTCAAGACTTGGGACAAGTGACTTCTCAAGACTTGGGACAAGAACTTCTCAAGACTTGTAACGAGTGACTTCTCAAGACATGGGACGAGTGACTTCTCAAAACTTGGGACAAGTGATTTCTCAAGACTTGGGACAAGAACTTCTCAAGACTTGGGACGAGTGACTTCTCAAGACTTGGGACAAGAACTTCTCAAGACTTGGGACAAGTGACTTCTCAAGACTTGGGACAAGAACTTCTCAAGACTTGGGACAAGAACTTCTCAAGACTTGGGACAAGAACTTCTCAAGACTTGCGACGAGTGACTTCTCAAGACTTGGGACAAAAACTTCTCAAGACTTGGGACAACTGACTTCTCAAGACTTGGGACAAGAACTTCTCAAGACTTGGGACGAGTGACTTCTCAAGACTTGGGACGAGTGACTTCTCAAGACTTGGGACAAGAACTTCTCAAGACTTGGGACAAGTGACTTCTCAAGACTTGGAACAAGAACTTCTCAAGACTTGGGACGAGAACTTCTCAAGACTTGGGACAAGAACTTCTCAAGACTTGGGACGAGTGACTTCTCAAGACTTGGGACAAGAACTTCTCAAGACTTGGGACAAGTGACTTCTCAAGACTTGGGACAAGAACTTCTCAATACTTGGGACAAGAACTTCTCAAGACTTGGGACAAGAACTTCTCAAGACTTGGGACGAGTGACTTCTCAAGACTTAGGACAAGTGACTTCTCAAGACTTAGGACAAGAACTTCCCCAGACTTGGGACAAGTGACTTCTCAAGACTTGCGACAAGAACTTTTCAAGACTTGGGACGAGTGACTTCTCAAGACTTGGGACGAGTGACTTCTCAAGACTTGGGACGAGTGACTTCTCAAGACTTGGGACAAGTGACTTCTCAAGACTTGGGACAAGAACTTCTGAAGACTTGAGACAAGGACTTCTCAAGACTTGGGACAAGTGACTTCTCAAGACTTGGGAGTCTAGTCCTGATAAGGATGGGACAGGTCAAATTTTGAAGGAAAAATTTTCAAATTTTTCGAAAAATCAAAAAACGCTGCAAACCTTCTGAAATGCGCACAAAACCAAAAATTTTCGGAAAATTCGGAAAAAAATTAAAAGTTGAAATTTTTCAAAAATTCTTCGTTTTGTGCGCTTTTTGGACGATTTGCCACGTTTTTCGATTTTTCGAAATTTTTTGAAAAAATTGAATTTTCAAAATATTTCGAAATTTTAAAAAGATTAAAAACAACTGCAAATGGCTCGAAACGCGAAGAAAACTAAGAATTTTCGAAAAAAATTGAATTCAGCTAAGACAGGTGAGGCACAGCCCTAAACAAGCAGACAAGACTTGGGACAATAACTTCTCAAGACTTGGGACAAGGACTTCTCAAGACTTGGGACAAGAAATTCTCAAGACTTGGGACGAGTGACTTCTCAAGACTTAGGACAAGTGACTTCTCAAGACTTGGGACAAGAACTTCTCAAGACTTGGGACAAGTGACTTCTCAAGACTTGCGACAAGAACTTCTCAAGACTTGGGACGAGTGACTTCTCAAGACTTGGGACGAGTGACTTCTCAAGACTTGGAACAAGAACTTCTCAAGACTTGGGACAACTGACTTCTCAAGACTTAGGACAAGAACTTCTGAAGACTTGGGACAAGGACTTCTCAAGACTTGGGACAAGTGACTTCTCAAGTCTTGGGAGTCTAGTCCTGATAAGGATGGGACAGGTCAAATTTACAAGGAAAAATTTTCAAATCTTTCGAAAAATCAAAAAACGCTGCAAACCTTCTGAAATGCTCACAAAACCAAAAATTTTCGGAAAATTCGGAAAAAAATTAAAAGTTTAAAATTTTCAAAAATTCTTAGTTTTGTGCGCTTTTTGGACGATTTGCCACGTTTTTCGATTTTTCGAAATTTTTCGAAAAAATTGAAATTTCTCAAAGGGGTACCCCTTTGAGAATTTTCAAAAATTTTCGAAATTTTAAAAAAATTAAAAACGACTGCAAATGGCGTGAAACGCGAAGAAATCTAAGAATTTTCGAAAAAAAATTGAATTCAGCTAAGACGGGTGAGACAGCCCTAAACAAGCAGACAAGACTTGGGAAAAGAACTTCTCAAGACTTGGGACAAGTGACTTCTCAAGACTTGGGACAAGAACTTCTCAAGACTTGGGACGAGTGACTTATCAGATCTTGGGGCGAGTGACTTCTCAAGGATTGGGACAAGGCTTGGGACAAGAACCTCTCAAGACTTGGGACGAGTGACTTCTCAAGACTTGGGACGAGTGACTTCTCAAGACTTGGGACAAGAACTTCTCAAGACTTGGGACAAGTGACTTCTCAAGAATTGGGACAAGAACTTCTCAAGACTTGGGACGAGTGACTTCTCAAGACTTGGGACGAGTGACTGCTCAAGACTTCTGACGAGTGACTTCTCAAGGCTTGGGACAAGGCTTGGGACAAGAACTTCTCAAGACTTGGGACGAGTGACTTTTCAAGACTTGGGACGAGTGACTTCTCAAGACTTGGGACAAGAACTTCTCAAGACTTGGCACGAGTCACTTCTCAAGACTTGGGACAAGAACTTCTCAAGACTAGGGTCAAGTGACTTCTCAAGACTTGGGACAAGAACTTCTCAAGACTTGGGACGAGTGACTTCTCAAGACTTGGGACGAGTGACTTCTCAAGACTTGAGACGAGTGACTTCTCAAGACTTGGGACAAGAACTTCTCAAGACTTGGGACAAGTGACTTCTCAAGACTTGGGAAAAGAACTTCTCAAGACTTGGGACAAGAACTTTTCAAGACTTGGGACGAGTGACTTCTCAAGACTTGGGACAAGAACTTCTCAAGACTTGGGACAAGGACTTCTCAAGACTTGGGACAAGTGACTTCTCAAGACTTGGGAAAAGAACTTCTCAAGACTTGGAACAAGTGACTTCTCAAGACTTGGGACAAGAACTTCTCAAGACTTGGGACAAGTGACTTCTCAAGACTTGGGACAAGTGACTTCTCAAGACTTGGACAGGAACTTCTCAAGACTTGGGACAAGTGACTTCTCAAGACTTGGGAAAAGAACTTCTCAAGACTTTGGACGAGTGATTTCTCAAGACTTGGGATAAGAACTTCTCAAGACTTGGGACAAGAACTTCTCAAGACTTGGGGCAAGTGACTTCTCAAGACGTTGGACAAGAACTTCTCAAGACTTGGGACGAGTGACTTCTCAAGACTTGGGACGAGTGACTTCTCAAGGCTTGGGACAAGAACTTCTCAAGACTTGGGACAAAAACTTCTCAAGACTTGGGACAAGTGACTTCTCAAGACTTGGGACAAGAACTTCTCAAGACTTGGAACAAGTGACTTCTCAAGACTTGGGACAAGAACTTCTCAAGACTTGGGACAAGTGACTTCTCAAGGCTTGGGACATGAAATTCTAAAGACTTGGGACGAGTGACTTCTCAAGACTTGGGACAAGTGACTTCTCAAGACTTGGGACAAGAACTTCTCAAGACTTGGGACAAGAACTTCTCAAGACTTGGGACGAGTGACTTCTCAAGACTTGGGACAAGAACTTCTCAAGACTTGGGACAAGTGACTTCTCAAGACTTGTGACAAGAACTTCTCAAGACTTGGGACGAGTGACTTCTCAAGACTTGGGACAAGTGACTTCTCAAGACTTGGGACGAGTGACTTCTCAAGACTTGGGACGAGTGAATTCTCAAGACTTGGGACGAGTGACTTCTCAAGACTTGCGACAAGAACTTCTCAAGTCTTGGGACGAGTGACTTCTCAAGACTTGGGACAAGTGACTTCTCAAGACATGGGACAAGAACTTCTCAAGACTTGGGACAAGTGACTTCTCAAGACTTGGGACGAATGACTTCTCAAGACTTGGGACGAGTGACTTCTCAAGACTTGGGACGAGTGACTTCTGAAGACTTGGGACAAGAACTTCTCAAGACTTGGGACGAGTGACTTCTCAAGACTTGGGACAAGAACTTCTCAAGACTTGGGACAAGAACTTCTCAAGACTTGGGACAAGTGAGTTCTCAAGACTTGGGACAAGAACTTCTCAAGACTTGGGACAAGAACTTCTCAAGACTTGGGACGAGTGACTTCTCAAGACTTGGGACGAGTGACTTCTCAAGACTTAGGACAAGTGACTTCTCAAAACTTGGGACAAGTGACTTCTCAAGACTTGCGACAAGAACTTCTCAAGACTTGGGACGAGTGACTTCTCAAGACTTGGGACGAGTGACTTCTCAAGACTTGGGACGAGTGACTTCTCAAGACTTGGGACAAGTGACTTCTCAAGACTTGGGACAAGAACTTCTGAAGACTTGGGACAAGGACTTCTCAAGACTTGGGACAAGTGACTTCTCAAGACTTGGGACGAATGACTTCTCAGGACTTGGGACGAGTGACTTCTCAAGGCTTGGGACAAGAACCTCTCAAGACTTGGGACGAGTGACTTCTCAAGACTTGGGACGAGTGACTTCTCAAAACTTGGGACAAGAACTTCTCAAGATTTGGGACAAGTGACTTCTCAAGACTTGGGACAAGAACTTCTCAAGACTTGGGACGAGTGACTTTTCAAGACTTGGGACGAGTGACTTCTCAAGATTTGGGACAAGAACTTCTCAAGACTTGGGACGAATCACTTCTCAAGACTTGGGACAAGAACTTCTCAAGACTTGGGACAAGTGACTTCTCAAGTCTTGGGACAAGAACTTCTCAAGACTTGGGACGAGTGACTTCTCAAGACTTGGGACGAGTGACTTCTCAAGACTTGGGACAAGAACTTCTCAAGACTTGGGACAAGTGACTTCTCAAGACTTGGAACAAGAACTTCTCAAGACTTGGGACGAGAACTTCTCAAGACTTGGGACAAGAACTTCTCAAGACTTGGGACGAGTGACTTCTCAAGACTTGGGACAAGAACTTCTCAAGACTTGGGACAAGTGACTTCTCAAGACTTGGGACAAGAACTTCTCAAGACTTGGGACAAGAACTTCTCAAGACTTGGGACAAGAACTTCTCAAGACTTGGGACGAGTGACTTCTCAAGACTTAGGACAAGTGACTTCTCAAGACTTAGGACAAGAACTTCTCAAGACTTGGGACAAGTGACTTCTCAAGACTTGCGACAAGAACTTCTCAAGACTTGGGACGAGTGACTTCTCAAAACTTGGGACGAGTGACTTCTCAAGACTTGGGACGAGTGACTTCTCAAGACTTGGGACGAGTGACTTCTCAAGACTTGGGACAAGTACTTCTGAAGACTTGGGACGAGTCACTTCTCAAGACTTGGGACAAGAACTTCTCAAGACTTGGGACAAGTGACTTCTCAAGTCTTGGGACAAGAACTTCTCAAGACTTGGGATGAGTGACTTCTCAAGACTTGGGACGAGTGACTTCTCAAGACTTAGGACACGTACTTCTCAAAACTTGGACACACTTCTCAAGACTTGGGACAAGTAACTTCTCAAGACTTTAGACACGCTCTTCTCAAATTTTCAAATTTTTCGCAAAATTAAAAAACGCTGCAAACCTGAAATGCGCACAAAACCAAAAATTTTCGGAAAATTCGAAAAAATTAAAAGTTGAAAATTTTCAAAAATTCTTAGTTTTGTGCGCTTTTTGGACGATTTCCCACGTTTTTCGATTTTTCGAAATTTTTCGAAAAAATTGAAATTTCAAAATTTTTCGAAATTTTAAAAAATTAAAAACGACTGCAAATGGCGTGAAACGCGAAGAAAACCAAGAATTTTCGAAATTTTCGAAAAAAAATTGAATTCAGCTAAGACGGGTGAGGCACAGCCCTAAACAAGCAGACAAGACTTGGGAGAAGAACTTCTCTAGACTTGGGACAAGTGACTTCTCAAGACTTGGGACAAGAACTTCTCAAGACTTGGGACGAGTGACTTCTCAGGACTTGGGACGAGTGACTTCTGAAGACTTGGGACGAGTGACTTCTCAAGGCTTGGGATAAGAACTTCTCAAGACTTGTGACGAGTGACTTCTCAAGACTTGGGACGAGTGACTTCTCAAGACTTGGGACATGTACTTCTCAAGACTTGGGACAAGAACTTCTCAAGACTTGGGACAAGTGACTTCTCGAGACTTGGGGCATGTGACTTCTCAAGACTTGGGACAAGTAACTTCTCAAGACTTTTGAAATGCACTTCTCAAGACCTGGGACAAGTGACTTCTCAAGACTTGGGACACGCACTTCTCAAGACTTGGGACACACACTTCTCAAGACTTGGGACAAGTGACATCTCAAGACTTGGGACACGCACTTCTCAAGTGTTGGGACAAGTGACTTCTCAAGACTTGGGACACGCACTTCTCAAGACTTGGGACACACACTTCTCAAGACTTGGGACATGTGACTTCTCAAGACTTGGGACACGCACTTCTCAAAACTTGGGACAAGTGACTTCTCAAGACTTGGGACACGCACTTGTCAAGACTTGGGACACACACTTCTCAAGACTTGGGACAAGTGACTTCTCAAGTCGTGTGTACAAGTGACTTCTCAAGACTTAGGACACGTACTTCTCAAAACTTGGACACACTTCTCAAGACTTGGGACAAGTAACTTCTCAAGACTTGGGACACACATCTCAAGACTTGGAACAAGTGACTTCTCAAGACTTGGGCCACCCTCTTCTCAAGGCTTGGAACAAGTGACTTCTCAAGACTTGGGTCACGCACTTCTCAAGACCTGGGACAAGTGACTTCTCAAGACTTGGGACACGCACTTCTCAAGACTTGGGACAAGTGACTTCTCAAGACTTGGGACAAGTGACTTCTCAAGACTTGGGACACGCACTTCTCAAAACTTGGGACAAGTGACTTCTCAAGACTTGGGACAAGTGACTTCTCAAGACTTGGGACAAGTGACTTCTCAAGACTTGGGACAAGTGACTTGTCAAGACTTGGGACAAGTGACTTCTGAGGACTTCGGACAAGTGACTTCTCAAGACTTGGGACATGCGACTTCTCAGGACTTGGGACATGCGATTTCTCAAGCCTTGGGACATGTGATATGTGACTTGCGAGTTTTCGCGACTTGGTACCTGCCGGTTGTGCAGACAGAGGTGGGCACCAAACGGGTGAGATAGCCGAGTATGGCAGATACAGAGAGAGGTATTCACCGAGTTTGGCAGGAATTTTATGAAGAAAATCAAATTTACCAGAATTTTCGAAAAATCAAAAAATGCTGGAAATTGTTTGAGAATCTTACAAAACCAAATTTTTTTGAAAATTTTAAAAAAATTTCATTGTGAAATATTTGAATTTTTTTTGGTTTTGTGCGCTTTTTGCACAATGCCCAGCATTTTTGATGTTTTGAATATTTTGAAATTTTTCAAAATTCCCCCACCTGATGCCTTGCAGACCAATTCTCTCTCGGACTCTTTCTGATGTACAGTAGGGCTTTTCGGCGATCCGCTAATACAGCGCTTTTGAATTACGTACATATGCCCCACGCGCTCAACAGCTGAGTCAGAGAAGTGCGTCCGGCGCCATTTTCTCTTCGCAGATTCAGTCTATTTACAGCTTTACTTTTCCTTTCATATCGTTTTCTTAGGCCTCGCGCTATTGGGCACTTACTATATGATAGTGTAAACATCATGTTAGGCTTTTATATGCATTTGCAATTGGAAAAAGGTAAAGATCCGCTTTTCGGCGGTGGTCTGTCGTACCTGTCGTGTATGCGGTTCCCTACTGTAAAAGAAAACGCCTGTACTGTTGTAGGCGATTAGCACTTTCGGCGGAAGATGCAGCCTCTATCCCAGTCACTGTACTAACCCCTCCCCAAAGTCATGGAGGCCTTCAGTTGAGCGATTCCGCCCTCTCTGGGTTAAGATCACAGGGAACCATGCAACGCCAAATTCCTTTTAACGAAGGACAAGTTGCCTGACGGGATGACCTCCCATCAGCAGCAACAGACCCTGGTTTGAATAGTCGAGGCTCCCACCACGACTAAACCCCCGTTAACGTAAGCAAATTCCCGTTTTTGTTGTAAGGCAATGCGTCTCGTATGCAGGAAAGGTGTTATACCTAGCTTGAGCAGGACTCCGCCCTTAGTTAGCTTGTAAGATTGATGATGTCCTACGTTTGACGGAACTGCAGTTGTTGCTGTCTTCAGTTTTCGAACTTAAAACTTGGCACAAGAAAGTTGCTCGCGCATTAATGAAAAACTCAAGAAATTCGACCTCTGCCAAATGTAATTAAATTTATTATATCAATAATATTAAGATGGAGTTTTAAATAAAGTAGGACACAAGCGTGTGTGAAATTGTTTCAGCTGGCGGTCTCTTGCGAACACAGCAATAGAACTTTATTTCGTGACAGCTGAGCAACTATAAGCATTTCAAGAAGGCATCGCCTCCTTGAAGATACTTTCAAAACATAGAACATACAGTGAAATATTGTTAGTATTGTATAATTTAAGAAGGGGTAGGATTGGTAAGACTTGTGTTAAAAAACAAGAAATGCAAACAAAATTTTGGTGGAATAAACAATTTTGAAGACCAAGACTTAGATGGCTCGGTCTTAGATCCACGCCGTATGATGACGCGAGTTGGTTACAAGGCGTACACAAAGTTTAATCGTTCTTTATTGTGTGATTGAATTCCAGTACCGGATTTGAAATTCACGTGGTTGAATTATATTTGGCACTAGGAACAGATAACGGTTGGAGTATAAACGCAGTGACGCATTCATTTGTTTCCAAGTATTTATATTCAGTGAAAGTGTACAAATGAGAATTTCTTTTTCGTGTAATCTTACACTCGTCTTTAAATTGAAGGGTAATAAAGAACACGAAGAGAGTACTAAATTGTCGCTTGGCTGGTTTCCATTCACAGAGCAAACCTACATTTTAAAATGGACGATAACCAGTTCAGTGAAAGCTGATTTCTTGTATTTATTCCTCTTCTGGTTTTCGATACGCCCTCTCTCAGACCCGTTCCAATTCATAATTCACTTCTCTGAGATTATGAATCCTCGTAAACAGTTGGTAGATCCCTTGTTCTGTGCATCGAATGGGATTTAAAATCCGCGATCCCAGCGCCTCACAGCGAGCGATCTCTGACATTCCTGTGCATTTGTGTTGCCATCTTGAACAATGGAGAACTTTCATGTCTTCGAGGCTTGTAACATTGATTCGCTTAGGAGCTATTGTGTATCCTATCTGCTTTGAAGAACGTGCCGCGTCTGCGCTGGTCGAACAAACTTAAAGATGTTTTCACTAGGACGTGTTTCTTTATGCTTCAAAACGTTGCTTTGGTACAGATTTAAAAATTAGGTTAAAGTCTAATTATCAGGAATTCAGAACTGAATCCTCAAAGAGTTACCTCAGAATTCAAGGCTAGTAATTTCACTCTGACGTGTCATATATATGACTTTCATCTTGGTTTCCCACGAGTTGAGTATAATTCATGCAGACATATATAACGCATGTCACAGAAGAAGGACCTATGTGCCTCTGAAACGTCGGTAAACTTCTACCAGACAACACGGTACAACAACCCAGAAGACAGTCACCTTCATTTGTTTCTGGTTTATTTAACGGAGCTCTAAATAATTCGAGCTGCAAAGCGTCGCTTGATTGGATGATTAGTAAAACAAAATGGGTTCCAAAGGACGCGGTGTGTCATAGTTCTATCTAGTCCCATCTATTCATCATTTTATAGGGAATTTACTTCGAAGTACCCGAGACAGACCTTGTCCTTAAGGTACATAGTACAGCAGCTATTTCCGAAATACATTTCGTTTCTAATAAATGTTACATGTATTATATAATTTTATTGTTAGATATGACTAAATATTTTACGACAGCGTCTTTCGAATGACGTATGAAAATCCTAAAATGGCGGTTTTCTGAAGTTCCCTGATGTCGTGTTCGCCCGGGATGTTGGCCAAATATTTTCTGAGCGACGTGGAGACATTTCCAGTTGCTCCTGTAATTATCGGGATTATTTTTGATTTCACTTTCCACATTCGCTGGCTTTCAATATGATCACCGTTTCCTTTTTAATCACATTCCTGCCAGTATAATAATACGAAGCAGGACTAACCACGCTCCTCGATGTTTGGTGTCGGAAGAAACCATTTTGAATCCATGGCCTTCCAGTCCGTTCGCCAAAAATGGATTTCATAAAAGAAACGAACTCAGCGCTAGAAATTCTCTATCCGCAACCATGAAGCAGTTTCCTGTGAATTATGACTTGATTCGTAAAGTACAGTTAAAATCAGCTGTAGTTTGTGCCCTCCCCCTCCCCCAGGTCACACCGCGCGTGCCGTGTCACTGGGATCCTGACTTAATGCGTGACTGACCTAGGAGGAAGTTACTTTAGTGACATCTGTCGTATCTCATGCGAACCAGTCCAACAGCGTCTCGCGCTCAACACACAAAAATAATTGCTTTGTTAGAATGTTTTTATAAAACCTAACCTAACCTAACTTAATTCTCATGTGAAACAGTGATTTCCGGCTGGAAACTTTCGTCATCTCGTTTAAACGTAATCATTACTCATTCAAACATTGAACGCTGTGGAACTGAATAATTGAAGGCGTCGTTAAATAAACTGCTAACATAATTTAATGTGTGTTTCGAACCAGCGGCCTCGATGAAGGAGGCAGCAGGAACCTCTGGTAAAAAGCCGATAAACTTCTGTCAGACTACACGACGTTAACCTCCAAGAAGGCATCCATCTTCGTCTAAATCGTGTTCGTTCAGTGTGATAACGGATTGTAAAATAATTTCACTTGAATCGACTCATTCAAAGTAATTTTCTCAGTTTTCTTGTTGTTGTTTAAAGTAGGCCTTACGTGGTTTCTCGCTTTCGACGAATTCCTTCCTGATCCCCACTCTTCTCTTTCGATTCGAGCCACCCTCCAGCTACTCAACGTGTTTCGAGTTGGTTTTGTTTGCTTTGCATTTGTCTCTTACCTCGTCACTCCTGCCTCAGGGCCGGGAAGTCCGTTATTTCTATCAAAAACCCGCGAAATTTGAAAATAGGAACGTGTTTTTATATCTGCGCCTGATAACTGTGACATTGAGACACGTAGGGCGTGGAGATAAAACTCCAGCCACGAAAAATCCACTTAGTACGACTGAGCCATCTGCCTTGGTTATTGTTACAGAGGCTTCAAGTTCTTATTAAGCTTATTCTCCTACTGTCTATTTGTACTATTTATTACTGACGACTTCTCAATTATGTCCAGTCATCACAGAGGAAAATCTCTGACCTTAAGAACCTGTAATTTAACCATAATATTACCAGTTAGACTGTCATCTCATTTCCACAGAAAAGCCGTCACTCGATGTCTCTGTGATGATACCGACAAGAGTTAATGAACGTTGAGATCCAACAATTTAATTCTATTACGCCGATGATTAGGGTTCGTTTGAATGACAGGCCATGTAATTTCATGAGCGTGGATCGCTCGCAGTTTGGCGCCTGCGCGATGCGGTTTAGACTGTTGACTGAAGGTAATAGAGCACCTGGTTGTGCGCAGGCGCGTGGAGCCGGCCGGGCCCGAAGTGTAACGGAACTGCACGACCTGGGAATATATTACCTCATGACTCAGTTTACTTCCGGTAGAGAACGGTGCTTTAATGATAATCTTTGTCCGTGAATCCCTAAGTATTTCATGTAAGAAGTGACCACTCGCCTTTATCTGCTTTTAAAACATTTATTCTGAATACTGGTCTGCTTCAAAGTTTCTAGTCTCTAGTTTGAATCTCTGAATACCCAGAATCTTTCCACTGGCTACCAGGGCGTGGGGGTTATAAAAGTAACCGGAGCTTAAAACTAATGTACCAGTGTAAAGAGTGGTTAGGAAATATGTTTATTTGTTAGTTTCATGTTCAGGGCGCCCGCCAGACTACACGACGATACAAACCAGAAGACAGCCATATTCGTTCTCGTAGTCGTCATAACCTCAAATCTCATTTGAGTACATACAACAAGTGTGTTTACCTTGTACGTTACTTATAGATCTGTATTTCTGTGCAAAGATTCGTAGGGATCAGTCGGTGGTGTTTACTGCCATCTGTCGGATTTCGCCGGAGTTGGAATAATATATGAAACGACTCTCATTTCTGTTGCAGTTCACAATGACCAGCCCGAGCGGGACAGCTTGAACGACGCGAATCCTGTATCGGAGCAGGCCACGACGACGACGCCGGTTGAACTGAACAAACAGCGACGTCACCAAAGCCGACCGAAGCTACGAGGCGGTCGCTCTCTGCTTGACATCCTTACGTCAGGCAGGACGTCGGCCCTCGACATGCTGGACCACACCGAGTCCTTGTGAGTCCTTCGGGCGCTGGGGTCATATTGACTACGGACAGGGGTTCGATCCCCGACAGGGGCAGGGGATTTTTCCTCTAGCCTCTGGGGCCCATTAACATTTTCAAATGATTGTTATTGACAGTCGTGATCAAATATGACGTCATGCCCATCGTAGTTCAGTTGTCTTCCTGCGCTCGACGCCATCTTGTCCCTTGTTTCAGTTGCCAGTTATGGGTCCTCTTGAGCTCTCTGTACGGGAAGCTGGTGGTGATCGTGATGCTGACCTTTTGCGTTACCGAGGTCATGGACAACTCCATCAAGTTGCTGAGCCTCCAGGTACGGTGCACGATTATGTCGGCTAGTTCGGTCGGTTTACAGGTTTTACGTGATCGTTGTGTCTTCTGGGATGTTGCCTCCGTCATCAGGGCGATGAGTGATATCCCTGATGATGGAGGCAGGAATTACCTCTGAAACGTCTTCGGCTCAAAGCAGTGAGTGAGATCTGTTGTTTTGCTTGGATGAAGGAACACTCCAAAGCGTGTTTGTCGCTCTTAGGGATGCAGGCAGGTTGTTAATTTTTGAAGATTTCCAATTTTGTTTTCAAAATTCACCCCACCCGAAACCTGACACAACCCGTCTCTGCAAGGACCGGATCCGAAAGAGACCGGTTGAGGTACACACCGAGTCTGTCAGGGATTTATTTATAATTTTCAAATTTATCAGAATTTTCGAAAAATCAAAAAACGCTGGAAATTGTCTAAAAAGCGCAAAAAACGAAGGTTTTTAAAATATTTTTAAAAAAAATTGAAATTTGTAATTACGCTTTTTGAAAATTTTCCTACATTTTTGAATTCTAAAATTTGTAAAAAAAATTGAAATTATTTTAAAATTCCTTCCCACCCATGCTATCTGTCGGACCCACACTTATTAGAAATGGTCATAATGTCATGAAAGGCGAAAATAACAAAATAAATTAAAACATTTTGAAGTCGTAATTTTCCAAAAAGTTTTAGTTTTGTGCGCTTTTTGGACATTATCCAAGATTTTTTGATTTTCCGGAAATATTTATAAATTTGAAACGTTTTTCAAAATTCCCACCGTCTCTACCGGACTCGGCCTCTGCCTGGTGGAACAACTCTCAAATTTCGAACATTTTCAAAAATTTAAAAACGGTCGTAAATGTCAAAAAACGTATTAAACGAAAAATTTTCAAAACTTTTTCAAGTAGAAAATTTTCAAAATTGTATGGTATTGTGCGCATTTTGAGCAATTTCCAACATTTGCTGATTTTTCGAAAAATTTTAAAATTTTGATTTTTTTTTTAAATTCGCACCCAGTCTCTGCTGGACCTGGCCTCCGCCGGACCCTTGTGTCTTGTGGAACGCCTTTTAAAATTTTGGAATGTTTTAAAAACGTACAGAAATTTCAATGGTGTTATAAAAAACGAATTTTTTTCAAAATTTCAGACTCTTTTTTGAGTTTTAAATTTTTCAAAATTATAAATAATGTGCGCTTTTTGAACATCATCAACATTTTTGAAGATGTTGATATTCTGGGTTACGCGCCAAAGCGCTGAAAAGAAACATTTAGTAAATTGTTAAATTTGCTGTAATAGGTGCTGACCGTATATGATATTTCTCACCCTCACCTCCTGCCACCGTCTCACAATCATTTTCCAACTTAGTAATACGTGCGTTCGCCATTTTGTCGTCGTGTATTTGAACGAACATAACCTAACTTCTTTCCAGGGGATATTCCTGATGTACCTGTACGTGGGCAGCATTGCCGTCATCATATGCATCTACATCTGGGTGCTGATCGACAGCTGTTCTTCGCTGAACTCCCAAAACGAGATGGCGACGACTCACAGAGTGACGTCGCCTGCCAACGCCGCGACAGCGGGTGATCCTGACGCCGAGCTAGGCGGCGGCCTGACTCTCGCCAGGTTCGGTTCCCTGAAGAGAGCTCACATCTCGCGAGCCAAAACCTCAGGCACCAGCTTCTACCTGCGTGTTGGTGCTCTGGGTAAGTTACTTTCAGGAAGAGAGAGACAGCTGAGCTCTACCGACGTTTCGGAGGTCCATGATCAGAAAGCTTAGCTTCAGGTTGATTAGGAAACAGAACCTGTTTCTTTGCTGTTTATAATCAGCCGGTACCATGCGTTTAATGAGATGACTTTTTATGTGACGTTGCAGCGTTTGGTCTTGGGACCTTGGTATTCAATGGCCTGGAGATGGCAATGCATTCCATGATGGAAGGTGCGTGTCTCAATGACGTCGTCTTCATCCATCCAGTGCTCCATGGTCTCTTCACATTCCTCCAGATGCACTTCTTGTTCGTCAACTCACAGGTGTGACCTACGAACCTAAGACTCGCAATACGACTTCATCAAATTCTCTTTTCCGTAACCAGTCGAGCGAGGAACGATGAACAGAATATGAAAAAGTAGTTTTGCCTCTTACCATGTATGTATTTTCCTCAGGCGTCACGTTATAACTACACAATGATGTGGTTATTGAAAAATTTATACTTATTTTCAAATTTAACTTTATTTATTTTGAATGGGGCAGTCATGCAGTATTATATATACATTATATACCTTCAGGGTCAAGGACCTTCTACTACGTCAGTTCCGCCGCTTTCATTTCAACAAATGTTCTCTCAGAAATTTTAACGCGCGACTCCACAGGAGGAAAGGACCTCTTATAGCTGCAGAAGTCAACAGTCCGTTAGATTTAATACTATTCAAAACACGTGCCATATACCTGTCTTGCTATCAAGTGAACTTTTAGTTAAATTTTAAACCAATTTCTTCAGTATTTCCCTTTCAGTTGGAAACTTCTCCTCAAAAAATTCACAACGTTGTAAATGATTTAACTGACTAGCCGGCATGGAGAAGCCGAAGGTTCATCTCACGGGGACACGGATTGGATCGAATTGATTCCCCGATACCATTTAGCGGTAGATTCTTGCGAACACATTTCCATAAGAGGCAGGGAATTTCTGTACCAGATCAGTGACTATACGTTTGTGAAACACCCTGCTGCATGGCGTTAGTTCATTTACTAATTTCTTAAACATATAATTTAAATTTCTGTACTTTTTACGTCACATGCATCTCATGTGCAAGGAGAGGGTACAGGGCTCAGCGCCGTTTCCCATTCAAGTTCCCTTACATTCTCATCTCCTGACATCCGTATCATAACAGTAAACAACGGAGCCGCAAATCTGAATCTTTCCACGGCATGTGTTTAGGTGCTCGTCGAGAGATTTGGCCTGGCAGCCCGGTTCGGTTTCATGCACCTGGCAGCGACAAACTTGGCGCTGTGGGTGCGCCTCATTGTCTGGGAGAGTGGCAATGAGTGGACTTACTTTGTACACCTGTCTCAAAGCAGTGGTGTGAGGGGCGGAGTCTCCAATAACATTCCAACACCGCTGCAGCTGAGGGGCTTCCCTCGCTCTGTGGTGGCCAGACACCAGCGTGACCTCAGCTTCAGTGAGTATTCATTCAGCAGTTTTTAACCCTTTAAAGACAATTAATATGACAGCATTAGCTTTAGTGATATGGATTACATTTAATTGGATGAGATTCATTATCTTGGCTTTATGTTTCTATTCCTCATTTCCTTAAGATGGCCATGTCTTAATAAGATATTGCAACAAAAAGCATAACAGTCATTTCATAACTTTAATTATTTTTATACATGTTTCACAATTTTAAATCTTCGGATATACAAACTTCAAGTTTGCCAAGCATTCCGTCATCTTACACAGCGAACTTGGCATCCGTACCCAAAGATGAACAGCGTCAGAATGCCGACTCTTGTCCACTTTCTGATGACACGTAGACGTACCAGTTTCAGCTTGAAGTTGAGAAATCCAAACATTAATTTGGCGACGTTTTATAGTACACTTTACAATTTACATACGGAGTGATCGAAAAGCCGTGCGCCCATTCCTGACACATGTTCTGTTTGTCGAGAAAAAAAATTACTCTGAAATCAGAAAAAAATACAAAACAAACAATGCCATAGGAAATGCTGGAAATGTCCATCTCATTCAGCGATGCACGCATTCACTTTTTTCCTCAAGTTTGATGCAACGTGTAAAGAATTTTACAGTAAATTTGTTTGATACACGTGAATCAAGAAACGTATCTCTTGAACTCATTCTGGCAAGTTAATTAAGAAAGAGATGCCAGGTAGCATTTGACGATGAACACTCGTTGCACACGTGAAAGAAATGGCCATGTACTTTGACTGTTTAAAGACAATTTGTGGACTTGCGGGAGCAGGTTACGACTTGACGTGACCTGACTGCGCTATTGCATAGTCACAGCGTTATTGTGTTTGTTAATCCAGTGAAATTTTATTGAACTACTGAATTCAATAAATGATTTTATTTTTGGATTACACGATTTTTCAATCACCTGCATATAAAAACTACTGGTGACTTAAAATTATGGCTCAAACATGGACTCCAGGACGTGCGTTACTGATACAGATGAGAACAAAGACGCTGTTGGTGGTAATGGTCGCAAAGGCAAAGAAAATAACTGTTGTTTTAAAATTCATTAAATTTTGGCTTCCTATTGAAGGCTTCATCTGACTTCTATGTTGCAGCCAAATGTGAAAGTTCACTTCCAGATACATCTGAAGATGTCACTGGTCATATCACAAAACTCCAGTGACGATGCCAAAAGGAATTTGAAACATTTGGTGTCTAAATGTGAAAATATTATGACAGTGATGTTTACTTTGGCTGTGTAAACCTTCGTTCACAATATCGTCAGCTGGCTAACTCAGTAAAGTGACTGGCTCGGGAACTGGAGTTCAGTACGTCACAGGTGCGGACATATCTCCATGCCAGCACCTCCCGACTGGCATCGACAGCCAATCAGCCTTACAGTCAGGGGCTTCGTGCGTGGCACTTATCACTCATATCAATCTAGCACGTAGGTTATGAACGGGACTTCACCTCCATGTCCCCACTGCATCATCGCATGATATTCAGAGTCAAAATTTCAAATAATCTGTACCGTGAAAGAGGATGATGACATTGAACTGTAATAAAAGTGTACTCATACATGAATGTTACAGGTAGTAATGCAACGTCATACTACAGCTACAGACCAATCTCGGACTCCCACATCTCTCAGGTCGTAGCGCTTCATGAGTGCCTCAACACCAACACTCTGGGTCAGCTGTGGACTTCTTCAATGCCATTTCTGTACCCGTTTATCGTGCAGTTCAGGTAAGCAGCTGGTCACTAAAAGGTCATACGGAACACCAGATTTTTACACCACACGTCATTCTGAAAGTAACAGGCACAAATCTCAATGATTGATGTTAAGTCAGGCTCATACTCGTCAGTTGAAAACATCGTTAAATGAAAAACACAGGAGACTGCTACCTGACTGAACGGTTTGTTCATATGCCAGGACCCGCAAGTTTTAGTAAGTGTAGTAGACACCCCACATCGCCTGACCATTTAAGGACAAGTTTTTAGATTTACGCTGCTGCCTTTATGCTGTACGGAACATTTCCCCACATTAGACGTAAATGGAGAACTCATGTCCCATATATACACATGCGCGCGCACATACACATACAGAGTGAGTCAAAAGTATGTTTACAAACTTTGTGTGTGTGTTCCTCGATCAAAAAAAAATGTTCCTGTGAACATGTGGTCACAAATGCCTCTTTTTCAAAATAATAGCCAAAATAATGTAGTAATTTGGGGTTGGGAGTAGGGGTCCTGCTTGATTTCAATATCAGTATCCCACATGTAATCCGTACTTACTTATTGCGGTCGTCTTTCAGTTTAATTGCAGCCGCTGTCACTTTCGTCATGGGCCAGAATGTAGGCAGGGGCCGCATCTTCATGAAACAGAAGAAGCTGGCCAACAGCCACTCCAAAGGCTGTTCCATGCCTTCAGCAGGCGAACACAGCCTTCGCAGCACCTGGAGCGTGGACTGCGGTGGTGCCAGCAAAGGCCTCTTCTTAGGTATCCTCTGCCTCGTTGCTGGAATTGTGGTTATCATAATCTTCCTGGTCGTTAAGGAAGACGAGGAATTCCCCACAGATACCATCTTCTGGCTAACAACTGGAGCAGTAGCTGCAATGCTAGGGCTCTGCTGCGTCATGATGAGCGTGGGGCTCGTCCAGATTCGAAGACTTTCAACATCAGGTCAAGAACCAACTCCACTCGACACCTTGCTGTCTGATGTCTCTACAGCGGGAGTTCAGTTGTATGCTGTGTTTGGGATAGTGGTAGGTGCTAGTGGACTTGGTATTCGTGACATTACAGATTCTGGGATTCCCCATCGTCATGCGATGCTGTTGGCGGTCAGCGCTCTGCAACTCGTTCAGGTCACAGGACAGAGTGTCCTGATAGCAGAAGCTCTGCGAAGGGCTACGTTAACACGGCATCAGATGCTTTCGAAGCCAGCAAGACAAGTGATTACTTTCTTGCTTTGCAGTAATGCCGTTCTTTGGGCGTACGACACTTTTGTGACACAGAGCTGGTTGTCCCAGGAACTGCAACTGCGATTTTTTGGAGTCCTTGCATGGGGAATAATTTCGCGGATTGGTCTCCCACTGCTCATCTTCTACCGCTTTCACTCCTGCGTGCTATTGCTGGAAATATGGAAGCGTTCCTACAGAACACCTATCCTGGATCCGGGAAACTGACGGTGGTGGGAGCAATGGAGATGCCGGCATGGATCCACGCGCTCAACGAGAGAATTTCCGCACGCTTGCATACTTCAATTATGCGACCACGCTCCATCACCAACAAAAAAGGGAATTATGAAAAGAGTAACACTAGCAGATCATGGAGGTACAGTAAGAGGATGCAAACCACCAAAATGCCTGTGTCTCCCTGAATATCTGTATGTCCATGGTCACGGTGCAGAATCAGCTTACTTAAAGCCTCACACCGACTCCGTAAGCTGGATGTATTACGGCAACGCCATAGCAGTAGATCAAAGTGGACCTGTGATCTTAGATTTAGATTATGCACTGCCTCCTCCACGGAGGAAAAAACATCACCATCATCATGGACATCAACACAGGAGCAATCATGAAAGGTCCAGTTCACACAATTCTTCATGCATAGTCACAGAACACGTAGATTCAAATGCGTTCCCAATCCAGGATATTTCTGAACTTGTTCAAAATTCTAACACTGGAAATACTCCATTCAGAAAGGTGCCATGGCACCCCAATCTTCATATGCTCAAGTTTTAACGCACGTTGCACAAATATTCAGTAAAAAATGTTTTTACAAACCATAAATAATACAAGGAGTACTAAAACACATGGAATAAAATATTAGAACGATATTAGAGGATTTAAAACTAAGAATTCTATTCATTTTAATTAACAAATCTGTGATATTTTTTTATAGTTTGCAACCGTCCCTTTCTCCTTTCTAGGAGAAGCCCAGCTCAGTTGCACCCTTAGGTGGTGATAGGATTTGTGGGGTTGATTCGGGAGCCTAGCTCAGAGGAACGTGGGGCTTGTCTTCAGGGAAAGGAACCACGCTGTAGTAGAAATATAACACTTTGTTCAGACGATTCACTGTTGTACCCCTTTTCCCAAGGCTCATGGGCCCGAGCTTGCCTCGGGGTAGGAACACGAGTAGCCGAGCGGTTTTGCCACAGGTTGGCGGTGCGTGGAAGTCTTGCAGTGCTTGTAGAGAAGAATACTTTATTGTTGAGTATGAAGATTACAATCTCGTTGTCATCGATGCTGGAGGCAACGAGTCGGTCGAAGCTGGACGAAAGTTGTTCGTGAATCATTTGAATAGAATAAAGTCCCCCCCCCCCCGAGGTCCCTAATGTGGCCTCCTTATATACAAATTATTAGACCTAAGCTCCTCCTCCCAGTTGTCTGCAGCAACCCTCACAGTATCTGGACACATGGGTAAAGGGGAGTGGAGGGGGGGGGGGCTAGTACAGCTGGCAACCTGGTTGGGATTGAAGTTCATTTTGGGTGAACTCTGTACTGCACTGACTCAGTCTCACCAGTTTCTGTAATTAGCTGGCAGCAATCGGCTACATACGTATTGGTACAACCTTCGTTCAGTGATGAGGCACTGTCGGGAGTCTTCCAATCCGAAGATTACGTTACTTATTTTAAAATTCCCACTATTCTAGCCCTACACTCCAAGTGGGTTCTTTAATGCTGAATGCTACATTTCCCTCCTTACGTGAGATTGAGGCAACAATTTTATTATCTTGTTGTCCAATCGTAGTTACCTCTCGTCTCTTTCCTATAGGCGTACATCTGCGGCTACTTCTAGTTACTCGTGGGCTTTGCTCTATGGCTGCATGTTTCTGATGGAACGTAGGTGTCCCTACGTGTTCCGCTAGTTACCAATTTTGATCGCACATCTTTATTGATTACATCATCATCTGAGGCATGAACATTAGTTAATATTCTTGGCTTGAAGTATTTATTTTGGTTTTATTAATGTATATGTGACTCATAATTGTGTTCACAGCTGGAAGGTGTAATTGAAAAAGAAACAAAAAGTGAATGGCAGTAGGTTTCAGGAGACGAAGTAAACAGACAACATTACATACATTTTAACAATGTTATATTCATTACACGAAACATTTTCCAATGTTTAAAAGTTCGTGGTTCATTATTTCCACTCCCAATGACTATATTCATGAGACACCAAATTATGCAACTGGCACAGAATTAATAATCTCTTAACTATGCTTTCAGATCAGTTGTCGGAACCATGCCTGAGGACAAAATTTTTCAGTGACTAGGACTTACCTACTTCAGACAACTACTATAGAACTAAGGTCATATTGAGACAAGTGTTAAGCAGAGTAGGGAACAACTGCAAACATTCTCCTCCAGTAACATAAGAAACAAAAGAACACAAAGCTTCAATGCTCTATCAACAGCAACTTTCCAATTTCAAAATTCACCTCTGAATTACACGTGGACTTGGAAGTTTCCTCGTCAGTCTCCGTCAGAACGGCAGGGTAAGACGGCCTCTACAATGTGGAGTGCACAATTAACATTTTGCTTGTAAAAAGAAATCCTATACTTAATAGTATGTTAATAAAACCTAATGCCAAATCTGGGTCTTGTAGATAACCTGCAAAGAAGAAAAAATTGCGTTAATATTCTTGCCCTAGAAAATTGTGTCTGAAGACGTGAGTATGGCCGTCTTCTGTTGTTGCTCTACACAGTCTGGTCGAAGTTTACTGCCATTTCAGAAGTGCTTCTTTACTCAGCACCCTGATCACTGAGGCAGGAAGGACCTCTAAAACAACTCAGAAGGCAGCAATTTTCATACTCACTGCGTTGAAAACCTCAAATCTCACAAAAAATGATGTTTACTTTCTAATTTTCATACAGAAGATACCTTATTAAAGGCACGTGAAATTGAACTGTTAACTTGTAAACAAGGCCATCGCTAGCATACAGAGAATTGTGACAAATGTCCCCAGACACCATATTTAGGAGGACAGCACATTCCGACATCACAACAAAAATGTGACCTTGTTTTGAGGGACATCAGCGGAAATTTTCAAAGAAGTGGTCACAAATTATGCCACTTCCACCTACGTTTTGGTACAGAGGTGGTCAGTTACCAGAAACAAGAATAATTGGGTTGCTGGTTGCTGGTAATTCATATCTATTCTGGGATGAGGAAAATATGCTGAATTATTTTGCCCCATTTTCTGTTGCGCAGTTTGTATCACTTAAAAGATGTCAGCTGCTGTTCGTTGTTCAGAATACGTAGCAAAATTTATGCAGAAGCATCATTCATCCATCCGATGGCACTACGGCCCAAGAGTCGGGCCGTGGCCTCCCTTAGCATCCGCCCCCCAAGCGTTTCTACTATGGGCTGTCAGTTTCCCCGTTGCGGCATCCGAGTAAACTGACAGCATCGTCCCATCTTCTTCACTACTATTTCAATTCAGTAATTCTTCAAAATATTCCTTCCATCTTTGTTTGTTACCTGCAATGTCTCCGATGATATTTCCTTCTGTGTCTTTACAGAGCAGAGAAGAGAGTTTGAACCCTTCTTTAAGTGTCTCAACCTCTTTGAAGGCCATACACCGGTCACTTTCTTCAAACTCCTTACTTACACAGACATTTATTTAAAGCAGTTCTTTAATTCTTTCTACATACTTTATCAGCGAGCCCGATTCCTAGACATTAGTGCTGCTGTACATTCATCATCAAACCAGTCGCTCCTTTCAGGCCTAGCTGCACGTCCCAGTATAGTCATTGATGCATCAGTGACCCCTTGCTTGAGGTTCTCCCAGGTTTTATCAACATCATCGCATTCTTCATTTGTTAGTTTCTCCTCTAATATCTGCTAGTCTGCCCGGCTAGGGAGGCCCTGCCAGTAGCAAGCTACCGCCGGTATAGCTTGGCGGCGGGTCATTAAAACACACAAGCTCCCGCACCACTTCAAGGTCATGCAACTTTTAGGTGGAGGAAATATCATTCAACGTATCCTTGAAACATCATTCTTGTCTATATTTATGTAATGCCGTCCACGCAAAGCACAGTTTTAAGTGCTGTTATTAAAATTTTCAAAGTTGCACAATAATATAACTAAAATGTCTTCACTCGGTGAACAAAATGTAAACACAATGCAGGCATCTATACACGGTGTAATGGCAGGTTCTTCTTGTAACGTTAAATATAATATGGTTAGAATCACTTAAGATGATGGAACTTCAACTCATGCAAATCATCTTCTGCTTACTGTGTAAACAGGGGTCGAGATAACCTGGCATTATGTAACTTTCATCAATTAATTTTTATTTCAAAAATTTGGAAGAAGGCATCTAAAGGCTTCGTTTACATGCCGGCCCTACCATTTTCTCTGCCGGCAATGTTAACCACACACTAGTCATACAACATTAATTTACCTCGGAAGGAAAGCATGGATGACGGCATACTTCTGAGAAACATTACTTGAAGTCACATAATTCTAGTGAAGTCCTTGCTGTGGAAATATGCATTAATGGCCAGTAACTTAGCAAACCAGCATAAAAAAACTTAATAATATGTATTATAATTGAGTCTCGTGGACACGGTTGTTGAATTGTATTCCAGCAATTGATAAAACCGGTGCCAAACTGTAGATAAAGACTCTGAAGGAGTCTGAAACAGCTTAAAGCCCCTAGCCCTGCATTCCCTATAAATGACCATCCCCCGCAGATATCTGCACATTGGAGCACACAGTGGGATGTCTTGGAACTGGTACATAAATTCTGCAACCTCTGCAGACAGGCGAATATGAAGTGTACATTTACATTTGTTTTTAAAATAAACTTTCAGAAATGTCTGATACAAGAGAATGGTCTATTGATATTGATTTTAAACTTAATTTTAAGATATTATACTGAGGAATGTCCTCTTGAATCGGGACAGACTTGAAGAGAGGAGAATGCATTCATTTAGTTATAAGCGCATGTTCAATTATTTGTTAGAAATGTAAGTGCCATAAATAAAAACTCTGAATGCATTAAATGCCAGTCCATCTCGTGTCACCAGAATACAGAGGGAAAAAAAATCGCAATACCACTGTTAATAAATCCTTTGAACGACAGTAACAAATAGGAATGATTCTTGCACATGCCCGAGTGTGGAGAACCCCTATATGGGTGAAAATGTGAATGGGAAAAGGTCAAAATAAAGAGATTCACAATTCCTAACTCATGCTCTTATTATTATCAAGTAACTAGATCAAGGAATAGATGGAATGACATGTAGCACCCACGTGTGAAGCAGCTGACAACAGTTGGCTCTTTTGCACGCTGGTATTCATAAACACCAGTAACTCCTCTGTCGGCTCAGTAACTAGCAAGTGCTCAAGACAGAGTTACTTCTTCACGAAGGACGAGAGAAGCCGTTCCACGTCTACGCATACTGAGAGGCTGAAAGTTAAAAGTCTCTACGCATCTTCATGCCATGGTAGTTTAAGAGGGAGCGATTTTGCGGCCCGGACACCTCAGTACCTGAGCTTTAAAAAATTTGATGGGGATGGGAGCAATGGCTTGACGGATGTTGAACATCATGTTGATCATACTGTTAAATGCAAGTCAACATTATTCAGGTATAGGTAAAGTGGTTCTGTGTTTTGGCACCAGTGTTAATTGGTTATGTGTGGGGTGGTATGGACTGGATTTATCTGGTGGAGGATACGGACTAGCGGCGGGCTCCTGTGGGCACGGTGACGAACCTTCGGGTTCCATAAAATGTTGGGAATTTCTTCAGCAACTATACGCTTCTCAGAAGAGACTCGGCTGCGTGGAGTAAGTGGTGTGAAATGCTTTCAACCAACTGACAGCCATAAGACAGTGTAATCAATTGAAGAATACAAAAATAAGTCAGAAAACTGGCATCTTCGACACACTGCTGACTCCTGCTGAATCGGGAGAGACAGAGACATGGTACAGAGAGGAAAAGGTTCCCAATAAACACTAAACACATTTTTAAGCTTGAAGAGTATGTCACAACAAAAGTAGACTTACTAATCTGTAGTCATGACAACAATATGTAGTGTCTTTGCTCAATAAAATCTTGGAATAGTAATAATCATGCAGTGTTGGCGACACAAATGATTCTAGGAATTAGTGTTAAGAGGTCCCTCCCTCGCTGCGACCCACAAACCAAGACATCCCACTGGCACTGACAAAGTGAACGCGTTTAGCAATATCCTGGGGCGCAGATGAATCTTCATATATTTCTGTTGACATGCACAAGTAATTCAGTAGAAGCTCTGGTTAGAGAATCCATAATCTAAACTTTGAGGTGATCAAGAAATTTGTACTATCCGATTTATTATCAGAATGAACAAAACTGTCAAATATATAAATTTGTATAATTTTTTTTTAAACTGGTGTAGAATAATGAGGACTGCAAATGAACTGACACATACTTGAAAAGAATGAAACAGGAAATGATTACATAATTCTATTACAGATCCACTTTGACAATCAATCACTTGTAAGAGTCACACAGAAATGCATCGATTAAAACTGATGGCAGTGATGGAGACTGGACTGATCAGACTCAGAAGAGAATGCAGTGGTGGTCTTTCGTGTTGTTCAAATTGAACCTTCACAATTTAAAAGCAAAGTGTGAGATATTAAGCACAGAAAAGCAGGACAGGCCAGATGGAAGAAAATTATGCAAAACCAGGCAAGGCTTCTTGTCCTCAACCTGGTTCGGTATGTGCTCTTCTTTTGTTCTCGCTTAATACGAAAACCTCAGAAACGGTTTTAAATATATGCCAAAAGAAAATTATTTTACAATTTTTTTAACATCTATCTATCTTCGGGTCTTAGGATCAGCTAGGCAGTCTCACTTTGTTCTCACCACAATCCCTGCTGAACGCAGGACCAAACAGTGGAACCAATTACATTGAATTCGAGAATGAGCGTATTTAACCGAGGAATATGTTGCCATCTTTGATGGATTATCACCTATTCCCATGTAAAAAATTAGAGAATAATTCGTGGTTTACAATCGCTACGAGAATGGGTTTTGAATATGCTGAGTGAGTGTGAATTTTAATATACAATTGGTGTGTCTGTGTAAATATTTATCTTGGAAATTAATAAATTCCCAGATGTTGGCTTGCACTGCCAAACGCTGTGTATCTTTACGAAGGAGTTAATAATGGTCAGTTATTGGACTTGCTTGTACAAGGCTTGTTCCAGCATCCCCCCCCCCCCCCTCCAACACAAACATACTTGTTCCAGTGTCCCTGTCAAAGTCTCATTTTGGAACCACCAGCAGACAGTGGTGTATCAGGCTGGAAATATGTCTTCAGTCATCCCAAATGACATCCCTTTGATTGATTCTATGAATATGGGGACAGCCAGAAGTCACATGCAGGGAACAGGCCGGTTGAAGTACCACAACATTTCAAAAACTGGCGAACGGGATGTGACGCGGGGCACGACGTGGATCCGACTGTTCCGCCGGTCCTTTCCCTTGCACAACCTCTCTCAAACGTTCAAAGACTTCATAAAACGCTTAATTAACAGTCTGGCCACACAGAACAAATTCAGAATGAACAAATCCCTCCATATCATAGAATGCAATCAACACGACCTTCACACACGATCTCGACTGACGTGCCTTTTTCAGTGTTGGCAATGAGGACATTTTCAAATGGGAGCTTTGAGTCCTTGTTTCCTCAAATTGATACTCCGCACACTGAACAAATTTCACTTTCTGTTCATACTGAATGATGCCAGGTGGTGGAATCTCCTAGCGCATGCAAAAGTACCTATCATACGCCACCTGTCACAGTTTTCCCATTTAGCATATATCCTACCGAGGTGATGTCATTCGTCATAATTTGTTATCAATCCTCGTATAATGTTTAATGAAGTACTTTTCAAACACAACATCTCACGAAGAGCGCAATTTCATCAAGGATGGAAGATAAATACTATAACTAACATAATGAGCATGTAGTCTTGTAGTACCAACCCAGATTAAGTATCGTAACCCAGGAGTCTACAGTCTAAATTACAACCACAATGAAAACTTCAAAAATCACAACTATTATAAGTTGCCTTTGGACCATGTGACTTTTACAGTATCTCTCTCTTCATATTCTGCGATGGGAAAACAATTAATATTCTGAATCATAAATATATTCGGACCATACGCTTAATCTTTGGCGAATGAAATAATAAAATATCACACTGGTTAAGATACGGAGAATACGCTAGCTTGAAGCAACCAGATACTGCACATACAGAAATTTATTATGCCGAAATGAGTTGTGAACGCGCTCACTGATAATATCCAGTACAGCATTCGCTGTATGGGGTTTGACCTCGTCCCACTTAAAAATATGCATCCTCTAAACTGGCACCCATATCTCTCAGAACTGTGAAAAATCATTCTCAAAGATCAAGGAGAAAATGGTCTGTATTTTTAGTACCTTGCACAAGAATCAAGTCAAACCAACACGCCACGCCGTGCCATTCGGATGATGCGTATTGAACCACGTGTTTTTGCGGAACCACGGGATTTTCCTCTAAGAAAAACGCAGAACTGACCACAGAAGTCAGTCCTCTTGCCCTCATGAAGAAATTGTGGCATCTGAATTCTATTTGGAAACAATACCACATCATTCCACATAAAATTCTCCCATGTGAGTTGGCATCTGCATATTTTCTGAGACTGTACAATGTTCCTTGAAAACATTGAGGGGTCTTTTATTTTTACTGACAAAATAGCCGTAATATTTTCAACCCATGAACACTGTTATCACCAACTTCTTAACCAATGCGCTTACTGCCACCCTACTCGAAGATTTCCTAAACCCAAAATGCATTCTGAACTTGAATAGCACTGAAACTCTGGCAAAAATATAAATATCAGTGATATTAGACATAACATTTGCCACATACTTAATACACAATTACAACTAAAAGTGCGGCGTCTTTATAAAAAGTGTAGTGGTTATGAACTTTTCAAGGGATGAGGGAAGTGTCAGAGAAATAGCAGACGGTAACGAATGTCAGAACCAACCGTTAATCCCAACGATTCGTTCAGTCAAGTCCCACATCATCACCGGTGTCGGTTCCTGGACCACTACTGGTACCACCGCTCGGGGGGAAGCCTCCAGGGAATGCACCACGAAATGCTTCAGGCATTGCACCAAACTTGTTGGCCAGCTTCGTTATAACAGCAGAGATTTTGGGATTGTTCTGGTACTTAACGAAGTTGGCTGGATTGGCGGTGATGTCCTGGAAAGCAGCTGCCAACTCTGGATCCTGAATGTCACACAAATACGCACACTAAGTATAATTTCTCGAGATGGCGACCAATCACAGCTGCTTTGTCAAATAGCAGAAGCAACTGGCTAATTAGACTGAGTATGAAGAAAAAGGTAATCCTTCAGATTATTTAGCTAGTAAGCCAACCTGTAACACAGCATCACAAACGACAGTACGACAAACGAGGCACTAAATATTATAAGTACACTTTACTTCCAATCCTGTTTCATACTGAAATACTGAGTGTGTAACTACTTTTCAAACCATTATTTTAGAAAAAAAAATTTGAATATTTCAGAGTTTCTTTTCATTAAATGACTGAGGGTTTCATAAAGAGGCAAACAGCCAATAAACAATTCATATTTAAAGAACTACGAGACGATGATGTTCCTCAAATGAGATAAAACAGTTCTATAAAAGAAAGAATTGAATATGAAAAGACATCGCACCTACCAACACCAAGCACATGAAAAATATGTTACAGTTTTACGAAGGAAATATATGCCAACTCGAAACCAGTCATGCTCACAATGGATTATACACTCGGAAGACCGAATGTTACTGTACAAAAACCCTCAGAGACGGAAGGAATGGCCACAAGTATTTTAGAGCCACTTATCAGAAAGAACAGAAAATAAGTGATGCTTCACATTCTCACAACACAAAATATGACGAGGACTGCCTTCCGGGCGGTTTCATCATGTATTCTGGTAGACGTTTACCAACGTAAACAGTCATCTTCAACAGAAAATAATGTTCTTCAGCCTACCATCTGCCATCACACTAATAACCCTGAAAATACTATTAAGATAAGTAATTCAGGGTCACATTCAATGAGCAGCCTTTGAGCAAAGTGCATATCACTTTGATATGGACCAGCCTGTGTGAAATCAACACAGGAAAATATAATAATAAACCAAAAGCACATTCTAAAAACATCTGATAAGGTACAACTGTTAGCAGAAGTTGTTTCCATGTCAATGTCAGGCATGTAGTTTACGGTGTATTAATGCTTAAATCTACTATAAAAATTTGTGAACAGCGACGTAAAGAAGTAGAATATCAGATAGAGACAGCGCTCCGGAAGGAGCACCTTGCTCTAGTTAAAAAAAAAATTAAGTAATTCCTTCTTAACATCGGCACTAGATGGGGCCGAGTGGTTAGCGTCACCCCCTGGCCATGCTTTACCCCCAGAAAATAACCCCGGTACCCATTGTAGAGGAGGGTAGGCCCTAGAGCCAATCTGAACGCAGAGGCTAGAGGAAAAATCCTCTGCCTCTCCCGTCAGGGATCGAACCCTGGTCGTCCAGTCCATAGCCAGTCACTATACTGACTGAGCTATCCCAGATTTACACATTATGGCACTAGACAAAACACAAATTCAATTTGATATTATTGCTTTGTTTATGAGTGTAATTAAATCGTATGAGACTGAAATTTTAATTATGTTTCTTCATATAAATGTCCTAATAACAGGTTCGCAGAAAATACCAATGTACTAACAAAGCTTAAAACATCTGTTTACCTGAAAAGCTTGCACTAATTCTGGGTCCTTGAGGAACTGGTAGAAGTCTCCCATGCCCAGTCCCGCAGATCCTTCATCATCGCCCTGTGCTCCCGCACTCTTCGCTGCCTTAACGTGCTCCTCTCGTGCTCTGCGAGCCCTGTCCAGCTTCTCCTTCATTTCCTTCTCTGCGCGCTTGCGTTCATACTTTCGGCGATGCTCTTCGAGTTTGCGAGCCTGTTAACAAATGAATAACATTTCATTCAATAAAGATCATAGGTTCTCACAGCACCGAGTATTAAGATGGCTGTAATATGGGATACTGCACATTGTAGCCTGGTAGACAGGGTAAGGTGGGGTTATTCTGACCACGAGACTAGTTGGGCTTCTGTAAGCTCTCCCCTGATCTGTGCCTTCGGTGGCAGCACCAGGTCTCTGCAATTTTGCCATTAAAAGGCACGTGCAGGACCACTGTGTGTGTGAAAGTTGTTGGATTAAATAGAGTTCTTTGCATTTTGTTGCCACAAAAAATTTAAGCTCTTTGTGTTGTAAGTGCAGTTTTTGAAATGTTACTGTATTGTGAGAACAGGAGTAGCTAACGTAAGGTATAATTTTTTTTAACAAAAAAAGGACACACAGACGGAACTTTTTTACAGACTTATAGCATAATCTCAGAAATACAACTCCGACTGGTCCAGCCACCTTTCATCATTTAGCTCACTTATGGCACTTCAGAACAGTGTAGCTATTCCAAACTTCTTTCAGGGGGCTACTTGAACCACCTTTTTGTAGTTTCCCCACGGTTTTAAACATGGATGGTCTGATTCTACAAAGCAACAATGTGTACAGTCAAAGGTGTGAAGTGGAATTTTAAGAAGCCAAAAATACTGTGCTACAGGGAAATCTCACTGATGCCTCATTTTCTATACCAGATACAAGTGGTAAATGCCAAATTCTAAGGGAAAAACATTGCAGATAAACTTAGTACCAGCAAAACACGAAGCAAAAATTTCACTACAAAACACACTTAGGAAAAGGAATTCTGTTTCACATTTAACGCCATCTGAACACGTGAAAAATGCCAAGCAATGGCATGAACTGAAACAAAAGCCTGCAATGAAAGTACGTAGAAACGAACTTAGAAACCACAAGCGTGTGAGACTTAATAATACTTACAGACATAATGACACATGTGGGTTCGCTGTTGTTGACTTTGAGAGGTGACCAGAAACAATGCCAACAGTGCAGAATATCGTACGGTGAAAAATGTGTTACAGCAGGACAAGCAGGAAGATGTGTACTTGTGGAAAATGTGACAGATGCAAATAGACTTTCCACTCAACCCAAAAGCCATCTTTTTGCAGAAAGTTGTAATTTCAATAATTTAGCATATAAAAGATGAATGTTTCATATGTTTATATTTTGTTTTTCCTTGTGCACATAATTAAGACTGTTTCTATAGCAAATTAAATGCATTTCGTTCAAATACATTTAAACTTTAAACAGTCCAAATATCTCCCTTTCCCTGTTTGATATTTCAGAATTGTTTACAGCCTCCGAAACACCAATCAGTATCTACCAGACAACATGGAGCAACTTCGCAGTCATCTTGAAGGCAAACACACAATTCCTGGCCCAATCAAAGCAGTTCCCATCTATTTTCAAAACACGTAACATTCGTGCCATGCTCATGTCGGCATTTCCAATACACACAAATAGTATCACAGAGATTTATAAATATAATACACCAATACACTAAAATGTTCCTAAATATGACACCGTTTTAAAATAAACTGTATTTATTATGACTAATATACGAACAAAGATTCCCACTGACAAAGAACTTGCCAGCTGGGCTTTCCTTTGAACAAACCACCAAAATAATGGAACTGCTGAGTTATTATGACAGCCAACCAAATGACAAACTGAATTACTGGCCAATGCTCCGTTATTTAAATGATTACCACACAAGGAAACAACGATGCTCATATATCACTTACAGATACGCATTAAGTGGTTCTCAAAGAATTAAACAGTGGACAAAGGTTGCTTTTGCACCGTAAAACTGGTTTCATTTCGGAGGTATAGAAACCAGATAAAACAGAGAAATGAGACGGAAGAATTTTACGTATGTGACAATCACTAACAAAAAAAACACACATTTTAAGAGATTTTTTAACAATATCCGCAAGCACGGTCCAACTGGCAGTCCGCAGGACACATCTTTCCCAAGACCACTTGCGATCACACCCATAAAATTATCTGTTAATTTGTTACTAATTACTACGAGCTTTCTACTATGAAGGATTAACAAAAATTTGTGATATCTCGTCTGCTGCTTCGCGTACAAGTGCCACATGTGCGATTCGCCTTCAAACCGAGTCTTCCAACTAAAAATTGTGTCACACACAAGCTACCACTGGAGAAAATTTAAAATAATACATAATTCCATCATAATCTGTATGCAAATTTCAATAAAATTGATATTTCAGCATACAGTATGATAATTTGTCATTTATGAATATGTATTGTTACAGGTAATTAAAATTAGCCAAGTTTTCAGAAACTATGCCCTCGAGTCCAACGAAAGCACTATTCTTGGCCTGACGGAAGAGGAAATTTGGACCACCCTGATATACACTGCACGGTGGTCATGCTGCCTACTACCTTAACAACCAGACACATGACCTCAGCGTAAATTTTACAAAGTTTCATAAGAAGAAAGAAATGAAATTTAATACGCCCTGATACACAGCGAACTGTAAACTAGCTTCTCCTTCAAATAAGCAGTCACAAAAAATGAATAATTTTAAAAAATATAAAGACTTAGCTAAAGAGAGAAATGTGGAATGAGTCCCAGATCATGCAATTCATACAATTCGACAGACAATCACATTGCATAGATTACAGAATTGCACTCAGCCAACAGGAAAAGTTGCTTACTCAATAAAATTAACCTAAAATTAACCTACGTAGCAAAAAACAAGGAGCATTCAGTGTGCTATCTGTTTTAACTGGGGCACTGCCAAAAACATTAACATTTTCTAGCAGGTACACAAGACAGTAGAGAGCACGTCACCTCCAAGTGGTTTTTTTTGTACGGGACAGAAACAAAGAACTTGTTGCAGTTTATCCGGCGCATTTCAAATGATCTGGTACGCGAATTACATAAAGATATTTGACGATCAGAACTTATCTTGGGATGGGTCCAGGTATGTCAGCACACTCGACCCATGAGTCACAAAGCACACAAAATGCCAGGCTTCCTCAATCTCAGCTCCCTTCAGAAGTTGGTCTGAATAAAACATTCCTTGTAGGATTTCAGGTTTTCACAATGCCGAGTCTAAAGATCGCTGTCTTTTTCAGTTGTTGCGCCGTGTAGTCTGGTAGATGTCCACCAACGTTTCAGACACGAGTCCCCACTGGTTAAGATTACGCTACTCCTTTTACAGTCCAGTCCCTATAACTCCAGCACTTTCCGCTCGCATGGCTTATTCATCGCCCTGAAGATGGAGGCAGCATGGACCTCTGAAACGTTGGTGGACACCTACCAGACTACACGATGCAACAACCCAGAAGACAGTCATCTTCAAGATATTCATTGCTGATTCCTCCATCTTTCATACGTGACGAAGAACCAATTTCTGACATGGAGTACCTAGTTGTGAAGTTATAAGATATATATATATATATATATATATATATATATATATATATTAGCTTCACAGTAATCTGGAATGTAATAAAATGGGGTTCATCAACCAACCTCCTACACAGCATAGTGGAGTATTTTCCACCAGAGGAAAGACAACCAGATCATTACAGCACACGTACAGACATGGCAAGTTTGCAACAAAAACCACTCATCTCCACCCAGCACTAAGATAAACAACCCAAGGCATTCTTTACACCACATCCAAACGAGTATGACATCAAGTACTTCATCAACAACCAGCAATATCATAATAATTTATTAATTATCGTCTGTGTTCCATCATAATGGATGGCGTTATATTAATACTTCGTATGGCCACAGACAGATGGCAGCAGCTGTGATGACGTCTTGGATAATGACATCACAGCAGATCATCCTCTGTGACGTTGGTACTAACAATTAGAGGAAATTAAAAAGTACGGTTTTAGGAAAGCCACCGACGATAAAAAAGGAATACAAATTTGAATAAAATCCGATCAGCCATTACTGAGTTTACTACTGTATGGCAGAGAGTGAAGGATAAGTAATATACAGCGACGTTTTGGGTTTAATGCACTGCAGAGACAAATCTTTTCACTGGTCCACAGTCAAAGAATCGCACTTTCCTGCATAAAATCGTATCCAATTAAGTTCTGGCAGCCAAAGAATGCAATTGTTTGCATGAAACGGACACCAATAGGAATCGAACGTGGGGCAACAGCAGCCAAAGGCCTCATGTGGTGAGGCACGGCTAGTACACCGCGTGGAGTCAGTGTGCGACACAGCGAGCTGCCGTGGGCCTGCGGCCCTTATAAGGGCGGCGTGATCCGACCGGGGACTAAATATAAACCGGCGGGACCCAGTCGGCAACCACACTGGCGCTTGCATCGCCGGCCGCCACTCGAACCTCGCCAAGTGACTGACTTGGCCACTTGATCGAGAGGGCTGGACAAACCTACGTCCACGAAGCCACCACGGAAATACCTTTTTCCCCGTTCGTTCGTCCATTCTTTTGTTAAACACACGAGATACCTCGGCGTATACGGAACAATAATAAAGGCGTGAGAAATACTTTCAAGGGCTTCTGTGAGCATTGAGATAAAGGTTTTCGTAGCTTGTTTAACGGCGATCTTCAGTACAGTGTCGAATTGATAGTGAATTGGAAGGGATATGGAAGGAAACGGTTGTTGCCAGGCATTTACCTTGAGTGACTGAGGGCCATGATGAAGTTTCGAGGTCCATAAACACGGGAAATTTTCTTGGCAATCCAAGTAACCATCAGGTTTTTAAGTAAGACTCACTGACGATTTGTTGTAACGTAATACTTCTAGCGGTTAGAACGCTGGCCTTGTAATCCTGGGGTCTCGGGTTCGATTCCCGGCGGTGCCCGAATTTATAACTTGTGTTGGGCAAGGCCGTGGTCTAGGCAACACGGAGTTTTCCTCCGTGGCATCCCAACAATTACTCCATTCACACACAGAAGAAGGCAATGGCAAACCACTTCTGGATCATCTGCCAAGAACGTATATGAACAGGTCCCAGTCCGAGAAAAGGATGGAAGGATCCTGTTCATATGGACCTGTCGTCAGACAGAACACTAAATAAATAAAAAATACTTCACTCTCCGGCACGGGGAAAATGCCACAAAGCTGCCGGATCCGCATTCAGTTATCCCCTTACATCAATTTCCTGGGAATCCCCCCCTCCCAGGGCTTCCCAAAGGGCCTTAAGATCCCTGATGTCTGCAGTCTCACGGATCTAGTCCCTGAGGACTTCCACTCCGAGGTTTTCATTAAGCGAGTACAAATTACATTTTTATCTACATCAGACACATCAAATGTGACTTAAGATGTCACTTAAAACATGATTTTAAGCTTAACAACTGTCTTATATCCGAAACGAAGCTGAAATTATTGGTGCTGTTAGCCTGCAGCTCGAGAACGGATAAACCAATTTGTACCAAACTTAGCACGCATGTCCGATGAGACCGGGAAGAGGACACAGGGTTGTAAAACAGCCATAAAGTTCCCAGAGTTCGAGACCCTGTGGGGGCACTTCTCACAGCTTCGAAAGTAATCGCGATAGAAGAACGGAATTGTTTGTTTCAAAGCCGAGACCACAGAAACAGAGGTCAGGACCATGAAAACTGTCCTTGAGATTTTTAGTTCCTGGTAGAGCTGAGATTACGTTCGCTTCGACGACGAGGAGGAGACTCAAAGAGAGGCGAGATGTCTCGGTGGAAGGATACGGAGTGACCTTGCCAGGGGGGAAGACCTAGGGACTCTCTGCCCCGGTGGCACTTTGCCCATCATAAATCCCGCACGGACTGACCTGGGTGGAAACATGAAACGGAGGAGACCGACCCTTCCCGATCCTCACCCTGACGAAGGAAAAATTGGCACAGGCGAAGAAGACAAGTGCGTAACGACGATGCTTCCATCTACCTGGGGTCCGGCATGAGGTCTTCGTTCATCTGAAGACACAGCCCAGAATTCGCTTGGAGTGACTGAGAAAACCGTCTTCAATGAGGACTTTGCACGCACTGACCCACCTGGACATCGGTTTCTGTAGTACAATAGTACCATAGCACGCGAAAACCCATCGCAAAACGGATTTAAGTCCAAAATCACTCGAATAATTTAAAATTACATGTGTCATGGGAGATCTACATCAAATGTCGTCTAATCCATCAGAAACGCATTTGCAGAGGGGACGTGGAAGAATTTCAGTTCTGCGATTCGTTAGAAGGCGTTGAAATAAGACGAAATCCTCGGCGCGATACAATGCGGAGTTAATTTAAGTACAGTGAAGATCGTAAGGTCACATTAAACTTAATCAAATCGCTGTGAAATTTCAAAGAATGCGTTGATCACAAGGTCTCTCATTTTAGGCTTTAAATGGAGAAGATTGCTCGATGTTTCGCTGGTCTAATCGTGGCGGCGAGGCGAAAATCCCAACCGCACGTCTTCAGAACGCTTAAACACGAACAAAACAGAGATTCGAATCCGACGTCCCCGTAACATGAACCATCTGACTGGTGAACTTCAGCTGTCAGCAGTGGAAAATAAATGTGTCTGGTTTCTTAGACTCCGGAGGAATCCTGAACGACTGAGCGGGGGGAGTTGTGAGGGCCAGGACGGAATTAAAACGGAATATTGAACGGAGGGGGGGGGGGGTACACAAGTTAAATCTGTAATAGACACAACTTCGATGCCTCATTTCAATCTCACGTCTCTAAATGTTACACATAACTCGTCTGAACGCTTAGGTCAATGAGCCGTAATTTTACAAATACCTAATTCGAACAGCTCATTAGTTACAGCGACCAAACCTAAAATCAAGTACATTACGTCAAGTGATAGTGGGTTCTTTGCCACCACATGGTGACGTGCGCATTCATTTCTAAGCTACATTAGCGTAATTCGTAACAAAATGTACGCAACTTTCACTCAACTTCAATTTCCAACAACACAAATACATTCTTAATGTCTTTAAATTGTGTAAACTAACAGCAATATGGCGGAAATGCGAGTTCATTCGCCCGCAGCGTACTCTAACGCTGGGGGTCATGGGAATGAATCCTCGTCGAGTCATTTGTTTTGTTTAACGTAGTTCCCAGCTTGCCTCACATTATAGAAAAATCTGAGACACCAAAGTTGTTTCTTTTTTGAAAAAAATTATTACTGTTGACGGTAATATCAACCCCACCTCACAAGTTCGTTCGTCCGCCATGTTGGTACCACTGACCGCATGAAATTAAGGAGTACATGTATAGAGTCGCCCCCCATGGCATAAAGTCCAAATCAAATTTCATCCAAATCCGTCCAGCGGTTCTCGAGCTGAACCACTCAGACGGAGAAACAGACAGAAGACGCCCACCTAACCTAACCCAACCTAACCTAACCAACATAGTCCAACTGATCTGATCTAACCTAACCTAAAATAACCTAACCCAACCTAACATAACCCAATCAAAACCTAACCCTGTCCTATTTACCGTGTTTCCCGACAGAAGGGCCCGGTGTAACCAACACGTTACGCTCTACAAACAAGATCTTGTGTTCAGCGACGGTCGATCTTCAAGGTCAACACCGTGTCCTATATAACGCGTACAGGTACAAAAACTATCCAAGCACAAACATAACCTAACCTAACCTCCAGTCTCCTTTTACGTCGTAAAAGTGCGATGTTTGTGACGGGCAGCTAGCAAGCTGAACTTGTAATAAATTCGCTTACGCCACTCAGAAAGCCAAGAGTGTCGCCCGCGGGGCGTGCAACTGAGGGGCCGACGGAGCGGAGGGGTGGCGCCGGAGGGGTAAGTATTAGTGGAGGGGGGTGAGGTGGTGGAGTGTCGCGACCGAGGGTCTGTTCTGATGTGGGTCCAGTCCGAATGCTGGTCGTGTTGCTTGCTGGTTTCATGTGCCGATGGTGGTGTTCTGTGCTGTGAAGTGCTGTGTTGGATTACAGACCCCCCGCTGCCCCCACCGGGATTAATAACAAGAGGTGGGCCATGGCTTTCTCGGGACCTGCCACGTTCCGGCTTCTACTGTTCATCGCCGTTGGGTTCCTGGTTTCAGGAACACTGCAAGGTAACAATCTTGCTGCTTCGCGGTGCCCCACAGAGTCCCCCCCACGACCAAACCCCACGTCGAGATTCCTCCCAGATCCTTCGCAATGTATCACAGCAACGTTATAGAACCTCGGCAGTAGATTCAGAGTTGTTAAAGTAATAAACCACACTGCAACGGCTTTAGCTATAAGAAGCCTTCTGTCCCGACTGGAGTCTGCTATAATCGCGGGTAACGTGGTAACTAAGTTCAGCGCATTGGATTAAGAAAGAATTTTTCAATAACAACTCAGCTTGTACGATAAGCCTATACCAGATCATTCAACAGCGAAGTTTCCACACGTCTAAATATACACGCTGAGAGAGAATTCTGGATGTTACCAACAAGTTTTATGACGTCCAAGACTCGTGTAAAATCCCCTACGTTGAGAGAAACCATGGTTTCCATTTTTAAACCAGTAAGATGTTAGTATCCACCTATAAAACTGCAACAGCTGAGGTCTAAATTAAGCTTCAGTCTGCTGTAAACACTGCAGGGAACTCAGAACTCGGAACAATACATCAGCACAAAGTACAAATCTTAGTGACTGATACTAAATAAGACATTAAGGGTCTACAAGCAAAGCAGAGCGGTAGGGAGCCATCCAGGACGAGTATTTTCGTCCCACAACCTTGCCCAGTGGGCGTGTGCACGTGAAAATAAGTTTAGGGACCCATAACAGAACGCGGAGGGTTGGAATTCCTCCGTCGAGGTTCGAATTCCGAACTTTTCAAATGTATTTCAGAATTGTTGAACAACCAACTAGCTAAAAAAATCTCAACTTCAGATGGCGAGATGACGGTGCAACGCGCAGGCCCGGGACTTCGACCAGGCACCACAGTAAGGCCAAATATAGGCCACCCCTTTTCAAAATATGCAAGCAGCATCGCCATATTATTGTATGAGTGTCGACTAGAATTGGGATCTTTTCAAATTCAGACCTAGATAAAATATGGTCACTGACCCACATTAGGACCTCACATAATGCCCATATTAATCACGCGGAGGTCCGAAAATGTTGCCATATCGTAACAAGACTCGACTAACACAATGAAAGATTTTAATATCATGAAATAAACACGGCACATTCAGAAATACTGAATGGAGTTTTAATACAATCTCTGCACATGAAATGTATATATAAATTTACTGCAACAATTCTCATGAATCGAAAAGGTGGGATTAAACTGACTAGGTTATGTGACCCGGGGTTGTAATTCGTGACAATCGAGTTTCAAAATCTTCCCACCGGTAGCGCCACAATCACGACTGTAAAAAATGGCGTCTCAGGTAGAAGCTAACTTCGTCTGTAATTTCACGAATCTATGTTTATGCAAAGAAAATTTCATACAGCGTTCGAAGAAAACCACGATAATGTCGATTTCACAATTGACCTAAACTCCCTGAGAAGAAAGCTGGTAGTCGTTCATTTACTCCAAGTCCCAGGCTTTTATGGAGTACTCCTGCTTCGTATTCGGGGTGTCTCGTGTTCAAATCTCAGTCTGACCATCTTGGCTGAAGATTTTCGTGGTTTTTCCCGGTTTTATGTCACAAATAGACCAACTATAAACAAATAAATATCTGTAAGTTTGTAGGCCTTACTCAGACATGAGTGAAGGCTTCATATGAAAACAAATGAAAACCAAACATCGTAGCAACAGTCGATCTGACCCCGTCTCGTGACAAACCGCCTGATATTCGTCAACTTACAAATTCGAAGTTCATTTCACTTTTTTTTCACTTGAAAACTTTCAACTTTTGGAACAGTGGGCCCACTTCACGACAATGATAAAACGTCTTCCTTATCTCATGCTTATGATCATGCATACGTGTGATATGTTAACAGACACTCAGAAATGTTCTCACACAAGAATTCTTACGTTTTGAGAAACTATTACAATAGAGACCTACAATTAAGAACATAAAATTTTGTAGACTATGAAGATGGATTATAAATATTTCTACAAATTATGGAGTCCTGTGACACACCGTCTATAAATAACAGAGAGACGTTAGATTAATTACTAATACTGGCTACTAGGAATGTCTTTGGTTCGGGACTTTGCTGCAAATATCTGAATATGGCCGCGGGCGATCGGAAAGTTTCAGACTGCGCCTATAAAAACCCGTACACTTATCTCAGGTATTAAATTCATCCATCACCCTCGAAGTAGTTCCCCTGGGAGTGAACACAACGATCCCAGCGCCGCTGCCAAGCCTGGAAGCATCCCTGGAAATCTTTCTTTGTCAGCCTGTCAAGCACCATCTGCGATTCTGCCTGAATCTCTTCTATCGTCTCAAATCTCCTTCCTTCAGCTGAATTTTCATCTTTGGGAAGTGGAAGAAGTCACACGGAGCTTAGAAAGGAAGTTGGGGTCGGTTCTTGCAAGATCTTTGAGCTCCTGACAAACGAGAAGTCGATTCTGCTTCTGGTCCTCAGACAGGATGCGTCGCATGTGGATTTCTTCCTTTAGAATCAGCTGACAGGTCCCATAGCCTATCCCAACAATGTCGCACAAGTCGTTGATGGTACGACGTCGATCTTCGTAACATTTTCGGGCGTTGTGCTCGAAGATGGTCGTCCAGAACGCTCGTCATCATCGACAGAGGTTCGGCCATTTTTAAAACGTGAATGTCACACAAAAGTTTGCGGACTCCCCAAATGCTTGCTTTAGCATTTCATAGGTTTCCGTAGCCGTTTTGGCGAGTCTTTGGCAAAATTTGATGCACACGCCATTCCGAAATCGCAGGAGGGTCGGTGTAATGCACTACCAAAACGCCCGTAACTAAGAAACAAATGCTAATTAGATGATGCCGGCTGGCACACTGATTCACTATGAATGTAGGCCGCACCCCCTAGCGGCAGAAGCTCGTACTGCATCCGGTTCGCCCTCTATTGACACAGTCTGGAAACTTTCCGATCGCACCTCGTACAGTCACATACTTTGGGAAACAAAATAAATTTAACTGCATTTAGTTACTGAGATTTAGTCCGTCTGGGCCCGATCAACATCGATATCGGAAACTGAGGAATCGCATTCATTAAGCCTTAGAAGCCGAAGCTCGTCTAAATAATATTAAAGAATTCGGTCCGTACCGCGAAGAAAACACAACGCCTCACCATTACAAAGATCAACTGGTTAACGCTGTTTAAGGAAATAATCGCTGTTTACAACGAGAATCATACTAAACCCATAAACAGAAAATTTGGAGTTAATGACTGTAAAAGTAGGTGGCACATATAGTTACCACTGGTTATAATAAATGGACCAGCAGAGATGAGCTTCCTGAGACCAGTACCACGTAACCGCGGAAGATATGAACAGTATTCAAACAAGATAGGACATGAATACAAGTTAAATACACAGGGTAATTACGAGTTCTTTTTTGAGACAGACTCAACGTGGTAGTAACTTTGTGAACGTGTGGCATGCCGTGATAGCAGAGAAGCACGGCACGCTGGCGTCACAAGCTGCCTGTTGTTGACTCGTCCGTCACAAATATTCTCAAAATAACGCAAGGAGCAAAGAGGCCATGCCATTAAAATCAGAATGAAAAAAAGGGGATTTGCAGTGGGGGCACACTGACACAAGCAAATTACTAACATTTTCACGAAGAACAACTCATACAGACACTTACGAAGGAAATTTGTGTTCAAGACAAACAAAAGTCCGTCCAGTACAATGTAAGTTTCCTCTTCAACGCAAGCCGTTCCTTAAGTTACTTGCGATTTCAATAAATCCAATATTTCTCCGGCCCAATGATTCCTAGGTCAGTGGATTTTCTCCCTGACGAAGTACGACTGATTCCTTACCCTCACTGACTGCATAAACAAAATTTTCCCAAGTTAACAGCGCTTATCAATAGTCGTAATGGAAAATATAAGGTACTGAATTACCTTACAAACAAAATCAAATTCAATTTCATGATAACATTAGCAATAATTACAATAACGACAGACGTCATATTATGGTACAAGCGGAAGATTAGCTACGGGCTGGACGACCGGGGTTCGATCCCCGACGGGGGCAGAGGATTTTTCCTCTAGCCTCTGGGGCCCACCCAGCCTCCTCCACAATGGGTACCGGGGTCCTTTCCCGGGGGTAAAGCCGGCCGAGGCGTGATGCTGACCACTCACCCCATCTGTTGCCGAGGTTAAGAATTAATAGGAGCTGTACCTCTCTCCCCCCAAGCGCCTACATGGCGTATAGTGGAACAAACTTTACTTTACTTTTGCATTAAGGAGAAAATTAACTTCTAAAGAGACAATTCAACGCTGATGATCCATCCAACTGGATGCTCCGCGATCAAGGGATCGTTCTGGCGCAGTTTGATTCACGGATCATCACACCCTGAGGACGTCAACGCCGATGTTCCCCGCACTTCGACGAAAATTTCAGAGTTATATACACTGAAGATAAAAGCAGCCCACACCGAATATTTTAACACATCACCTGCTCAGCATTAAACAGTGATACAGGCATACCTCGTTTTATTTCGCTTCGCAGATATTGCGTTTTTTTTAAAAATTGAAGGTGTGTGGCAACCCTGCGTCGAGCAAGTCTATCGGCGCCATTTTTCTAACAGGAAGTGTTCAATTCATGTCTCTGTGTCACATTTTGGTAACTCTCGCAATTTTCTTAAACATAATACTATTGCACACTTAATAGACTACATTATAGAGTAAACATAATTTTTATATGCACTGGGAAACCAAAATATCTGTGACTCGCTTTATTGCGGTGGTCTGGAACCGAAAACGCAATATCTCCGAGGTATGCCTGTAAATGTGAAGATCGTGCAAATTATAAATCATGCGAACTGTCTCCCAGAAGACGGAAGGCGATAAAACATTATTACAGCCTGTCGCTTAAAAAACCAGAGGAAACCTTCAACACGTTCAATGACATCCTTATTTGCATCCGGAGTCCCTCTGCAGCTTCTCAGAGGCCATGTCCTCCGGCGCCATTCTGAGCCTGAACCACGGACCTACAGCACCGCTGACTTCCTACAAAACTTCTTACCGCAACACAGTGGTGCCACCTACCTCATTAACAGCGTATCGCAGCGCTGTCAGAGGCCACTTGAAAAGGACATTTCGCCCTCTTCGCATTGCCTAGTTACACCTTTGCATTTGGACAAATGCCACAGCTCCAAAGTATAGTTGTATTTTAGCAAAAAAGATTTTTTCTAAATTTTTATATAAGAATATTTTCCACTAAATACTCAGAAAGCACTTTCGACTTATAAACTGCTACGTGAATGCAGCTGAAGTATTGACCATATGTAATGAACATCCTGTATATGTAGTTCTGATACTGAATAAACGTGTTAGGTCAGGTCGTGTTATGTTGGATTGTTTGGTTAGGTTAACTCAGGTCGTGTTGGGTTAGGTTAGGTTAGGTCGTCTTAGGTTAGGTTAGGTCAGGTAGTGTTGGTTTAGGTAAGGTCGTGTTAGGTTAGGTTATGTCAGGTCAGGTCGTGTTGGGTTAGGTTATCTTGGCTTAGGTTAGGTCAGGTCGTGCTGTGTCGAGTTAGGATAGGTCAGGTCGTGTTAGGTTAGGTTATCTTGGCTTAGATCAGGTCAGGTCGTGTTAAGTTAGGTTATCTTGGCTTAGGTTAGGTCAGGTCGTGTTAGGTTAGGTTAGGTGTTGGGTTGGGTTAGGTTAGGTCGTGTTAGGTTAGGTTAGGTCAGGTCGTGTTGGGTTAGGTTATGTCAGGTCAGGTCGTGTTGGGTTAGGTTGTCTTGGCTTAGGTTAGGTCAGGTCGTGTTAGGTTAGGTTATCTTGGTTTAGATCAGGTCAGGTCGTGTTGGGTTAGGTTATGTCAGGTCAGGTCGTGTTAGGTTAGGTTATCTTGGCTTAGATCAGGTCAGGTCGTGTTGGGTTAGGTTATGTCAGGTCAGGTCGTGTTAGGTTAGGTTATCTTGGTTTAGATCAGGTCAGGTCGTGTTGGGTTAGGTTATGTCAGGTCAGGTCGTGTTAGGTTAGGTTATCTTGGCTTAGATCAGGTCAGGTCGTGTTGGGTTAGGTTATGTCAGGTCAGGTCGTGTTAGGTTAGGTTATCTTGGTTTAGATCAGGTCAGGTCGTGTTGGGTTAGGTTATGTCAGGTCAGGTCGTGTTAGGTTAGGTTATCTTGGCTTAGATCAGGTCAGGTCGTGTTAGGTTAGGTTAGGTGAGGTGTTGGGTCAGGTCAGGTCGTGTTGGGTTAGGTGAGGTGTTGGGTTAGGTTAGGTTAGGTCAGGTCAGGTCATGTCGTGTTCGGTCATGGTCTGACGTTTCAAGCCACTCGTTCAAGTTGCCACGCAGAGTCCAGTCGACTAAGACGCAGCAGCCGTCTCCCGACAGACAACAGCTGAACGGACTGAGGTCGGATCGAGTTCACACTTGGCTTTGCGCCACAGAATCACGGCTGACAGCTGCCAATTTTCTCTTGGCCCCAGAACAATAACGAGCGAGCCAGAATTACAACATCGGAGACAAATTAATCCAGACGTCACTTCAGTTATCTAACGCAGATAACACAGACGTACTATATATAGTGCACTAGATAACCGATGTTCGCTCCGCGCTCTTTATTTTAGAATTATAAAACGAAACGTCAGGATGGATGTCGGAACTTTAAAATGGTGTCCAGCCGAGAACCGACTTCGAAGAAGAATAAGAATCGAAGTTGGCAAATGATGTCCGAGTACACTTACGCCTATATTTAACGTCACAGTGCGTAACTCGGGCTGTAATATTTCAAAAAACACATTCCAGAAATATTTACCCCTTTCGGAAACAGAAAGATGTTCTTTGCCCAATCATTTTGCAGCGCCGTTTTCATTTTACAATACGAGAAAGGAAAATATAAGCAAGCTAATGCCATGTATGCGAGTGCGTGAACCAATTTTCACGAAACTTGCTATAAATATTACGTTATTGGAGGCAACTCTACTTTAGTACGATTCAGTCTACCCACAGCCACGAATACCAACATGACGGACGCGCAAACTTTTGAGGTGGGAGGTACAATAGCGCTACTTGATAAAGAATCCCACTTTGATGGTTTGTAAAATATCTTAAAAAGATACGCAACTTTGTTTAAACATGTTCATGAAGTGTAACAAAAATCAATGATCATGAGAAGCCTTTTTCTCAAGAACTGATCAATGTATAAGAAATTTTGTGACAAGGTATATTATTTTTAATACAGATACGACACGCAAAACATTAAGGAACGAGCCTTCAAAAATAAAGAACCTTAGAAACTCCACGAGGACCCTCGGCGAATCAGTAACATAATGTTCAGAGCCTCGCCCGGTCCAATGATGACGCATTCCGATACCAGCGCCTCTAGCGCGATTCGACACAATTACCCCAGCCTCCACAGCGTCACTTGGAACATCACGCACGCGGTGTCCCCATTTTAAACTTTCAAAAATAAATTATTGGGAAACAGAAGTAGTGACGCAGCCCCCATGATCCCGCCTACTGCAACAGACGCACAAGCCAGCCACCCTGAAGCCATGACTGGGGGTAACATGACAAGCAGTTCTGGGCAGAATCCATTAGGTCCACTTTCCCGCGCACCGACTTCTTGCCCTGTACGTCTCGTGTCCTTAGTGAAAAAAAATTTGGTGACCGGACAGCGTACTGAGCTTGTCAGCATATAATCGTGAGATCGTATCAAGCCAACCAGTACTTCCTTCACTCAGTGAACAGAAAAAAATATACCTTCATTAAAAAATTACAAAATTCTCAGTTCCAGTGTTTCACTAGTTGGCACTACCAAACTTAAATACAAAATAATCCCCCACGAGAAAATTTCAACATTCACGTCTACATTACGCAGCTCTCGTGTCGCTCCCAACCTCAGAATTTCGTACGCCTGTCCGCCATGTTGTTAGGTCTGTTGCTGTAAGAAGTGAGGTTTTCTGGGCCGTGTAATCTTCTGGTTGAATGCCAACGTTTCGGCGAAACATGCCTACATCTTCGGGGGTCAAAGAACACAAACGCATTCATACGAGTTAAAATTCCTTACAACTCCAAATGCCCCCGTGACGTTTTCACAAATATTTTGTGACTTTATTTCTCTCATCCTAACTTCGGCGACTAGATAAGAAAGGTTGGACACACCACAGTTTTACTTTAGAACTAAAATAAATTTGATTTAAATACGTTTCCTTCTTTCCACATCATATAATTCCATCTGCCTAATCTAATTTAACCCAACCTAACCAAACATTTCCTAACCTAACCTAAATCAACGCAATCTTACCTTACCTAGCCTAAGTCAACCTAACCTAACCTAACATAACATAACCTTACCTTATCTAAACTAACTTAAGCTAACCTAACCTAAATTAACGTAACGTAACCTAACCTTTCCTTGAACCCCACAACACACGTAAGCATGCACAAGATCTTCAAATGTAAAAACTGCGTGTCCTTTGAAAAGTCACATATGTTCCACATTTTATCATATTTATGGACCAGGCTGGAAGGTCGTAATAGAGAAAATTTCGTCTTTTAGCTGCCTGCATTTTATGAGCTGTTCGAAACGAACATAAGCCACAATATTCATTTACAGATCTTGTAACTGTAAACATTACAATTAATATTATAACCATCATCTTTTTGTAGCAAAACTTACGATGAATCGATTCTGCCCACGTTATGTTTGTAGGTTATAACCCCGAATCTTTCGCGCAGTCGCCATGTTTACACACGTCATACTGTCAATCTTCAATACAGCGCGTTTTGCAACAAATGCCTTTGTTCATACAACATTCGCCCTCAAACTGAAAGCCAAATGAATATCTCCGCATGTTTTGCGTAATTTGTAAAGATCTGTTGCCCATACAATACTAAAATAAGACAAGACCACTGATTCATAGTTTCAAACTCACGTTGTATAAGTAAGATAACTTACGAAACATTTTATTAATACTTCAGAATCTTTAAAGAACGCATCCATGTGTATTTCGGTACGGATTACACGTTTTAAGTTCTGTTATTAAGCGAACACTGGAACCATTAATAACTGTTACATCTCGATGCAAGTTTAAATACACAAAATTATTCTTTCACGAGCGATTTATTTCTGAGAAATTCTAAAACCTGGGTCCTACCTAGTGCGTCTTCCTGATTCACAACTCGTCTTACGTCGCGGTCATACGTAACACACCTAGTCAGATATTGTATTCTAATAATATCGTCGGACGCTGTGCCAAATTATCCAGCCTTGAGACAATTCTCCTTATGACAGGTACAATTAACATCACAACCATCCAAAAATACATCAACGGAACAATTTCAGTATTGAAACACGTAACAAATGCCTTGTGATTCCATTCTGAAGAATATCTCAAAAATAAATGGCCCTGAGTGAGCTTACTTAAAACAATTACAGGCCTATCTTCGCTGAATTTTCTCCCTTAGCACACGCAAAGCGTTTCAGAGGTCCCCGCTGCCTCCATCATCATGACGACTATTAAAACCCAGAAGACAGCCATCTTCCTACTCTGAATCTATACCAATGAGTCGAATTTCTATAATAAATTGAATATCTAAACAATAAAGTATTAGAAAGACAATATCGTATGTTTAGTAATTAAAAAATCGTCCCATCCCCGAAACGTGGTAGATTTTATAGATTTCATTTAGTATTGTACGATGGGTAATATCCAGAAAACTGTCTACTTCAACATGCTACACGTCTACACAGAAATGGGCCCGGGTTCGAGGCTTCGTTCAGATGACAGCAATCAAACGTTGTATTAAACATTTTCAAAGGCATTTATTTTAGCAAATAAAAAGTTATTCGTATCTGCTGGTGACATAGTTGGGCCCTGGGGGGAAAATATCACAGTGACATGATTTTCTCGGGGACTTCCACAGCTCTGTCCCATCCCAGAAGTGATTCGAAATAATTACCTTACGAACTTGGAATCTGATTTGTCTGCGTCGTTCCTCAGACGTCAAAATAATCCTATATGTTCCTGGACCGTCGTTAAATAATTCACTCAAGGGGCCACCGGCATTTGTGCACTTACCGGAAGCGGGTTCGGGCTGGGTCGGGCCAAAACGGTCCTCGGGACGGATTAAATTCTAAAATTTCAGCCCGTGCAGACGTTTGGCGCATGCGCAAACCGTTCGGACTAAATTTAAAATTCTCTCTACGTAATGAATATCTGTGTTAGCAGAATGTCTGTACACGCCTAAAAATAATTGTAATTTACAAGATCGACTGCTCTCTCCCTCTCTCGCTTCAGATTGAAATAATTCAGGAAACCAAGCGTCACAAGTTCTTCCAAAAACTCCTACTTGTTTAACGGAAGAATTCATACGACGTCAAATGTTCTGGCTAACCTTTGAACCAGGGGTCGACTGCCTGTGGCAGAACGAATGTGGTCTCGCAACTTATGCTTATATTATCCATGCCTGGCTGCAAACAATCGAAATAACTTAAGAAACAAACATTTTTATGTGGGCCTATAACGTTAAAATCGAAATTTGGCTCAAATGTGCGTTCAACAAAATACAAATTCCGCATTAGACTAACAGCTGCTCAACTTACGCGTCTCGGCCTGTGGGCTACAGCAGTTCAACAGCGAGGATTATTTAGCGACTGTGCCGGCAGGACTACTAAACGCGGCAACCGACGCAGTAATCGCGCGTAGAAGAAACGCCGTGCAGCCGGCACAGTCACCAAATATCCTTACCGTAAAACGATGTATTGTTCAAGAGACAGTGTGACTGGGGAAAAAAACGTGTTTTAATTAAGAAATAATTACACTATTTAAATCGCATCTAAGATCCGCTTTAATATTATCGTTCCATCTACGACTAAGTCTCCAAAACTGCCTCTTCCCTTCTGGTTTTCCGATCAAAATTTCAATGTGTCTGATCTCTCTAATAATATCTGGTAAGGAATATAAATTACGAAGCTTTCCTTTACGTAATTTTCTCTGTTCTCCTGATACATTCTCTCCCAGCACCGTGTTCCCTAACACTCATAAACTACGTTATTCCCACTCAAAACAAAGAGAAATGCGTGTCGTCTGTGCGTAAATAAAAGCCCACTGGTAACTATATATACCACCTGCTTCAAAAATTAGTAATTCTATATTTTGTATTTGGTGGTTTCATACTTTTCTCGCTGCAAACAGGAAATTATTTCCTTAAACAGCGTTAACCAGTTAATCTTCGTAACGGTGAAGTGATGTGTTTTCTTCGCGGTACGGACTGAATTCTTAAATATTATTTGAACGAGTCTCTGCTCTAAATGGTTAATTAATTATCAGAATAAATAACTATTATTTCCTTAAACGGCGTTAAACAGTTGATCTTTGTAATGGTGAGGCGTTGTGTTTTCTTCGCGGTACGGGCTCGATTCTTAAATATAATTTAAAGGAGCTTAGGCTTCAAAGGATTTTAAAGCGACTGAACACAGCCAGGAGGTTTATAACGTAATATCGTGGGGTGTGTATCAGCTGCTTGCCCGTTCTATCCGGCCGAGCCCTCTGAAAATAACCTGCATCGAGGCGTATGGGAATGTGAACTGCATGAGCTGTCCACGGCCGATAAGAATAACCTAGAATCCTTACTGACACGATCAGGAAATGACACCACAGATTTAGTTCGCTTACTAAAGACATAAGTTATTAATAAAATGCGGTTTACCCCTGAATGGAAGGCAGGATTCACGCAAATTCTGACAAAATGGGGTTAGGTCATAAGTGTTTCACTAACCGGACACTGCGTTAAGTGGCTCTTAACAGCAATGTTATAACATAACCTTTATATGCCATATTCCAGCTTCGAACGTAATGACGATTTGGGAAGTAAACGAGAATATTATTTCTCTTCTAGCGGCCGTCTTCAGATTAAAACACACGAAATTTCGTGTTATAAATTATGTAGACCATAAGACCAAAAAATCATCTTTCTACCATAGACGTAAAGCCTATAGAAAGTTGTAATGGTGGGCGTGTATGTACGGTTATAACACGGGAAGGGATAAACCGATCTGCACCAAACTTAGCATTAGGTGGTTTCTATAGCTCGGGAAGACCGGCGCAAAGGCCAAAGTGTTTTAAAAAGAGTTCGCATCTCCGAAAAAACTGTCCTAAGACCGAGTACCGATTAAAATGGGTTTCGGGATATCTTCCTACAATATTCATGGAATCATTAGCTTTAGAGCAAATAAGGATTCAAAAGAAATGTAAGCATTTGTCGAATTTAGCTTTCCTGCCTAAAATATAAAATTATTTACGTGGTGACGCAGATAAGTTCACCGACGTTTCAGACGTACCTACTGCCTGCATCATCAGGAGCCAGTACCTCTGAAATGTCGGTATATTTGTATCGAACTATACAGCAGACAATTTAGGTCCATGCTGAAGTCGCTTTATCAAGTACATGAGTTACAAGTACAAAAGAATAAGAATAACAAATGTTTCATACACGACTAACGAAAATTAGCTCGCCATTCAACAGCTATTACCTAAGGGGCAGCGAGTTACTATCAGAAAACCTTCAGACCACCATATGTTCACATTAGGCGTCTCCGCGGATAAGAATTTTGTCCGGGGGAGAGAGGGTTAGAACAACCCACTTGAGGGAGCTGATGTTGGGTGGGGAAAAGATCATTTGGAGCAGAAAATGTAATTTTTCCATCCAGTTTTCGAGCTATGACGTCTAAAAGCTGGTGTCACGTTTGTTATTCTGACCGTCTATTTTAAAAACAGAATCTGTTAATTTTTAAATGACAGTTGTTCATTTGTTTCAAATGTAACAGAGAAAGGTAGAAAAAATTTTACACAGCGCGGAGCCCCAATCAAACGATCAAAAAAACACTGCAAAGCGATATCAACACAAAAACGTCGTGCTCCAAATAATCTCCCCAAAATCTTCCTTAAGTATGCATCAGAGCTCTGAATCACCCTGTATAATCTGAGCTAAACACGGCGGGATTTCAGAAAGCAAATGCAATAATGGAACATTTTCGTTGTGCGAGTGGCGACACTGGTAAGGGCTGGTCACACTGTATTTCAAGGTCACGCGATGATATGCTGCGAGAGTGGTTCAGTTGTGCCGGGTGTGTGGCGTAAAGACCGCAACTTTACAGGTTAGCACGTGCGAACTTGTCGCACAGAATCAAGACACGGGGGGGGGCCCAGAAATGGGGGGTCTGCGTAATTAAAATCTGTTGACATTTCTTGTGTTTCAGCAGCGTCAGATGATCAGCAAGTCCCAACTGAGTCCGAGTGTCGACCTTACATTGAGAAGGCCTTAAAGCAGCTCGGAACTTCAGATGCGACAGGTCAGTAAACCAATAGCTTCATACCTACGCGCAGAGGTCTGCATAGGGCTGGACCCCGTTCAAAAGACAGCAATCAAAATTTATTTGTAGAACATAAGGGCTTTCTCGGGGGCATCTGCCCCCCCCCCGAATACAAAATTGACACAATCGGGCTCCGCAACAGACTTGAATTTTCTCGGGGATTTTCGTAGCTGGCACCTCCCAAAAGTGACTGAGGAAAACACCTTTCAAACTTGGCGTCCTCTATGATTCTTCCGTTCCTCAAAAGCCAAAAATAGCATCAGATGTTCTTAGACCGTCGTTACGTAAGTTTCGTCAACGCGAATTTGCTCCAAGGAGATCGATGAATCGGTAAAAGCTGTTTAATATGCGAGTTTGCTCAAATGCAATTTCATTCCTGACGCTTTAAACTTTCAAAGGACTAATTTAATGTCTGCGGAGGTCCCGGGGTTATTTTTACTACGCGATTTTCTATAGGTCGGCGTCTTACATGAATCCAACTATCGCATAAGAGCAGAGATGACTGTACACATCAATCACATGAAAGAATCGCGGGGACCAACGAATTGCCGATTGTAAGTGTATAAAATATTTTGTTTTTAAATTCCCTTTATTTTACATACGTTATTTCAGAGCTTTAAATGTAATTCCATTATATTACTCGTCAATGTTTGGGCGCTGGGAACTCATATCATTGACTTCCCACTGATTTAAATTATAAAAAGAGTTTCAATTTACGCCGGCGTAAATCGAGGGTTACCTGTACTTAAATCTTAAATAAAAGACGCGAATATTTCAGAAGTGCTACTGCATGAAGAACAGAAAAGTATCTGTCAAGGGCTCATGGGTTCGAATCCCATTCAATGTGTGGGCGTCATGCCTAGATGCCTCACGTTGGCCAATCACGCGTCCGACAACTTTCAAAACTGATTAATAATTTCAAAAGTATTTTTAACTGGGACATGCCATAAATACCAAATCAGTAAAAGATGGAGGAAAGTATGCTCAAAATCACCACGAAATTCACCACATCCTCAAATATTATCACAAAGGAAAACTGGTGTGAACATTCCGAAGTAAATTTTGTGGTAAAAATAAGTCACCTCTGAAACGTCGGTAAATTTCTACCAGACTACACAGAGCAACTAACTGCAACGTGCATTTTAAAAGGAAACAAAACCACAGAAATCTTTAAGATATTATTAAAAACTAAATATATTTAAACCAGAGACGCCACTGCTTCATCATCTAGTTTAATAGAACCCGAGTGTCCCCTATGCGTGCTGCACAACCAGCTCATCGCATCGTACTTGACTAATTTACAGTTCGTATAACATGGACGCGAGGCCATCGACAGAAAAATTCTGCTGGTCAGAACTATTACGCAGTTATCAATTATACGCACTGACTAAGCACACCCTGTACATTCTTCGAAGAGCACAAAAATTACGTAATTAATAGTCGAATAAATACGTGACATCTTAAACTGACCGATGATTTCAAGGTCTTCAGGATGTAAATTCCCACGCCACTTCTTGTTACGTAGGTACAAGAAAAATGCACTAGGGGGCCCAAAACTTGCACTTACATCAAAATATAAATCAGTTATTCAGTTACATCGATGTTAATTAATTATTTAATTATATCGACAGTGCTCTGAGTTTACCCTGTGACGAGAGTGTAAACTTCGCAATGACTACGTAACTAACCAGATGGCTTACCGAACCCGAAGGTTCATCACCGAATTAACCAAAGCCCTCCACCGGACCCTGTCCTGGGCCAACAAAATCCAGTCTCCTTCAACTCCTATCTCCCATAGATCCCGCCTGAGATTATCCTCCCATCTACGTCTAGGTCTCCCCAGCTCTCTCTTCCCCTCAGGCTTCCCAAATAGTGGACCCAACCAACCAGATGGCTTACGGAACCCGAAGGTTCATCACCGAACTAACCAAAGCCCTCCACCGGACCCTGTCCTGGGCCAACAAAATCCAGTCTCCTTCAGCTCCTATCTCCCATAGATCCCGTCTAAGATTATCCTCCCATCTACGTCTAGGTCTCCCCAGAGGTCTCTTCCCCTCAGGCTTCCCAAATAGTGGACCCAACCAACCAGATGGCTTACGGAACCCGAAGGTTCATCACCGAACTAACCAAAGCCCTCCACCGGACCCTGTCCTGGGCCAACAAAATCCAGTCTCCTTCAACTCCTATCTCCCATAGATCCCGCCTGAGATTATCCTCCCATCTACGTCTAGGTCTCCCCAGCGGTCTCTTCCCTTCAGGTTTCCCAACCAGTACGCGGTGCACACCTCTTGTCCCATCCATGCGCGCTACATGCCCCGCCCATCTCATTCTTCACGACTTAATCACCCTGACAATATTGGGGGAGGAGTACAGATTTTTAAGATCGCCATTATGCAGTTTTCTCCACGCCCCATCGTCTTCTCTCCTAGGCCCAAATATCCTCCTCAACACCTGCAATCTGTGTTCCTCCCCCTGAGTGAGAGACCATGTTTCGCACCCATACAAAACAACAGGCAAAATTATCGTTTCGTATTTTCCAGTCCCCTAACCCAGAAAGTAATTTTTATTAAACGACGAGAAATATATAACAAAATAGCTTAGTAATCGCTTTGAAATTGTCTCTACTTTTGCAGAAACGACCGAAGGTGACAGCCAGGAGCTCTCTGGAGGACCGGAAGTGACGACATCCGACGAGCAGGTATCGGAAAGGCGTTTCACGACTGTCGCATGCACTGGCAACGAACCACAGACCGATTCAACACGACACCCCAAGGAGCGTTCGAAATCACAGGAAGATTCTTTACAAAGACCCCTTCATCGATCTGGCCTGAGATGACCCCCCCGACTATTAACAATTTATCGAAACTCAGTGCCTTCATTACCGACAATTTTTTGGGGGGGAAAAACTTTCCATTTTATTCTGCTGTAACAGCTCGGTCCGAACCCTGCACCCAATTTGAATAGAACACGACAGCTTAGATTTATTAATTACAGATAAACATGCACTAAGCCAGTGTTGCTAACTAGATTATCCCTGAAGATGGCAGTCTTCTTTGTTGCTGCGTCTTGTAGTCTGGTTGAAGTTTACCAACGTTTCAGAGGTCCTTGCTGCCTCTATCATCAGGGCTGTGATCGCCACAACCCAGAATATTGCCATCTACGGACAACCTAACCTAACCTCACATAACCTAACCTAACCTAACCTCACATAACCTAACCTCACCTAACCTAACCTCACATAACCTAACCTCACCTCACTTAACCTAACCTAACCTAAGCTCACATAACCTAACCTAACCTCACATAACCTAACCTCACCTAACCTAACCTCACATAACCTAACCTCACCTCACCTCACCTAACCTCAAATCCTACACAGATTATCGTCTTCAAACTGTTAAAGTTTTAAGCGCTGAGCCCAAACAGTACTTTCAAATCACTTTGTCAGATCGGCATGTACTGCTAAATCCCCAAAAAAGTAATAAATATGTCAGTATAATCGCAACCAATTGCCTGAAGAGCGAGATTTTACTCAGGTGCCCCTGGGGTTTACACAACCTACGGATGATCCACAAATCTCTACTGGACACGCACAACAGCATTTAAAGGGCCCTTAAGATGTCAAACATTCATTATTATACACAGACGACCCACATTCATTTATCCAAAAAGGGAAATTTATTGCCGACAATCTAATAGAAAGAAGTTTCGAGAGAGAAAAAAAGATTACGGAAGTAGTTAGTGTGGTTGGCAGCAGTGCATAAACAATCATGCAGAGTACGATCCAAAATAAGGGGGAAGTGCGTGATTTTGCACAAAAATTATGCCAGTTAGCCTCGATTAACTGGCTAACGTTACATTTTATCCGATCACTTCTGCTGTATTCAAATGTAAGGACTACCACTGAACCGAGAACGCTACACGGGAAATATTTTATTTTTCGGTTTTCGAAGTGTCACACGAGCCTTTAAAGAGGAGCGAAACCTCTTCTGTTCACCTCCTTAACTCCAGTACAGTAGCGTTACGCGCAAGGACTCACGAACGCTGCCATTTGTAGAGAAACGTTGTCGCCATATTTGTCTGTGCACTACTGCCAACCGCACCAAAGTAACATTCCCTGCTTCAGTCCATGTCTTGAATTTCCCCAAATATCTCTCTCTCTACAAAGGTTTGCCCGAAAAACATTTTCGTCTTGAGATTAGTAATTGTGGGGGCAATCTGAATAAATATCTCGGTCAAAGACGACCTATGCTTCTTTCTACCCATGGAACGGACCGTAACATTTTAACTGGTAGTAACAGAATTGCTTTGTGCTTTTTACATCTGATCACATTTTCCGTATACAACTTTTCCGCCGCCACAGATTATTAGAACTTACAAGGTCTGTTTCCGTGACAGGGCGACCGATCTTCGACAGAAGAAGCGTCTGCAGAGACAGAGGTCGCTTCAGCTGAAGACTCGGGGATAAACGAAGAGAAGCAGCGGTCTCCCTCAGACGTAGCAGAAACCAGCGCCGAGTCACAGGAAGTTGCCGGAGAAGATTCGACGAGCGCCGAAGAAGCAGGGAGTCAGAGTGTTGAGGAAGGCGGTGAAGGCATTCGTGAAGAACGAAGTGCCGAGGAAGGTGGCCCAGCAGGAGAAGCAAGCGACGAAGACACTGAAGGTGCAAAAGAAAGTTCTGCAGCTGAAGGAGAAAGTGCAGAAGAAAGTTCTGCAGCTGAAGGAGAAAGTTCCGAGGAAGGATCAAGTGCAGAAGAAAGTTCTGTAGCTGAAGGAGAAAGTGCAGAGGAAGGAGCAAGTGCGAAAGAAAGTTCTGTAGCTGAAGGAGAAAGTGCAGAAGAAATTTCTGCAGCTGAAGGAGAAAGTTCCGAGGAAGGATCAAGTGCAGAAGAAAGTTCTGTAGCTGAAGGAGAAAGTGCAGAGGAAGGAGCAAGTGCAGAAGAAAGTTCTGTAGCTGAAGGAGAAAGTGTAGAGGAAGGAGCAAGTGCAAACGAAAGTTCTGCAGCTGAAGGAGAAAGTGCAGAAGAAAGTTCAGCAGCTGAAGGAGCAAGTGCAGAAGAAAGTTCTGCAGCTGAAGGTGAAGAAAGCACCGAGGAGGGATCAGACTCCTCCCCAAGCACGGAGGACACAACTACCGGAGGCGAAGGCGTTTTAAGTCCCGAAGAAGGCCCAGTGGCTGATGAAGGAGCTAGCGCAGAAAGTTCTGAAGATGCCACAAGTGCCAAGGAAGGAGAAGCAACCAGCGCTGAGGAAGGTGCTTCGGGAAGTTCCGAAGAGGAAAGTGCAACTGGCGACGCTATCGGCGTCAAAGACGCGACTGGAGGAGGAGGAGCGAGTGACGAAGAACCGTCTGCCGAGGAAACGGAAAAAGAAAGCTCTGAAGAGACAGAGAAAGGGCCACTTGCTGAACCAACCGCAGAAGAAAGCCCGAAAGCGTCACCGGGTGGCGAAGAGGTCAGTGTCGAGTCAGGCGAAGAGCAACAACTTGCTGGAGAGGCTGCTCCAAGTGCTGAGGAGGGGCAGAGCGCCGAAGGCGGTGATTCTGCTGAAGGTAAGTTCCAAAACACATTTATCTCTGTACGTGATCCGACGAAGTTGTCATGTTTCTATGCAGTGTTATGAAACATTCGGTCCGAATTCAATCGATGCAACCGGCTGGACAGGCGGACAGTGTTGGCCTTGAGAGCACCTAAAGAAGGCCACGGCTTAGTCTTTCACCCTTACAAACATACGTCAGACAGGTCGCAGGTACCTCACATTTATTCCGATGACAAAAATAAGAAACAAAATGTTGCGGAAATCGAACATTCTTGCAAGAAACAAAAATTAACTCGAGATTCATCGTTTTCATCGCATTTTTAACAATACCTCTTTAAAAAAACATTTGTTTGCCACTGGCGATTTACGTTGCCACGTTAAATCCAACTGTTTCCTTTAAGTAAAAGAGACCCCACGGCTTGTTATAGTGAACTTGTACCACATAAAACATCTCGTCCTGGGGCTCCTCACATAGCACGCCCTCTCGCGATGAGCAGTAAAGTGAGAACGAAGGCGACTCTAACATTACATATGTGACGTTACGGGCATATGCGTTAGTTGAATAACCAACGACTTAAGCCGTATTTATTAGGTCCTATCTTGTTAATTTCATATGAAACTTCTAAGCTCAAATATCTGTTAAGGGAACTTACCCTTACCAGTGCCTATTCTAACCTTAAATTACGAAAACTGCAAAACTACAAATCCTTAAATGCGTGATACGAGAAATGAACGTAGACGTTTGAAACACACTAACATAAATAAAGACAAAATCTTGCATTCAAGGAGAGGGGCCAACACACAAGTCCAACGCCAGAATACGTAATATAATGTTCTGTTTTAAATGGTTTAACATGGAGATATAGAACCCTGGCGGACAGAATAGTAAACAATCACGGCCAACATGATGATACGACACACGAGCTTCCAAAATAAGATGTTATTTCTTCTAGTCAAGAAACACCGTGACTTTTACGGAACCTTGAGTTTAACTTTGACATTCTTTTATTATACAATTCCATACAAGAGAAGCTGATAGTAGCCCAGCTACACGAGACCCATTTCCACCTTACGTTGAACTCCAATATTCATTACCGCAGTCACAATAATACACCATGGGCCCTATACCGAGTACTTAAGATGCATTTAAACATTTTCTTACTACCTACGCCCATGCCCCAGGTTGTACCTTTCCAGCACTTCCCTATTAACGTTCCGTAAGCATCTCTGCTTTCCATTTTGGAACATGTCCCACTCTGGGTTTTGCCAACAGAAATTACTCAGTGTGATGACGGCACAGTCGGAAAAATCTGATAGGAAAACTCAATAGGAAGTCAAAATCAGTATTAATTAAAGCCTCCTTATTGGTGGGATTCCAAGGAATGGTAACAATTCTGGCGTGTTTCTAAAGAATAGCTGTGAAGCCTGTCCTCATGTATACTTGTCATTTGAATGTGTTTGATCCCAGAATCCTCTTACCCCATTTCAGCAAAATTACCTTTCACACACCCCTCTTGATGGAAAACGCAAATTTCTCAGAAGACGACTTTCTCACAAATTATTTCACAAGTAACGTGGCACATCCAGTGAATTTTAAAAGGAAGAAAAGTGGCATTTATGACCACCAGAAATCTGAAAAGGTGAACCCTGGTTATATTAAGAGCTTCAATTTTGATACAATGCCCACAGGTGGTGAGATCGGAGCCAAAAATAAATAAGACAGTTGACCTAGTGGGCAAAGAATTAACGATGCACTGATGTAATCACGATGACGTCCTATCCAATTTAGTCTCAGCTTAGATTCTCCCGGAGGAGGGGAAGTCTCCGTTAACAGTTCACATGAAATATAAATCAAACACATAACATAAATCATATAATCTTTTCAATGTGGTTCTGTAGCCAGTAAAATATTTCAATAACTGGCCAAGTTAAAATAACCAGAAATTAAACGAGTAACTGACTCACGATAACGGCCAGAAGTGAGCCTTCGGGTTCCATAAAAGAACGACGACCAGCTTCTCAGGAGCTACGCTCTGCGGACTTAAGTTAGTTTCCTACTTACGGATTGTGTCGAATCCAAACTTCTATAAAGTATTGAAATTACATGTAAAACTCTGTTTAAATTCACAGGCGGAGAGGCGACGCCTCCAGAATCGATACCAGAACAAGAAGAATTAACTCTGGTAAGTTACAAGAAATACAAACAAAGCCTAAGATTTGTTAAAGTAACAAGCAAAATCCATCAACACCTTAAAGTAGAATATTCCAAAACTGGACCATTTTAAATCATGATTCAATTTTTCAGAAAACTTAAAAAAAAATCAGACACTCGTGGTGAATGTTCTAACTGACCATTAGGAATCCTAAAGAATTCTTTAAAAAAAATTAATTCAGACCTTCACGGCACAGCAGTAAAAAGTAATAACATATGTCCTCATAAATTGGTTAAATGTGATTAATTACAACCTTAAACATTTCTGATAGTTTTCAAGCACACGGTAATTTCTACACAGCATTTTATAGCCACGATCAGACAACCTGTAGTATTACAGGCTACTTCTTTAAGACTCGACGACCAAATTTAATTTTTGTATTTTGTTGTGCGAAAACAATGCAAAACCTTCCTTGTTCTCAAGATTTTCAGTGGAACCAAAACACATTTTAAAATTAATTAAAAAAACTGTGTAAGACTCATTCACCCATAAGACAGGTAAAGAACGCACAAAAGACCTAGCACCAGACACGTTACATGAAGTCATATCCCGGAATACGATCGCTCAGTCTGACGATAACTAACCGGTACTATTACTGTTTAAGATTTATTCAAAATGTCTGTCAATATGTTTGGTATTGATACTTTAGGAAGTGGAAATTCCAGAAAATCTCCGGCCACGGGACCATGTTGCACAGATACTGCGGCTCGATCCGGAGTCCATCGAGAAAGAAATGGTTCTCGCTAAAACCGTGGACGCAACTCTCAAGGAACTGAAGAGAGTGTACGACAACGCGATCAAGCCGTTAGAGATACTCTTCAAATATCGTGAACTCAGCAACAGACACTTTGGAGGTACAAATAAGTTACTCTTCCTAACTAAATTAATATATTACTCAACTACATAAATGCAGTTAAATAATATTAAAGTAAAGCTGTCCCACTATACGCCATGTAGGCACTTGGGGGAGAGGTCAGCATCACACCCTGGCCGCGCTTTACCCCAGGGAAAGGAACCTGGTACCCTTTGGATAGGAGGCTGAGGGGGGGGGGGGGGCACCTCAGAACCAGTCTGGGACCAAAAGCTAGAGGAAAAATCCTCTGCCTCTGTTGGGGATCGAACCCTGGTCGTCCAGTCCGTAGCCAGCTCCTCAGCTGAAATAAATACTTCGCTTTAATGCATTAAAATACAAAAAGAACACAGCAATACAACTAACTTCTTTTCTGTTGCTTTTCAAGACCCTGAGATATTTTCAAAACCACTTATCCTCTTCATGGGTCCCTGGAGTGGTGGTAAATCTACGATAATCAACTACCTGCTCGACAATGAATACACACCCACAGCATTACGCACAGGTGAGATACATCGTCCTTCAATGTAATTATTTCACAGCGCCACAAACTATTCACCTCTAATCTGTAAAAGTGTGAGGGTCATTCTGCTGTAGCAACTTTTATAATTTAATTCTTTTTCAACTTAACAACACATTCGAGATTATATATTCCTACACTTGAACAAAACGTGCTTTCAAAAACACAACAACGTTATGATAACGCAGCAAGCGTGTAAGAGAATGCACATTTGCATGCATGTGTGCTTATGTATGAGTACACGTGCGCCTAAACACACCCACACAAAGACGATGCCGTGATCTGACAGTGACTTTTGAAACTGACGTGATATAGAGAAAAAAATGTCTTAAAATTCATCCCAATGAAGGCCATATTTTCTGTCAAAGACATCTTATAACCTAGTGGATGCCGACCATTTAAAACTGTAGTAAGTCTGGTATAAAGTTCACCACTTGGAAAACAATGTTTAATTAAAGTCACCTCGACCAGGCCTGACACAAAACTTAGCTTGACCTCCATTCTGTATTTTACAATCAAAACTGACACGCCTCCATTAATCATTCTCGCTTCTGTCAAGGTGCCGAACCATCTCCAGCCTACTTCAACATCCTGATGTGGGGAGATCAGCTGGAGATCCTCGATGGCACACAACTAGCCGCTGACTGGACCTTCTCAGGACTGCAGAAGTTTGGTCAAGGAATGCTAGACAGACTCAGGGGTCTCAGACTACCCAACCGACTTCTCGAGAAGGTACCGTGTCTACAAACCTCGGAGTAATGCAACAGAAGAAGGCGTCATTTTACACTTTAACATTCCTTCGCTAGAAGTCAACTCCAAAACAAAATCCAAAATAACTATTCTGTGTAATCAATGAGCTCCTAACCCACCCCTAATCTCATGGCACAGAAAGTTATTCAAAGATTCGATGCTACCATTCTACAAAGTGCCACAATTTTAAAATTTTGTACGTGACAGAAACATAAGCATACATTATACATTTACGGCCACACGTTTGCAAAGTTGTATTTCTCTTTTTCAGTTCTGAAAAACAATACTTTCCACTTGTTTCTCACTAGGTAAATATTGTGGAAATTCCTGGAATTCTAGAGATCCGTAAGCAAGTCGAACGCCTCTTTCCATTCAATGACGCCTGCCAATGGTTCATTGACCGAGCTGATATCATATTCCTCGTGTATGACCCGTCAAAGCTGGACGTGGGACCGGAGACAGAGGCAATACTGGACCAGCTAAAAGGCAGAGAGTACCAGGTTTGTTGCTTTAAATACTACAAAACTATAATTTGGTACCCAGTCATAGAACGACCACTTCCCGACATCTTTACGTCAAGTGAACTGCCACCCCTAACTGATCCCATACTGGAATGGTCACGTTGACTTTAAGATGGCTGAAAATACGGACAAGACAACAGATGGATGCGTGCACAGATGGAACATGCAAACAGTGTGTTTGTAACACATCCTTCTTGAACCCACATGTGCGGAACTCCTTAAAGCATATCATTCCACCCAAGAGTACACCCGTACTTAAGTCGTTCATCATTTTACAGACACGCATAATTCTCAACAAAGCTGACCAAGTGCGACCTGAGGAACTAATGAGAGTGCAAGGCACTCTGATCTGGAACATCAGCCCCCTAATGTCGAGTTCCGAGCCTCCGGTCATGTATTCAGCGTCGCTCTGGTCGCTGCCATACGAGGTTGGGGCACCCACACGGCTACTGCACGCACAAGAAAGAGCCTTCTTAAGGGACCTGAGGGATGCCATCGATAAGCGGGTCGAGAACAAGATAGCCAGCGCACGACGATTTGCTGTGAGTATCGGTCCATCCACTTAAGCAATGTTACTTGCAGAGATTTTATTTTAGACACTCTGTAATCTCATAAACCACAAATTAATATTTCCAATTTCTTTAAGGTCCGGGTTCGCAATCACGCAAAGATGGTCGACTGCTACCTGACAACCTACTACAACCACAAGTCATTCTTCGGTAACAAGAAGAAGATCAGTGACGACATCATAGAGCATCCCCAGGACTACCATATTTATGAAGGCCTCAGTACTCTAACTAACATCTCGCGTTATGACCTGCCCGATCCAGACGTCTACAAGGATTTCTTCAGGCTGAATCCTCTATATGATTTCCAACTGCTTTCATCAACGTGCACCTACTTCAGGGGATGTCCCATCAACCGACTAGATATTTCCATAGCTTACGATCTGCCAGAACTTGTGGGAAAATACAAGAAATCAGTCGATGCTGCGCTGGCCCATATCCAACCGAAAAGTTGAGTCATGGGAGTACACTCAAACACTCAGATCCTGTAACCCTCTCAAAAGATGAAAGTGAAACACTGCAACATTACACCTCGTGCGTGTGGGAGTTATTCTGATGAAAGACTGGGCTTGAAGTAGTCGAATTACACGTCGGACACAAAAATCTCTACGTGATATTAAAACCATTTGGATGCTCATTATGTTTGGGGAACACAATCATATCTTTAAAGCTCTACTTCCAAAGCCCACGTATAAGAAATTAGAGAAAAAGAAGGGTTCAATCTATTGTCTCCTCCAAAATACATAGAAATTTAAACAACGTACCTGACCACAAATACTAAATCTAAAGTAACAATTTTACAGTTCTATAAATTGAACCCTTCGTGAGAAGAGAAATGAGGGAAGACCTACAGTATGACAGCAAAAATAGGTGTACATTCTACGTTAAGGACTCGTACTGAGCATAATGCATCAATTCGTGAAGACTGAGTCTGTATCAAGCTATTACAATGTGATAATGTATTTATTACCTCTGTGATTCGCATACACACTTTTCACTTTCAGAATACTTTCAAAGTGATGAAGAGCTTGGAGTTGTCCTTGTGTAAACACTGTTAGAAAGTACACCTATATTTGGAACTTAGAACAAAGTAAGCCTTAAAAAATATCTACAGGTGACCAGTATTCTAAAGCGACTTGTCTAATGAAAGTTTCCGCAGCCTCTGTAAGTGTTTCGCAAGAAAGCCAAGTAGAAAAATGAGAATGAGAACAGATGAAAAGTGATACAACAATTTGCTTTCCAGTAAAGTGATCAAAGTTGGCAAAACCGTGGTGTTTAACAGATCTGCCGAAGTCGCTCTCGGTTTATGCGCGCGCCGCTCGAACTCCAGAGTGGGTTGCTCACCTTCAGACTTCAAACCTTCCCACAACGACCACAAAATCTCACCAGCCACTGCAGCACATGCTTTAAAGTTAAACAGAGCCGTTTCGTACAACAGGAGAAGACGTGAGTTCTGCAAAAACCTTATTTCCCTTAAACCACTACAGACCCCTTTCCAAAATGACCTCATACATTCTGATTAAAGACATTATACACCGATTAAAATACATTTTGACGCTCCAAAGTAAAAATTGTGACCAAAAAAGCTAGAAACTTACAGCAATACAACACCAAAAAAATAAACAAATAAAAGAGTAGAGTCCACTAGACTCACAGACCCCTTGGGCACAAATTCTGCACCCCCACAGGTTCAGAGACTCCTGTCTGAAAAACACTTCCCTTAAATAACGACTCCTAACTTAAACAACCCAAATCTAGTAAACATGAGAGTAATCAGCGAATAAGACGATGGCCGAGAATTTCAAGATGATAGAGTGACATCGAAGTTCTGACGGTGAGCGACGAGTATAACCAGCTGCATTTTCCAAAGGAGAACAGCCACATTCATTTACCTACATGTTCAACCCCATAATAAATATTGCGGGTGAGCGAATTCTTCACCCAGCCAAACATGAAGCAAAACAATTAGAACATTGTATTTTATATGTCACTGAAACATAATAGTTGTAGAGGAATGCAGTTACATTTAGAATGTGTTCATCACATGCATATTCCTTTGCCTGTCCAAAAATATGCCTACTGAAGCTATTTCAAGTGAGGCAAACATTTAGATTATCACCTGAAAGACTGGCAAATGGACTCATGTAAATTTTATCCATAAGCTTGGATGTGTTTGTTGAAATAAATGGAAACGTGTTCATCGTTATCGACACAGCCGACAACCAATCTCACACACACAGTTTGCGGTACCTTTACTGAAAACTGCAGTCAACGCACCTCAGACACTTTCCTTCTTAGTCATACTGAAATCATTTTACGCGCAAATAACACAGCAAGATTAACATCCCTGGCAGCAACCCAAGTGAACCCGTTAAACTAAACTAGTCCAAAACAAATATTTTCGCGCATTCTACTCGACGACGACGTCAGTAATTTGGCAGTTTTCTCTCATGTGTAAATACACACGCACACTTAACGCATTTCCCATCCCTCTGTAAACTAATCGCACGTAAATCGCGTTCAACCTTTCAGCACAGAGGGTCAAGCTGCACGCTCCAGCATCTGATCCAATCTACTGAATGTAAGTGAAGTATTCAAAATATAGCTTCTGCAGCCCCGTTGATAAAGGTGCGGGCTTTCAACTGAGATATAATATCGACTTCATACACTGACTGTTACAAAAGAACAGATTCTTTCGTCCTCTGCTGCAATAAATCACATCACAGCACTTCGCATTTCCATAATAACAAACAGGATAAAGCAATCTTTTCCTCATTATTTTTCGCCTTCCTTTCTATACCGAAAAATTTGCTACAAAAATGGCTTTGAGAGCAGAGGAAATTAATAATGCCTCCAATTGAACAATTTACTAATAACTAACTAACTAGATGGCTTACCGAACCCAAAGGTTCATCACCGAATTAACCAAAGCCCTCCCCCGGACCCTGTCCTGGGCCAACAAAATCCAGTCTCCTTCAACTCCTATCTCCCATAGATCCCGCCTGAGATTATCCTCCCATCTACGTCTAGGTCTCCCCAGCGGTCTCTTCCCCTCAGGCTTCCCAAATAGTGGACCCAACCAACTGGATGGCTTACGGAACCCGAAGGTTCATCACCGAATTAACCAAAGCCCTCCACCGGACCCTGTCCTGGGCCAACAAAATCCAGTCTCCTTCACCTTGAGATAATTCTCCCATCTACGTCTAGGTCTCCCCAGAGGTCTCTTCCCCTCAGGCTTCCCGACCAATACCCGGTGCACACCTCTTGTCCCATCCATGCGCGCTACATGCCCAGCCCATCTCATTCCTCTCGACTTAATCACCCTGACAATATTGGGGGAGGAGTACAGATTTTTAAGCTCGTCATTATGCAGTTTTCTCCACGCCCCATCGTCTTCTCTCCTAGGCCCAAATATCCTCCTCAACACCCGATTCTCAAACACCTGCAATCTGTGTTCCTCCCTCTGAGTGAGAGACCATGTTTCGCACCCATACAAAACAACAGGCAAGATTATTGTTTTGTATACTTTAATTTTCAGGTTACTAATTCTGACAACAATTTGCTTCATTCAGATTATTATTGCGTAATCAACTATTTAACAGTTAAAGAAGCTACTGTCACTGAGGAAACGAACAATGAAGACCTTAGAGTGGAGAATTTGAGATGTTTTCAGCGTGTGACTAACATGCATATAGTTAGATTGGGAGGACATGTCAAATTATGTATGGCAAAGTTAGCTATTTTTGTGGAAATATGGACTTCAAAATGAGACAAAAGAAATATATCTGAAGTGTCAAGCGTGTTCAGGACGTTTCCACACAAGGACACGTCACACGTGAAACACTTCCATATGCAGAAAATGCATTCAAAGCTGGGACATCCAGACCCCAGTTCAACCTAGAACAATGGACAGAATATCTAGGACTAGGCACAGGACTACATGCCCCTTAGCCCTGAAGACCACCGCATATGCTCACACTCCGAAAATCGTATTCTCTATGCCAGTTCAGCATTTGTAGCAATTATAGGTGCGACAAATTCAAGAAATTAAAGAAGAAATTACTTACATTTGGTGTCACCTCTCTCAGCCACTCATCAGCCTGTTCATCAAAGTCAATTTTACACGCATTTCTCAGGTCTCTCGCAGCATCCTCCCACTCCCCGAGCAGACGATGGGCCCGGCCCCGAAACTTGTATGCCGCTGCATTGTCTGGGTTGATTTCAAGAGCTCGTGAACAATCACGAATGCAAGCATTCGGTTTATTCAGTTTTAAAAAGCATTGTCCCCGTTTAGCAAAAAGTAAGGCAGAACCTGTAAGATAACAATAACACATCATTTGCTTTTAATTCATACTCAATTGAACTCCACATATAGGTAAGAAGATCAGGCCAACATCTTCTACCCAAAGTGGAATTAAAAAAAACAAATGCCTCTTGTTTTGTGTGAAATTTGAATGCTAGTACTTTACATTCATGAAAGCCACACATGACTTCATATCTAAATAGACGGAAACAGAGATATCAACAAGACTAGACAGGCGTATGCTCCAACACCATGGCCGTCATCCCGCACCCTCCTTATTCGCCGTGTGACTTCTTCCTCTTCCCAAAGATGAAAATTCAGCTAAAGGGAATGAGATTTGAGACGATAGAAGAGATTCAGGCAGAATCGCAGATGGTGCTTGACAGGCTGACAAAGAAAGATTTCCAGGGATGCTTCCAGGCTTGGCAGTGGCGCTGGGATCGTTGTGTTCACTCCCAGGGGAACTACGTCGAGGGTGATGGATGAATTTAATACCTGAGATAAGTGTACGGGTTTTTATACGCGCAGTCTTGAAACTTTCCGATCGCACCTCGTATGTACTTACACAATGTAGCAAGAACGTAATGAGACAGAAATAAAATAAAAATAACGATGCATCTGACATGTTTATTGCCTCGTTCCCCGAAATTAATCCGAGTGACCAAATACGCTTATTACAGCGTTCATATAAACTTTCGAAACACTCGGCAAACTCGGCTGCTGCGACGTAATTCAATCGTGCCATCACGTTCTTCTGAACGTCATTTATCGCAACAAATTGACAACTTTTCAATCTCAATTTCAACCTGGGAAACAGAAGAAAGTCTGCTGGAGCAGGGTCGCGATGGTGATTAAGCACTGCAGTCCCTTCATTGGCCAGAAATGTCCTTACATTGATCACTGTTTAAGCAGGCGCGTTATCAAGCCGACCACAATTTTGACAAGTCTGTGATAATTATAGATCTTGTCAATTCCTTGTTCACATACAGTTCACTTGCCATCTTACTAAGTGCCAACTGGCAGTCTCTTGCAGGTAAACTCCTCACTCTGTCCATTTATTCAGGGATGGAAGGTCGTTTTTGGTCGTCCACCGCGAGGTTCATCTTCCGTATTCTCTCTGCCCTCTTGAAAACTCTTAAACCATCAAAATGTTTGTGCTCTGGACGCAGACTAACCCATAAACTGTTCGTAACAAATCACGTGTTTCAGTGGGGCTTTCCCCTGGCTTTACGCAGAACTCGATGCTGACACATTGTTCCATTGTGTGGTTTTTGATAACGCGGTAATACACGACGCGCAAAGCGTGCTCATACGAAACAACAACAAAATCCTAACTGGTTACAGTTAGGATTGCGTTGTCAAGATCACGCTTCGGTGCGTCTGTAGCGGCCTCTCACGGAATGACACTCTTCATTTATATTCTTATTTTATTTCAGCCTCATTACTATTTTTTTGCTGTGCTGTGTATATCGCGCTTGTTCAAAAGGAATACTGCGTGAAATAATGACCTCACTCTGATTCCTGGCTCACAACCTGACATACTACTTATTACGCGATAGACACTAAAGTGTGGTGATCTGGTGGCCAAAGTGAGAACTATCAAACAAGGCAAATTTAATACCTCTAAACGCATGCTGCAAAGAACACTTAAGGATATCACTTGTATTCTGCTACGGAATACACTTTCTGACCTGGTTCGAACTTATTCTACATTGAACAAAACATGAAAAAGACAGATTTGATGTAAAACATTATTAGGATATTCCGTAGTATAAAATACAACAATAAATCACTCACTCAATCTACAACTCCATGAAGCAGTCAAGTAGTCGAGAAATTTCCCGTTGAGATTTCAGGTTCTCACGGTGCTGAATATGAAGATGACTGTCTTCTGAGATGCGGCACCATATGGTCTGACAATAGTTTAACAGTGTTTCAAAGGTGTTTACTACCTCCATCATCAGGAGGAACAACCTGACAATGGAGGCAGTAAGCACCTCTGAAACACCATTAAAATGCTATGGAACCACATGACGCAATATACCAGAAGACAGCTATTTAAAAGAAATTTCCTGCCTTAAAGGTTCGGCACCATGTTCACAAAAGCCCACCAACCAGACGAGTCAAATCCATACCCTCCAACACCATTTCCCTAAACCCGTAAAATACTTTCCTCCCATCTATACCGAGGTATTCTCAGCGATTTCTTCAATAAACTGATCATACCTGGATTCAATAATATGGCTTCTGTGTAGATGTCTATCGTCTTTTTAAATTCTCCTTCGCCAAAGGCTTCAATTGCTTCCCTTTTCTTCTCTTCTGATTTTTCTACATCTTCCTCTGCTACCTCCTTATCAGCGTCACCCATTGGCTGTGGTTCATCAGAATCCGGTTCTGAAAAACGTGAACGCAGACGGAGTACTGCGCTGTCATACCTAAAATTATGACTGCATTCTAAAATGGCGTCGTCCTGCTAAGCGTGCATGAACTTCAAGAATAATAATTATTCCTGACAAATAATCCTTGTAAAAGTAAACTTCCAATATCAAGTATTATTACCTGCATCCCAATCTTTTTTACCAAATTTTTGAATACAGATAATGTTATGTTTACTGTTTAGACAGCATCAGAAATCTTAAGGAGCCTGAGCAAGTTTTCGTAAATTCAAAAATTACGAGAGCCAAAATATTATTGCAGGATTTGAAGACGTGGATTGCCAGAGAAAAACCGCCACATACAAACATGGGGCCATCGAAATAAGCAGCCGCAGTCTGAGGGAGTAGTGCTATCGGCATGTGGGGGAGAGGGGGGGGGGGCAACCAATGACACGGTTACACTCTAATGTACCACAAAACACAAAAACAACACTACTTTATGACAAGTAACCGCAATTAAGAACGTGATCTTACAACTCAGACATTACATGGAAGCATGAAATCACTCAACAGTTTCAAAGAAGCATTCAGAGAGTTTGGTGCTGATGGAACCAGAACGGGCAAATGGGCATACAATCATCATGATGATGATGATGTGGACGGCTGTCTTCTGGGTCACAGCGCCGTGTAGTCTGGTAGAAGCTTACTGACATTTCAGAGTTCATCGCCCTGATGACGGAGGCAGTATGACCTCTGAAACGTTGGTTAACATCGACCAGACTACACGGCTCAACAACCCAGAAGACAGAAATCTTCAGACTTTAGTGTGCTGAGATCAGTACAACAACATCAGATATCAGACAGGAATGTCATATTAACAAAACAAAAAAATAATAAGTTTGGGGCAATGCAAGAGTCTCGGAAATTTTACATATTATTTTCCTATATAAGAGGGTGTCCATCTTTTACTGCATACAAAGTCCTGTATACATTCATATAATTTCTTTATAAGACAGCGGAACTGAGACACCCGTGCAATGGTGGATTGGAATCTATAAAATCCTCCAATCTTTACGTACTTCAGAATCTGAGAACAAGGCATCTGAAACATGCCCTTTACTAAATAAAGCAAATTCATAACTGAAAAGAAAAGTTAACAGTGTTATCAAAGCACAACATTTAAGTCACTGCTTTTATTAAGCGAAACAAGCGAAGTTTAGAAACAAAACAAATAGTTACAATAGAAAAATCATTATTTATGAATGCATATCAGACACAGGTGTCTCCATTAAATTTCATGGATCCCGTAGTTAATAAGATGACAACAGGATGTGGAATAAGTCACAATACGATAAACATTATGACTTAAACGCAAAATTCATACTTGTTTTAAATTTCACGTATTATAAACCAAGGGTTCACATAATTAGTGATATGTTACAAATAAATCCACCCATTACACAAAGTAGATCAATTATATTGTCCATTTACATTACATGAAGACAAGAAAACCTTAACGAACATTAGAAATTCATGAAGTGAGTAAAAGGAGTGTGTATTTAAGTACCTTTTTAATGCAACTTTAAATTGTGAATTTTTATTCGTAAGACTCGTGAAACAAGATGGTGAACCGTAGAAAATGTTGATGCCTGGAAACATGTGAGGTTGGTGAGTTGAGAGTTGATTCTTATTCCTTATGTTGGCAATGTGCACAGCAGAATCAGTTTAAAAAAAATGTTCTCGGTTACTTACAATAAAGTTCAATAATGAGAAAATGCATTAACATGGAACACCTAAAATCTCTTATCTTTTAAAATGACTTCTATATAAATTTACAGGTTCATCTTCTTCCTGTGGCTCTACAACCCACTGTGGGTCTCAGCCGCCTCCTTTCGGAGGTTTCTTAATCTTCGAAGTGTGCATCTGTGAGTAGTGAGTGACCAGACCACTGCCTCTGCACAATTTCTACTCACTCCCAATTTTGTCTGCTATAGAATCGGGAGAGACATGTGTGAGAAACATGACCGCTGAATTTTGCTTACAAAACTCCTCGTTCATGCTCGTAAGGTTCTTTTACTTGCTTCAAATCTACGGCATGGGACCGCCAGCTTTACTACCCCTCCCCTACGAATTTTTATCACCCTTAAAAATCCCTTGACCTTGGACAGGTTTGAACCCGCGAACCTTGGGTCCAGTGACAAACACACTAACCACGATTCCACCAAGAGTAATTTCTAGGTTTGTAACCAGACATTAATCTAAGAATTTTCTTTTTGTAAAGTGGACATCTTTTTGCTGTTACATAAATTACTCCAAACAGGAAACATAAAAAATAAATAAATATAACTACCAATGACTCCTGAATTATCCAGTTCAATATCACTCTCTTCACTCTCTACTTCAGGGTCTGGTTGTCCTTCCTCTTCTGCCGGCCCAGGTCTACTCGTTTTGGGAGACCCAAAATTCGTCTCAGGTACAGCTGCTGGTATTCTGCCTCCCATGGACTCGATATAACTCTTAAAAAAGGCAAGTTCTGGATCCAGTAGTATTTTAGGATCTTTTCTGCAAAGGTCTATAAAGCCATTCAGCTGAACAAGATGTTCCTTGGAAAACGGTAATTTCGACATGGCACACCTACGAGAACGAAACACAAATTTAATATGAGACCTGAGAGTTTCAGAGCTGAAAACAATGGTTATAATCTTTGGTTTGTTATTACATCTTATTATTATTTAGTGTTCTGTGTGACGACAGGTCCATATGAACAGGATCCTTCCATCCTTTTCTCGGACTGGGACCTGTTCATATACGTTCTTGGCAGATGATCCAGAAGTGGTTTGCCATTGCCTTCTTCTGTGTGTGAATGGAGTAATTGTTGGGATGCCACGGAGGAAAACTCCGTGTTGCCTAGACCACGGCCTTGCCCAACACAAGTTATAAATTCGGGCACCGCCGGGAATCAAACCCGCGACCCCAGGATTACAAGGCCAGCGTTCTAACCGCTAGACCACCGTGGCTAATTGTTATTATATATAATACAGTAACTGATTACCAGTGTTTCGGAGGAACACATCATCTCCACATTTAAGGTACCCTGTGGCACCAAAACCCAGATTACAAACCACCACTCCTCAAAAACAAAAACGACAGTCTTTCAGACAGCATCTCGGAGTTTAGAGATGTAATTAAAATGTTTTCAGATGTCTTAATTCTGTGGGAATAAAAGTTTTAATTCATGAAGTACCAAATCTTAACTGTTTCATAATCGATGCATCTGAGACCCTGAGAGAAAAGTGGGGCTCTGACTAGTATAGCAGCCTAAGCACTGATAAGATGACATTCATGTGTCTTTTATAGTGTTCAACAAATCTGGACTTCTTTCACATCTCCCTGATAAGTCTGCGTCTTTGTCATAGATTTCTTTATTACACAAGGTGTCACGAATATAATGGAGCAATCTTAAAATATAATAACTCTTTACAATAAACAAATTAGTTTATCCGCATCACATTTCGTGTTCCTATGTCAATGAAAGTATTATTGACTGTTTCACTTCTTGAATATTAAGTTGTCTGTTAAGTAGGCGCCGCCGCGTTGAATGCACCGCAGCACACACGCGGAGAAACTCGTCATGAAAATGTCATGTTTCAAAAACTGTCAGGATTTATGACGGAATTTTCTGCAAGCAGAGAGATCTTTGCTTTTGCGACAATGCGAGCAATCTGACGGCAACCTTGATCTGTAACCACACTCCAGATGAATGGCAACTTTTCATTGACTTGTCAAAACTAATTTTAAAGGCTGTTCTTCCACTTAAAAGTAGTACTTTTCCCATCATTTACATGCGATCACACTGTGCAAATGAAAGGATCATACAAAAATATGGAATTCCATCGTACATGACATCTCATATCTTAATTACAACTAGCACAAATGTTTAAATGTCACTGTTCCTACGGCAATTCCAGATATAAGAGTGAAGCACTGAGCTCATGGCCACAGCGTTGGAATATCTGCTTGTTGCGTTTGTTTGGCAGAAGCAAAACTACCCATTCTGCTGAAAAATACAAATTGAACCGATGAAACACCGACACCCATTAACTTTCCTTTGGATGGTGCACCACGTCCACAAGACACGCAACTGCAGTAGAGGCTGTTCCTTCTACAGTACACTATCCCGTTAATTACAAAATAATGAAATTTAAACGTTTAAATAAACTCTTCACGCTGGTAATGTACTACAAATCGCTTAATACATTCTTACAAGCCACAGTCGTGCAGCAACTCTCGGTTTTGTAAATGAAAACACGTACTTAGGGGGTGACAGAAATACGTGTAAAAACCAATAAGGACCCGTGCTTCATTCTTACATCTGGATTGTTTATAACAAAGTAATTTCTTTCCATTTTAAGTGGGAGAGCAAGACAGAACATTCCAACAATCTTACTATAAAAATTTGTGAATCCCCATTGTCGTCAAAGAATGATGTCATCAACAATGTCAACTATAAACAAACTCGGCATTGTTGTGTTCCACAACAATGCCGAGTTTAGTGTCTTACTCAAGATTTTAAAATGGAACCAACCCCCCCGAAGGGGTTGGTTGCTTTTAAAACACTTGATCAAGCTCCCCCAAAAGTGGGTTGGTCAAGTGTTTTAACCCTCCATTCGGAGGGTTTAGTTTAGTTTCTTACACAAGATTTTAAAACGCAACCAACCCCCCCCCCGAAGGGGTTGGTTGCTTTTTAAACACTTGACCAACCCCTCCGAGGAGCTCCGAAAGGAGCGTTCTGCCCTAGTACTGAAAAAGCACTGGCCATAAAATCAAATTATACTTCCAGGTCAAAAACAAAAGTCAGCCATCGACCTGTTCTTGATCCTATTTTCTGCCCCTTCACATGAAATTTTGGATGATGGAAAATTCTATTAGTCGGCTTTAAATTATTAAAAAAAGAGAATAGAATGCCCTTAAGCGGTGATGAAAATTTGTTTTGGCAATCATTAATCATCACCCATCTCTTCTGTATTGGTCAGTGAGCTTCTTGGGGCTTTTATGAAAGGGACAATGACTGGTACTGCTACCTAAATATGCTTCAAGAACCCATTGTTCCTGCTCCCTCCTCAGCTGTATGGAGATAAGGACAAGTGTTATAAAGAAGATGGGGCATCCCCACATTACCATTGTGATGCCTGGGCATATCTTGACAACACTTTTCCCAACCAATGGATAGGACATGCAGGATCTGTCAGCCCCCCATGATCACAGAAGGTGTGTGTATCTTTTTGTGGCACACTATAGATTTCTTACAATTGCATTTTTAGTTCGTTCCTCAATATCTTTGGGAAGTGAGTGACTAATATTCAGAGCCATTCTACAAAGAAAAATCGGACAGGGAAACAACCCAAATATGCTTACAGATTACAGCTGGACAGTTACAAGAAAAGGAAACTGCATCAACTACAAATTTTAGTTGTGAACCACATGCTTCTCTAAATTACACTTTATATACTTTACTGTACTTTACTGGTCAACAAAGTTTTAAAATTATCAACACCGTAGGTGGTGGAAACTCACGTTTGTTTCTAAATCATCATTCGTCGTTTCCCAGTGCTATAAGTGTAATACCAGAATCATTTGTACGTTACATATACTTACTAGATGGCACAAAATAATCGTAAAGTCGTAAACAGCTGTATGAATTTACGTTCCAAATCTCCGAAAGTGACGCAGCAATCAAAAAACGTAATAATGCCGACGCATCCACAAACACATTACACACAACGAGAATTTTCCACAGACCAAGCAATTCGCACCAGTTAAACCAACCATACAGAAAGAAAAGCCATAGTTCGTATTACTACGAAGTCACTCTTTTGGTACATGCTGTTGGTATCAATGGTCAATGTAAATGTTGAAAAAAAGTAGACGATAAAGAGGAGCAAAGGAAGATTGCGTGTGTTATTTGGAAACTACATTATATTATGCATACTGATCTTTCACAGCATTTACACACAGAAGAATGTAATAAATTAATTTCTTTGCTTAAATCTTGTCATAAAGAGGTATGAATATTCAAGTCTAAGGACCCAATTTATATAAAGGCACTTCATAGTATTTATTCAATAGCAACGAATATCTTTTCCAGAACTCTTTCCGGAGATTCCTGGGCTATTGCAATGATGCAGACAGGGAGGTTATAAAATGTTTGCGAAAAGAGGTGAGAAGTTTTCACACTGCAGAATTCATGTTGTTAATGTTGGTATATGCTTTTTTTTTGCCTGAAATGGCGTGCTCACCAGGACGTATTCAGGAACTTGTTATATCGAATTACGGTATGATCAATAAATCTGTATTGGGAAACGCCGGTCTGTTTTCTTTGCCAATTTTTTGTAAGTATTGATTCTGTGGGGAAAAGAAATCGGTTTTTGGGTGTCCTATTGGATCCCACAAAGTTAAAAAAGTCGTCATTTTTTAACCACATGACTTACAGGTTATGTGCATTCATATTATGGGATTTTTGACTTTTGTTGTTGAATTTTATTATCATTAATACTAAAATAGCTTTAGCTGCTTTGATGCAAGATTACTTTCTGCCAAGGTCAATTTGTAAGTTGTTGTGATGTCAGACATAGGAGTAGGCAAATGCACAATGTGGTTCACTGTAAGAGTTAGTTTATCTTGTCAAAGTGGTTTAATATGGTATGTGATAGTTGCTGACGGTCTACATGGATGTTTTAAACAGTTGTGAATTTGTCCAGTTCTTTAAAAATTTTGCAATTGCATACTGGAGCCACTTGTATCTTTCATAAACTGCATCAACATAACCATTAACTGTGCAGAAGGGATTTTTTTCTGGAACTGTCAATTGATGAAATATTCATTTGGCCCAGAGAGAATTCTTTTCAGCACCAAAGAAATCTCAGTGACGGGGATGATTGAATGACAATTTCAGGTGCCTTGTATAGGCTATAATCGTAACTGTAGATTCACAGATTTGGAGTTTTTCCTTTTCCCATGAATAAAGATCTAAAGGCATTAGTATTTGATTGTCCTACAGTTTCTGTAAACATGTATGCGCCGCCAGGCATGTGATACTACTGCGAACATCATCTGATGGTCTCCTCCCTCCTGAATAAATTAATGAACTTAGATGTTGAACACAATAACTATCAAGAATTACACACTGAAAAAACTGTACGATCATGACAATCTTTGCCATACGTAGGTGCAGTGGTTTCACGGTCCTTAATGCAACCATAAACCCAAATTTCCCTTAACCTTTATCATCTCTGTCGATTGTGGTTCAGTTGACTCACTTCACATTAGCGTACCACTAGACCCACAGCTAAAGTCTGGCTGACAGCGGAGAATGTGGGTATTAGGATCCCCCAGTCCCGTATGATAAAAGGTTAACACCATTACCATCGCAGTACCTACAATAACTTATGCAGAACAGTCCATAAATAATTCCTTGTGTGTTAAATAATTTTTAATTTAATGTGGATCCAATTTCTTGCCATGGGAACAATATATAAAGCACATTAACCTTTTAGATACCTGCGGCGAGTCAACCGGCCGCAAGCTTACGCATCCGTTACTATAACTCAGTCTAGCTGAATTGTACACTGGCGGTTTAAAAGGGTGCAATAGCGACTGAGCTCATATCTGTATTGAAAGAGTCCTTCTATAATTAAAGTAAAAGTGGAATTTTACAATTAGGAAATATGAACTATAGTTTCATACTAGTTTTAAACAGAAGTGAACATTTGGCAGACATTATATATATGTTTCTTGTATCCAATATATATTATTTTTAAAAAAGTGTTTCACCTTCTCCACTTTTGATTTATTATATTTCAGAGAGAACAGAACAGGAAGGCAAATCAACTAAAGTCTCAACAGTTGCAGGAAAAAGCCAGAGTTTCACGTACTGATTAATGCATTATCAGTATTCAAACATGGCAGAGGCTCACAACATAAGCACCATTCCCATCGAGGACAGCATAGAAGGGTTTGATATGTTTCAGTCGGTTACCCAGCGGTACTATACTCCAAGGTATTGCGTTGACGAACGAGGAAAGGGCGAAGACCACCTCGTTCTGTTTCACTCCAACAGGATATGCTTGATAACATTAGCAGCGTCCCACCCCATACTCAAAGAGAAGAAAGATATAGGTAAAATTAATTTTCAAGTCTCTGCTAATGTCGACAGACTGAAGAACAAGGTTTCTGGGAAAGGCAAGCATGGAGCGCAATTTCTGCATCCAAATTCTCCACTTTGTTACATTGAATGTTTGGATGGCTCAACATACACAGTACGAAGTTGCATACAAGGAAAACTGGTGGAAATTAATGACGCATTGATAGAGAATCCAAAGTTACTGATTGAAAAACCTGATGCGGAAGGTTACGTAGCAATCGTGTTACCTGGAATTAACAATAGTAATCAACAGAAACAGAAATTGTTAACAGTGGAGGAGTATAATGAGATACTGGAGAAACAATCGACATTGTATGATTAGGCGTGAACAAACTTTTTAACTGTAATTTATGGTACAAACGAATAAAACACTGTTACTTATTTCAGTCTATATTTTTTCACTACAGTTTAAGTCACTGCCCATACTCTTCACAGAAGTAAGTACAGTCCTGCCCAAAGCAGTAAACTTCGATATGACGTATATCACTGCGTTCATATTGCGGCAGACTCTGCAACGTTCACTACATCTGCAATCACAAAAGATGTTCAAAGTGACTTACTTGTGCTTGCAGGCAACTTCACATCTCGTTAACATGTTTCGAAATACTCGACGAAGCTCTTCTTGGGAAATTGACGAATATTTTCTCTAAGTGCTTCTGCAGTGTGCAGATTGTTTACATAAACTTTGTTCTTCAGCAAGCCCACAGGTAAAAATCGCACGGGTTTAAGTCTGGGGAACGCGGAGGCCACTGATCGATAACTTGTTCACCAAACACTTCTCTTAATGCTAACATCGACCGAGCAGCTGTGTGAGCTGTAGCATTGTCTTGCATGAAGAAACCGTAAGTCTTTTCTTCATCGGTCATTTCTTGGAAAAAGGATCTAACTATTAAATTTACATAACGTTCACAATTTATCCGCACACTGCAGAAGCACTTAAAGAAAATATTCGTCAATTTCCCAAGAAGAGCTTCGTCGAGTATTTCGAAACATGTTAACGAGATGTGAAGTTGCCTGCGAGCACAAGTAAGTCACTTTGAACCTCTTTTGTGATTTAAGGTAAGAACAATTAATGTAGTAACATGTATTAGTGACGAGAAATATTCGTAGTCCGCTGTTACTAGCGGCACTGAAACTGATTCGCCAGTCACCCACCGGAAGAACAGGCACAACTCCCGCCAGCATCAACAGAGCGCCGGCCGACCACGCAATGCAAGCACGACCGCAGCCTCATAAATTGTAGACCCGGTATTTAGGCAATAAATACAATGAAAGGAAGGGGGTTAAAACACTTGAGTAAGACACTAAACTAACCCCCCGAAGTTAGTTTAGTGTCTTACTCAAGATTGGGGGGGGTGGTAAAGTGTTTCAACCCCCCATTTGGGGGGGTTAGTTTAGTTTCTTACTCAAGATTTTAAAACGCAACCCCACTCCGGGGTGGTTGGTTGCGTTTTAAAAACTTGACTAACCCCCTTCCTTTCATTGTATGCCGAGTAAACAAATGATGTTTCCTAGGTAACAACAATGCCGAGTAAAAAGATGACGTTTCCTAGGTAACCATTGTTGTCGATTTGTTGATATTGATCTTACACATTTTTGTGACCCGTCTTCATTACACTTTTTTGCCAAATGACCTTGATAGACGAAACAGATGAGAGAGAGAGACTTATTTAGCAGAAGAAGAGCAGATTTTTCTGAGGGGGCTAGAAATGAAATGACGACTCATAATTCAAATATTTATGGGGTTTTAGATCAGTTGGCCATACTGTACAGGTTCTTGCACTTCAAACACATACATGGTCTATGATTATAGCTATCTTTTACATTCCATTACCCTTCTTTCTTCACTATCATTCTCCATAGACTTGAACAATGTACCCACTACTATTCCTCCGAAGAGAAGCAGACCTACTCTTTGATTGGACACAAACTTGCTGGAACAGTCCACTGGGTTGTTAATATTCAGAGTATATAGCTGAAAAGAAAAATAACATACATAAAAATGTAAAAAATTAAAGCTGTCCCACTAAACACCATGTAGTCACTTGGGAGGAGAGAAGGTATAGCTCCTACTCATTCTTGACCTCAGCACTAGATGGGGTGAGTGGTCAGCATCATGTCTCAGCCTTGCTTTACCCCCAGGAAAGGACCTCATTACCCATTGGACAGGAGGCTGGGTAGGCCCCAGAGCCAGTCTGGACGCAGGGGCTAGAGGAAAAATCCTCTGCCCCCGTCAGGGATCAAACCCCAGTCGTCCGTCGTCCAGGCCATAGCTAGTCTCTATACTGACTGAGCTACGCCGGCTCATAAACATAACGATGTATTATCTGTAAATTCGGTTCCCACTGTTTCTACAGTGAACCTGTCATGGACGTTGCCTAATTCCTAGGGAAAACATGAGGCAGACAGATGTTGACAAGTGCACAAGGTATTTTTTGCTGTTTATAGTGTGTGAAGTACATCTGACATCAACAAAATGAAACAATGTGTGGGACAATCAGAAAAGTCTTAAATAAAAAGAAAGACAGTATTTTAGAATGAAACTGTAAAAATGTGGTTAGATATACCCATTCGTTAAAAGATTAAATCATAATACAAGGATCAGAATTTACTTTAATTTAAATAGTAAAATTAGGAAGAATGAATCTCGGTGAAGACGCCAAGTTGTAAGACTGCTATCTCATTGCATACAAAGACAGATTGTACATTATACATCAAAAGAAAGGTGATTTATTTGATGTGGAAAAATGAGGTGGATCATAACTCATTCAGTACGAGGATGGAGTGGACATAAGGTCCAAATCTCATTGCTGACAAGCGACATGAATTTTGTCAATGTGCGTAACACCTCAAAAGTGAAAATGTGCGAGCGAAGAACTACATGGAATGTGACATAACCATTCCTTTTTGGAGAAGAGACCATTACTGGTTACCTTTATCTTTATATTAGAAAGACTTATCCTCCAACAAGATGGGACCCCAGCACATTTCAGACTTCAAGTTCAATGTGCCATGAACAATCAATTTATTAATTACCGAACATAAAGACAAGGACCAATAACAACCTGGATATCTTTATGTGGGGTTATGTGAAAATAATTGTCAACGCCAAGAAAATCCACGATTAGACACATGAGAGAGGATTGTTACAGCAGTACTGACAGTCACATCAGACATGTCTCACCATACTTGGACCAAAACTGAATTTTATTTGGATGTCTGCAGACCAACAAATGGCACTCATACCAAGACTATTGATGCATGCCATTATGATCCAAGACTTTCATCATAAAAAAAAAAATCTGTGGCGTAACGGCTCCAGAGAGCCAAAGCCGACTAGCTTGACTGCTGGCCTCACGTTCACATGCAGAGGTGAACGATCATCCAACCAGATACAGGGTGACGTGTGGTCAGCATGACGAACCCCCAGCCATTGCTAGCTTTCCTGATCGGATTACGCTACTCATTGTAGCTCCCCAATTTCCTCACGATGCTGGGTTGGCACCGGTCGAAAGCTCATGAGAAAATTTCTCCTCCCCCGAGACTCGAACCAGCGCGCATTCCGTATCGTCAGTCCAAAGCATGATGCCTCAGACCGCGCAGCTACGGCGCGGGACTAAGACTTTCATCATATTTACATATAAAATGACACATATATTGTATTATATTACATTTTGATACAGTTGATGCAAAATAATTCCAAGTTGGGGCTATGTCACAATAAGAGCTTGTATAGTATAACTAAAAACATTTTTCCCCTTTTAATTTCAATAGTCAGTAGCATTTTGATACACTGACCCTTACAATACATTGTACTTTGTGAAAAAAGGAACTATAAAACACTGGCAATGCCAGCAGGCAAATGCCTTAACCTACACGGCCTAAACGTAACATTTTCATGTCCGATTGAACAAGGAAGTATTGGGTTATCTTTCCATATGTGCTACCACTTCAGGATATTCCCCTCCTCTCACATGTTTGTAATGACCAACAAAGCTCAGAGTTATGCTGCATCCCCTGTACTATGGAACGCCCTGTAGTTGCGGGAAGTTACTTCACAAATATACAGAACAGAGTCAGTCGCTTACCTGAGTGGCAAGGTGCGCAGCAACAAGTCCAACAGACGTATAGTACGGCCACGTTTGATCACATTGCACTCCTGTAGCGACCAGGCCGGAAATCATCGTGGCACCGAACCCTGATAACCACAGTTTAGTCTTTTCTCCAAACTTAATTGCTGTTGACTTGATCCCGAGAAGTACGTCTTCTGCCTTATCCTAGAACAGGTCAAAATCACAATGACGACAGGTCATGCACGAAAACATTTCCTGACACTCTCGCTCTAATGAGCGGAGTTCCTCTTCAGAACCTAATAACCACCAAGCTGTTCAAGAAATTACCTGCCTTCTAATGATCTGATGAGTGCGATTGGCAATGTCTAAAGCTATTTGCGCATGTTTAATACTGATGGGACAAAATTACTCGAAATTTCTTAGCGTGGAGTGAAGAGCAAGGTGTTACGCACTGCGTGCATATTTCCTCACTTTTTTCAGTCCAAATAGGATTTGAGGTCTTAATGGCGGTGAGTCTGAAGATGGCTGTCTTCTTGGTTGTTGCGCAGTGTAGTCTGACATCCTGCGCAGCACAAATGAAATCTCTTACAAGGTGTTCTCAAAACACTTCACAGTTCGGTCCATCATCATACGAGTTACAGACTACGAAGGCATTCACAACGGTTACGCTGACAATGCGGGCGAACAAACAGTTCCTTTGCCCACTTCCAAGTTCCGTAAGAAATATTGTAGCTCTTCACCGCCACAATACATGCATCAATTAAACCCATCTTCCAGTTGTAAATTTCAGTGCACAAGACGTAAATAGTACAAACATTCCTGGTGGGAGGTTCCCACAGCTTCAAATTCCCTGCAGAGTGCTACGAAGTTGGCAGTAAAAAATTAAACTGAAGGAGTTTAGTCGAAATTTAAAAGTATTTCCATTTACATAAATGTACAATCTGTCAATCCATTCAAAATAGACCCACCTGTAAAAACAACTGCATGAAGTGGATAGTGTGTGGACATCTCCGCACGCGGTCTGTGGAGGGCGAACGGAGATGTACATGCCTTGAGAAAGACAAGACACAAGAGTCGCAGTGGGAACCAACTACGGCCCATGGTGGTCTAGTGGGGATTTTGATGGGGTGAGGGGTGGCAATATGATGTGCATCAAAGAGCTCATTGAATATCATACTAGCTTGACAGATTGCCTTTGGCCTTGGAGAGAGGGCAGATGCACTGCTTGGCAGGATGTGCGCTTCTTAAAGAGCGATTAATTTTGCAGCACAGTGGAGTCTACTGGCAAGTGGCAAGTTCAAGTTCACCTGATTCTGCATAGACTCTTCACTCCGCTCAATAATGACTATAAATTTTCAGTCACAAAGACCACATCCTCCCATTTACTCAGACTCCAGGATGTATTTCCTCACCACAACCATTTTAAGGACAGCAGTCCTCTGTCATTTGTAAAGATTGTTGAATTTCTAGGAATGATTTTAGACAGCCACCTGACATGGGAATAACACGTAGTCGACTGCGGACAACGATTTAACACTGCCTCATTTGTTCACAGCTATACTATGGATCCTTTACCTATGCCTCTGCGTCTATAAACCTAGAAGCAAAGAAGAAGCTGTTACATATAACACAATATGCAACTCAAGTCAAATGTGGCAATCGACTTTCATTTATGAGTTCTCGATAGAGTGACACAAATTGGAAGCCAAAACTGTAGGATCGCACGAGAGACACAGGATAGAAGCATGCAGGAGAGGCAGGGGTTTGGCCTCAAAACTAAGAAATATATAAACCTAGAATGGGAAGAACCGTTTTGATGAACATAACAGACACATCAACTTCAGATATGATTACGATATGGTGATTATGGGTTAGATGTGGTAGGTGTTCAGCATGCAAATGAGCCCAGTGAGGAAGATGAAAGAGATTATTACAGAAAGATGATTCAAGAAAATCATAGCAGGTATGGTAAGAAAAAATTGAGAGTCCACTTTAAATACCCTTGAAGATTTCTGTCTTCTGGGTTGTTGCGCTGTGTAGTCTGGTCGATGTTAACCAACGTTTCAGAGGTCATACTGCCTCCGTCATCAGAGTATGAAGATTTCTGTCTTCTGGGTTGTTGCGCTGTGTAGTCTGGTCGATGTTTACCAACGTTTCAGAGGTCATACTGCCTCCGTCATCAGAGTATGAAGATTTCTGTCTTCTGGGTTGTTGCGCTGTGTAGTCTGGTCGATGTTAACCAACGTTTCAGAGGTCATACTGCCTCCATCTTCAGGGCGATGAGTATGAAGATTTCTGTCTTCTGGGCTGTTGCCCTGTGTAGTATGGTCGATGTTTACCAACGTTTCAGAGGTCATACTGCCTCCATCATCAGAGTATGAAGATTTCTGTCTTCTGGGTTGTTGCGCTGTGTAGTCTGGTCGATGTTAACCTTGTTGAATACCCTTGTCAGGATGTGGACCAACCTACCTTACCAGGATATTTATCCTCAAATAAAATTAATCGGACACAATGCCTGTGGGATACAAAACAGCAGAGCTTTGGAAGTAAAAGGAAATAAGTTCAGTCCTAGATGGCGCTGGCATTTCCACCAAAGCTTTGGGACTGGGAAGAAACATGGTCCTACACCGATTTTTATATCAGCAAGTGAAACGCGTGGTTCCAAAACATACTCTGAACCTTTAACAAAGTTTTCGGAAAACAGAGTATTTTAAAAATAACTTACGTAATTAACAATAACTGCACTTGGTTTAAAAATGCAACGAACGGACTGGGCATGTTTTGGAATTACACTCTTCAATTATATTCACCTGATGTGCGTAAATCGTGTCATACACAATCGTCCAGCATATTCCAGCTGAATACAGTGGCAGGCACACAGACCAATTGCAGGAACCGTTCACTGCGGACCAGCCCAGAAGCACTCCCCAGTTGAATGCCATTCCCAATACAAGCTGCGGCCAGTGAGTAACCCGCTTCATAAGAGGGTAAATTATGACTAGACCTGAAAAAAATCACAGGACATGAAAATAATATACATTTTGGGTACCTGAGCTATAGGATATAATTCGGAGTGGACGTTATCACATTTGGTATGTAGAACACTCTTTTACATATTGTTATAATGTTACACAGATGACACTTTTCTGCTTGGTATTCTTGTATGAAGCTTCTATTCTGTCTAGTCACATCCAACAAAAAAGGTTACAAGGTCAATTATTTTATATATTTCCAGAGGAATATTTTGTCACATTTTTAAAATACAACTGTAATGTGAGTTGCTACAGACTAAATACGAGAAATGTGTAGTAGTAATAGTGGGTTTATAGGAACAACAGCTGCTATGGTAATTCACACGTTTTCTAGCTGAATCACGTGTTCGTAGAACGATAAAGGGTTCATCTAGAAGAGCTACACACCACGAAATATGTGAATTGCTCACAAAAAACTTGAAATTACGTCACAATATAAGAGTGACCACCCAACGAACCTCTGGTGGCGCATGGCAGGCAAAATCTCTCAGGTCTACTAAGATATCACATACAGTGGTGAAAAAGATGACATCTTGAACTTAAAACAGCCCCACACAACTAGGGGCGAGTGACTACTTGGAATACGGTCGATGGTAACATTTAAATGTGGCGAAAAGGCACAGCGGCTCCTGGCAGGAACAGTTAATTACTTTTCTGTATTTCGCAGATCAAATTGACATTTGGTAAATCCAACCTTTGTTTGCAGTTTCAAGAGATCAGTGGTTTGGCAGGAAGGCACATATTATAGGCACCTGAACAGAGAACTCTATACCAGTCCGAACGATAGTTCGAGGAAACGATAGAAGCGGGAAAATGTAACATTATTTTATATGGGATGTATCCGGGACCGAACAAAACGGACGATGCATCCGGGAAAACGATAGTTCGGGGAACGATGGATAGAGGTTTCACTGTAACATGTTATTTGTAATTTTCTGAAAAGGTGCCATGAATTCATTGCTGGAAAACTTATTCCTCTTGGTGACTGGAAATTGAAGTCACCTGGGGCCTACACCAAACTGTACAGTGGACGGCTGACCCGAAAACTACAGTCACACAGTGTAGCGTAGACGTGTTCCGGCATCGTTGTATTCATGACATCAAAATCTTCTGTGCACACCTCTCAAAATTGTACACTTCTATAATGATTCCACCTGTGTGGAGTTGCTACTCTCCCATCGGGCACCTCCCCAGGTGTGCGTATAGGGGAACGCTCACCAGATATGGTGAGTACCGGGGAAATAAAATACCTGGGGCAGACCAAAAGTAGCAACTACTGCCTTGTAGTGAGATATTGGATTATCGAAGGCTAAAGAAAGAAAACCTTGAAAAATTGGGGATTGATGCAATGGGCCAACTCCCCATTCATCGGGGAAAAAAACAATGTTTAAAAACCCAAGAGATTATAGTAACCTTGGGCACCGGAAAAATGTATAAACATTGTTAAACCGGATATATATAATGATTCCAAAGGTATATAAGCTCTAAAAGGAATATTCTTGTATATGTATCCTGTGTAATCCTTGCCATGTTCTTGTACCTAAAACTGAAGTTACATTTCCCACACACCTGACAATTAAATAAATGGACTTATTCCGCAAAAAGCAAGTAAACATTAAGTCATTAAAATTTAATAAACGTGGTCATATTCTGAGTTTACACATGCATTCCAATGTCTCTGCCATGCTCGGACCTCATTTTCTGCAAGTTATTTCAGAACTGTCAGCGCACGGTTCTGAATTTCCTCAAGTGATTCAAAATTAAACTCTTTCAAACAGGATTTTAGTTTCGGAAACATAAAAGCAGTCAAACCAGTCGAATATTACAATTAGGATATTTGTTCCTTCCTGGCTAAGACTCATTTCACTTAAAATATCGCGTGGGAAGGCACATCGTCTCGACACAAAATCCTCTTTGTCATTTTCAACAAATGCCCTGCCACAAACATTACAAAATTTAAAGTATTTTTACTGGGTAATTCCTTTGACACGAACAAATCAGATCAGCAAGGTTTTAATTTTCATTATGACAATCATAAAATTTAGGACTCTGGTCTGTTCCGATCGAGAGTGGCGTTTCGTTTCTGGGTCACAGCACATCCTCTACCTTTCCCAAAAGAATAACTTCTTCCAGCAGTCAACGCTGAAACGATTTCTTCTCATTTGTGACAAATAAACAGATGGAACCCTGCACCAACTAAACATTTGTGTTAATCACATAAAGTGAACTATTATAACTGTTTAAAAGTGTTCACATGATCCAACATGCACCAAGTAACCAATGTTACCAGATGCTGCACAAGAAGCTAGTTTGGTTATTTAACTGCTAAGCTTGATATGTACACAGTTCCGCAACCCTTTATAAGAAAATTGTTTACTCTCAAACTATGAATTGAAAAGGAGTATACAGATTAATAGAGACAAGTAACAAAAGGATTAATCACCATGCGGCACCACTCCAGTTTCTAATCCAGAAAGGAAACCCCATTTTCGACAAAAATAAATTGAAACGACGTGAAGAGTGCAACCGCCAGGCAGAGACCGACACCACTGGTCCCCGTACGACCTAAGACCAGGGCGTGCTCGGACAGAAACTAATGAATGTTCAGAACAGGTTGACACGAAAGTGACGAGGAAGGAAACGTCACAAGCTTGAACGTCGATACATACCCAAGGAACTGGCTCCTAGAAGAATGCTGTACCAGTTTAATTGGAGAAGCACGAGCAACCCAAGCCCCAACTGACCAGACAGGAACACCAAAGCTTCAAACTGAGAGATGGCACCACTGACTAGAGGTCGTTCTCTTGTTCGAGACACCTGCCCAAATACAATAAAAAAAAAAAAGGTAAAGCTGTCCCACTATACGCCATGTAGGCATTTGGGGGGGGGAGGTATAGCTCCTACTGATTCCTGACCTCGACACTGGATGGGGGTGAGTGGTCAGCGTCACACCCTCCGGCCGTGCTTTACATCCAGGAAAGGACCCCGGTACCCATTGCAGAGGAGGCTGGGTGGGCCCCAGAGCCGGTCTGGACGCAGAGGCTACAGGAAAAATCCTCTGCCCCCGTCGGGGATCGAACCACGGTCGTCCAGCCCGTAGCTAGTCGCTATACTGACTGAGCTACGCCAGTTCATACTCAAATCCAATAATAGAACAGTACAAAAGGTAGCGTCACACTACGGCTGAGCGAGCGCATCATTACCTTCTCATCGATATCTTTGTCCCACATGTCGTTAATAGTGCAACCAGCACCTCTCATGATGAATGCTCCCAAACCGAAGAGTGCTAACATCTTGAGATCAGGCAGAGATGATGGGGCAGCGCTCAACGCTATACTCCAGCCGCACGGCCAAAACAGCAGCCAGGAACCTGCAACCGATTGATACAATGATGTTTCAAACACTCACAAGCCTTATCTGCGAAGAATGATAAGTTTATGGTAACAACCATCATCCAGAAAAGCAAATCAGACTACAATGAACTAAGCAAAGGCTGGTCTCCCTATTTTATTGAAACATAACCCCAAATTTTCATGCAATCTCCTTGTTGGTATAAACTGTCTTCATCTATGTATGATGTAGTCTACTCTTGTAGGTGAATACCAAGATTCTTACAGGAATGTACTGCCTCCATCTTTAGATGGAGATGAAGCATCAAAACTCACTAGAAACTGTGATGGAGGCAGCAAGGACCTCTGAAACGATGACAAACTTGTACCAGACTACACAGCGCAACAACCCAGAAGACAGCCATCTTCAGACTCACTGCTGTGTGAACCTCACTCTCACACAAGTTTATTTATCTATGTCAAATGGTAGGTACATAAAATTTCATCTTTGACCCATTTTTGCCAAGTTTGTAGACCACTTTGCCATCAGAGACGTTGCCCAGGGTGCACCACTACAAGTTTTGTATAAAGAATATGATTAACTAGTGCATTCACAGCTCTCGCCTGTACAAATTTTCAGTTATACAAGATATCGGTAGTGGCAGAAAGGTGCTGCCTCAACAGTGATAATACCGGAGATGGCTGTCTTCTGACTAATCACTGTGCAAACCTCAAAATCCTGCCGATGATGACACCACATTACCGTTTTAATTCAGCATAATTTTTTTAAAAGTTATGGTCCCTACTGCCAGAATATTTATTCATGACTAAAGATGCTCATGAACATTTATACTGTTGTGACACTTCAGAAGTATTTTTAAATGTTACAGGGTCTAGTCACAAACTCCCAACCTGAACATCCATCAATTACCTAAAATACACAAAACTATTTGTACCTATTGGTTTATCAATCCTCATTAATTTCATATATGGCTGCAAGGCTGAAGCTGAATTATTGACGAACATTGCCGCAAGTGTTCCCACTTTCCTGTTGACTTCGACTTTGTGACTGCCATCCTTAGAGGAACTGCTGTGAATACTATGAGACACAAACCAAAAATGTGGCTTTAAAACAGAACTGCGTTTCTGTCCATGTAATTTTTTAGAATTTAAAATTCTGTCATTATCACTTTCTTCCAGCCTGTGCGCTGTTAACGTCCTTGAGCACACACAACTACGTATATTTGACACTACTGCCAACCATTTTACAGGAACATGGCTTGCATTCTGCATTAATAAGGAACGTGAACTCGTGTATAACGCTAGCATATTCACAAGGAACTTGGATATTTGGTTTCTTCTGTAACCTTCATTCTGAAACAAGGCAAAGTAATAGCAATTAAGAGCTCTTAGATAAACATTATATAATCTACTAACATACAACGAATTTAATTTAAAAGTTTGTCAACACTTACTATGAGAAATCAGAGTTCGTTACATGAATGCACGTAAATCTTATTTCAGAAGATCAATAATTTTATACAGTATTACAACAAATATTTAAATCATGGTTCATTTTAAAAATTAAACTGGCTCCTTCCTTCTCATGTACATCCCCACCATCATTCTGCAAGCCTGCCAAGCCACAGAAAACAAAATACAAAATATCGATCTACGATTACCTCACGATAGCAGCTAGCTGACTGTGCTGCCACCTTCGTGTTGTGGTAGGTCGTCAACATCACTCACAGTTAGCCCCTCAGTCTGTAATAGGGATTATTATCCGATGGCAACATTTCTTCGTCTTCTTAACCTCCCAAAAGTTTTCTTCATACAGCATCGCTTACGTCATTGTTGCACTAATGTGATTCAAGGTCATTGGCGAGCCTTTGGTAATTCAAGGGCTACTATGAATCATTTTCAGACTCAGATGTTGTCGAAATTTTTGCTCCATCTTCACGGAAAAAGTGTGTTTGGTGGTAGTTGATAAATATAAAGGCTCAAACTGTTTTCAGAAGCCAGGGTAGATAGCTCAGTCAGTATAGTAACTACGATCCCCAATAAGGGCATAAGATTCTTCCTCTAGGCTCTGGGGTCCACCCAGCCTCCCGTCCAATGCATAAAATGCGGCCGGGGCGTGAGGCTGACCACTCACCCCCATCTAATGCCGAAGTTGAGAATGAGTAGGAACTATACCTCTCTCCCCACGCCCCAAGCGCCATCATGGTTGACGCTTTCACAAATTGTTTTGCGCAAGACAGGAACATAGGTTTCTAGACCCATAACCTCAATAACTAGAGACAGACTTTATTGGTGCAGACCCGAATATCCTGACAGAAAATAAGGAACACGCCCGATTGTACAGGAAGAGACTCCAATGTTTTCAGAAATCTCTTCTTTGCACGCAAAATTATTTGTTGGAACTTACAATTTGCAAATGGACTAGGTTTACTCAATCATTATATGTTCTTTTGGACGTCAATATTACAAACAGACATTCTAAACCGTCGTTAGTTTCTCAATGCGTCGATAATTGATAACAAGGATTATGTAATTACTTCATCTCATATACTAGTACATATTACATTTGTATTAGTGAAACAGGAAACTTGTCGATCTTCAAGAAACTTAATGACATCAAACGGAACTCTGACTGTAATCTCCGACTGGGTTAGAAAAACCGTAACGCAAATAGGAGATGAATATGGAAAGCGATCTTAAGCAAACAGGTTTTGATCTTGAATTAATGTAGATCAGAGCGAGGTGGAGTTTTTTTCGTAGTGGACTAACCTTTATGTGTCAGTTAACAAATACACGTAATAAATTATTCATCATGATTGGGGAAAAAATTGGTATTTTAGTTACGATGTTGGTACTAGTGCGGAGTCAGGTTAGTGTGAAGGACGGGCGAGACAGTCAAAAGTAGGGTTAGGGAATGATGTGTCACGTGACGTGCAGGTGTTTGGATTTCCAGGTTTGCCGAAGGGGGGGGGGATCTTGAGGATGAATAACGTTGGCAGACATAAACACTGATTGAATGATGAACACAAGGGCAATGATAACAATAATAATAACAGATACATATTTATTTTGCAGCAAATGATTGAGTGACAAGAGAATAACTCAGTTTGTTCAGGATATAGTGAAGATAAGAGTGAACTTTGAGATTACATCGAATCATAAAATGTCTTGGCCGATTAAGTAACTCACCTATGCAAGCAATGCTCTGCGCCACGGAGTTAGTTTGGCTATTAAGACGGTAGAGTACAATTTCACTACAATCCGTCCACGTCTCTGTGCTAATTCAGTTGAAAATAAATAATTTCAAATCGTGAAACTATGGCGGCACTGTCGTCACGAATACAGTGGGCGTAGTAGTCCCCATCCAGTGTGGTGGAACTATGGATGTCTTGCTGTGGTCAGATTTAACCAGCGATAATTGGAATTGTATCAATATCACCAGGTACGTCGTAACAGCACCAACAATCTGCAAAATGGTTTAAATTTTATTCATGTTCGTCTCTGTGTGTAACTGACGAATGTGCCTTCAAGGACATTGGTCTAAGGGCAATTTTGCATCTTACTGGAGGTCCTGCGGAAAACACAGGCAGCCCGCCCGACGTGTAATTTAATGCCAACCCACAAATTAAACGTATCTGTCAATTGCTACCTTTCCAGCAATGAATATGCTTGCTTCCAGCTGACTTATATGTTACATTGAACCATCTCGTATATAATCAAAATTGATCCAATCTAAAAAAAAGAACTTAAAATACAGGAATCCTAATATAATAGCCACATTTTATGTATTCCGAACACAGTAATTATAGATGGGAGAAGTGTACTGGGACACCGTCGTCCATAAACCTCATTTTTCTTCTTGTATTCAGTGGTACATCTTCAGGGAGACGTGGCAAGTATTTTCTTAAGAATTGCCGGAAGTATGCATGGACCAATAAGTATGTCGCCTACAGTTCCTGCACAAATTTTAATTAAAAGTCTTTGCTGGAAGCTGGATTCTCTTTAATAACAGGTCATTCGTTGAAAGTTATTTTTGCCTATTAATTCGAAAATGAAACATTTGCGATCTCCTGTTCATAGGAACATTTTTTCTTATTTTTGATCCTGGAACACGTACACAAAGATTGTAGACATACTTTTGACTCACCCTGTATATAATCTGAATCTTATGTAACGCAGCTCAGATCTACGACAAAACGGGTTACATTTCAGCTAGCAACATCCTTTCACATCGTATTCAATTTCATTGCAGAAAGAAAGCAAAACCAACAGACTAAATGCTCACTATGGTCTAAGCATCAATGTTTACACAGCTTTCACACAAATTATCAATACTGGCCTCATCTTTTAGCATTCACTTGTATTCAGCTTTGTGCGTAGACAAGTCAGCTTAAAATAATGAATCACTCAAACCAAGAAGGCAGTGGTCATTGTTGCCAACTAAAATTTCCTTACCGAGTACAGAAGTGTGAAATCTAGGGGGAAAAATCCACAGGCGGTAAACTTGACTTTCCGATGTAACAGCTGAAGCGAGAAGACGCGAAGCTGGAAAAAAAAATTGAAAATGTTTCTGAGATATATTTATTGTGTCTAAAAGTCGAATAATCCTCTCAATAAACCTATATTCAAAAGGAATTAATTATTTGCAAACATAATTTCATATCAGAGGCGAATAATATATTTATATAAACCATGATTTTAAAATTCGAAATTCTTAACGCCCAAACACATTGATACGAAAATTTTGGGGCCTTATTTATGAATTAAAGAATAAATCGTGAACGGCTGATAGAGCGTGAATATCTAGTGTTACCAATCAAGAGAAAGTTATGTGTGTACCGGAAGATGCGCGCGGTAGTGACATAGGATTTAAAAGAACGTGCTTATTTTAAAGTTAAAATAAGCTTTCGCAGAAACACGAATTTCCTCGCATTCGGTAATTTCTTTCATTTTCTCGATTATTCCATCTTGATTTGGTTCCAGGCTATGCATCCAGTATAACCGCAGCGTAAGCGAATAACAGCAGTTCGAAGCCGTCAGATGTTTTATTCGTTAGTACAAGTTTCCTCCGCGTTGTTGTTTGATTTTACAATAACGTCGTGGCTTGAGTCACAGGACTGATTTATTTTTTAAATAAAGCCTTTAACCTCAGGATGAAATTAGAATAATTTCCTTTGGGACCAAACGTACCTCTTCTCTGAGTCCAGCGTCTCTCGTCTTGGTGATCAGTTTGTGTACCAGAACTGCGGTGTGGTTCGACTGAAATTACAAGCATGCGTATCATTTGCAGTCCCACGTGTCTCAACGGCTGGGGATTAGAGCAAATATGGCGACTTCCGTAAATTTGAAGACGGATGGACAATTGCACTGGTCAGGACCCGTTTTGAAACTCCTTCAATTGAAGCACACAAACATTAAAAAAATAATTACTTTGAGGTACCTTTCTTTTTTTGAAAAAAAAAATGATTCGTGGTTGAGGTCATCTTAAGGTCGTGATGCTCGTATATTCAGACTCTAGGAAAAAAAATTCAATCCACATGATTTTCTCGGGAGTTGTCGTGGCCACCTCCGTTTCTATAAATATACGAGGGTTACTTCAAAAGATATGGCAACTAATTTTTTTTTTTGGGGGGGGGGGGGGTCAAACACGTTATATTGAAGAAATTTCAAAATGTACATGTGAAATGGCACGATAGACTCCTCCGGTTGGCGTAGTCAGATCAGGTGGGTGGGAACGAATGTATGTATAGTAGGCAGAACACCCTATAATTTTTCAAAAATTGAAAAATTAATTTTTTGTGTTTATGGTCCAGCGAGTATCGGAGCTGCAGCGTTTTTGGCCTCTGAATTTTGTGAATTGGAACCTCGGAGCGAGTCACTTATACCAGAAGTTTGCTGGAAGGGATGGCGTGTACAGTACACTCCAAATAAAATATCACCACGGTATGCAACACAGGAAAGTCGATTTCACTACACATCACTAGAAGATGAACACTGCAGAGAGTATTAGATAATTCTATCTCTTCACAACTCATCGGTCCTCTTCCAAATCTTCCACTCCTCACAGACCATCGCTTTCTAACATCACTCGATTCATCACTCCAATATCTTCAATTATAATACGTTCGATTATGCCTTCTTGCTCATAATAAATTTGTTCTAGTGTCTCCAAATGTTGACATATATCATACCATTCCTCTTGCCCAATTTCTTCTAATCTGTGGCGACACAGATGCTCGACGTCCTTAATTTTAAATGTTGTCTTCTTGCTTGAAATCCATTGTTTTTCATCTGCCCAAAAATGTTTAAATCGGGATTTTACGGCGGAAGTCTCAACACAATACGTTCTTTGTCTGCTAAAATCTGATCAATCACATAATATTTGTGCTTTGAGTTATTTAATTTGATTAAATCGCACATTTGAGCTTTCAACACGTTGCCACAAAACGGGATGTTTATTTCCAATATCCAGGCTTTCATTTCGTCCTTCTTTGATTAAGACGTCGGTGGTTTGTCTGTGATACGAGCTTTATCAATGACCAGAAAGGAGATTTCAACGAACAGGTGGCATCTTGTTAACACAGCACAGTCACAACACAACAATTATCAGGCTTCCAGACTAATTCACTGACAGACGGAAACTCCTTCCTTCCTTCATTGAGTGGTCCGCATACTGGACTCTCCCTACAAGGTCAGCGGCCATAATCGGAGGATCCAGTTCTACCACGTGTTTTAGACTCTTTTCTGTATCACAAACTTTCATGGTTATTGTTAATGAGTGCACAATAATTATGATTGCCGACTATTTTATAATGTATCAAAGTTACATCAAATTATTTTTTCTAAATTGTCTTTGAGTAAAAAAAATAATGTAAAAAATCATGGCCGCCCTCTTCCGGACTTCCAAATAATTAAAACATGGGGGGGGGGGGTTCTCCTGATGTAAATTTAGTTTTCATTTGTTTTTGTTATGTGTCGAAAAACTATTCTGAGTTTTCCCCCTTACTTAGCAATACCTCGGCTCAGACTCACGATCCGCCACTGATAGTAGACAAGAAAAAGGCTCTAAGAAGAAAGGCGCCACTTATTACTCGTCTCACTATCGACAGAGGTACAGTCCGTGAAAAATATTTCACATGGTCAGTATTAAAACAAGACGAACTGTGATCTTATCAGAACATATTTTCACCATATTCAGCAAAGTTTCTTCAGTTTTATGTAAATTATAAAAGAAAATAAAACCAGTTGATAATAGTAGATTAATCTATGCAGCTAAATGGTATTTAAAAGGGGTCGCTTAGGCAGAAAATTTACTTTGAGGAAAATTCATGACCATCAGAAATTCACATTGATCACGAAATACACTTGGCTAACCCTTGACTTTTGAACACCGAAACGTCGGACTGATCGGACGTAATAATTCGTACCCGAGTCCTTACCTGCTGGATCGCCGAACTGCTGTAAAACACGAGCCAGACGAGCTTCAGGGCGTAGTGAATGAACCACACGTAGTACGAATACGGCCATCCCTTACCACAGGAGCTGGAGTCACTCATGAAGACGCTGAGGAGGATGAAGTAAAGACTGTGGGTAAGACAGATGAAGGTTTTCGCCGACGTGTACAGTAGCAAGAACGAATAAGCCGAGTTCAGCAACTCCGAGGCTGCACACAGCGAATCCTGGACGTCTCGAAGCAAAATCACTTTCTTGTCCGGAAAATCTTCGGTCGCGGCTTTGCTCCGGAACTTTTCGTATGAAGAGGTTACGAATATCGGCGCCGTCCTATTCAGTGGCAAATTCTTGAAACAGGGACATTCCTCGTCCTGATTTCCTTTGATTTCTCCAATTCCACGAATGGAGGTGTTCAGATCAGAAATAAGTTGCTTCAAAAGCATAAAGAAACCAACGATTTGAAATTCGGTCAGAAAACAGGCGAAGGTGAGGACGTTGAACGTGACGAGAGACACCGAAATTGCGCTGTGGAAGCGAGAAAACATGTCTGACACAAAACATGTGGCGACGCTGAGGACGCTTATGAGGAGATGCGACATGAGAGTGACGCACATCCGACGCCAGACACATCCACACGAACGCTTGATGACAGCGTTGAGGCCAGCCAGCTGGTTCGCGATTTCGACTATTCTATGTCTTTTCAACAGACAGACGAAGGCTGAAAGCACGAATTGAATTATTGTGCTAAAGACTATGACCTTCTCGGTCACACTGCAGATCGACACCCCTTCGATTACACGCCATAAACTCGTTTGATAAAAGACGAGGAAAATGGATACTCCAATTAAGATTACGCTGAACAGAACGTCTAAGATGGAGGTCTTCAGATGTCGAGAGCCCATCTTCCCAACGACGGTGTACGGCGCTAGGCCGAAGCATTTGATGAACAGAAGAATTGGTTTCAAGACGGTAAAAGTGTCAGCTACCACAGCGGTCATCGTCGTACGTGAAGACCCAGGCTTCGTCTGACGGGTCGTCGTGTTTTGTGGCGTTGCTACGCGCCCCGTGAACGTCGATACCAACCGAAGGCGAGTTTAATCGAACGATTATTACTCTAATATGACACCTCATATTCTTAGGGGTCTGAAGTTTTTAATATATTCAAAACACGACCAATACGTGTTATCTCTGTGATAATTATTGGAATTGAACTAAAACACTTAGCGAGATAATTCTAATCAATAAAAGTAATCCACTTATCTGAATAATATATCATGTTTCATTAATGTAATATGCCCTTGTTTTCCTCGGAGTCCGAATGCGTATTCTAAGACTTAAATTTCAAGGACAGTCACATCAAAACAAAATACCAACACAGAACTTCTTTCCTTAGGGAATTTAACCTACATTTATGCATTAATCCATCTCTATTTGCATTAAAAATTGATAAGGTTTATTAACTTTTTCATTTTGCCCTAATTTGTCTTGAATGACCCCGTGAAGAGATTTGAAAGTTCGTAGTCCAAATGACATTTATTCATAGTAAGTTCTGAATATCGTTCAGAACCGAACATGAGAGCTAATTTTTCTTGCCGATAAGTGCTCTTATATCACTCTTCGCTTCGCCGGTGACTTTCATGGAGTAGTCAATCTTGAAAATACACCCCCCCCCTTTTATTCAACCCGAAGGCGGTAATTATCGGTGGCCTCAAAAATGTCAACGTGAGCGTATTTCCTCTTTAAAAAATATCTTTGTTTGTGGCGAATAGTGAAAATACAAATCATCCTTCACGAAGTATCACTTTACAACATAAAAAAAATTACAAAGGATTCGTGATCGTGCAAGACGGATTTAACTCGGATTAACCTCTCGTAAAATTATTTGGCTAGCCATTGAAGTTATTTGAACAACAACAAAGAAGTTATTTAATTTTTGACGATAAATACGTAAAATAATGACATTTGCTTCAGAAGAAGGTTTTCGCATGATTACAGCTGGCCCTGAACTCTGTCGTCACAACTGATTTATAATATTCATTTGAAATTTATTAGATGGAACTTCAACGAGTGGAAAATTAATTTTGACTTTTTACGTCATAGTCGGAGATGGCGAGGAAAATTGTGACGAACAGATTTTCGTGGACCAATTTCTTACTTTGACGTCACTGCAACTCACTCTTTCCTTTTCGATCTTTTATCAAAAATTTTATATTTTACGCTTGTCCGTAGGAAGATGGCTGTCTTCTGGCTTTTTTTACGCTGTATAGTCTGGTAGAATTCCTCCAACGTTTCAGATGTCCTTGCTGCCTCCATAATCAGGGCTGCGAGCTCTGAAACGTCGAAAAACTTCTACCACACTACACGGTGCAACAACCCAGACGACAACCATCTTAGAATTTATGCTATTTCATTGCAATATTAATGCCAATCCAAAGTTTGGTTTTATTAATGTTTCTGCATTAGCTTAAAAAATAATTCAAATTTTATGGGCTGTATTTGGGGAGTCTTAATTTAGTAATTTTTATGTAAAATTTAAATTGTGTGCTCGCGTATGCATGTACGTGCGAACGAACTTTCACTTACAACTTGAGAGCTGATTTATCGATTTTTGCCAAACTTGGCACACTCATTTTTTGGTAACAGGAAGAGAATATAGAAAGACCAAAACATTGGAAAAGTGTCCTGAGTTGGAGTCCCGGTGAGGGTAGATTCTGCAGTCAGGGAACTGGGCCGAGACGAAATTTGTTTCCAAGTGAACATTCCAGAAAAGGAGGCCAAACCCCAAAATATCTGTCCTTGGTTTGAGTCCTTGTAAAGATTCTTTTTTTAGGGATAATTTTTTTCTGAGACATTCAACGATACATATCGAAATAGGGCAAGTATTTTTGCAGAAAATGTAAGAAGTTGTAAAATTTCCATACACAAACACTGAAGGCACTGTTCTAATATTAAACAAATGCACTAAAAAATACGCTACAACTGTGGTATTAAGCTTGGAACTCTCATAAATACATAAACATGTTTCATGTAGTCATTATTTGCACTTTATTAAATAATATATTGTTTAATTAATCAATGATAGATTATGGTTTTAATTTTAAATACTAATTTGTGAGACTTTTAAATAAAATCATTTAGTATTACTTTAGATACCCCTATATTTCGTGAAAGGTAATTTTCTAGTAGTCTGTAACAGAAAAGAATTTATAGGCGACTTTGCACGAATTCTACGTGCGTTTATTCTGCAATAAATTGCCATGCTTTCGTGAAGGCCTGTCGAAATTATTTTTCATAAATTGCAATTTGATAATAGACGACTCAGTTAGTTGGATTTCTTTGCTTTTATTAGCTTCGTATTAAACTCTTATAAAAGTTTCAACTCAAAGACAAAAGCACATTCCAGAAATTGAAAACTATCTTTTAAGAGACACCAAGTACAAACTACGTATTGTGAATCGAACGCAAATCGTACAATAGGATTTTATATTAATAAAGTGCACTCTATTTTTAAACCACTGTGAAATATCCTAATGTAAATTATTTTAGTGCATAAACAAGACACAAATTAAGATTATTATAATTAAACTGAAATCCAGCAATGTTATTCCAACAAATAATGTGACAAATGTTATTATTCGTACATGGACATCATAACAATATCATGTCATTAATACATTCTCATTATCACAGAATCTAAAACTTGAATCAGTCAACAACGAATGGAAATGACAGAGAACATTTTAACAAGAGTCTCAGTTTGTCACTAACTATTTACTTTTACTCATTAAAATACATAAATTCGGCACAAATAAAATAAAATAAAATAAGGTAACGTTACAACTGGAGTCTTTATATTACGGATGAAACTTCTTTACAAGGGAAAATACGTGTTCTAATTTTAGCAGAATAAGACAATCTTCAAGTTTAAAGTCGTCTTTGCTTTTAAGCTGTATTTTCCATAAGTTTCTTCAAATTCTTTCCTTATAATAAGAAGTAAAACTTAAGAGCAAAATTCAAAATATAATGCAATAATTCTCTGAATATATTTTTGTAGTTTATGATGTGAGACTGTCTTTCTTTTCCAAAGAAAGGATTTGAACTTTCATGTCAAGTATGTTGCCATGTAAGGCACACTTCTTGGCAAAATTGTAATTGAAACTGGCGCAGTTTCCAGACTCGATAATCTCATCAAATCCATTCTCGTAGTTCCAAACTGTGTGATTGGCTGATGCCTGTTCCTTCCCCGCTGCTCGGCTGATTTCCACAAAATATCCAAAATCTTCAGATTTGTTCTCGTGCCCAACGTGAAACACGCAGGTATAAAGAATATCGCCTCTGACTTGAGACGCGATGACAAATATTTCAGACCTAAAGAATATTATGCAAAGCCAGGTTTTTTTAACCCCAAAGTTTTTCAAAGAAATGACGCCTACAGCAGATTCTGTACGGGCGGAGGCGCCATGTTTCTCCATCAGATGGCTCTTCATCATAGCAAGAGGACGATTCCAAGGGCATCCTCTTATGGGGCACCCGTAAGGCCGCTGTGGACATACTTTTTCATGGGTAATCGTATCTTCTATTGGGAATGTCTCATTGCAGCCGAAAGTGTGGTTTTTGCATGGGACGATCAAATTGCTGATCAAACTTTCCAGAACACGAATTCTGACCTTCAGAAATTTACCTCTGCAGACCGGACAATTTTTCACTTGTGGTCTGCAATTGTCGCAGGTGCAGTGGCCATTGGCACAAATTATTATGGGCGGCTGAAGATATTCCATGCATACAGGACATTTAAGTTCCGACAGGACCTCTTGTATTATGGTCGCCATAATTTTATTGTCTCGCGTTTGAAAACGTTGACACTCCGCCAACTGGGAATTCTCTTGCAGAAAAGATGATTCACAGAAGAACTCTCTGAAAATACGAATCAAAAATGTATGGCCAAAAATAATTAATTTAAATTATTCAAACGTTTAATGACCTCTGTAGAAATCATGTAAGCTGATAACGAAAAAGAATAATTCTGTGGCGACATTTCTACTTGACAATACAGAAATTTTTAAAATAAGAATTTTGTGCAATCAACACTAGACACGAGAATTATCTTTAGAGACCAATCACTCATCTTACAGCCTACAAAAACGTGTTTACTCCGCCGGAACACAAGTCCGAAACCTGCCTGTAACCATGAGTCTCAACATTTTTATTTGTTTATATATATATTTCTCTGATTATAAACAATTCTTTTGAACATGTCGGTCGCAGGTTTTTTCTCAAATATGACGTCTCGAGAACTGTACTCGATTCGAATTGGTGGAAAATGCTACTCCGCGAGGCCACCAAAACCCCCCTTCATGCAGCTTGTCTCCCAGGACTCAAACAAATATAGTTCCCGAAACGTCGTGTTTTAAAAAATACGGGCGTGTGATAACAATTATCGTATTTAAGACTTATTTGTGTGTAAATTTTTCTAGAAATGTCGAAATGAGGCGACTTCCATATTTAAGGCTTTCTATCGCAAGTTGATTGTCGTCTTGGAGCTGCCCATTTCTTCCCGGCATGAATCTGGGCTCGCTCCAGAGTCACAATGGAAGGAGATTCCTGACGCAATCATCACACGAGTGCCTGCTTCCGCGGAACAGTAAATGTACAGCCGAATTTTCAAAAAGTTCGCGAGAAGAAATGTGTTTAAAGCTCAGAGAGCGAAGCTTTCGAGTGACACTCAAACGCTGCACAATGGGAAAATTATTTGTCAACCCGTCCACAGACTTTAACAGCAAAAATAAATTTCTACCTGAAACGAATTAATGGCAAGGCCAACGCAGTAGCCAAAATACGAAAGATCACATTTCTACTTTTTTTAACAAGTCCAAAATTTGATTCAACCATCGGCTGTCATTCCAGAAAGGTGTCTGGCATTAATTTTTATTTGCATTCACATCAAGAAATTCCTTTCTTGAAAGCTGTCACCGAGCGAAACTAATATTCGATCATTGTTTACAGGAAAATGTTAGGTTAGGTTGAACTGCACTGAACGGTCATATCTGCTACCTACAATTCCTTACTCTGTCTGTCTACTGAGCTACATTAACGGACTCTGAGGTTGTACGTTATAGACACAACATTCGTGGGACGTTCCACGGACGTATGGTGTGGTGATCTTCTTATATTCCGGGACTTTCACTTTTTGACGTAAATACGTCTATAGGGAAGGGTCATTCCGCAAAACAGCGTTAGGGAAATTTGTAAGATCCACACCAAACTAACCAACCAGATGGCTTACCAAACCCGAAGGTTCATCACCGAATTAACCAAAGCTCTGTCCTGGGCCAACAAAATCCAGTCTCCTTCAACTCCTATCTCCCATAGATCCCGCCTGAGATTATCCTCCCATCTACGTCTAGGTCTCCCCAGAGGTCTCTTCCCCTCAGGCTTCCCAAATAGTGGACCCAACCAACCAGATGGCTTACCAAACCCGAAGGTTCATCACCGAAGTAACCAAAGCCCTCCACCGGACCCTGTCCTGGGCCAACAAAATCCAGTCTCCTTCAACTCCTATCTCCCATAGATCCCGCCTGAGATTATCCTCCCATCTAAGTCTAGGTCTCCCCAGTGGTCTCTTCCCCTCAGGCTTCCTCCCGCCTGAGATTATCCTCTCATCTACGTCTAGGTCTCCCCAGAGGTCTCTTCCCCTCAGGCTTCCTCCCGCCTGAGATTATCCTACCATCTATGTCTAGGTCTCCCCAGAGGTCTCTTCCCCTCAGGCTTCCCAACCTCTTGTCCCATCCATGCGTGCTACATGCCCCGCCCATCTCATTCTTCTCGACTTAATCACCCTGACAATACTGGGGGAGCAGTACAGATTTTTAAGCTCGTCATTATGCAGTTTTCTCCACGTCCCATCGTCTTCCTTCTTAGGCCCAAATATCCTCCTCAACACCCGATTCTCAAACACCTGCAATCCGTGTTCCTCCCTCTGAGTGAGAGACCATGTTTCGCACCCATAGAAAACAACTTTAATTTTCAGGTTCTTAGAAATCAGACGGGAAGACAAAATATTTTGGACTGAGAAGTAGCAAGCATTTCCAGAATTTAATCTCCTCCTAACTTCCTCGTGAGTGTCATTTTGATATGTTATTGTTGTTGCCAGATATTTGAACTTTGTAACCCTTTCAAAGGACTTATTAGCCACCCTAAGATAATTCTGCCCGCCTGTCTTCTGATGACGAGATACCAACATGTACTAATTTTTTTCTGAATTTACTTCCAGCCCCACGTGTCTACCAGCCTCTAGTAAAACTTCTGCGTTCCTCTTTATTGTATTTATATCGTCCCCCAATAAATTAACATCATCAGCAAATGCCAATAGCTGATGTGTCCCATTCAACTGCAAACCCTCCTGCCTACCTTGGACCTTCCTGATGGCATATTCTAGCGCAAAGTTAAAGAGCAAGGGAGACAAAGCATCCCCTTGTTTTAGACCGTTCTTGATGAGGAATGTCTCAGATACATATTTACCTACTCGAATTTTGCTACAGGTTTCATTTAAGCACATTTTTATTAGACCCAATAGCTTCTTTGGTATACCAAATTCAATAAGAATATTATATAGCACTTCTCTCTTCACAGAGTCATAGGCTTTTTTGAAATCTATAAATAACTGATGTACAGTCCCACCGAACTCCCATTCTTTCTCTAGTATCTGACGAATGCAAAAGATCTGATCAATCGTTGATCTGTTTCGCCTGAATCCACACTGATGATCCCCAATAATTTCATTCGCATATGGAGTTAATCTTACCAAAAGAATGTTTGATAGAATTTTGTATGAGGTTGATAGCAGAGAAATTCCTCGTTAATTACCACACTCAGTCTTGTCCCCCTTCTTATGAATAGGAATAATTATGGATTCCTTCCATCGTTGTCTGGGGTTGATATCCCTTCTTAAAGTTATTAATGCCTCTGTACAGGTCTCTGATGTTTTTTTCCTTATTATTTGTCTCAAGTTCAGCAATTTTGCCCTTCAGGTATTCCCTTTTCTTAGTCCTAAAGGTTCTACTAGCCTCACGTCTCACGTTACATAGATTATCCGCATTTGTTTTGTTTGGGTTCTGCAACCATTGAAATTTTGTTTGCTTCCTTCGATCTATTAATTTTGAACATTCTTCATCAAACCAAGGTTTATTTTGCTTTCTCCTGTAGTATCCTAGTTTCTCTTTTGCTGAAATTTTGATGCAGTTTCTGACATTTTCCCACTCCCTGTTGATGTCCACACTTTCATTATCCTCATTTGTCTCTAAAATTTGAAACCTATTCGAAATTTCAACTTGATATTGTTCCTTTGCCTCTCCCTCACTTAATTTTTTCAAATCAAATCTTTCTGTGTCAAAATTTTGTTTAGTTCGTCTACTTACTGAAAGCCGCCCCCTCACTTTTGCTACCACCAGATAATGATCAGTGTCGCAATCTGCTCCTCTGAATGATCTCACATCAATTACATTTGTCTGCCTTCTCTTATCTACTAAAACATGATCTCTTTGATTGTGTGTTCTGCCATCTGGGGAAGTCCAAGTGTATTTATGAACATCACGGTGTGGAAATTTTGTACTTTTTACAATTAAATCTTTTGACGTAGCGAAGGTCACTGCTCTGACGCCGTTATCATTACTAATTACATGGAGACTCTCCCTGCCTATTGTGGGTTTGAAGATATCCTCCCTCCCAGTTCTTGCATTGAAATCTCCTAGCAGAATTTTCATGTGATACTTGCCAAATGTATCAAATGCTGATTCCAATTCTTCATAAAAGCTATCCTTGATATCATCGCTTTTGTCTTCAGTCGGGGCATGAACATTAAGGACAATGATGTCGCACCAACGTCCTTCCAAAATTAAGACAACCGGTCACTAACAAATTCTACTCTCTTAACTGCTGCCCTAATTCTGCTATGAACAAAGAAACCCGTCCCTAACTGATCCCTGTCATTCCCCACTCCATAGAAAAATGTAAAATTGTCCACTGGGATCGTGCCCTCCCCCTCCCATCGCACTTCCTGCACTGCCACTAAGTCTAACTTATAATTCTCTAATTCCCTACTCACTGATTTCAGTGCCTGAGTCCTATAGAGGCTCCTAATGTTCCAGGTACCAAATCTCATGCCCTTTTTCAATTGCCGTGGTCGTGCCAAAGAGTCCGTCCGGTTCCTAGACTTTAAGGTTATGTTTTTCGTAACACATCTTTTTTTAAAGGTGAAAGGTTGTTAGCCTTACGCCCAACCCCCCAACCTGGAGGACCAGGGTATCACTCTTAGTCTAGAGCATCGCCTTAGATCTGTCCGGCTTGGGTGACCCTACCATGAGCCGAAGCTCCGGCCGGCATAGCCCTAAGGGTCATTTGAGCACGCAAGCCTCCTCACCCCCGGCAGATTGCCTTCGACAAGGTGGTGATACCTTCGAGAAGGAAGATTCATACCAAAAATGTGTAAATTGTTGTCATCTGTTTACTCGGTATTGTTGTGTTTCATTATCGCCGTCAACAATCCGCTTTCGTTATTATGGAAAGAGCTGAGCTGTGAATCGCTTGTAGAAGACGTGCGTCGTAGAGTAGATAATTTTGTGCTGGTAAAATCCTTTTAGAATATCACAATTTCTTATCTTGTATAAGAATCATTAAGAAATCTGTGAAACTGCCCTCCACTCTCTCCATTTCAGTTTTGATTAAACTGATCATTGCGGGTGGACGTCGTGGTCTCTTACAATTGAACAAAGTTTGAGGTTAGGGACAAAGGCGAATCTCACTTCACGCTATTTCTGCGTCTGCGCATTGCGTCATACTACGTAGAGATAACAAGATGGACGACATTGAAACTAAAAGATTCCGTAATGCAGAAATATATGACACAGTACAGAAAACGTAAAAAAACTTAGAAATATTAAATTATGAACCTAAAGTTCCCAAAAAAAATACCAAAAACTAATCCTGAACGTATGAGGGTAATATAGAAATCGCAAGAAACAATTATTGCAAGTTATCAAGCTAATATATAAACTTCCTTTCATTGTATTTATTGCCTAAATATAATTTAAATACAGAGACGTATTTACGTCAGATTCTCCACTGTCATTCTTTTACTTTGTCCGGAGATAGGGATTAGTTCTATCCATTGAGCCAAAAATAGCAGGTACCTGAAGACGGAGATAGAGCCCTAACTCCGAAACATCGCCTTCTATTTTATTATTTTACTAGACGATGTAAATTATCCAAGGAACTTTTTATTCAAACAATTTCTAATACTTTGTTTACATAACTTCAGTACAATATAAACGTTTGATTTAACACTTCGTCAATGCTTTACGAGTTAAATAGGAAACAAGTATCATAACAAAGATATACATAGTATTCTAACATAAACTTATGTGGGTATAGCACTGGGTGACTTTTCTGGGAGTCAGGAATAAATCAAAAATGTTAACATTGAAATTAATGGGAATTTAATTTTATACTTACGAATTTTCCCACTACGGGCGGTTTTAATCGAATTAATTACGTTCGTAAATCGAGGGATGGGTGAATCATCTCTGTTGATGGATCACAAGCGAAACGAGGCTAACGGAATTGTACGTGCTTGAAATTCTGGCATATGACAACATTTTGTACCATTCTGTTTACCTGTTAGATTATACCTAATTACGATTTACATTATACCGTCACAACACAAATGAAATGTCCTTGAAAACGCGTTGTGGGTCGACTCGTAGTGACCAACAAAAAAACCACGCGCGTTTAGACTCTCACTTGTCAACGACGATGCGACATAAGGCTATCCGGCATGCGTCGAACCTAAGAACTACATGACTGCCCTATTAGAAGCTCTAGTGGACTCGTCCAACAAACGTGCGCGCACGCGCACAATCTAATAAAAATGATTAGCTTATAAATGCTTTAAAAATGTATGGAAAAAATTCCATTGTTTAGGGACGAAAACAACAGTTCCAAATTGCATTCATGAACCTAGCCATAATTATATGTAGCACCTGCTTCGACAAACAGCAAATCTATATTTTATATTTACGAGTTTCATATGATTCTCAGTATAAACAGTGATTGTTTCATTAAATATATTAACCAGCCGATCTTTCTGATGGTGAAGTGTTGTATTTTTTTTCTGGGTACGAACTGCATTCTTAAATATTACTTACAATAACTTCGGCTTCAAAGAGTTACAATTTGAGATCGGCTGCTACCGTCCATTTCGTAAAATTTAACGCCAGTCAGTTACGTAAATCGGCCTACACGTTAAAATGGTCTTTTCCTGTTCTGTATGGACGTGGAAATTCGTAACTTACATTAAGGCAAGAAAAGAAACTGAGGGTGTCTTGAGACCAGTGTGCCAACTACTAATGAGAGATTACATCTAAGAGTTATAAATTGACAAAATTGGTAACTATGAATTTGATAGGATAGAAGCTAGTGGCTAATCCATGTGCACACGAAAATAAACCTTCGTATTCCAAAAAATCGATAAACTTCTCTACTAAATAATGGTCTCTCAACTTTTCATAAAGGACTCTAATCTATGGACTTAGTTGTCAGTTATTCTTAATTAAACTCCAACGTGGATTTCCAAAGCGCATTTTGAAATACATTTGGCCATGGATGTTTGTAGGAAGAAGGCACATTTTACTATTTTGCCAATAGGTGTCCGGAAATATTTTTATTTCATGAACAATTAGTCTGTTATAGAAATTCTAGACAGGTACAGAAACTATTTTGCATCGCGTACAATAATATAGGCACATTCTCCAATCAAGCAAAACAGAAGACATAATTAGGAAAATGGGATGGCATGTTCCATGTAAAGAATTACTTGGTTCGTGTACTCACCAGTCATGTAGAAATAGTGATAACACCTCGTCTTCTTCTTTCACAGTTTGAACTAACCTCGAAAACGTGATCAGAATTCTACTAAATTAACAAGCTGTTTAAATAATATAACTATGAAGCCATTTATCACGGAAGAACACGTAATTTAGTTTGTATCAGTTCCTAGCACGTTCAACTGACAACTCAGCGTCCTCGTTTTAAAACTTGTCGTGTTCACCTGCTGGTTGTTCCCACAACCATCCCCCGAACAGCTCTGTCACGCACTGCATCCGATTACCTGTACCACAGATAATCTCATGCTCAAACCAAAGTAAAACAGGAAGTCGCTCTCAAGAAGGAAGTGTATAAACTGTGTGAACTTCAAGTAACTTATAGTACTCTCTGGTGTATATTTAACGTCGTAATTTCCAACTTGAATTATTTTAATTTTTTAAAATGTAATAATTTCGATATTTATAATTACATTAAACAGACCTTCGAATGTTAGCATTAGGTTAATTAATTTAATTTACGAAATACGTAAAACACAAATTCTTTTCCATGTTCAATCGGAATTAGTTTTTTAGGTTAGACCTAACATATATACGTTCTAAAAAATGGCACGTTTCGAAGGCGTCGCAATACCTGTTACAACACATCTGTGGAATGCATGGTTATAGAAGGGACACACTTTCCAGTATTGAAGAAAACTGACATAATATATAAAGATCGGTTCCAACACGTTTATTTTTCTGTCATTACTTGTAGTAAATATTACACCACCATATTCATTGTTCTTGACTGGGGAGGAAACTAATTTATTTCGTGTTAATAACGAAGTTGTAATTAAGAAGAGAGCCATCTTAGTACTCAGCACTGTGAGAACCTCAATTCTTATTTACAGTTATAATTGTTTTCTAACCTTCATTATTTCTAATGTTCACGTGGTCAAGATGTTTATTAAGGTCTTCTTGTCTTCATACAATCTAAATGGATGGTTTAATTATCTACTGTACTTACTGGGTGGATTTATTTGTATCACACAATTACTTTATATGAAACCTTTCTTCATAATGTGAGAAATCTTACGAATCATAGTTATAAAATATGTATTCTAATTTTATGACTTATTGCAAACACTATTTTAATGTCACCAAGTTATGAATCTGCGTGGTCTTGTAGAAGTTCACTGATGCAACCCAGAAGACGGTAATATCAAATAGAAACAACAATTCATGGAATAATAAGTTTCTGAAGGCATAAATGCACACACAAAGGTTAACTATATAATTTAAAATAATTAATTGTTTAAATGCAAACAACTTATTTACATCTTTCTCCCAGGACATTACACACAAAGATGAGCAAAGACGACTTGTCTTCTGGGTTGTTGCGCCATGTAATCTGGTAGAAGTTTAGACATTTGAGCGTGATCATCGCCCTGATGATGGAGCCAGCAAGGACCTCTGAAACGTCAGTAAATTTCTACCAGACTACACGGTGCAACAATCCAGAAGACAGTCGTCTTCGAACTCACTGCTTTGGGAACCTCAAATCCTAACACACAAATTGTTCACCTGTTTATCCTGGACATGGCGGGGAACCGAAGCGACAGTCCAAGACGGCTTCCTGCTGAATAGCCAACTTCGACAGCGAGCCCAGGACAGAGTCCGGCAGCCGGATTTTGTGAACACGGTGATTAACCTTTGAGTTCCATAAATGAAATGGGCTGTTCTTTGATAAGCAGAGTATGCGATCGACTTTTCAAAGAATTTCCTGCTCCATACAGAGAGAGTGATATCACTGAATGTGGATCATCCCAATAACGTCAAATATGCATAAAGATACGGATCCTGTATGCTCTACCTGAATATGTAACAGGTTGACAGATACAGTGGAAGAATGGAATTTTATACACACACACAGTTACATAATTTTAATAAATACTGTGCAATTTCCATGGATGGTAGAAACTTCAAGACTTTTTCTTCATAATTTTCATGAAAAGTACCATATCTGGAAAGAAACAAAGAAGATGCATTATGAAGTACTTCTTCCTCATTCAACCAAACTCCTCCGAGTGACAAGCTCCTAGTTGCACAATGCTCAAGTCTTAGCGTTATCTTTGTTTCGGTGTATCTGAAATTTACTTCAGCACCAATGGTACAATTTTGACATGCAAATCGACTTGTTCCAAGCGCAGAAAGTTCCTTGTAATTATTTTGCAATCACTTTCCAAAAATAAAACTGAGTAAAGTACTACACAACTGAGATCAGAGAAGGAAACGCAGGTGTCCCAAAAAAAAAAGAAGATGTATACACATTACAACAAGGAATATTAACCTTGTTAACAATCTACGCGTGTTCTACACTTAACAGATGGCACCACAAAATCTTTTCCCATGAATCAGATATGCAAAATGGTGGAGGGTCGATTGAGTTTTGAGCAACACAAATTAATTTTGAAGTGGTACTGGAAATCAGAGAATGCGCTTGAAGTTCGAAGATGGTGGGCACATGAATGCGAAACCACGCCTCCAACATGACTCACAATTACAAGAATTTGAGATAAATTTGAGATGTACAGAACTGTGAAGGACACGTGTATGCAGCGATGTGGTTACATAACCTAACTGTGCATATCACCGAATGAGGACACTTCTGCTACGGCATTACAGCGGTTTACATGATTGCCGACAAAGTATTCTCATAAGAGCCAAGATAAAGTTGTAGAAGCCAAGGTTATTGTATGCAATGACCGAAGATGATTCTTACAGCAGACTAGAGTTCTGTGAATGGATTCAGAGTTAGGTGCGTGAGGATGCACAATTTCTTGTTTGGACTGCTGAGGTGACATTTAAGCTGAATGGTACAGGGAACTGGTATAACTGTGCGTACTGGTCTTCCGAAGATCAGAACGTTTATGTCGACAAGCGGTAAATTTACTAGGACTTTCAGTCTGGTGTGGTGTGTCATGAGACTGTACTTGAAGATGGCTCACCACCGTGAAAACCTAAAATCCCACATACGAGACTGTACTTCTTCAAAGGGACAGTGACTGGTGCTGCGTACCTCAACATGATTTAGGAATCCATTGTTCCCGCAGTTCATCAGCTGTATGGAGATTAGGACATGGGGTATAAACAGGATGGGGCACCCCCACACTACCATCTTGATGTCAGGGCCTGAAGATCTTCTGGGTTCCTGCACCGTATAGTCTAGTAGAAGTTTACCGACGTTTCAGGGGTCCTTGCTGTCTCCATCTGGGCAATGATGGAGGCAGCAAGGACCTCTGACACGTCAGTGAACTTCAACCAGACTACACAGCACAACCCAGAAGAAATCCACCTCCAGACTCACCACCGTGAAAACCTGAAATTCTACTTACATCAGAGCCTATCTTGGCAGCACTTTTCCCAACTGATGGATAGGACGCAGAGGATCTGTTGAGTGACCCCCCCCCCACAATGGCCAGATTTAACCCCACCAGATGTTTTGTTTCGAGGTTACTTGAACGACGTGGTGTATAGCACAAAGCCAACAGCACTTGAGAGCTCCGGCATGAAAGTGGACAGTCTTGTGCAGCCGTTCCAGCGACAACTTTGGCGGCCGCTTGCCAGTCTGTTTCTCACCAGTGTCGACTGTCCTACGAAGCTAACGGTGGTCATTTTGAACGCCTGACACTGGATGTGCCGATTCACTAAGTGCCAATACTGAATGTGTGTATACATCTTTTTGGGACAACTGTAGTTCAGTCCTAGTTTTGCTTAGAGACACATGTTCTCACAATTTAATTTTCTTTCAACATTGCCATCGGAAAAAATATAAAACAACGCAGCAGCGAGATAATCTTGTGTTTCACCAATATAAAAGGTTCAACACTTTTGGCTTCGTAAGTACATGATTGCCCATGTCTGAAATTTCTTGGTAAACTGCAGCTTCAGGTACAGCTCTGACACAACTCCTCATTTTATGACTTTAAAAAATAAAGAGCAAATAAAATAATTGTACTGTAAATCAGGAAAAAAAAAAAATCATCCATATTCCAAAAGTATTACTTCACTGCTACAAAATTACTTGGCTGTGATTTATATCAAGCCGCCATCGGCACGTGACATTTAGAAAACTTAACAAAAATCGGTGACACTTAGGTGAAAAATTCAACTGTTTCGTGGAAAATATTAAATGAAAGCACGTGCGATACCAAACGACATCTTACGTGCAACGGCATCTCTTGTTTTACTACAGATAGGATGTACTTAATAAAGTCAATAACTTACTGATAAAAATTATTACAACGGCAGCAACCATAACCCATATCCAACACTTGCAAGCGCGCCGACTGTGCTCCTCCAGTCGCTCCGATTCAACCTTGAGCCTGGCAAAATTGTGGTCTGCCATGTTTGATGACTTCCCTACTGTCTAAACACAACACGCATCAGTATGAAGACAGCGTAACTTCGAATGATGACACATTGATATGGGTGTCAAGAACGGTCACTTACCCTTCAAATATTATTAATTTTTTCATTACTGAATTATTTAACGGCAATGCAAGACACAAGACACACTGCTTAAAAGAGCACTGAAAAATAATTTTTTTTTTTTGCTTCAAAATCTGATTTCAGCGTGTCAGAAACTTAAACTACAAAATTCATCAAACAAAACACTGAAGTTTAAAATGCAAAAGTTCAGCCAACAATTCTCGTGTTATTTCATTACTGGTCATGTCATGGGTCAGACAGTTAGTTACTCGCTTCTCACAGCGAAGGATTGGGTTTGCGCCCAGGTCAGTCCATGCAGGATCTGTAGTGGACAGAGTAGCGCTGGGACGGACTTTTCTCCAAATCCTTCAGTTTTAACCTGTGAGTATCACTCTGCCACCACTCCATATTCACTCATACTTAATCTGGAGGATAGACAATGGGATCATTAATGGTCCAGTTCCATAGAGACACAGACTCACCTTATAGCAATAAAAAAAGTTACTGAATGACCCACAAATATGAAGATGATAACGAAAAAGATCCGGTCATGTTGTCTGTGTTCCATACAACTATGTGTTGCGTAACACCTGTCGGAAAGTGGGCAAGTAAAGCAGTCTTGCTACACACCATGTAGGTCATTTGGGGGGAGAGGAGGTGTAGCTCCTACTCATTCTTAACCTCAGCACTAGATGGGGGTGAGTGGTCAGCATCACACCCCGGCCGTGCTTTATCCTGGGAAAGGACCCCAGTACCCATTGGATAGGAGGCTGGGTGGGCCCCAGAGGCTAGAGAAAAAATCCTCTGCCCCCTGGCGGGATTGAACCTCAGTAATCCGGCCCGTAGCTAGTCATTATACTGCCTGAGCTATCAGCTTTCATGTGACTCAATTAGTAAAGTAGTAGCGTAAAACATGGCATGTGGGCTACGTACTGTGTGAAAATGTGTTTTGTGGGCCCAAATATATTTACGTAATACTCTGTGACTACATGATGAAAAATCATTACCTGATACGAAAGAACTGTTTATTAATGTCTCCAGTCTAAGGCAACGACCGTCACTGTAACCCAATGTTCAGCTTTATCAATCTGATCAAAAGCATCAAATCAAGAACTAAGACGCATCTTAGTTATGAACCAGACGATGAATGACTACTGAAGATAAATAATAACAAATTTCATTAAAAATATTATTAAGTAATATTGAAATTGAAATAACAAAGTGATAAAATGATAAAAGTTATTTGGGAAAGGGGGGGGGGGGCTCTAGCTTCAAAATAGCATTTTCTGTATGGAGCAGATTTTTACACAAAAGGCTTGGCAATATGAAGGAGTAGTTTCTGATAATGGGTTGGGACGAACTGGGTTAAGTAACTGCAGAAGATGATTTCTACTCATGGAGTTATACTGGACACAAAATATCTGCAAGCCTGGGCTAAATCACATCAAGAGGGGAAGGGAAGATGAAAAGGGCAAGGGGGAGCATGACACCTCATGCCTCATCACTTCCTCTTCCCTCCCTGTACCTTGGCTGGCTGCCACAGTGTGAATTTGTAACACTTAACAAACAAAACTATGGTACTATCAGTGCAGATTAGTAGTATCAGATTTCCTCAGTCTATTTAGTACTTTCACATAGTATTCTGGGGATAAACGAAGCACGTGGCTAGACAAAAATAATCTCCAAACTACATATTAAGTCTCCACAGTTTGTGTAAAAACATTTCATGCAAAACTTCCTTCATATCTTCAGAAATGTATTCTTATGTCAAAAATTACTGAGGAAGACGAACAGTATCGACTCCATGAAAGTGAAAAGCATTAAATGAAAGCTCAGTCAGTGATTGTGACAAAAAACCTTCGGGTTCTGATTCAGAACAGGCATGACTGAAAATCTGCACGATCGTACTCAGAGAAATGTTCAGGGGGCAAAACTTGTCCCTCTCATCAGTGGGTAATGGGGCTCTCTGCATGAATAAAAATGACAGCATAAGCCTAAAAACAGGAAACTGCAAGAAAGACTGACTTATGTTCCAGTAATCTTTAGGTTGACGCATCACGTAGTCTGGCACAAGTTTACTGATGTTTTGCAGGTGCTTACAGCCTCCATCATCAGGACGAAGAGGCTACACAATGCAACATCGAAGAGGGCAGTCACCGTCATCCCAATAAAATCTTCTCGGGCGATCGGGCGCGTCGAATGGTTGAAAGAAGAAACTGACGTTTGAGGGACCATCTGTGTCCGCATCATCAACCATTTGATGTGGTTGATCGCCCGAGAAGATTTTATTGGGTTACATCACCGCAAAAGCTTCAGATCATAAGTGACCTTCATACTCGCCACTGTGAGATCTTGTTCAGTCTTCAGACAATTTTCCCACTGCACCTTTTCATTAAGCCTTAACGTAACTAACATAAGGGCATTTTTATGCTTTCAGATGTTTAAGGAAATTAGTCTGGAAAGCATTTGCTAGTAACATACCTCTGTGTCTCTTCTGATGATGCTGCCTGCTAACTGAGACTGTTCCTTGAGATTACGAGCCAATAACAGCATGTCGTCTGCAATCTTTTCCTGCATGGAATGGTGGTACTTGATCAGCGCGTCTAGGTCTTCACCACCCGACTTTTGCTTCCTTTGCCTCAAATTCTTGTCGGATCCTGAGAGCGAAAAAACATTTTTGCACACAATTTGAGAACAGAAAATTCACAGCCAGAGCACATGTTTTGAATCAGAGACATGCAGACATCCAAAAATGTTGGACATTTCCTTAAATGCGGCCTCTGTTTATTTCCACAAACAAAGACCGGCTGCCCTTCTTGTCGAAATCACAAGCTTCATGCCAGAGTCTGATCAGAAAGTCTGCTAAAAATATAAATAATAATTTTATAAAGAACTACTTACCACTGTAAACCAAACATTTAAGGCATAAAATGTTTATCTTACCAAGTTCTTCAAATTTATTTAGTGAAACAATTTTTTGGTCCATAATACACCCAATTCTGTATGTCCATATGAAGCAGTAATCCTGAATGGCTAATAGGTCTTTAAATGTTATTAAAAATTCCAATATTAAGTGCTATAAAAATATAACATGACAATATTTTCAGGCATTCTGTTCAACCTGAGAAGAGAATCTGATGTACAGAGACAAATAGCGACAACAACATATTTCTCCGCACTTTAAACCAAAACTTGGGGCAAACATAATTTCTCGAACATCCTGAAACTCTAATGATTTGCACATCTTTAAAACAACAATCATAGAAGATGATGACGAAGGAAAGAAGAAACAGATAATTATAATCATAATAATAACAACAGCAAGAACAACAACAATAATAATAATCTGCAGGAAAGCTGGGGTAGAGTCAGAAAAGAAGCATCGGTATGAAGACATCCAGAAGGCAGTTGGGACAAATCAGGATAACCAAATAACAATTTTGTGGAACCAACAAGTCAAAACAGATAGAACTACTCTAAATAACAAACCACATATTAAAATTCGAAACAAAAATAGAACTTGTCTCTTAATTGCGTGTGCACGAACCCAACACGCTGTAGCCGCCCATCTCGTGGTTCGAGCCGTGACTACAGTTTCACCTGGCCAGTAAGCATCCGAGTTATGACGGCAACACGCCTGAAGTTTTTGGCTGTTTGTGGACCAACCAAACAATTGGATAATAATAATAATAATAATGAATCTTGTGTCTTAGTTTGTTCACACATCATTCAACCTGCATACTACGTCCATCACTATCAGTTTACAGCATGAGAACCTCAAATCTTATACAAGTCTGTCAGAAAAGATGACAGTAACCAGTATCTCCATTGTATGCAAGCCCTCACTGACCCCCACGACCAAGCACTTTTCTTAACTCCTGTCACATCTTCATTCATGCCATACCTGATCCATTCTGAAGAAGCTGTTCCCGAAGCTCCTTGGCATATTTTGATGCAGTCGTTTGGTGGATTTCTTTAGTAACTGCTTCTGACGACGTTGCCGGTCCATGAGGAACAAGCTGCACTGCCACAATTTTTTCTGCGGGATTTGTCTGGTGAACATTCAGACACAGCGATGTTAATAAATACAGTAAAGCAGTTAACATTTACCACCTGCACATCACACTGTCGAGCATTTTCCAGGTAACGTGCGTCATCCCATCGAGCCACTAGGCACCTCTCCACTCGGAGCAATCTTACGGCGGTTACGACACGGTACTTTCCTTTACAGCTCCTTGCATTCCACCTGTGATCTTTATCAGCATCAACCCTACAAAGTTTACCTTCACTGGGAGTCTGTCAAGTTGCAGTTATATGGTAATGACGTGACGCATTCAAAGTCTCGTCAGCCAGAAGAAATTTAAAAGATGCCAAAATAAATAATACTTCTCTCATGACTGTAACTGTCCAGTGCCAGAGAATGGGACAGTGGGCGAGTTTCAGGACGAGAGTGCTTTTTGATATTCTGAATACAGAATCTGACCTACTTGACGTGTTAAGTAGTAAACTGTATCTAGTGCTCCGAGTTCGTGGCAGTACGGGGATGATGCGATGAGCATATTTAGTGGCGAAAGACCAAGAATATGACGTATGTATTAGTTATAGTCGTACAAACCAGAAAGAACAGCATCTCTAAACAAAACACAACTATCTTCTCAATATGAAGGTGACAGAACGGCTGATAGATATTCATTTATTTGGAAAACTTGAAAATTTCATAGTAAAAGTAACAATAATAGTTATATAATTCAAACATCTTGTAGTAGCCAAAGAGAATACCAAAAACTTTGCCTGACATCAGTTCAAAAGATTGGAAAATAAGGGTAAAGGAGCCGTAACCTCAGTCCAGCAGAACAGGAATACCGAAGTCAAAGGGCGATACAGTAACTCGTCTTGAAGCTGAACACGCGGTTCGTCGGCCAGCTACAGGATTACGCTTGTAGTGCGAAGTGGGCTTCTGTTTTCATGCTTCCCACACAAAAGTGAACTTCTAAACCAACCTTCTGTTACAACGCGAGAGGAATATTAACAAAACTATACATACTCTGAATTTTTAACCACGTAATCTGCCGTTAAAATACGTACGGCACAGGTGACTCACCAATTTGTGTGTCTCGATAATTCCCTTGAGAAACAAGACTCTTCTAATGTATTCAGCCATTGTATCCTTGCTGGGTTTGCTGCAAGACATACATGAATATTAATTTTATTTTCAATATGTGACACACATCGCATTCGTATGTGTCTCCAATATATTGTAGCTTTAAAGATTCAGAAAACTGGTGGAAATTGTAATGAAAAATTGTTCTGGCAAGGCAACGAAAATTTTCTAACTGCTATTACGTGGAAGAATAAACAAATTATGCTGCACACAAGGTGCCGTACCATTCATTAAGAGCACATTCAAAATATAGCTGAATTATTGATAGCAGCGGAAGAAATTCACCGCGGAATAACTGAAAAGATCCTTGCATGGGTCTGGGGGGACTGAGGAAAACCACAAAAGGCCTCAGTCAGGATTTGTGGCCTCTGAACTGATATTTGGGCTTGGAATGTCTCAAATACAGAGCAGAAGTGCTAATAACTTGTCCATGAAGATATAAATCCTTCAAAGCTGGCATGGTATGAAAATTGGTTCACTGCATTCCTACTGGTTCATGTGAGAGCTACAGAAAGAAGAAACTGCCTTCGCGTCATGCGTATGTTTACAAGACATCATGACCAATGTATAACGTGACTAAAGTTGATGAAAGACTCTCGGGCCACAAGCCGAGTCAGGCGGCTGAATGTTTAATAAAGCGTATCTTCCGCAGAAGAGTCTTTCATCATCGTGGCCGATGTTTGCATACGTAAAGGTCGAACTTACTTTGGAAGTTTCTGAAGATTTGTCACCATTTCATCAAGAGCACCAATGTACTGAAAGAAAACCAAGTGAACATGAAAGTGGTCAAAGAATATGATAATTTGAAACAAACAAAATGTTCTCCTTTCAAGTCCAAACATTCAAGGTCAATATCTAAACTGATTACAATTATTCTTACCCTCCAGTAGAGTTATCATTACAAGATTTGTTCAGAAATGATTGGAACTTTCCTGGAATACAGGCTGAGAAACAGGATTTGAGGTTTTCGTGGCTTCAAGTCTGAACATGGCTATCTTCTGGATTGTAACGCTACGTAGTCTGGAAGAAGTTCATCAATGTTTCAGAGGTCCTTGCTACTTGGGCTCAGCAGTGGGGAGTGTAGTCAGTATCAGGTGAGAGCGTGTGAAGTAAACGTCTACCAGACTACGTGGCATTACATCCCAGAAGACAGCTATCTCAGTCTGAGAGATGATGACAGCCGCACAATTACGCTTCAATACACCCCATATGCTCGTAACAGAGGCCAACGCTCTATCGCCATCTTCCTGTTAACTTCCTGATAGTTGCAGCAAAGCAGTCTTTCAGGCCGTATGCCTGCGGACACCACTCTGCAAGTCATCGCTGTCTGGGAAATGATGAAGACACGTGAGGATGTTGCAGTAAATGTCAGTGTTCAATGCTGCCCCCTGGGGAAGTCACTCCTTCAGCAGGATGTCTTCCACGTCCCAGAAGACCACCTGTCAGTCTGAAATTTCTTGAGCCGAAGGCTTCCGCCATGTTTCCACCGCATGAATTGCCTCTTTCTGTGAGGCGTGGTAATGAAACCATAACTCATCTCCTGTAACAACTTCCTAACCACGAGGACTTGCAGAGAGGCGTCCGCAAGACAGTGGGTACTGTCCGGAATGACTGCGTAGCTGTACTATCAGGATATCATCACAGAGCTGGCAATGGCGATAAGACCTCAGAGTTTGGAAGAAGCACCACACGTTGGGAAAACTGAAAGTTATGTCACAATAGACCGTAGAACGGGGCATGCAGAAATGTAAAAGTAACGCAGCTCATGGAATGTAACGTTCCACGGCTTTGTCAGTGAGTATGCCAACATCATTCCAATAAATGAAAGCATTACTGCTGATGCTGGCATTGGGGCACTTGGCAATTTGGCAGAAGTGTTAAGTGATAGTACATTACCAATTTTCATGCACTTTTAATGACCCGTGAAGTATAGGTTATGTGTACTAGTCTCTGTTGCATGTCAGCAACACTGACACACTCAGATCAGTATATTTTGCCTATTTTCACTATTTAATGAAATGTGGAATAATTTTGGGGGGAAATTCATCAAACATCAAAAAGATATTCACTTTACAAAAGAAAATTGTTAGATTATTGGCTGGCGTCAAACCTAGAAATTCATGTAGAAGTCTGTTTTAGAGATTAGAAATCTTACCTCTTCCATGTGAATACATATTCTCATTAATGAATTTTATTGTAAATAACCAAGAACTCTTTCAAACTAATTCTGCTATACACCGTGTCAACACAAGGAACAAAAATCAGCTTCATAGACCAATTGCCAATCTCTCATGTTTTCAGAAGAGTGCATATTATGCAGGGATCAACATTTTCAACAGTCTACCATCTGATCTCTCAAGTCTTGTAAATAAAAAGGCACAATTTAAACCAGCATTGAAAAGATACTTAATTACACACTCCTTTTACTCTTTCGATGAATTTCTAATGTTTACAAGTAAGTTGTAATTTATCTATTGTATATAATGGGTGGATTTATTTGTAACTTATCTCTACTTCATGTCATCTGACTAACTTATGGATCCATGGAATGTAATAAAGATGTATGTATGTATGTATACAAAACGCTGTACCTTGTCTAATCTCCAATCTTTCTGGGGGTCTTCTTTAGCCATATTTTCACACTGAGACAGCAATCGCCTGAGGTTGACTTCCAATTTTGACATTCCCATCATGTGTGTAACACTTGTGAACACTTTTCTACACAAAGCCTGTTCATATGCAGTCAAAAATATTATCACACTATGAAGCAATAGAATCTGTAAGCACCATAAAACTTAAATTACAAACTTATTACAACTTAGTTTCTTCCACGCACATTTATATTAAAAAACACTTGAACATGACTTGTCTTCTGGGACTTAACACCATGTAGTCTGGTAGATAATGACTGAGATTAATAGGAGCTTACTGCCTAATGGAGTCAGAGTCTACTAGACTACATTGTGCTACATCCCAGGACACAGAAACCTTCATGTTTGTCAATGTGAGAACATAAAGTTTGATCTAGAAGGAATACTTAAATATCAGAACTGGATGTAAGTGCAGGCAGAAGGAAGGTCGGTTGAAAATTATATACCTCTTTGATATGGATTCTCACAACTGATTTTAACCTCCTGCAATGTTGGTACTGTCAAGCCATTTGTAAACATGAATATATGGGCATAGAATTAACTGAAATTAATTATCTAATAAGCTGTTCCGTGCAAAAATTTCGGCAAGAAGTTTTAGTCGGTTCATTCTGATGGTACAATTATTAAGTTTCGTTAGAAATACCAAAGCAGTGACGTAAGGTATAGAAGTCACCTGTGTGAATCCAAATTAAAACTGATATCGGTCATGTTACATTGACGTAGGTTATGTGGCTGTTAATTGGAATGCAGATAAAATTACTGAACAGCATATATAAGAAAATACAAAACTTTTTCATTTCCTACGAAACTCACAGCTGACCCTTAACATCTGCAGCTCAGCCCACAGTGAATATTGTGTTGTGGATCTACATTTCACACGTACTCCTACAAAATAACAAACAGCTCACACACTGCTGCTAAATGATAACGGGTTCTAACCAAATGTGTTATAATATTTGTACAAGAGCAAAAGATTGTACATACTATTTAAACATTGGTTAGGTTGTATACAATAAACACAAAAACATTATACGTGGTGAAAAAGAAATTTCAAGTTCAGTGGAGGTAAAATTTGGCGAAATTACTTTCTGTTCATAGTAAGGGTCGCCAACTTTGTACATTTTCAAATCTCGGGACCATTACAGCAAAAGTACACCAAATATTAACAATAATGTTCAAAAATCTGAATTATATTTAATGTGTTCAAATAAAATTAGATTATAAACGTATAATCCGGATCGGTGAACACAGTTTATAAGTGCGTCTTTGCCTCTTGGCATTCTAAATGCTCCTATCTGTTCCCGAACAATATCGTGACCAATATTGTATAATGAACGCGGATTTTACAAAAAGAAATATCCCTCTTAAACAAATATTTTCCCTAAAAATTTATACTTGGTTTTAATGACATGTAATTTATTTTGATGCTTGTAGTGACGTACGTGAGGAGGCTAGGGCTCGATTTTGGGCTGTTACGCCATAGTAGTAGTAGTGACGTACGTGCATTACGCTATCTGAAATATTACTCGACACAAAACACTTCACAACACTCACGAGTAATGCATAGGTTATATTTGTTTGTAAAGGAATCAATGATTAAAAAATCTGGGCGTAAATTTACTGCAGAAGATAGATCGATATTAACAGAAGTAAAGTTTCTGAAGAACATGTCGGGAGATGTATAAGACGGTGGATTTCTTTACCAGCTGAGTGACTGCAAGTTTCTCACTAAGAATTATGTTCCATCAGTTTGATTAACTTCATAATGGACAACGGACAGACGACACGAATCCCGGAGCAATGCGTTCATTTCGATACAATCGTTCACACTTAATTCGTTTTCGATACTATCGAACTTAAAGGAAAATTAGGAGCGTGGATTTTAATTACGCCTATAAAAATCTGTGGCGCCCCGTTCGACATAATCGATACAATTCGATTCGATCTTAACGGGGAAAAAAACGGTTCTCACTGGATCAAAAATTAAAATACTTTTGACAAGTTTTGATGCAGGTTTCAAATTGCAATTTTTTTATTTAAATGCGGACAGACGGATGAGACTTCCACGTTAAGCGCTCATATTACGTATCTCACACAAGAATGGTCTATCGATTGTGCTCGGGGTGTGAACCTACCGTGGCATCTGCCATTCCTCGTAAAATTATATAAGACTTACTGCCCTGATGATGGAGGCAGAAAGAACCTCCGAAACATCGATACACTTCTACCGCGGCGCTACAACTCGGATTCACCGCCCGGGGAACCTCAAATCCTACTAAGACTTGAAATGTCTCATTCGGCAATCATAAACATACTTTCAATCTTCTACCACGCGAAGTCCCTCGTATGTTATCCGCGTAACCGAATGTTGCAAGGTTCTACTGGCCACGTGTTCAACAGCGTCTTACAGTGAATAGCTTATGTGGTGCTAGGCTACCTAAGCGGTACACTTGTCAGCGTACCGGCCTTGCATTCAACGGCTAATGGGATCGTTTAAGAGCGGTTCCAGTAATATCAAATATAAAAATTAAAATTAAATTACAAGAAAAAATAGCCACCCGAAACGTCGAGACTTCGAAACACACTTTACACAACGTACTACGTCCAGAATAATCCATACATATATAACAAATGTAAGCAGCTTGATTGGTTGGTGATTAGCTGGCGTTGAGACGTTTTGAGTCTTGTGGGATAATATTTACGATCCCGTACATGTATATATACACAACATAGGCCAGTTGTTATGGCCTCAGAATAATATCGTAAGATCGCACTATATTAAATGAGATACATCTTTAATTATGCAAAGATAAGTAAGTACCGATATTAATTTTCTTAAAAAAAATAACTTAATTTTAATCTTACACGATACTCGGCGCGAACAGAGCACTGGAACAAAAGACTGTTCACTCGTCCATGGCCTAATCTGTACGTGCATTTCTGCTCAACGCAGCAAAATAGATATTTACGTGTTTAAGCTTCGCATCTTTCGTTATTTTATTTTTTATTTAGTGTTCTGTCTGACGACAGGTCCATATGAACAGGATCCTTCCATCCTTTTCTCGGACTGGGACCTGTTCATATACGTTCTTGGCAGATGATCCAGAAGTGGTTTGCCATTGCCTTCTTCTGTGTGTGAATGGGATGCCACGGAGAAACCGGGGAAGCCCCCGGAGGAAAACTCCGTGTTGCCTAGACCACGGCCTTGCCCAACACAAGTTATAAATTCGGGCACCGCCGGCAATCGAACCCGAGACCCCAGGATTACAAGGCCAGCGTTCTAACCGCTAGACCACCGTGGCGGTTGTTCTTAAGTACCCATGCATTTTTCTTTATATATGAAACGGTAAATACCTATTTTTTGTATTAGTTTATACTCAAAATTCAACACGAAAATAAGACATTTTGATGACGTAACTATGATTTATTGATAAATATAAAAATGTAAGAATGAGACTGTTCACAGTCGTTTTTCTTTAAATAAACGTAAGTCTAAATTAAACTTTTTAATGAAATCAGGAAAAGATAATCATTTTTAGCATCTGAACCGTTGAAGATTTATTAATATTTGATTAATTTCTATTTTGTTACGCTCTATCGACAAATGCTGCAACTCAGGAATACACTCACAGTTACGCGTGTAGTTTATTTTAACGTAAATAATCCAAAAGTAAACGGACAGTAGTCGATTTACTTTAAAAACAACAAAACACCTATATTTAGTCATTAAATTCCTTCTAAACTGATGTGATCTTTACCCAATAATACTCCCCCTTTTGAATTCAGGTTTAAACTTATGACCCACAGTCACCTACAGTCGAAATTCCTAGGAAGTCCTCATTTCAACGCTACGAAATATCAACTATTTCATTTCCTTACATATCGTTAAATTGAAAATATAAAAATTAAAACATGAAAAATATCTGTAAAAATTAATTATAATTATCTACGCGTAGTTAAAAGGAAGGAGACTTTGAATTCATGAAATATTTCAGTCCGGAACCTTGTAGCTCATTCTCATTTGCAAACCCCTGTAAAATGTAAGGAACAGGATGAAAGTGGCTAAGAATTATATTCAACGGCGCACTATCTCATTATCGGTTCAAAATTCGGATTACTTCATCATCAGAGTAGAAACTTATTGCGGGTTAAACAAAAGATATTTTGTTTACTGTGTAATTGGGATTCCATCGGGTGCACCAGACTGCAATTAAACACTACGCACAGGTGAGACATCTGGTAGACGAATCCCAGTCCCTGTCGCCACCTGTGTCTCATTATGAGGCCCGCGTGCCGTGTAGTGCCCAAGGATACAGACGCGTGTCTCGCATTCCTCGCTTGAGTTACGAGCTGACAGATCTGCTCTCCCGAAGAGCCGCGGGCTAATTATCAGATCGCGACAAGACGACGGGAAAGTTATTATTAAACTTCCAGCTGATTTCCTTAACCCTTTAAAGTCGGGTGGTAAGTACGTAAGTACCAAATGCTTTAAAAATCGACGAATATGCCTTTTTATATTTATGTGTTTCGATTATATCCTTAAAATGGGTTCACCGGTTCATCATTGTAATGGTGAAGTGTAGTGTTTTCTTTGCGGTAGGGGCTCAATTCTTAAATAATATTATTTAGACGGGATTCAGCCAAAGAGTACCTGGAGTGTACCGCAGGAACATCAGACAACTGATTGCATTCCTTATCAATGTTAATTTCAGTAAAGCTTAAAATCTGTATTCTTTAACATGCGAGTAAAATCTGCCCCCATAAGCCTCGAACCAAGGACAGTTGTCGGGTCTCTAACCTCAGGTCCTGTAATTTCTTCTCCGAAACGAACGTATTTTGCCCTAGATTCGTTCCTTTATCGGGGTTACGCTCCTATCAAGAGAGACCATCCTTGTCAGGACTCGAACCCAGGACAGTTTGCCAGTGTCGAGTTCTCTGTTCCTGTAATCGCCTCTTCCAAATAAAATCTCTGATCCTGGCGCCATTGTTCTCTCTCGCTTAGTTTCCGAGTTAAAGGAACCGCCCTTGCCGGGAATCGAACTCAGGAAACATTTTCTCTCCCCCAGGGATGGACTCAAGAGCGCCCGGGCAAGATTACTAAAACCGGGCGTTAATCTTAAACAAGGGCAAATGAAATTTTAAAATTCCCTTCATTCCTCTTTTCAATACTTTTAAATTTCTTTCCTTCTTACAGAGAAAATATTTTATATTAATTTATGGAATGCAACCAAATTTTATCTTTGAGTAATTCTCTTTTTATTAAAGAATGTGTAAATATAGGTCGACAATGGTCAGCTTTTATAAGAACAACTGCGCGTACAACAATGTAAACAGAAGTATTGGAATTTCTAAAACACACCCCCAACAATATTGACTGAGCATGCCTTAAGGCTCATTTCTCATTTCTTATGCATGCATTATAATAGACTGAATGAACCGTATCGCACTCCATTCCTTTACTAACTGTTACGTCATCGATTCATTCGGCATTGTCGCATTAGTCAACAATCCGCTTTCGTCATTGTGCAAAAAGCTGAGTTGTGAGTCGCTTGTAGGAGAAGTGCGTCGTGGAGTAGATACTTTTGTGCTTTTAAAAGTCTTCCACAATAACCAAGGCACTTCCTTATATTCCGTGAATTCCTAAGAAACTCCTTCACTCTCTCCATTTTATTTCGTCGGTGGACATCGAGGATTCTCCCTCCCGAAGAAAGAGTGAGGTACAGGCAACCTATTTATTATTATTATTATTATTATTATTATTATTGCTAATGGACAATCTTTACAAAATGAAAACATACAAGAAAAATGGGCCACTTTTACATACATAGGTAAAGAAACCAAATTCATAACTAAACTATTTAAAGAAAACAAAATAAAAATTGCTTTCAAAACAAAAAACACAATAAAAAACCTCCTTAAACAAAAACCACCAATGAACATAAACAATCAATATAACTTACCGGGTATATACAAATTAAAATATAAAGACTGTCCATTAACTTATATAGGTCAGACTGGCCGCACTTTCACACATAGATACAAAGAACACATTGCAGCCATAAGACACAATAAAGATAGTTCTGCATACGCAAAACATATTCTAAATACAGGACATGCATATAATACAATAAACGAAACAATGGACATATTAAAAATAGTAAAAAAAAAACCATAGGAATACAATAGAAAAATATTACATACAACAAACATATAAACAAAACATTTGTCTAAATGACAATAACATATTCCTTAATAACCCCATCTTCAATGCGCTACAGACCATTAACCCCAACCCCGACAGCCACCTTTCACTTACTCCTTCCACAAGCAACCACAGTCAGTATTGACCCACACCTATTCGAAGACAGTCGTACTTCTGGACATATCGGAACAATCACTCCTACATCTTTGGTATGTTTTGTTTTATTTTGATTTTTATTTTGATTTTACTGATAATTTCTAACTATAATTTATATATTTTGCATTTTATTCTCTAAATTCTTTTATAAATTCTTTCAAATTCTTTAATGTTTCTTTCAATCTTTTACTTACAGACCGATATGTACATCTAATAAAATTTAAGAAAAACAACACCTTCGCCCAAGAATTGAAAAACAAACGTAATGAAACATCACCAAAATACTACAGAAATCATAATTGAGTTTTAAGTTCTTAGATATACTTTACACCTGATGATGGTTTTATAAAAACCGAAACATCTTGTGTAAATGGTCCGAAATGTAAATCGATCAATCGATATGGAACATAAATATTTTATTATCTTAATTATAAGAAATTTTAAAATATTGTGATCAGACGGATTAAAATAAATAATTGTTATAATATTCACAATATGACGCAATTACACTATCTTATTAATTATTTTTGTCAATAAATTTCTGTTTCTTATTTTTAGAGATTTCTTCTGTGAATCATCTTTTCTGCAAGAGATTTTCCAGTTGGCTCAGTGCCAACGTTTTCAAACGCGAGACAATAAAATTATGGCGACCATAATACAAGAGGTCCTGTCGGAACTCAAATGTCGTGTATGCATGGAATATTTTCAGCCGCCCATATTAATTTGTGCTAATGGCCACTGCTCCTGCAACAATTGCAGATTACAAGTGAAAAATTGTCCGGTCTGCAGAGGTACATTTCTGAATGTCAGAAACACTGTTCTGGAGAAAGTGATCACAAAATTGATCGGCCGATGCAAAAACCACACTTTCGGCTGCAATGCGACATTCCCAAAATATGATGAGACGATTACCCATGAAAAAGTCTGCCCACAGCAGCCTTACGAGTGCCCCATGGAAGGATGCACTTGGAATCGTCCCCTTGCTACGATGAAGAGCCACCTGAAGGAGAAACATGGCGCCTCCGCCGGTAAAGAATGTGGTGGAGGCGTCAGTTCTTTGAAAAACTTTGGGGATAATTCTACCTGGCGTTTCGTAAAATTATTTAAGTCTGAAATATTTGTCCACGTGTCTGAAGTCAGAGGCGATACGCTTTATACCTGCGTGTTTCACGTTGGACACGAGAACGAATCTGAAGAGTTTGGATATTTTGTGGAAATCAGCCGAGCAGCGGGGAAGGAACAGGCATCAGCCAAGCACACAGTTCGGAACTACGAGAATGATTTTGATGAGATTGTCATCTCTGACAACTGCGCTAGTTTCAATTACAATTTTGCCAAGAAGTGTGCCTTACACGGCAACAGACTCGAAATGAAAGTTCAAATCCGTTCTTTGGACACAAAGGACAGTCTCACATCATGAAATACAAAAATATATTCAGAGAACTTCAGCGACACAAGTTTAGTTGGCCAAACCAGAAGCTTTGTCTTATTTATAAAGAGTGGACCCTCCTATGGAGTGAGTCCATTATCCTCGGACAATAAAGCACGATCCGAAATGTTAAATTGTAAATGAATTTAATTAAAAGCGTAAGATACATTATTACAATTACTTGCTATATTCATTTTCGTTTCCCTTTTCTAAACATGTACTTGAACGTTCCAAAAGAAAGGAAAATATTCGCTTTGTGTCGTAACTGAATTAAATTCACTCGAAAAAAAATTTGAACAAATTAATATTTCAGTTATACCCTAATTTGTAATTTAATATACAATTAAACTATCTTGACAGTGTCGTAATTATTTTAAACACAGCGTGCATTATATTTTGTATCTTGTTCTTAAGATTTATTTCTTATTTTAAGGAAAGAATTTGAAGAAACTTATGAAAAATACAGCTTAAAAGCAAAGATGACTTTAAACTTTAAGATTATTTTATTCCGCTAAAATTAGAACACGTATTTTCCCTTGTAAAGAAGTTTCATTCGTAATATAAAGACTCCAGTTGTAACGTTGTCTTATTTTATTTTATTTGTGCCGAATTTATGTATGTTAATGTGTAAAAGTAAATAGTTAGTGACAAACTGAGACTCTTGTTAAAATGTTCTCAGTAATTTCCATTCGTTGTTGCCTGATTCAAGTTTTAGATTCTGTGATAATGAGAATGTATTAATGACATGATATTGTTATAATGTCCATGTACGAATAATAACATTTGTCACATTATTTGTTAGAATAACATTGCTGGATTTTAGTTAATTATAATAATCTTACTTTGTGTTTTGTGTATGCACTAAAATATTTTACATTAGGATATTTCACAGTGGTTTTAAAATAGAGTGCACTTTATTAATATAAAATCCTATTGTACGATTTGCGTTCGATTCACAATACGTAGTTTGTACTTGGTGTCTCTTAAAAGTTAGTTTTCAATTTCTGGAATGTGCTCCTGTCTTTGAGTTGAAACTTTTATAAGAGTTTAATATGCAGCTAATAAAAGCAAAGAAATCCAAATAACTGAGTCGTTTATTATCAAATTTCAATGTAAGAGAAATAATTTCTACAGATCGTCACGAAAGCATGGCAATTTATTGCAGAAGAAACGTAAGTATTATTCGTCAAAACCATATTTAAAATCTGATCTATTACAGACTACTAGAAAATTACCTTTCACGAAATATAGGGAAATGTAAGGTCGTCAACCAATTTGTCGTCAAAAAATGACGTCATCAACAATGTCAACAGATATTTGTTTACTCGGCATTGTTGTGGAACACAACAATGCCGTGTAAACAAATAACGCTTCACAACAAGGAAATCAAAAACTCTCAAGCCAGTCGCATTATCTCTGCTCCAGAAGCAGCACATCGCATTCTTGAATATTGACTGACAGTTGGCCTAAAACATCAGGAAAGTGAAAGAAGACGTTATCAAGTATTTGAAGTACCAACTCCAACAAGGTAAAGTGATACTCATTCGATATAATACGCTTACGAAAGTATTATGAAAACTGACTTTATGATCGATTTTAAGACGAAGATTTGCAAGGGTGGGGCTGGACGTAAAAAGTTGACTGAACAAAAACATTTGGCCTCTTAACAGCGACTTAAGGAACTGAAACATCAGATTAGAGACAGCGGGGTTAGTTTAGTGTGTTACTTAAGATTTTAAAACACAACCAACAACCCGAAGGGGTGGGGTCGGTCAAGTGTTTTAACCCTCAATTCGGGGGGATAGTTCAGTTTGTAACGTAAGAATTTAAAACGCAACCAACCAAATGGGGGGTTGGTTGCGTTTTAAAAACTTGACCAAACCCCCGAGGAGCTCCGAAAGAAGCGCTCTGCTCTAGTATTTCTCTATTTGTCTCCTAGGGAAGAAAGTAGAACTGATTATCATGTTTTTTCTAGTGGCTAAATCAACGAGCCTCTGGCCAATGTCATTGGATGTGTCGTGTAGACTTTGTTTAGGTCGCCCACCATCATTTTGGCATCATTAGATGATCTGCTGTCTATTATCTGCTCCAGTTTATTTAGTTAATTGATCTCTTAATGCTCCTGCTTAAGAAGGGTTCCAACATTCCACGTGCCATTCTCAATATCCTTAACTTTCCGATTTATTGAGGTTTCGAAACGTCTTCCTTTTTACGGTGCAAGGTTGGTAGCCTTGCAACCAAATCCCAACCTGGAGGACCAGGGCACCTGTCTTAGTCTGACCTCTGCCCCTCGACCAATCAGGCTAAGGAGGCCCTACCAGTAGCTCTTGAGGTCACTGGGGTACTCGGCCCCACCACCACCACAAGGTGCAGGTACCATGAAGTGAGGCTGGCTGGAGCTATTTTACAGAATTCGTAACTAATTCTTGAATTATTATTCTTCGTTATCAGCTTACATGATTTCTACAGAGGTCATTAAACATGTGTAAAATTTAAATTAATTATTTTTGTCCATACATTTCTGTTTCTTATTTTTAGAGAGTTCTTCTGTGAATCATCTTTTCTGCAAGAGAATTCCCAGTTGGCGGAGTGTCAACGTTTTCAAACGCGAGACAATAAAATTATGGCGACCATAATACAAGAGGTCCTGTCGGAACTTAAATGTCCTGTATGCATGGAATATCTTCGGCCGCCCATAATAATTTGTGCCAATGGCCACTGCACCTGCGACACTTGCAGATCACAAGTGAAAAATTGTCCGGTCTGCAGAGGTAAATTTCTGAAGGTCAGAATTCGTGTTCTGGAAAGTGTGACAAGGAAATTGATCGTCCGATGCAAAAACTACACTTTCGGCTGCAATGCGAGATTCCCAAAAGAAGATACGATTACCCATGAAGAAGTCTGCCCACAGCGGAAATACAAGTGTCCCATAACAGGATGCACTTGGAATCGTCCTCTTGCTATGATGAAGAGCCATCTGATGGAGAAACATGGCGTCTCCGCCGGTAAAGAATCTGGTGTAGGCGTCATTTCCTTGAAAAACTTTGGGGTTAAAATTATCTGGCTTTGCATAATATTCTTTAGGTCTGAAATATTTGTCCACGTGTCTCAAGTCAGAGGCGATACGCTTTATACCTGCGCGTTTCACGTTGGACCTGAGAACAAATCTAAGGAGTTTGGATATTTTGTGGAAATCAGCCGAGCAGCGGGGAAGGAACAGGCATCAGCCAAGCACACAGTTCGGAACTACGAGAATGGATTTGATGACACTATCAAGTCTGGCAACTGCGCCAGTTTCAATTACAATTTTGCCAAGAAGTGTGCCTTACGTGGCAACAGACTTGACATGAAAGTTCAAATCCTTTCTTTGGAAAAGAAAGACAGTCTCACATCATAAACTACAAAAATATATACAGAGAACTTCAGCGACACAAGTTTAGTTGGCCAAACCAGAAGCTTTGTCTTATTTTTAAAGAGTGGACCCTCCTATGGAGTGAGTCCATTATCCTCGGACAATAAAGTACGATACGAAATGTTAAACTGTAAATGAATTTAATTTTAAGCGTAAGATACATAATTACAATTACTTACTATATTCGTTTTCGTTTCTCTTTTCTAAACATGTACTTGAACGTTCTAAAAGAAAGGAAAATATTCCCTTTGTGTCGTAACTGAATTAAATTCACTCGAAAAAAATTTGAACAAATTAATATTTCAGTTATACCCTAATTTGTAATTTAATATACAATTAAACTATCTTGACAGTGTCGTAATTATTTTAAACACAACGTGCATTATATTTTGTGTCTTGTTCTTAAGATTTATTTCTTATTTTAAGGAAAGAATTTGAAGAAACTTATAGAAAATACAGCTTAAAAGCAAAGCTGACTTTAAACCTGAAGATTATTTTATTCCGCTAAACTTAGAACACGTATTTTCCCTTGTAAAGAAGTTTCATTCGTAATATAAAGACTCCAGTTGTAACGTTTTCTTATTTTATTTTATTTGTGCCGAATTTATGTATGTTAATGTGTAAAAGTTAATAGTTAGTGACAAACTGAGACTCTTGTTAAAATGTTCTCAGTAATTTCCATTCGTTGTTGCCTGATTCAAGTTTTAGATTCTGTGATAATGAGAATGTATTAATGACATGATATTGTTATAATGTCCATAAAAAATAATAAAATTTGTCACATTATTTGTTGGAATAACATTGCTGGATTATAGTTTACTTATAATAATCTTACTTTGTGTCTTGTTTATGCACTAAAATAATTTACATTAGGATATTTCACAGTTGATTTAAAAAAGAGTGCACTTTATTAATATAAAATCCTATTGTACGATTTGCGTTCGATTCACAATACGTAGTTTGTACTTGGTGTCTCTTAAAAGTTAGTTTTCAATTTAAGAAAAATAATTTCTACAGATCGTCACGAAAGCATGGCAATTTATTGCAGAAGAAACGTAAGTATTAGTCGTCAAAACCATATTTAAAATCTGATCTATTACAGACTACTAGAAAATTACCTTTCACGAAATATAGGGAAATGTAAGGTCGTCAACCTATTTGTCGTCAAAAAATGACGTCATCAACAATGTCAACAGATATTTGTTTACTCGGCATTGTTGTGGAACACAACAATGCCGTGTAAACAAATAACGCTTCACAACAAGGAAATCAAAAAATATCAAGCCAGTCGCATTATCACTGCTCCAGAAGCAGCACGTCGCATTCTTAAGAATTGACTAACAGTTGTCAAAAACATCACGAAAGTGAAAGAAGACGTTATCAAGTATTTGAAGTACCAACTCCAACAAGGTAAAGTGATACTCATTCGATATATTATGATTACGAAAACTATTATAAAAACTGACTTTATGATTGATTTTAAGACGAAGATTTGCAAGGGTTGGGTTGGACGTAAAAAGTTCACTGAACAAGAACTGTTGACCTCTGAACAGCGACGCAAAGAACTACAACATCAGACATTTAAGAAATAAAGAAAAGCGAAAAAAGACTTACATTGATAGACGTAGAAAAACGTATTCAACAAGAAGAGAAGGGGAAGAAAGCAGACGAAGATTTGCAGGGGTGGGGTTGGACATAGAAAGTTGATTGACCAAGAACAGTTGGCCTCTGAACAGCGAGGTAAAGAACTAAAACATCAGAACTATTTAACAAATGAAGGAAAGCGAAGTAAGACTTACAGTGATAAAAGTAGAAAAACGTATTCACAAAAACAGAAGAGAAATAAAGCAGACGAAGATTTGCAAGGGTGGGGTTGGACATAGAAAGTTGATTGACCAAGAACAGTTGGCCTCTGAACAGCGACGTAAAGAACTATGACATCAGATTAGATACAGCGGGGTTAGTTTAGTGTGTTACTTAAGATTTTAAAACACAACCAACAACCCGAAGGGGTGGGGTCGGTCAAGTGTTTTAACCCTCAATTCGGGGGGATAGTTTAGTTTGTAACGTAAGAATTTAAAACGCAACCAACCAACCCCCCGAAGGGGGGGGGGGGAAGGTTGGTTGCTTTTTGAACACTTGACCAATCCCCTAGGTTGCGTTTTAAAAACTTGACCAAACCCCCGAGGAGCTCCGAAAGGAGCGCTCTGCTCTAGTATTTATATATTTGTCTCCTAGGGAAGAAAGTAGAACTGATTATCATGTTTTTTCTAGTGGCTAAATAAACGAGCCTTTGGCCAATGTCATTGGATGTGTCGTGTAGACTTTGTTTAGGTCGCCCACTATCATTTTGGCATCATTAGATGATCTGCTGTCTATTATCTGCTCCAGTTTATTTAGTTAATTGATCTCTTAATGCTCCTGCTTAAGAAGGGTTCCAACATTCCACGTGCCATTCTCAATATCCTTAACTTTCCGATTTATTGAGGTTTCGAAACGTCTTCCTTTTTACGGTGCAAGGTTGGTAGCCTTGCAACCAAATCCCAACCTGGAGGACCAGGGCACCTGTCTTAGTGTGACCTCTGCCCCTCGACCAATCAGGCTAAGGAGGCCCTACCAGTAGCTCTTGAGGTCACTGGGGTACTCGGCCCCACCACCACCACAAGGTGCAGGTACCATGAAGTGAGGCTGGCTGGAGCTATTTTACAGAATTCGTAATTAATTCTTGAATTATTCTTTTTCGTTATCAGCTTACATGATTTCTACAGAGGTCATTAAACGTGTGTAAAATTTAAATTAATTATTTTTGTCCATACATTTCTGTTTCTTATTTTTAGAGAGTTCTTCTGTGAATCATCTTTTCTGCAAGAGAATTCCCAGTTGGCGGAGTGTCAACGTTTTCAAACGCGAGACAATAAAATTATGGCGACCATAATACAAGAGGTCCTGTCGGAACTCAAATGTCCTGTATGCATGGAATATCTTCAGCCGCCAATAATAATTTGTGCCAATGGCCACTGCACCTGCGACACTTGCAGATCACAAGTGAAAAATTGTCCGGTCTGCAGAGGTAAATTTCTGAAGGTCAGAATTCGTGTTCTGGAAAGTGTGACAAGGAAATTGATCGTCCGATGCAAAAACTACACTTTCGGCTGCAATGCGAGATTCCCAAAAGAAGATACGATTACCCATGAAAAAGTCTGCCCACAGAGGAAATACAAGTGTCCCATAACAGGATGCACTTGGAATCGTCCTCTTGCTATGATGAAGAGCCATCTGATGGAGAAACATGGCGTCTCCGCCGGTAAAGAATCTGGTGTAGGCGTCATTTCCTTGAAAAACTTTGGGGTTAAAATTATCTGGCTTTGCATAATATTCTTTAGGTCTGAAATATTTGTCCACGTGTCTCAAGTCAGAGGCGATACGCTTTATACCTGCGCGTTTCACGTTGGACCTGAGAACAAATCTAAGGAGTTTGGATATCGTGTGGAAATCAGCCGAGCAGCGGGGAAGGAACAGGAATCAGCCAAGCACACAGTTCGGAACTACGAGAATGGATTTGATGACACTATCAAGTCTGGCAACTGCGCCAGTTTCAATTACAATTTTGCCAAGAAGTGTGCCTTACGTGGCAAGAGACTTGACATGAAAGTTCAAATCCTTTCTTTGGAAAAGAAAGACAGTCTCACATCATAAACTACAAAAATATATTCAGAGAACTTCAGCGACACAAGTTTAGTTGGCCAAACCAGAAGCTTTGTCTTATTTTTAAAGAGTGGACCCTCCTATGGAGTGAGTCCATTATCCTCGGACAATAAAGTACGATACGAAATGTTAAACTGTAAATGAATTTAATTTTAAGCGTAAGATACATAATTACAATTACTTACTATATTCGTTTTCGTTTCTCTTTTCTAAACATGTACTTGAACGTTCTAAAAGAAAGGAAAATATTCCCTTTGTGTCGTAACTGAATTAAATTCACTCGAAAAAAATTTGAACAAATTAATATTTCAGTTATACCGTAATTTGTAATTTAATATACAATTAAACTATCTTGACAGTGTCGTAATTATTTTAAACACAGCGTGCATTATATTTTGTGTCTTGTTCTTAAGATTTATTTCTTATTTTAAGGAAAGAATTTGAAGAAACTTATAGAAAATACAGCTTAAAAGCAAAGCTGACTTTAAACCTGAAGATTATTTTATTCCGCTAAACTTAGAACACGTATTTTCCCTTGTAAAGAAGTTTCATTCGTAATATAAAGACTCCAGTTGTAACGTTTTCTTATTTTATTTTATTTGTGCCGAATTTATGTATGTTAATGTGTAAAAGTAAATAGTTAGTGACAAACTGAGACTCTTGTTAAAATGTTCTCAGTAATTTCCATTCGTTGTTGCCTGATTCAAATTTTAGCTTCTGTGATAATGAGACTGTATTAATGACATGATATTGTTATAATGTCCATGTAAAAATAATAAAATTTGTCACATTATTTGTTGGAATAACATTGCTGGATTATAGTTTACTTATAATAATCTTACTTTGTGTCTTGTTTATGCACTAAAATAATTTACATTAGGATATTTCACAGTTGATTTAAAAAAGAGTGCACTTTATTAATATAAAATCCTATTGTACGATTTGCGTTCGATTCACAATACGTAGTTTGTACTTGGTGTCTCTTAAAAGATAGTTTTCAATTTCTGGAATGTGCTCCTGTCTTTGGGTTGAAACTTTTATAAGAGTTTAATATGAAGCTAATAAAAGCAAAGAAATCCATCTAACTGAGTCGTCTATTATCAAATTTCAATTTAAGAAAAATAATTTCTACAGACCTTCACGAAAGCATGGTAATTTATTGCAGAATAAACGCACGTAGGATTCGTGCAAAGTCGCCTATAAATTCTTTTCTGATGCAGACTACTAGAAAATTACCTTTCACGAAATATAGGGGTATCTAAAGTAATACTAAATGATTTTATTTAAAGGTCTCACAAATTAGTATTTAAAATTAAAACCATAATCTATCATTGAATAATTAAACAATATATTATTTAATAAAGTGCAAATAATGACTACATGAAACGTGTTCATGTATTTATGAGAGTTCCAAGCTTAATACCACAACCGTAGCGTATTTTTTTAGTGCATTTGTTTAATATTAGAACAGTGCCTTCAGTGTTTGTGTATGAAAATTTTACAACTTCTTAAATTTTCTGCAAAAACACTTGCCCTATTTCGATATGTATCGATGAATGTCACAGAAAAAAATTATCCCTAAAAAAAGAATCTTTACAAGGGCTCAAACCAAGGACAGATATTTTGGGGTTTGGCCTAAATTTCTGGAATGTTCTCTTGGAAACAAATTTCGTCTCGGCCCAGTTCCCTGACTGCAGAATCTACCCTCACCGGGATACTAACTCAGGACAGTTTTCCAAAGTTTTGGTCTTTCTATATTCTCTTCCTGTTACCAAAAAATGAGTGTGCCAAGTTTGGCAAAAATCGATAAATCAGCTCTCAAGTTGTAAGTGAAAGTTCGTTCGCACGTACATGCATACGCGAGCACACAATTTAAATTTTACATAAAAATTACTAAATTAAGACTCCCCAAATACAGCCCATAAAATTTGAAATATTTCTTAAGCTAATGCAGAAACATTAATAACACCAAACTTTGGATTGGCATTAATATTGCAATGAAATAGCATAAATTCTAAGATGGTTGTCTTCTGGGTTGTTGCACCGTGTAGTGTGGTAGACGTTTTTCGACGTTTCAGAGCTCTCAGCCCTGATGATGGAGGCAGCATGGACATGTTAAACGTTGAAGGAATTCTACCGAACTACACGGCGTAAAAAGCCAGAAGACAGCCATCTTCCTACGGACAAGCGTAAAATATAAAATTTTAGATAAAAAATCGAAAAGGAAAGAGTGAGTTGCAGTGACGTCAAAGTAAGAAATTGGTCCACGAAAATCTGTTCGTCACAATTTTCTTCGCCATCTCCCACTATGACGTAAAAAGTCAAAATTAATTTTCCACTCGTTGAAGTTCCATCTAATTAATTGCAAATAAATATTATAAATCAGTTGTGACGACAGTCGCTTACATTAACTGAAATTTCACAAAAGATTTAAGCATGCAAAGGAATGGCTTGGTGTTTTTGCAAAATGACACATAAAGAGAAAGGAGACCTCACAAACTGAGAGTGTCGCCCATTTTCCTCCATCCCCGCCACTCTGTAACTTCTTTTAATGCTACTGATCTTTGTCCAACATGTTCAAATGTTGTGTTCTAATTAAAATATGCCAAGAGACAATTTTAAGTTAGAAAACAATTACTTTTACAACGAAAAGGTTTTTAGAAAATCATGAATAAGACATTCCAGATTGTGTAGAAATTTCTGCTCGATGATTCATTTTAACAAAAATACGAAGATAAGGGCCCCGTTCTTTTGACATTTTAGGGGGAATGTACAGTCATCCGTGATGCTTAACCAATCACCAGGTCCTCAACAAATGCGGGGAACTGAATGTCATTTGTTTCTGACCTACGATCGGGAATCAAACGGACCGCCGTAATCAACGAGTGAGTGATGAAAATGCTTGGGCTATTTATTACTCGAAGAGTGCCTGGAGTGTACCGCAGGAACATCAGACAACTGCTTACATTCCTTATCAATGTTAATTTCAGTAAAGCTTAAAATCTGTATTCTTTAACATGGCAGTAAAATCTGCCCCCATAAGCCTCGAACCAAGGACAGTTGTCGGGTCTCTAACCTCAGGTCCTGTAATTTCTTCTCCGAAACGAACGTATTTTGCCCTAGATTCGTTCCTTTATCGGGGTTACGCTCCTATCAAGAGATACCATCCTTGTCAGGACTCGAACCCAGGACAGTTTGCCAGTGTCGAGTTCTCTGTTCCTGTAATCGCCTCTTCCAAATAAAAAACTCTGATCCTGGCGCCATTGTTCTCTCTCGCTTAGTTTCGGAGTTAAAGGAACCGCCCTTGACGGGAATCGAACTCAGGAAACATTTTCTCTCCCCCAGCGATGAACTCAACAGCTCCCGGGCAAGATTACTAAAACCGGGCGTTAATCTTAAACAAGGGCAAATGAAATTGTAAAATTCTGTTCATTCCTCTTTTCAAAACTTTTAAATGTATTTCCTTCTTACAGAGAAAATATTTTATATTAATTTATGGAATGCAACCAAATTTTATCTTTGAGTAATTCTCTTTTTATTAAAGAATGTGTAAATATAGGTCGACAATGGTCAGCTTTTATATGAACAACTGCGTGTACAACAATGTAAACAGAAGTATTGGAATTTCTAAAGCACACCCCCAACAATATTGACTGAGCATGCCTTAAGGCTCATTTCTCATTTCTTGTGCATGCATTATAATAGACTGAATGAACCGTATCGCACTCCATTCCTTTACTAACTGTTACGCCATCGATTCATTCGGCATTGTCGCATTAGTCAACAATCCGCTTTCGTCATTGTGCAAAAAGGTGAGTTGTGAGTCGCTTGTAGGAGAAGTGCGTCGTAGAGTAGATACTTTTGTGCTTTTAAAAGTATTCCACAATAACCAAGGCACTTCCTTATATTCCGTGAATTCCTAAGAAACTCCTTCACTCTCTCCATTTTATTTCGTCGGTGGACATCGAGGATTCTCCCTCCCGAAGAAAGAGTCAGGTAAAGGCAACCTATTTATTATTATTATTATTGCTAATAGCATTTACATCTGTGAAGTTTGGAAGAGAATTAGACGTGTCTTCTTTCTAACATAAATTCAATTAATTATTCCACTGACTTCTGTTTGTTTACGGCATTATTTATAATAAAAGAATTCCATTAATAGTGTGGGATTCGATTTCCTAAAGCCGCAAGACATGTCAGTAGCCGAAATTCTCGATGAAGCTGTTTAATCCCTTGAAAGCCTGGGGGCAATCCTTTAAATACATTAACCGGTTGTTCTTTGTAATGGCGAAGTGTAGTGTTCTCTGTGCGGTACGGACTGGACGAGCTTCGGCTTCAAATGGTTAATAAATTGGGCCTCTGTTACGAAAAATAATTCTTTCACTTTAGATTCCTTGATCCATGAACTTTGTTAGAGCTTTTGAGCGAGCTGCAAGGAATTCGTTTTAATTTTATTAATAATTGTCTGAATAAACCGAAATGCTCTCCATTCTGTAAGCGTCCACTCCTTAACACCCCAAAGCAGGAGACGTCCGGGGGTGGTGTTTGTAAAATGGAGAATGTTTTTAATTTGGGAGCATGTGATCGAGGTTGGGTATCCAACAAAACCTCGCAGGTGTGAACTGAGTTTTCCGTTGCGAAACTTTTCAGAAAAAAAAGATCGAGAAATATTTTCGCTGGTTCGGTTAGCTTCGATGTAGTGACCTCCGGCCTTACCTCCACCTCTTAGAAGGGGACGTCCTCTTCCGGTCTAAACACGCGCTAAATTATCCTTCCCTGAAGACTGTTTTAACTAAACAGTGGTCAGTCCCACAAATTCCTCCTCTGCATGTTCGGACATTTTTCCACTCTTCTCTTGTCTATTAACACACGATCGATTTGGTTGTTGGTTATTCCATCTGGTGATCTCCACGTGTATTTCTCTATTTGCCTCCTAGCGAAGAAAATAGAACTGATTATCATGTTTTTTCTAGTGGCTAAATCAACGAGCCTTTGGCCAATGTCATTGGATGTGTCGTGTAGACTTTGTTTAGGTCGCCCACCATCATTTTGGCATCATTAGATGATCTGCTGTCTATTATCTGCTCCAGTTTATTTAGTTAATTGATCTCTTAATGCTCCTGCTTAAGAAGGGTTCCAAAATTCCACGTGCCATTCTCAATATCCTTAACTTTCCGATTTATTGAGGTTTCGAAACGTCTTCCTTTTTACGGTGCAAGGTTGGTAGCCTTGCAACCAAATCCCAACCTGGAGGACCAGGGCACCTGTCTTAGTCTGACCTCTGCCCCTCGACCAATCAGGCTAAGGAGGCCCTACCAGTAGCTCTTGAGGTCACTGGGGTACTCGGCCCCACCACCACCACAAGGTGCAGGTACCATGAAGTGAGGCTGGCGGAAGCTATTTTACAGAATTCGTAACTAATTCTTGAATTATTATTCTTCGTTATCAGCTTACATGATTTCTACAGAGGTCATTAAACGTTTGAATGATTTAAATTAATTATTTTTGTCCATACATTTCTGTTTCTCATTTTCAGAGATTTCTTCTGTGAATCATTTTTTCTGCAAGAGAATTCCCAGTTGGCGGAGTGTCAACGTTTTCAAACGCGAGACAATAAAATTATGGCGACCATAATACAAGAGGTCCTGTCGGAACTTAAATGTCCTGTATGCATGGAATATCTTGAGCCGCCCATAATAATTTGTGCCAATGGCCACTGCACCTGCGACACTTGCAGATCACAAGTGAAAGATTGTCCGGTCTGCAGAGGTAAATTTCTGAAGGTCAGAATTCGTGTTCTGGAAAGTGTGACAAGGAAATTGATCGTCCGATGCAAAAACTACACTTTCGGCTGCAATGCGACATTCCTAAAACATGACACGATTACCCATGAAAAAGTCTGCCCACAGCGGAAATACAAGTGTCCCATAACAGGATGCACTTGGAATCGTCCTCTTGCTATGATGAAGAGCCATCTAATGGAGAAACATGGCGTCTCCGCCGGTAAAGAATCTGGTGTAGGCGTCATTTCTTTGAAAAACTTTGGGGTTAAAATTATCTGGCTTTGCATAATATTCTTTAGGTCTGAAATATTTGTCCACGTGTCTGAAGTCAGAGGCGATACGCTTTATACCTGCGCGTTTCACGTTGGACCTGAGAACAAATCTAAGGAGTTTGGATATCGTGTGGAAATCAGCCGAGCAGCGGGTATGGAACAGGCATCAGCCAAGCACACAGTTCGGAACTACGAGAATGGATTTGATGACACTATCAAGTCTGGCAACTGCGCCAGTTTCAATTACAATTTTGCCAAGAAATGTGCCTTACATGACGACAGACTCGAAATGAAAGTTCAAATCCTTTCTTTGGAAAAGAAAGACAGTCTCACATCATAAACTACAAAAATATATTCAGAGAACTTCAGCGACACAAGTTTAGTTGGCCAAACCAGAAGCTTTGTCTTATTTATAAAGAGTGGACCCTCCTATGGAGTGAGTCCATTATCCTCGGACAATAAAGCACGATCCGAAATGTGAAATTGTAAACGTATTTAATTTCAAGCGTAAGATACATTATTACAATTACTTACTATATTCATTTTCGTTTCTCTTTTCTAAACATGTACTTGAACGTTCTAAAAGAAAGGAAAATATTCGCTTTGTGTCGTAACTGAAGTAGATTCACTCGAAAATAAATTTGAACAAATTAATATTTCAGTTATACCCTAATTTGTAATTTAATATACAATTAAACTATCTTGACAGTGTCGTAATTATTTTAAACACAACGTGCATTATATTTTGTGTCTTGTTCTTAAGATTTATTTCTTATTTTAAGGAAAGAATTTGAAGAAACTTATAGAAAATACAGCTTAAAAGCAAAGCTGACTTTAAACCTGAAGATTATTTTATTCCGCTAAACTTAGAACACGTATTTTCCCTTGTAAAGAAGTTTCATTCGTAATATAAAGACTCCAGTTGTAACGTTTTCTTATTTTATTTTATTTGTGCCGAATTTATGTATGTTAATGTGTAAAAGTAAATAGTTAGTAACAAACTGAGACTCTTGTTAAAATGTTCTCTGTCATTTCCATTCGTTGTTGCCTGATTCAAGTTTTAGCTTCTGTGATACTGAGACTGTATTAATGACATGATATTGTTATGATGTCCATGTACGAATAATAACATTTGTCACATTATTTGTTGGAATAACATTGCTGGATTATAGTTTAATTATAATAATCTTAATTTGTGTTTTGTTTATGCACTAAAATATTTTACATTAGGATATTTCACAGTGGTTTTAAAATAGAGTGCACTTTATTAATATAAAATCCTATTGTACGATTTGCGTTCGATTCACAATACGTAGTTTGTACTTGGTGTCTCTTAAAAGATAAGTTTTCAATTTCTGGAATGTGTTGTTGTCTTTGAGTTGAAACTTTTATAAGAGTTTAATATGCAGCTAATAAAAGCAAAGAAATCCAACTAACTGAGTCGTCTATTATCAAATTGCACTTTATGTAAAATAATTTCTAAAGACCTTCACGAAAGCATGGCAATTTATTGCAGAATAAACACAAGTAGGATTTGTGCAAAGTCGCCTATAAATTCTTTTCTGTTACGGACTACTAGAAAATTACCTATCACGAAATATAGGGGTATCTAAAGTAATACTAAATGATTTTATTTAAAAGACTGACAAATTAGTATTTAAAATTAAAACCATAATCTATCATTGATTAATTAAACAATATATTATTTAATAAAGTGCAAATAATGACTGCAAAAAACGTGTTCATGTATGTACGAGAGTTCCAAGCTTAATACCACAACCGCAGCGTATCTTTTAGTGCATTTGTTTAATATTAGGACAGTGCCTTCAGTGTTTGTGTATGGAAATTTTACAACTTCTTACATTTTCTGCAAAAATACTTGCCCTATTTCGATATGTATCGATGAATGTCACAGAAAAAAATTATCCCTAAAAAAAGAATCTTTACAAGGACTCAAACCAAGGACAGATATTTTGGGGTTTGGCCTCCTTTTCTGGAATGTTCTCTTGGAAACAAATTTCGTCTCGGCCCAGTTCCCTGACTGCAGGATCTACCCTCACCGGGACACAAACTCAGGACACTTTTTCAAAGTTTTGGTCTTTCTATATTCTCTTCCTGTTACCAAAAAATGAGTGTGCCAAGTTTGGCAAAAATCGATAAATCAGCTCTTAAGTTGTAAGTGAAAGTTCGTTCGCACGTACATGCATACGCGCACACACAATTTAAATTTTACATAAAAATTACTAAATTAAGACTCCCCAAATACATCCCATGCAGAAACATTAATAATACCAAACTTTGGATTGGCATTAATATTGCAATGAAATAGCATAAATTCTAAGATGGTTGTCATCTGGGTTGTTGCACTGTGTAGTGTGGTAGAAGTTTTTCGAATTTTCTGAGCTCTCAGTCCTGATGATGGAGGCAGCATGGACATGTTAAACGTTGAAGGAATTCTACCGAACTACACGGCGTAAAAAGCCAGAAGACAGCCATCTTCCTACGGACAAGCGTAAAATATAAAATTTTTGATAAAAGATCGAAAAGGAAAGAGTGAGTTGCAGTAACGTCAAAGTAAGAAATTGGTCCACGAAAATCTGTTCGTCACAATTTTCCTCGCCATCTCCGACTATGACGTAAAATGTCAAAAATAATTTTCCACTCGTTGACGTTCAATCTAATAAATTGCAAATACATATTATAAATCAGTTCTGACGAAAGTCGCTTACATTAACTAAAATTTCACAAAAAAGATTTAAGCATGCAAAGGAATGGCTTGGTGATTTTGCAAAATGACTCACAAAGAGAAAGGAGACCTCACAAAGTGTGATGTGTCGCCCCTTTTCCTCCATCCCCGCCACTCTGTAACTTCTTTTAAAGCTACTGATCTTTGTCCAACATGTTCAAATGTTGTGTTCTAATTAAAATATGCCAAGAGACAATTTTAGTTACAAAACAATTTCTTTTACAACGACCAGCTTTTTAGAAAATCATGAATAAGACATTCCAGATTGCGTATAAATTTCTGCTCGATGATTCATTTTAACAAAAACACGAAGATAAGGGCCTCGTTCTTTTGACATTTTAGGGGGAATGTACAGTCATCCGTGATGCTTAACCAATCACCAGGTCGTCAACAAATGCGGGGAACTGAATGTCATTTGTTTCTGACCTACGACCGGGAATCAAACGGACCTCCGTAACAACGAGTGAGTGATGAAAATGCTTGGGCTATTTATTACTCAAAGAGTGTCTGGAGTGTACCACAGGAACATCAGACAACTGCTTACATTCCTTATCAATGTTAATTTCAGTAAAGCTTAAAATCTGTATTCTTTAACATGCCAGTAAAATCTGCACCCATAAGCCTCGAACCAAGGACAGTTGTCGGGCCTCTAACCTCAGGTTCTGTAATTTCTTCTCCGAAACGAACGTATTTTGCCTTGGATTCGTACCTTTATCGGGGTTACGCTCCTATCAAGAGAGACCATCCTTGTCAGGACTCGAACCCAGGACAGTTTGTCAGTGTCGAGGTCCCTGTTCCTGTAATCGCCTCTTCCAAATAAAAAACTCTGATCCTGGCTCCATTGTCCTCTCTCGCTTAGATTCGGAGTTAAAGGAACCGCCCTTGCCGGGAATCGAACTCAGGAAACATTTTCTCTCCCCCAGGGATGGACTCAACAGCGCCCGGGCAAGATTACTAAACCCGGGCGTTATTCTTAAACAAGGGCAAATGAAATTTTAAAATTCTCTTCATTCCTCTTTTCAAAACTTTTAAATGTATTTCCTTCTTACAGAGAAAATATTTTATATTAATTTATGGAAATTAACCAAACTTTATCTTTGGGTAATTCTCTTTTTATTAAAGAAAGTGTAAATATAGGTCGACAATGGTCAGCTTTTATATGAACACCTGCGCGTACAACAATGTAAACAGAAGTATTGGAATTTCTAAAAAACACCCCCAACAATATTGACTGAGCATGCCTTAAGGCTCATTTCTCATTTCTTGTGCATGCATTATAATAGACTGAATGAACCGTATCGCACTCCATTCCTTTACTAACTGTTACGTCATCGATTCATTCGGCATTGTCGCATTAGTCAACAATCCGCTTTCGTCATTGTGCAAAAAGCTGAGTTGTGAGTCGCTTGTAGGAGAAGTGCGTCGTAGAGGAGATACTTTTCTGCTTTTAAAAGTCTTCCACAATAACCAAGGCACTTCCTTATATTCCGTGAATTCCTAAGAAACTCCTTCACTCTCTCCATTTCATTTCGTCGGTGGACATCGAGGATTCCCCCTCCCGAAGAAAGAGTGAGGTAAAGGCAACCTATTTATTATTATTATTATTATTATTGCTAATAGCATTTACTTCTGTGAACTTTGGAAGAGAATTAGACGTGTCTTCTTTCTAACATAAATTCAATTAATTATTCCACTGGCTTCTGTTTGTTTACGGCATTATTTATAATAAAAGAAATTCCATTAATAGTGTGGGATTCGATTTGCTAAAGCCGCAAGACATGTCAGTAGCCGAAATTCTCGATGAAGCTGTTTAATCCCTTGAAAGCCTGGTGGCAATCCTTTAAATACATCAACCGGTTGATCTTTGTAATGGCGAAGTGTAGTGTTCTCTGTGCGGTACGGACTGGACGAGCTTCGGCTTCAAATTTTTAATAAATGGGGCCTCTGTTACGAAAAATAATTGAATCACTTTAGATTCCTTGATCCATGAGCTTTGTTAGAGCTTTTGAGCGAGATGCAAGGAATTCGTTTTAATTTTATTAATAATTGTCTGAATTAACCGAAATGCTCTCCATTCTGTAAGCGTCCACTCCTTAACACCCCAAAGCAGCAGACGTCCGGGGGTGGTGTTTGTAAAATGGAGAATGTTTTTAATTTGGGAGCATGTGATCGAGGTTGGGTATCCAACAAAACCTCGCAGGTGTGAACTGAGTTTTCTGTTGCGAAACTTTTCCGAAAATAAATCGGGAAGTATTTTCGCTGGTTTGGTTCGCTTCGATGTAGTGACCTCCGAACTTACCTCCACCGCTTAGAAGCGGACGTCCACTTCCGGTCTAAACACGCGCTAAATTATCCTTCCCTGAAGACTGTTTTAACTAAACAGTGGTCAGTCCCACAAATTTCTCCTCTGCATGTTCGGACATTTATTCCACTCTTCTCTTGTCTATTAACACACGATCGATTTGGTTGTTGGTTATTCCATTTGGTGATCTCCACGTGTATTTCTCTATTTGCCTCCTAGCGAAGAAAATAGAACTGATTATCATGTTTTTTCTAGTGGCTAAATCAACGAGCCTTTGGCCAATGTCATTGGATGTGTCGTGTAGACTTTGTTTAGGTCGCCCTCCATCATTTTGGCATCATTAGATGGTCTGCTGTCTATTATCTGCTCCAGTTTATTTAGTTAATGCTCCTGCTTAAGAAGGGTTCCAACATTCCACGTGCCATTCTCAATATCCTTAACATTCCGATTTATTGAGGTTTCGAAACGTCTTCTTTTTTACGGTGCAAGGTTGGTAGCCTTGCAACCAAATCCCAACCTGGAGGACCAGGGAACTTGTCTTAGTCTGACCTCTGCCCCTCGACCAATCAGGCGAAGGAGGCCCTACCAGTAGCTCTCGAGGTCACTGGGGTACTCGGCCCCACCACCACCACAAGGTGCAGGTACAATGAAGTGAGGCTGGCTGGAGCTATTTTACAGAATTCGTATTATTATTCTTTTTCGTTATCAGCTTACATGATTTCTACAGAGGACATTAAACGTTTGAATAATTTAAATTAATTATTTTTGGCCATACATTTCTGTTTCTTATTTTCAGAGAGTTCTTCTGTGAATCATCTTTTCTGCAAGAGAATTCCCAGTTGGCGGAGTGTCAACGTTTTCAAACGCGAGCCAATAAAATTATGGCGACCATAATACAAGAGGTCCTGTCGGAACTTAAATGTCCTGTATGCATGGAATATCTTCGGCCGCCCATAATAATTTGTGCCAATGGCCACTGCACCTGCGACAATTGCAGATCACAAGTGAACAATTGTCCGGTCTGCAGAGGTAAATTTCTGAAGGTCAGAATTCGTGTTCTGGAGAACGCGATCATCAAATTGAAAGGTACATGCAAATACCTCACTTTCGGCTGCAATGCGACATTCCCAAAAGAAGATACGATTACCCATGAAAAAGTATGCTCACAGCGGAAATACAAGTGCCCCATAACAGGATGCACTTGGAATCGTCCTCTTGCTATGATGAAGAGCCATCTGATGGAGGAACATGGCGTCTCCGCCGGTAAAGAATCTGGTGTAGGCGTCATTTCTTTGAAAAACTTTGGGGTTAAAATTATCTGGCTTTGCATAATATTCTTTATGTCTGAAATATTTGTCCACGTGTCTCAAGTCAGAGGCGATACGCTTTATACCTGCGCGTTTCACGTTGGACCTGAGAACAAATCTAAGGAGTTTGGATATCGTGTGGAAATCAACCGAGCAGCGGGGAAGGAACAGGCATCAGCCAATCACACAGTTCCGAACTACGAGAATGGATTTGATCACACTATCAAGTCTGGCAACTGCGCCAGTTTCAATTACAATTTTGCCAAGAAGTGTGCCTTACATGACGACAGACTCGAAATGAAAGTTCAAATCCTTTCTTTGGAAACTAAAGACGGTCCCACATCATAAACTACAAAAATATATTCAGAGAACTTCAGAGACACAAGTTTAGTTGGCCAAACCAGGAGCTTTGTCTTATTTATAAAGAGTGGACCCTCCTATGGAGTGACTCCATTATCCTCGGACAATAAAGTACGATGCGAAATGTTAAATTGTAAATTAATTTAATTTTCAGCGTAAGATACATTATTACAATTACTTACTATATTCATTTTCGTTTATCTCTTCTAAACATGTACTTGAACGTTCTAAAATAAAGGAAAATATTCGCTTTGTGTCGTAACTGAATAAAATTCACTCGAAAAAAAAAACTGAACAAATTAATATTTCAGTTACCTCCTAATTTGTAATTTAATATACAATTAAACTATCTTGACAGTGTCGTAATTATTTTAAACACAACGTGCATTATATTTTGTATCTTGTTCTTAAGATTCATTTCTTATTTTAAGGAAAGAATTTGAAGAAACTTATAGAAAATACAGCTTAAAAGCAAAGATGACTTTAAACTTTAAGATTATTTTATTCTGCTAACTTTAGAACACGTATTTTCCCTTGTCAGGAGGTTTCATCCGTAATATAAAGACTCCAGTTGTAACGTTACCTTATTTTATTTTATTTGTGCCGAATTTATGTATGTTAATGTGTAAAAGTTAATAGTTAGTGACAAACTGAGATTCTTGCTAAAATGTTCTCAGTAATTTCCATTCGTTGTTGCCTGATTCAAGTTTTAGATTCTGTGATAATGAGACTGTATTAATGACAATGAAAATCTTATAATGTCCATGTACGAATAATAACATTTGTCACATTATTTGTTGGAATAACATTGCTGGATTTCAGTTTAATTATAATAATCTTACTTTGTGTTTTGTGTATGCACTAAAATAATTTACATTAGGATATTTCACAGCTGATTTAAAAAAGAGTGCACTTTATTAATATAAAATCCTATTGTACGATTTGCGTTCGATTCACAATACGTAGTTTGTACTTGGTGTCTCTTAAAAGTTAGTTTTCAATTTCTGGAATGTGCTCCTGTCTTTGAGTTGAAACTTTTATAAGAGTTTAATACGAAGCTAATAAAAGCAAAGAAATCCAACTAACTGAGTCGTCTATTATTAAATTTCAATTTAAGAAAAATAATTTCTACAGATCGTCACGAAAGGATGGCAATTTATTGCAGAAGAAACGTAAGTATTATTCGTCAAAACCAAATTTAAAATCTGATCTATTACAGACTACTAGAAAATTACCTTTCACGAAATATAGGGAAATGTAAGGTCGTCAACCTATTTGTCGTCAAAAAATGACGTCATCAACAATGTCAACAGATATTTGTTTACTCGGCATTGTTGTGGAACACAACAATGCCGAGTAAACAAATAACGCTTCACAACAAGGAAATCAAAGAATATCAAGCCAGTCGCATTATCACTGCTCCAGAAGCAGCACGTCGCATTCTTCAAAATTGACTGACAGTTATCCTAAAACATCAGAAAAGTGAAAGAAGACGTTATCAAGTATTTGAAGTACCAACTCCAACAAGGTAAACTGATACTCATTCGATATATTACGATTACGAAAACTATTATGAAAACTGACTTTATGATCGATTTTAAGACGAAGATTTGCAAGGGTGGGGTTGGACATAGAAAGTTGACTGACCAAGAACAGTTGGCCTCTGAACAGCGACGTAAAGAACTAACACATCAGATTAGAGACAGCGGGGTTAGTTTAGTGTGTTACTTAAGATTTTAAAACACAACCAACAACCCGAAGGGGTGGGGTTGGTCAAGTGTTTAAGCCCTGAATTCGGGGGGATAGTTTAGTTTGTAACGTAAGAATTTAAAACGCAACCAACCCGAAGGGGGGGTTGGTTGCTTTTTGAACACTTGACCAATCCCCCGAGGAGCTCCGAAAGAAGCGCTCTGCTCTAGTATTTCTCTATTTGTCTCCTAGGGAAGAAAGTAGAACTGATTATCATGTTTTTTCTAGTGGCTAAATCAACGAGCCTTTGGCCAATGTCATTGGATGTGTCGTGTACACTTTGTTTAGGTCGCCCACCATCTTCTTGGCATCATTAGATGGTCTGCTGTCTATTATCTGCTCCAGTTTATTTCGTTATCAGCTTACATGATTTCTACAGAGGTCATTAAACGTTTGAATAATTTAAATTAATTATTTTTGGTCATACATTTCTGTTTCTTATTTTCAGATACTTCTTCTGTGAATCATCTTTTCTGCAAGAGAATTCCCAGTTGGCGGAGTGTCAACGTTTTCAAAAGCGAAACAATAAAATTATGGCGACCATAATACAAGAGGTCCTGTCGGAACTCAAATGTCCTGTATGCATGGAATATCTTCGGCCGCCCATAATAATTTGTGCCAATGGCCACTGCACCTGCGACACTTGCAGATCACAAGTGAAAGATTGTCCGGTCTGCAGAGGTAAATTTCTGAATGTCACAATTCGTGTTCTGGAAAGTGTGACAAGGAAATTGATCGTCCAATGCAAAAACTACACTTTCGGCTGCAATGCGAGATTCCTAAAAGATGACACGATTACCCATGAAAAAGTATGCTCACAGCGGAAATACAAGTGTCCCATAACAGGATGCACTTGGAATCGTCCTCTTGCTATGATGAAGAGCCATCTGATGGAGAAACATGGCGTCTCCGCCGGTAAAGAATCTGGTGTAGGCGTCATTTCTTTGAAAAACTTTGGGGTTAAAATTATCTGGCTTTGCATAATATTCTTTAGGTCTGAAATATTTGTCCACGTGTCTCAAGTCAGAGGCGATACGCTTTATACCTGCGCGTTTCACGTTGGACCTGAGAACAAATCTAAGGAGTTTGGATATCGTGTGGAAATCAACCGAGCAGCGGGGAAGGAACAGGCATCAGCCAAGCACACAGTTCGGAACTACGAGAATGGATTTGATGACACTATCAAGTCTGGCAGCTGCGCCAGTTTCAATTACAATTTTGCCAAGAAGTGTGCCTTACGTGGCAACAGACTTGACATGAAAGTTCAAATCCTTTCTTTGGAAAAGAAAGACAGTCTCACATCATAAACTACAAAAATATATTCAGAGAACTTCAGCGACACAAGTTTAGTTGGCCAGACCAGAAGCTTTGTGTAATTTATAAACAGTGGACCCTCCTATGGAGTGAGTCCATTATCCTCGGACAATAAAGCACGATCCGAAATGTTAAATTGTAAACGTATTTCATTTTCAGCGTAAGATACGTTATTACAATTACTTACTATATTCATTTTCGTTTCTCTTTTCTAAACATGTACTTGAACGTTCTAAAAGAAAGGAAAATATTCGCTTTGTGTCGTAACTGAATAAAATTCACTCGAAAAAAAAATTGAACAAATTAATATTTCAGTTACCTCCTAATTTGTAATTTAATATACAATTAAACTATCTTGACAGTGTCGTAATTATTTTAAACACAACGTGCATTATATTTTGTATCTTGTTCTTAAGATTCATTTCTTATTTTAAGGAAAGAATTTGAAGAAACTTATAGAAAATACAGCTTAAAAGCAAAGATGACTTTAAACTTGAAGATTATTTTATTCTGCTAACGTTAGAACACGTATTTTCCCTTGTCAGGAGGTTTCATCCGTAATATAAAGACTCCAGTTGTAACGTTACCTTATTTTACTTTATTTTATTTGTGCGGAAGTTATGTATGTTAATGTGTAAAAGTTAATAGTTAGTAACAAACTGAGACTCTTGTTAAAATGTTCTCTGTCATTTCCATTCGTTTTTCCTGATTCAAATTTTAGATTCTGTGATAATGAGACTGTTTCAAAGACAACGAAATTGTTATAATGTCCATGTACGAATAATAACATTTGTCACATTATTTGTTGGAATAACATTGCTGGATATTTAGTTTAATTATAATAATCTTACTTTGTGTTTTGTGTATGCACTAAAATAATTTACATTAGGATATTTCACAGTTGTTTAAAAATAGAGTGCACTTTATTAATATAAAATCCTATTGTACGATTTGCGTTCGATTCACAATACGTAGTTTGTACTTGGTGTCTCTTAAAAGTTAATTTTCAATTTCTGGAATGTGCTCCTGTCTTTGAGTTGAAACTTTTATAAGAGTTTAATATGAAGCTAATAAAAGCAAAGAAATCCAACTAACTGAGTCGTCTATTATCAAATTGCAATTTATGGAAAATAATTTCTACAGACCTTCACGAAAGCATGGCAATTTATTGCAGAATAAACGCACGTAGGATTCGTGCAAAGTTGCCTATAAATTCTTTTCTGTTACGGACTACTAGAAAATTACCTATCACGAAATATAGGGGTATCTAAAGTAATACTAAATGATTTTATTTAAAAGACTGACAAATTAGTATTTAAAATTAAAACCATAATCTATCATTGATTAATTAAATAATATATAATTTAATAAAGTGCAAATACTGACTGCAAAAAACGTGTTCATGTATATATAAGAGTTCCAAGCTTAATACCACAGCCGTAGGTTATTTTTTTAGTGTATTTGTTTAATATTAGAACAGTGCCTTCAGTGTTTGTGTATGGAAATTTTACAACTTCTTACATTTTCTGCAAAAATACTTGCCCTATTTCGATATGTATCGATGAATGTCACAGAAAAAAATTATCCCTAAAAAAAGAATCTTTACAAGGTCTCAAACCAAGGACAGATATTTTGGGGTTTGGCTTTATTTCTGGAATGTTCTCTTGGAAACAAATTTCGTCTCGGCCCAGTTCCCTGACTGCAGGATCTACCCTCACCGGGACTCCAACTCAGGACACTTTTTAAAAAGTTTTGGTCTTTCTATATTCTCTTCCTGTTACCAAAAAATGAGTGTGCCAAGTTTGGCAAAAATCGATAAATCAGCTCTCAAGTTGTAAGTGAAAGTTCGTTCGCACGTACATGCATACCCGAGCACACAATTTAAATTTTATATAAAAGTTACTAAATTATGACTCCCCAAATACAGCCCATAAAATTTGAATTATTTTTTAAGCTAATGCAGAAACATTAATAACACCAAACTTTGGATTGGCATTAATATTGCAATGAAATAGCATAAATTCTAAGATGGTTGTCTTCTGGGTTGTTGCACCGTGTAGTGTGGTAGACGTTTTTCGACGTTTCAGAGCTCTCAGCCCTGATGATGGAGGCAGCATGGACATGTTAAACGTTGAAGGAATTCTACCGAACTACACGGCGTAAAAAGCCAGAAGACAGCCATCTTCCTACGGACAAGCGTAAAATATAAAATTTTTGATAAAAGATCGAAAAGGATAGAGTGAGTTGCAGTAACGTCAAAGTAAGAAATTGGTCCACGAAAATCTGTTCGTCACAATTTTCCTCGCCATCTCCGACTATGACGTAAAAAGTCAAAATTAATTTTCCACTCGTTGAAGTTCCATCTAATAAATTTCAAATACATATTATAAATCAGTTCTGACGAAAGTCGCTTACATTAACTGAAATTTCACAAAAAAGATTTAAGCATGCAAAGGAATGGCTTGGTGATTTTGCAAAATGACTCACAAAGAGAAAGGAGACCTCACAAAGTGTGATGTGTCGCCCCTTTTCCTCCATCCCCGCCACTCTGTAACTTCTTTTAAAGCTACTGATCTTTGTCCAACATGTTCAAATGTTGTGTTCTAATTAAAATATGCCAAGAGACAATTTTAGTTACAAAACAATTTCTTTTACAACGACCAGCTTTTTAGAAAATCATGAATAAGACATTCCAGATTGCGTATAAATTTCTGCTCGATGATTCATTTTAACAAAAACACGAAGATAAGGGCCTCGTTCTTTTGACATTTTAGGGGGAATGTACAGTCATCCGTGATGCTTAACCAATCACCAGGTCGTCAACAAATGCGGGGAACTGAATGTCATTTGTTTCTGACCTACGACCGGGAATCAAACGGACCTCCGTAACAACGAGTGAGTGATGAAAATGCTTGGGCTATTTATTACTCAAAGAGTGTCTGGAGTGTACCACAGGAACATCAGACAACTGCTTACATTCCTTATCAATGTTAATTTCAGTAAAGCTTAAAATCTGTATTCTTTAACATGCCAGTAAAATCTGCCCCCATAAGCCTCGAACCAAGGACAGATGTCGGGTCTCTAACCTCAGGTCCTGTAATTTCTTCTCCGAAACGAACGTATTTTGCCTTGGATTCGTACCTTTATCGGGGTTACGCTCCTATCAAGAGAGACCATCCTTGTCAGGACTCGAACCCAGGACAGTTTGTCAGTGTCGAGGTCTCTGTTCCTGTAATCGCTTCTTCCAAATAAAAATCTCTGATCGAGGCGCCATTGTTCTCTCTCGCTTAGATTCGGTGTTAAAGGAACCGCCCTTGCCGGGAATCGAACTCAGGAAACATTTTCTCTTCCCCAGGGATGGACTCAACAGCGCCCGGGCAAGATTACTAAAACCGGGCGTTAATCTTAGACAAGGCCAAATGAAATTGTAAAATTCTCTTCATTCCTCTTTTCAAAACTTTTAAATGTATTTCCTTCTTACAGAGAAAATATTTTATATTAATTTATGGAATTTTATCTTTGAGTAATTCTCTTTTTATTAAAGAATGTGTAAATATAGGTCGACAATGGTCAGCTTTTATATGAACAACTGCGCGTACAACAATGTAAACAGAAGTATTGGAGTTTCTAAAACACACCCCCAACAATATTGACTGAGCATGCCTTAAGGTTCATATCTCATTTCTTATGCATGCATTATAATAGACTGAATGAACCTTATCGGACTCCATTCCTTTACTAACTGTTACGTCATAGATTCCTTCGGCATTGTCGCATTAGTCAACAATCCGCTTTCGTCCTTTTGCAAAAAGCTGAGTTGTGAGTCGCTTGTAGGAGACGTGCGTCGTAGAGGAGATACTTTTGTGCTTTTAAAAGTCTTCCACAATAACCAAGGCACTTCCTTATATTCCGTGAATTCCTAAGAAACTCCTCCACTCTCTCCATTTCATTTCGTCGGTGGACATCGAGGATTCTCCCTCCCGAAGAAAGAGTGAGGTAAAGGCAACCTATTTATTATTATTATTATTATTATTGCTAATAGCATTTACTTCTGTGAACTTTGGAAGAGAATTAGACGTGTCCTCTTTCTAACATAAATTCAATTAATTATTCCACTGACTTCTGTTTGTTTACGGCATTATTTATAATAAAAGAATTCCATTAATAGCGTGGGATTCGATTTCCTAAAGCCGCAAGACATGTCAGTAGCCGAAATTCTCGATGAAGCTGTTTAATCCCTTGAAAGCCTGGGGGCAATCCTTTAAATACATTAACCGGTTGATCTTTGTAATGGCGAAGTGTAGTGTTCTCTGTGCGGTACGGACTGGACGAGCTTCGGCTTCAAATTGTTAATACGAAAAATAATTGAATCACTTTAGATTCCTTGATCCATGAACTTTGTTAGAGCTTTTGAGCGAGCTGCAAGGAATTCGTTTTAATTTTATTAATAATTGTCTGAATAAACCGAAATGCTCTCCATTCTGTAAGCGTCCACTCCTTAACCGCCCAAAGCAGGAGACGTCCGGGGGTGGTGTTTGTAAAATGGAGAATGTTTTTAATTTGGGAGCATGTGATCGAGGTTGGGTATCCAACAAAACCTCGCAGGTGTGAACTGAGTTTTCCGTTGCGAAACTTTTCCGAAAATAAGATCGAGAAATATTTTCGCTGGTTCGGTTAGCTTGGATGTAGTGACCTCCGGCCTTACCTCCACCTCTTAGAAGGGGACGTCCACTTTCGGTCTAAACATGCGCTAAATTATCCTTCCCTGAAGACTGTTTTAACTAAACAGTGGTCAGTCCCACAAATTCCTCCTCTGCATGTTCGGACATTTATTCCACTCTTCTCTTGTCTATTAACACACGATCGATTTGGTTGTTGGTTATTCCATCTGGTGATCTCCACGTGTATTTCTCTATTTGTCTCCTAGGGAAGAAAATAGAACTGATTATCATGTTTTTTCTAGTGGCTAAATCAACGAGCCTTTGGCCAGTGTCATTGGATGTGTCGTGCAGACTTTGTCTAGGTCGCCCACAATCATTTTGACATCATTAGATGGTCTGCTGTCTATTATCTGCTCCAGTTTATTTAGTTAATGCTCCTGCTTAAGAAGGGTTCCAACATTCCACGTGCCATTCTCAATATCCTTAACTTTCCGATATATTGAGGTTTCGAAACGTCTTCCTTTTTACGGTGCAAGGTTGGTAGCCTTGCAACCAAATCCCAACCTGGAGGACCAGGGCACCTGTCTTAGTCTGACCTCTGCCCCTCGACCAATCAGGCTAAGGAGGCCCTACCAGTAGCTCTTGAGGTCACTGGGGTACTCGGCCCCACCACCACCACAAGGTGCAGGTACCATGAAGTGAGGCTGGCTGGAGCTATTTTACAGAATTCGTAACTAATTCTTGAATTATTCTTCTTCGTTATCAGCTTACATGATTTCTACAGAGGTCATTAAACGTTTGAATGATTTAAATTAATTATTTTTGTCCATACATTTCTGTTTCTCATTTTCAGAGATTTCTTCTGTGAATCATTTTTTCTGCAAGAGAATTCCCAGTTGGCGGAGTGTCAACGTTTTCAAACTCTCTTTTGCAGACCGCGAGACAATAAAATTATGGCGACCATAATACAAGAGGTCCTGTCGGAACTTAAATGTCCTGTATGCATGGAATATCTTCAGCCGCCCATAATAATTTGTGCCAATGGCCACTGCACCTGCGACACTTGCAGATCACAAGTGAACAACTGTCCGGTCTGCAGAGGTAAATTTCTGAAGGTCAGAATTCGTGTTCTGGAGAACGCGATCAGCAAATTGAAAGGTACATGCAAATACCTCACTTTCGGCTGCAACGCGAGATTCCCAAAAGAAGATACGATTACCCATGAAAAAGTATGCTCACAGCGGAAATACAAGTGCCCCATAACAGGATGCACTTGGAATCGTCCTCTTGCTATGATGAAGAGCCATCTGATGGAGAAACATGGCGTCTCCGCCGGTAAAGAATCTGGTGTAGGCGTCATTTCTTTGAAAAACTTTGGGGTTAAAATTATCTGGCTTTGCATAATATTCTTTAGGTGTGAAATATTTGTCCACGTGTCTGAAGTCAGAGGCGATACGCTTTATACCTGCGCGTTTCACGTTGGACCTGAGAACAAATCTGAAGAGTTTGGATATCGTGTGGAAATCAACCGAGCAGCGGGGAAGGAACAGGCATCAGCCAATCACACAGTTCGGAACTACGAGAATGGATTTGATAACACTATCAAGTCTGGCAACTGCGCCAGTTTCAATTACAATTTTGCCAAGAAATGTGCCTTACGTGGCAAAAGGCTTGACATAAAAGTTCAAATCCTTTCTTTGGAAAAGAAAGACAGTCTCACATCATAAACTACAAAAATATATTCAGAGAATTATTGCATTATATTTTGCAAGTTTCTCTTAAGATTTATTTCTTATTTTAAGAAAAGAATTTGAAGAAACTTATGGAAAATACAGCTTAAAAGCTAAGATGACTTTAAACCTGAAGATTATTTTATTCTGCTAACTTTAGAACACGTATTTTCCCTTGTCAGGAGGTTTCATTCGTAATATAAAGACTCCAGTTGTAACGTTACCTTATTTTATTTTATTTGTGCCGAATTTATGTATTTTAATGTGTAAAAGTTAATAGTTAGTAACAAACTGAGACTCTTGTTAAAATGTTCTCAGTAATTTCTATTCGTTGTTGCCTGATTCAAATTTTAGATTCTGTGATAATGAGACTGTTTCAAAGACAACGAAATTGTTATAATGTCCATGTAAAAATAATAAAATTTGTCACATTATTTGTTGGAATAACATTGCTGGATTTTAGTTTAATTATAATAATCTTACTTTGTGTTTTGTGTATGCACTAAAATACTTTACATTAGGATATTTCACAGTGGTTTTAAAATAGAGTGCACTTTATTAATATAAAATCCTATTGTACGATTTGCGTTCGATTCACAATACGTAGTTTGTACTTGGTGTCTCTTAAAAGATAGTTTTCAATTTCTGGAATGTGCTTCAGTCTTTGAGTTGAAACTTTTATAAGAGTTTAATATGCAGCTAATAAAAGCAAAGAAATCCAACTATCTGAGTCGTCTATTATTAAATTTGCACTTTATGAAAAATAATTTCGACAGATCTTCACGAAAGCATGGCAATTTATTGCAGAATAAACGCACGTAGGATTCGTGCAAAGTTGCCTATAAATTCTTTTCTGATGCAGACTACTAGAAAATTACCTATCACGAAATATAGGGGTATCTAAAGTAATACTAAATTATTTTATTTAAAGGTCTTACAAATTAATATTTAAAATTAAAACCATAATTTATCATTGATTAATTAAACAATATATTATTTAATAAAGTGCAAATAATGACTACATGAAACATGTTTATGTATTTATGAGAGTTCCAAGCTTAATACCACAGCCGTAGCGTATCTTTTGGTGCATTTGTTTAATATTAGAACAGTGCCTTCAGTGTTTGTGTATGAAAATTTTACAACTTCTTACATTTTCTGCAAAAATACTTGCCCTATTTCGATATGTATCGTTGAATGTCTCAGAAAAAAATTATCCCTAAAAAAAGAATCTTTACAAGGACTCAAACCAAGGACAGATATTTTGGGGTTTGGCCTCCTTTTCTGGAATGTTCACTTGGAAACAAATTTCGTCTCGGTCCAGTTCCCTGACTGCAGGATCTACCCTCACCGGGACTCCAACTCAGGACACTTTTTAAAAAGTTTTGGTCTTTCTATATTCTCTTCCTGTTACCAAAAAATGAGTGTGCCAAGTTTGGCAAAAATCGATAAATCAGCTCTCAAGTTGTAAGTGAAAGTTCGTTCGCACGTACATGCATACGCGAGCACACAATTTAAATTCTACATAAAAATTACTAAATTAAGACTCCCCAAATACAGCCCATAAAATTTGAATTATTTCTTAAGCTAATGCAGAAACATTAATAAAACCAAACTTTGGATTGGCATTAATATTGCAAAGAAATAGCATAAATTCTAAGATGGTTGTCATCAGGGTTGTTGCACCGTGTAGTGTGGTAGAAGTTTTTCGAATTTTCTGAGCTCTCAGTCCTGATGATGGAGGCAGCATGGACATGTTAAACGTTGAAGGAATTCTACCGAACTACACGGCGTAAAAAGCCAGAAGACAGCCATCTTCCTACGGACAAGCGTAAAATATAAAATTTTTGATAAAAGATCGAAAAGGATAGAGTGAGTTGCAGTAACGTCAAAGTAAGAAATTGGTCCACGAAAATCTGTTCGTCACAATTTTCCTCGCCATCTCCGACTATGACGTAAAAAGTCGAAATTAATTTTCCACTCGTTGAAGTTGCATTTAATAATTGCAAATAAATATTATAAATCAGTTCTGACGAAAGTCGCTTACATTAACTGAAATTTCACAAAAGATTTAAGAATGCAAAGGAATGGCTTGGTGATTTTGCAAAATGACACATAAAGAGAAAGGAGCCCTCACAAACTGAGAGTGTCGCCCCTTTTCCTCCATCCCCGCCACTCTGTAACTTCTTTTAATGCTACTGATCTCTGTCCAACATGTTCAAATGTTGTGTTCTAATTAAAATATGCCAAGAGACAATTTTAATTTGCAAAACAATTACTTTTACAACGACCAGGTTTTTAGAAAATCATGAATAAGACATTCCAGATTGCGTATAAATTTCTGCTCGATGATTCATTTTAACAAAAACACGAAGATAAGGGCCTCGTTCTTTTGACATTTTAGGGGGAATGTACAGTCATCCGTGATGATTAACCAATCACCAGGTCGTCAACAAATGCGGGGAACTGAATGTCATTTGTTTCTGACCTACGACCGGGAATCAAACGGACCTCCGTAATCAACGAGTGAGTGATGAAAATGCTTGGGCTATTTATTACTGGAAGAGTGCCTGGAGTGTACCGCAGGAACATCAGACAACTGCTTACATTCCTTATCAATGTTAATTTCAGTAAAGCTTAAAATCTGTATTCTTTAACATGCCAGTAAAATCTGCCCCCATAAGACTCGAACCAAGGACAGTTGTCGGGTCTCTAACCTCAGGTCCTGTAATTTATTCTCCGAAACGAACGTATTTTGCCTTGGATTCGTACCTTTATCGGGGTTACGCTCCTATCAAGAGATACCATCCTTGTCAGGACTCGAACCCAGGACAGTTTGTCAGTGTCGAGGTCCCTGTTCCTGTAATCGCCTCTTCCAAATAAAAAACTCTGATCGAGGCGCCATTGTTCTCTCTCGCCTAGATTCGGTGTTAAAGGAACCGCCCTTGCCGGGAATCGAACTCAGGAAACATTTTCTCTCCCCCAGGGATGGACTCAACAGCGCCCGGGCAAGATTACTAAACCCGGGCGTTATTCTTAAACAAGGGCAAATGAAATTTTAAAATTCTCTTCATTCCTCTTTTCAAAACTTTTAAATGTATTTCCTTCTTACAGAGAAAATATTTTATATTAATTTATGGAATTTTATCTTTGAGTAATTCTCTTTTTATTAAAGAATGTGTAAATATAGGTCGACAATGGTCAGCTTTTATATGAACAACTGCGTGTAGAACAATGTAAACAGAAGTATTGGAATTTCTAAAACACACCCCCAACAATATTGACTGAGCATGCCTTAAGGCTCATTTCTCATTTCTTATGCATGCATTATAATAGACTGAATGAACCGTATCGCACTCCATTCCTTTACTAACTGTTACGTCATAGATTCCTTCGGCATTGTCGCATTAGTCAACAATCCGCTTTCGTCATTGTGCAAAAAGCTGAGTTGTGAGTCGCTTGTAGGAGAAGTGCGTCGTAGAGTAGATACTTTTGTGCTTTTAAAAGTATTCCACAATAACCAAGGCACTTCCTTATATTCCGTGAATTCCTAAGAAACTCCTTCACTCTCTCCATTTTATTTCGTCGGTGGACATCGAGGATTCTCCCTCCCGAAGAAAGAGTCAGGTAAAGGCAACCTATTTATTATTATTATTATTATTATTGCTAATAGCATTTACATCTGTGAAGTTTGGAAGAGAATTAGACGTGTCTTCTTTCTAACATAAATTCAATTAATTATTCCACTGACTTCTGTTTGTTTACGGCATTATTTATAATAAAAGAATTCCATTAATAGTGTGGGATTCGATTTCCTAAAGCCGCAAGACATGTCAGTAGCCGAAATTCTCGATGAAGCTGTTTAATCCCTTGAAAGCCTGGGGGCAATCCTTTAAATACATTAACCGGTTGATCTTTGTAATGGCGAAGTGTAGTGTTCTCTGTGCGGTACGGACTGGACGAGCTTCGGCTTCAAATGGTTAATAAATTGGGCCTCTGTTACGAAAAATAATTGAATCACTTTAGATTCCTTGATCCATGAACTTTGTTAGAGCTTTTGAGCGAGCTGCAAGGAATTCGTTTTAACTTTATTAATAATTGTCTGAATAAACCGAAATGCTCTCCATTCCGTAAGCGTCCACTCCTTAACACCCCAAAGCAGGAGACGTCCGGGGGTGGTGTTTGTAAAATGGAGAATGTTTTTAATTTGGGAGCATGTGATCGAGGTTGGGTATCCAACAAAACCTCGCAGGTGTGAACTGAGTTTTCCGTTGCGAAACTTTTCAGAAAAAAAAGATCGAGAAATACTTTCGCTGGTTTGGTTCGCTTCGATGTAGTGACCTCCGGCCTTACCTCCACCTCTTAGAAGGGGACGTCCTCTTCCGGTCTAAACACGCGCTAAATTATCCTTCCCTGAAGACTGTTTTAACTAAACAGTGGTCAGTCCCACAAATTCCTCCTCTGCATGTTCGGACATTTTTCCACTCTTCTCTTGTCTATTAACACACGATCGATTTGGTTGTTGGTTATTCCATCTGGTGATCTCCACGTGTATTTCTCTATTTGTCTCCTAGCGAAGAAAATAGAACTGATTATCATGTTTTTTCTAGTGGCTAAATCAACGAGCCTTTGGCCAATGTCATTGGATGTGTCGTGTAGACTTTGTTTAGGTCGCCCACCATCATTTTGGCATCATTAGATGATCTGCTGTCTATTATCTGCTCCAGTTTATTTAGTTAATTGATCTCTTAATGCTCCTGCTTAAGAAGGGTTCCAAAATTCCACGTGCCATTCTCAATATCCTTAACTTTCCGATTTATTGAGGTTTCGAAACGTCTTCCTTTTTACGGTGCAAGGTTGGTAGCCTTGCAACCAAATCCCAACCTGGAGGACCAGGGCACCTGTCTTAGTCTGACCTCTGCCCCTCGACCAATCAGGCTAAGGAGGCCCTACCAGTAGCTCTTGAGGTCACTGGGGTACTCGGCCCCACCACCACCACAAGGTGCAGGTACCATGAAGTGAGGCTGGCGGAAGCTATTTTACAGAATTCGTAACTAATTCTTGAATTATTCTTCTTCGTTATCAGCTTACATGATTTCTACAGAGGTCATTAAACGTTTGAATGATTTAAATTAATTATTTTTGTCCATACATTTCTGTTTCTCATTTTCAGAGATTTCTTCTGTGAATCATTTTTTCTGCAAGAGAATTCCCAGTTGGCGGAGTGTCAACGTTTTCAAACTCTCTTTTGCAGACCGCGAGACAATAAAATTATGGCGACCATAATACAAGAGGTCCTGTCGGAACTTAAATGTCCTGTATGCATGGAATATCTTGAGCCGCCCATAATAATTTGTGCCAATGGCCACTGCACCTGCGACACTTGCAGATCACAAGTGAAAGATTGTCCGGTCTGCAGAGGTAAATTTCTGAAGGTCAGAATTCGTGTTCTGGAAAGTGTGACAAGGAAATTGATCGTCCGATGCAAAAACTACACTTTCGGCTGCAATGCGACATTCCTAAAACATGACACGATTACCCATGAAAAAGTCTGCCCACAGCGGAAATACAAGTGTCCCATAACAGGATGCACTTGGAATCGTCCTCTTGCTATGATGAAGAGCCATCTGATGGAGAAACATGGCGTCTCCGCCGGTAAAGAATCTGGTGTAGGCGTCATTTCTTTGAAAAACTTTGGGGTTAAAATTATCTGGCTTTGCATAATATTCTTTAGGTCTGAAATATTTGTCCACGTGTCTGAAGTCAGAGGCGATACGCTTTATACCTGCGCGTTTCACGTTGGACCTGAGAACAAATCTAAGGAGTTTGGATATCGTGTGGAAATCAGCCGAGCAGCGGGTATGGAACAGGCATCAGCCAAGCACACAGTTCGGAACTACGAGAATGGATTTGATGACACTATCAAGTCTGGCAACTGCGCCAGTTTCAATTACAATTTTGCCAAGAAATGTGCCTTACATGACGACAGACTCGAAATGAAAGTTCAAATCCTTTCTTTGGAAAAGAAAGACAGTCTCACATCATAAACTACAAAAATATATTCAGAGAACTTCAGCGACACAAGTTTAGTTGGCCAAACCAGAAGCTTTGTCTTATTTATAAAGAGTGGACCCTCCTATGGAGTGAGTCCATTATCCTCGGACAATAAAGCACGATCCGAAATGTGAAATTGTAAACGTATTTAATTTCAAGCGTAAGATACATTATTACAATTACTTACTATATTCATTTTCGTTTCTCTTTTCTAAACATGTACTTGAACGTTCTAAAAGAAAGGAAAATATTCGCTTTGTGTCGTAACTGAAGTAGATTCACTCGAAAATAAATTTGAACAAATTAATATTTCAGTTATACCCTAATTTGTAATTTAATATACAATTAAACTATCTTGACAGTGTCGTAATTATTTTAAACACAACGTGCATTATATTTTGTGTCTTGTTCTTAAGATTTATTTCTTATTTTAAGGAAAGAATTTGAAGAAACTTATAGAAAATACAGCTTAAAAGCAAAGCTGACTTTAAACCTGAAGATTATTTTATTCCGCTAAACTTAGAACACGTATTTTCCCTTGTAAAGAAGTTTCATTCGTAATATAAAGACTCCAGTTGTAACGTTTTCTTATTTTATTTTATTTGTGCCGAATTTATGTATGTTAATGTGTAAAAGTAAATAGTTAGTAACAAACTGAGACTCTTGTTAAAATGTTCTCTGTCATTTCCATTCGTTGTTGCCTGATTCAAGTTTTAGCTTCTGTGATACTGAGACTGTATTAATGACATGATATTGTTATGATGTCCATGTACGAATAATAACATTTGTCACATTATTTGTTGGAATAACATTGCTGGATTATAGTTTAATTATAATAATCTTAATTTGTGTTTTGTTTATGCACTAAAATATTTTACATTAGGATATTTCACAGTGGTTTTAAAATAGAGTGCACTTTATTAATATAAAATCCTATTGTACGATTTGCGTTCGATTCACAATACGTAGTTTGTACTTGGTGTCTCTTAAAAGATAAGTTTTCAATTTCTGGAATGTGTTGTTGTCTTTGAGTTGAAACTTTTATAAGAGTTTAATATGCAGCTAATAAAAGCAAAGAAATCCAACTAACTGAGTCGTCTATTATCAAATTGCACTTTATGTAAAATAATTTCTAAAGACCTTCACGAAAGCATGGCAATTTATTGCAGAATAAACACAAGTAGGATTTGTGCAAAGTCGCCTATAAATTCTTTTCTGTTACGGACTACTAGAAAATTACCTATCACGAAATATAGGGGTATCTAAAGTAATACTAAATGATTTTATTTAAAAGACTGACAAATTAGTATTTAAAATTAAAACCATAATCTATCATTGATTAATTAAACAATATATTATTTAATAAAGTGCAAATAATGACTGCAAAAAACGTGTTCATGTATGTACGAGAGTTCCAAGCTTAATACCACAACCGCAGCGTATCTTTTAGTGCATTTGTTTAATATTAGGACAGTGCCTTCAGTGTTTGTGTATGGAAATTTTACAACTTCTTACATTTTCTGCAAAAATACTTGCCCTATTTCGATATGTATCGATGAATGTCACAGAAAAAAATTATCCCTAAAAAAAGAATCTTTACAAGGACTCAAACCAAGGACAGATATTTTGGGGTTTGGCCTCCTTTTCTGGAATGTTCTCTTGGAAACAAATTTCGTCTCGGCCCAGTTCCCTGACTGCAGGATCTACCCTCACCGGGACACAAACTCAGGACACTTTTTCAAAGTTTTGGTCTTTCTATATTCTCTTCCTGTTACCAAAAAATGAGTGTGCCAAGTTTGGCAAAAATCGATAAATCAGCTCTTAAGTTGTAAGTGAAAGTTCGTTCGCACGTACATGCATACGCGCACACACAATTTAAATTTTACATAAAAATTACTAAATTAAGACTCCCCAAATACATCCCATGCAGAAACATTAATAATACCAAACTTTGGATTGGCATTAATATTGCAATGAAATAGCATAAATTCTAAGATGGTTGTCATCTGGGTTGTTGCACTGTGTAGTGTGGTAGAAGATTTTCGACGTTTCAGAGCTCGCAGGCCTGATGATGGAGGCAGCAAGGACATGTTAAACGTTGAAGGAATTCTACCGAACTACACGGCGTAAAAAGCCAGAAGACAGCCATCTTCCTACGGACAAGCGTAAAATATAAAATTTTTGATAAAAGATCGAAAAGGAAAGAGTGAGTTGCAGTGACGTCAAAGTAAGAAATTGGTCCACGAAAATCTGTTCGTCACAATTTTCCTCGCCATCTCCGACTATGACGTAAAAAGTCAAAATTAATTTTCCACTCGTTGAAGTTCCATCTAATAAATTTCAAATACATATTATAAATCAGTTCTGACGAAAGTCGCTTACATTAACTGAAATTTCACAAAAAAGATTTAAGCATGCAAAGGAATGGCTTGGTGATTTTGCAAAATGACTCACAAAGAGAAAGGAGACCTCACAAAGTGTGATGTGTCGCCCCTTTTCCTCCATCCCCGCCACTCTGTAACTTCTTTTAAAGCTACTGATCTTTGTCCAACATGTTCAAATGTTGTGTTCTAATTAAAATATGCCAAGAGACAATTTTAGTTACAAAACAATTTCTTTTACAACGACCAGCTTTTTAGAAAATCATGAATAAGACATTCCAGATTGCGTATAAATTTCTGCTCGATGATTCATTTTAACAAAAATACGAAGATAAGGGCCTCGTTCTTTTGACATTTTAGGGGGAATGTACAGTCATCCGTGATGCTTAACCAATCACCAGGTCGTCAACAAATGCGGGGAACTGAATGTCATTTGTTTCTGACCTACGACCGGGAATCAAACGGACCTCCGTAACAACGAGTGAGTGATGAAAATGCTTGGGCTATTTATTACTCAAAGAGTGTCTGGAGTGTACCACAGGAACATCAGACAACTGCTTACATTCCTTATCAATGTTAATTTCAGTAAAGCTTAAAATCTGTATTCTTTAACATGCCAGTAAAATCTGCCCCCATAAGCCTCGAACCAAGGACAGATGTCGGGTCTCTAACCTCAGGTCCTGTAATTTCTTCTCCGAAACGAACGTATTTTGCCTTGGATTCGTACCTTTATCGGGGTTACGCTCCTATCAAGAGATACCATCCTTGTCAGGACTCGAACCCAGGACAGTTTGTCAGTGTCGAGGTCCCTGTTCCTGTAATCGCCTCTTCCAAATAAAAAACTCTGATCCTGGCGCCATTGTTCTCTCTCGCTTAGATTCGGAGTTAAAGGAACCGCCCTTGCCGGGAATCGAACTCAGGAAACATTTTCTCTCCCCCAGGGATGGACTCAACAGCGCCCGGGCAAGATTACTAAACCCGGGCGTTATTCTTAAACAAGGGCAAATGAAATTTTAAAATTCTCTTCATTCCTCTTTTCAAAACTTTTAAATGTATTTCCTTCTTACAGAGAAAATATTTTATATTAATTTATGGAAATTAACCAAACTTTATCTTTGGGTAATTCTCTTTTTATTAAAGAAAGTGTAAATATAGGTCGACAATGGTCAGCTTTTATATGAACACCTGCGCGTACAACAATGTAAACAGAAGTATTGGAATTTCTAAAAAACACCCCCAACAATATTGACTGAGCATGCCTTAAGGCTCATTTCTCATTTCTTGTGCATGCATTATAATAGACTGAATGAACCGTATCGCACTCCATTCCTTTACTAACTGTTACGTCATCGATTCATTCGGCATTGTCGCATTAGTCAACAATCCGCTTTCGTCATTGTGCAAAAAGCTGAGTTGTGAGTCGCTTGTAGGAGAAGTGCGTCGTAGAGGAGATACTTTTCTGCTTTTAAAAGTCTTCCACAATAACCAAGGCACTTCCTTATATTCCGTGAATTCCTAAGAAACTCCTTCACTCTCTCCATTTCATTTCGTCGGTGGACATCGAGGATTCCCCCTCCCGAAGAAAGAGTGAGGTAAAGGCAACCTATTTATTATTATTATTATTATTATTGCTAATAGCATTTACTTCTGTGAACTTTGGAAGAGAATTAGACGTGTCTTCTTTCTAACATAAATTCAATTAATTATTCCACTGGCTTCTGTTTGTTTACGGCATTATTTATAATAAAAGAAATTCCATTAATAGTGTGGGATTCGATTTGCTAAAGCCGCAAGACATGTCAGTAGCCGAAATTCTCGATGAAGCTGTTTAATCCCTTGAAAGCCTGGTGGCAATCCTTTAAATACATCAACCGGTTGATCTTTGTAATGGCGAAGTGTAGTGTTCTCTGTGCGGTACGGACTGGACGAGCTTCGGCTTCAAATTTTTAATAAATGGGGCCTCTGTTACGAAAAATAATTGAATCACTTTAGATTCCTTGATCCATGAGCTTTGTTAGAGCTTTTGAGCGAGATGCAAGGAATTCGTTTTAATTTTATTAATAATTGTCTGAATTAACCGAAATGCTCTCCATTCTGTAAGCGTCCACTCCTTAACACCCCAAAGCAGCAGACGTCCGGGGGTGGTGTTTGTAAAATGGAGAATGTTTTTAATTTGGGAGCATGTGATCGAGGTTGGGTATCCAACAAAACCTCGCAGGTGTGAACTGAGTTTTCTGTTGCGAAACTTTTCCGAAAATAAATCGGGAAGTATTTTCGCTGGTTTGGTTCGCTTCGATGTAGTGACCTCCGAACTTACCTCCACCGCTTAGAAGCGGACGTCCACTTCCGGTCTAAACACGCGCTAAATTATCCTTCCCTGAAGACTGTTTTAACTAAACAGTGGTCAGTCCCACAAATTTCTCCTCTGCATGTTCGGACATTTATTCCACTCTTCTCTTGTCTATTAACACACGATCGATTTGGTTGTTGGTTATTCCATTTGGTGATCTCCACGTGTATTTCTCTATTTGCCTCCTAGCGAAGAAAATAGAACTGATTATCATGTTTTTTCTAGTGGCTAAATCAACGAGCCTTTGGCCAATGTCATTGGATGTGTCGTGTAGACTTTGTTTAGGTCGCCCTCCATCATTTTGGCATCATTAGATGGTCTGCTGTCTATTATCTGCTCCAGTTTATTTAGTTAATGCTCCTGCTTAAGAAGGGTTCCAACATTCCACGTGCCATTCTCAATATCCTTAACATTCCGATTTATTGAGGTTTCGAAACGTCTTCTTTTTTACGGTGCAAGGTTGGTAGCCTTGCAACCAAATCCCAACCTGGAGGACCAGGGAACTTGTCTTAGTCTGACCTCTGCCCCTCGACCAATCAGGCGAAGGAGGCCCTACCAGTAGCTCTCGAGGTCACTGGGGTACTCGGCCCCACCACCACCACAAGGTGCAGGTACAATGAAGTGAGGCTGGCTGGAGCTATTTTACAGAATTCGTATTATTATTCTTTTTCGTTATCAGCTTACATGATTTCTACAGAGGACATTAAACGTTTGAATAATTTAAATTAATTATTTTTGGCCATACATTTCTGTTTCTTATTTTCAGAGAGTTCTTCTGTGAATCATCTTTTCTGCAAGAGAATTCCCAGTTGGCGGAGTGTCAACGTTTTCAAACGCGAGCCAATAAAATTATGGCGACCATAATACAAGAGGTCCTGTCGGAACTTAAATGTCCTGTATGCATGGAATATCTTCGGCCGCCCATAATAATTTGTGCCAATGGCCACTGCACCTGCGACAATTGCAGATCACAAGTGAACAATTGTCCGGTCTGCAGAGGTAAATTTCTGAAGGTCAGAATTCGTGTTCTGGAGAACGCGATCATCAAATTGAAAGGTACATGCAAATACCTCACTTTCGGCTGCAATGCGACATTCCCAAAAGAAGATACGATTACCCATGAAAAAGTATGCTCACAGCGGAAATACAAGTGCCCCATAACAGGATGCACTTGGAATCGTCCTCTTGCTATGATGAAGAGCCATCTGATGGAGAAACATGGCGTCTCCGCCGGTAAAGAATCTGGTGTAGGCGTCATTTCTTTGAAAAACTTTGGGGTTAAAATTATCTGGCTTTGCATAATATTCTTTATGTCTGAAATATTTGTCCACGTGTCTCAAGTCAGAGGCGATACGCTTTATACCTGCGCGTTTCACGTTGGACCTGAGAACAAATCTAAGGAGTTTGGATATCGTGTGGAAATCAACCGAGCAGCGGGGAAGGAACAGGCATCAGCCAATCACACAGTTCCGAACTACGAGAATGGATTTGATCACACTATCAAGTCTGGCAACTGCGCCAGTTTCAATTACAATTTTGCCAAGAAGTGTGCCTTACATGACGACAGACTCGAAATGAAAGTTCAAATCCTTTCTTTGGAAACTAAAGACGGTCCCACATCATAAACTACAAAAATATATTCAGAGAACTTCAGAGACACAAGTTTAGTTGGCCAAACCAGGAGCTTTGTCTTATTTATAAAGAGTGGACCCTCCTATGGAGTGACTCCATTATCCTCGGACAATAAAGTACGATGCGAAATGTTAAATTGTAAATTAATTTAATTTTCAGCGTAAGATACATTATTACAATTACTTACTATATTCATTTTCGTTTATCTCTTCTAAACATGTACTTGAACGTTCTAAAATAAAGGAAAATATTCGCTTTGTGTCGTAACTGAATAAAATTCACTCGAAAAAAAAAACTGAACAAATTAATATTTCAGTTACCTCCTAATTTGTAATTTAATATACAATTAAACTATCTTGACAGTGTCGTAATTATTTTAAACACAACGTGCATTATATTTTGTATCTTGTTCTTAAGATTCATTTCTTATTTTAAGGAAAGAATTTGAAGAAACTTATAGAAAATACAGCTTAAAAGCAAAGATGACTTTAAACTTTAAGATTATTTTATTCTGCTAACTTTAGAACACGTATTTTCCCTTGTCAGGAGGTTTCATCCGTAATATAAAGACTCCAGTTGTAACGTTACCTTATTTTATTTTATTTGTGCCGAATTTATGTATGTTAATGTGTAAAAGTTAATAGTTAGTGACAAACTGAGATTCTTGCTAAAATGTTCTCAGTAATTTCCATTCGTTGTTGCCTGATTCAAGTTTTAGATTCTGTGATAATGAGACTGTATTAATGACAATGAAAATCTTATAATGTCCATGTACGAATAATAACATTTGTCACATTATTTGTTGGAATAACATTGCTGGATTTCAGTTTAATTATAATAATCTTACTTTGTGTTTTGTGTATGCACTAAAATAATTTACATTAGGATATTTCACAGCTGATTTAAAAAAGAGTGCACTTTATTAATATAAAATCCTATTGTACGATTTGCGTTCGATTCACAATACGTAGTTTGTACTTGGTGTCTCTTAAAAGTTAGTTTTCAATTTCTGGAATGTGCTCCTGTCTTTGAGTTGAAACTTTTATAAGAGTTTAATACGAAGCTAATAAAAGCAAAGAAATCCAACTAACTGAGTCGTCTATTATTAAATTTCAATTTAAGAAAAATAATTTCTACAGATCGTCACGAAAGGATGGCAATTTATTGCAGAAGAAACGTAAGTATTATTCGTCAAAACCAAATTTAAAATCTGATCTATTACAGACTACTAGAAAATTACCTTTCACGAAATATAGGGAAATGTAAGGTCGTCAACCTATTTGTCGTCAAAAAATGACGTCATCAACAATGTCAACAGATATTTGTTTACTCGGCATTGTTGTGGAACACAACAATGCCGAGTAAACAAATAACACTTCACAACAAGGAAATCAAAGAATATCAAGCCAGTCGCATTATCACTGCTCCAGAAGCAGCACGTCGCATTCTTCAAAATTGACTGACAGTTATCCTAAAACATCAGAAAAGTGAAAGAAGACGTTATCAAGTATTTGAAGTACCAACTCCAACAAGGTAAACTGATACTCATTCGATATATTACGATTACGAAAACTATTATGAAAACTGACTTTATGATCGATTTTAAGACGAAGATTTGCAAGGGTGGGGTTGGACATAGAAAGTTGACTGACCAAGAACAGTTGGCCTCTGAACAGCGACGTAAAGAACTAACACATCAGATTAGAGACAGCGGGGTTAGTTTAGTGTGTTACTTAAGATTTTAAAACACAACCAACAACCCGAAGGGGTGGGGTTGGTCAAGTGTTTAAGCCCTGAATTCGGGGGGATAGTTTAGTTTGTAACGTAAGAATTTAAAACGCAACCAACCCGAAGGGGGGGTTGGTTGCTTTTTGAACACTTGACCAATCCCCCGAGGAGCTCCGAAAGAAGCGCTCTGCTCTAGTATTTCTCTATTTGTCTCCTAGGGAAGAAAGTAGAACTGATTATCATGTTTTTTCTAGTGGCTAAATCAACGAGCCTTTGGCCAATGTCATTGGATGTGTCGTGTACACTTTGTTTAGGTCGCCCACCATCTTCTTGGCATCATTAGATGGTCTGCTGTCTATTATCTGCTCCAGTTTATTTCGTTATCAGCTTACATGATTTCTACAGAGGTCATTAAACGTTTGAATAATTTAAATTAATTATTTTTGGTCATACATTTCTGTTTCTTATTTTCAGATACTTCTTCTGTGAATCATCTTTTCTGCAAGAGAATTCCCAGTTGGCGGAGTGTCAACGTTTTCAAAAGCGAAACAATAAAATTATGGCGACCATAATACAAGAGGTCCTGTCGGAACTCAAATGTCCTGTATGCATGGAATATCTTCGGCCGCCCATAATAATTTGTGCCAATGGCCACTGCACCTGCGACACTTGCAGATCACAAGTGAAAGATTGTCCGGTCTGCAGAGGTAAATTTCTGAATGTCACAATTCGTGTTCTGGAAAGTGTGACAAGGAAATTGATCGTCCAATGCAAAAACTACACTTTCGGCTGCAATGCGAGATTCCTAAAAGATGACACGATTACCCATGAAAAAGTATGCTCACAGCGGAAATACAAGTGTCCCATAACAGGATGCACTTGGAATCGTCCTCTTGCTATGATGAAGAGCCATCTGATGGAGAAACATGGCGTCTCCGCCGGTAAAGAATCTGGTGTAGGCGTCATTTCTTTGAAAAACTTTGGGGTTAAAATTATCTGGCTTTGCATAATATTCTTTAGGTCTGAAATATTTGTCCACGTGTCTCAAGTCAGAGGCGATACGCTTTATACCTGCGCGTTTCACGTTGGACCTGAGAACAAATCTAAGGAGTTTGGATATCGTGTGGAAATCAACCGAGCAGCGGGGAAGGAACAGGCATCAGCCAAGCACACAGTTCGGAACTACGAGAATGGATTTGATGACACTATCAAGTCTGGCAGCTGCGCCAGTTTCAATTACAATTTTGCCAAGAAGTGTGCCTTACGTGGCAACAGACTTGACATGAAAGTTCAAATCCTTTCTTTGGAAAAGAAAGACAGTCTCACATCATAAACTACAAAAATATATTCAGAGAACTTCAGCGACACAAGTTTAGTTGGCCAGACCAGAAGCTTTGTGTAATTTATAAACAGTGGACCCTCCTATGGAGTGAGTCCATTATCCTCGGACAATAAAGCACGATCCGAAATGTTAAATTGTAAACGTATTTCATTTTCAGCGTAAGATACGTTATTACAATTACTTACTATATTCATTTTCGTTTCTCTTTTCTAAACATGTACTTGAACGTTCTAAAAGAAAGGAAAATATTCGCTTTGTGTCGTAACTGAAGTAGATTCACTCGAAAAAAAAATTGAACAAATTAATATTTCAGTTACCTCCTAATTTGTAATTTAATATACAATTAAACTATCTTGACAGTGTCGTAATTATTTTAAACACAACGTGCATTATATTTTGTATCTTGTTCTTAAGATTCATTTCTTATTTTAAGGAAAGAATTTGAAGAAACTTATAGAAAATACAGCTTAAAAGCAAAGATGACTTTAAACTTGAAGATTATTTTATTCTGCTAAATTTAGAACACGTATTTTCCCTTGTCAGGAGGTTTCATCCGTAATATAAAGACTCCAGTTGTAACGTTACCTTATTTTACTTTATTTTATTTGTGCGGAAGTTATGTATGTTAATGTGTAAAAGTTAATAGTTAGTAACAAACTGAGACTCTTGTTAAAATGTTCTCTGTCATTTCCATTCGTTTTTTCTGATTCAAATTTTAGATTCTGTGATAATGAGACTGTTTCAAAGACAACGAAATTGTTATAATGTCCATGTACGAATAATAACATTTGTCACATTATTTGTTGGAATAACATTGCTGGATATTTAGTTTAATTATAATAATCTTACTTTGTGTTTTGTGTATGCACTAAAATAATTTACATTAGGATATTTCACAGTTGTTTAAAAATAGAGTGCACTTTATTAATATAAAATCCTATTGTACGATTTGCGTTCGATTCACAATACGTAGTTTGTACTTGGTGTCTCTTAAAAGTTAATTTTCAATTTCTGGAATGTGCTCCTGTCTTTGAGTTGAAACTTTTATAAGAGTTTAATATGAAGCTAATAAAAGCAAAGAAATCCAACTAACTGAGTCGTCTATTATCAAATTGCAATTTATGGAAAATAATTTCTACAGACCTTCACGAAAGCATGGCAATTTATTGCAGAATAAACGCACGTAGGATTCGTGCAAAGTTGCCTATAAATTCTTTTCTGTTACGGACTACTAGAAAATTACCTATCACGAAATATAGGGGTATCTAAAGTAATACTAAATGATTTTATTTAAAAGACTGACAAATTAGTATTTAAAATTAAAACCATAATCTATCATTGATTAATTAAATAATATATAATTTAATAAAGTGCAAATACTGACTGCAAAAAACGTGTTCATGTATATATAAGAGTTCCAAGCTTAATACCACAGCCGTAGGTTATTTTTTTAGTGTATTTGTTTAATATTAGAACAGTGCCTTCAGTGTTTGTGTATGAAAATTTTACAACTTCTTACATTTTCTGCAAAAATACTTGCCCTATTTCGATATGTATCGTTGAATGTCACAGAAAAAAAATTATCCCTAAAAAAAGAATCATTACAAGGTCTCAAACCAAAGACAGATATTTTGGGGTTTGGCCTCCTTTTTTGGAATGTTCTCTTGGAAACAAATTTCGTCTCGGCCCAGTTCCCTGACTTCAGAATCTACCCTCACCGGGACACTAACTCAGGACACTTTTCCAAAGTTTTGGTCTTTCTATATTCTCTTCCTGTTACCAAAAAATGAGTGTGCCAAGTTTGGCAAAAATCGATAAATCAGCTCTCAAGTTGTAAGTGAAAGTTCGTTCGCACGTACATGCATACGCGAGCACACAATTTAAATTTTACATAAAAATTACTAAATTAAGACTCCCCAAATACAGCCCATAAAATTTGAAATATTTCTTAAGCTAATGCAGAAACATTAATAACACCAAACTTTGGATTGGCATTAATATTGCAATGAAATAGCATAAATTCTAAGATGGTTGTCTTCTGGGTTGTTGCACCGTGTAGTGTGGTAGACGTTTTTCGACGTTTCAGAGCTCTCAGCCCTGATGATGGAGGCAGCATGGACATGTTAAACGTTGAAGGAATTCTACCGAACTACACGGCGTAAAAAGCCAGAAGACAGCCATCTTCCTACGGACAAGCGTAAAATATAAAATTTTAGATAAAAAATCGAAAAGGAAAGAGTGAGTTGCAGTGACGTCAAAGTAAGAAATTGGTCCACGAAAATCTGTTCGTCACAATTTTCTTCGCCATCTCCCACTATGACGTAAAAAGTCAAAATTAATTTTCCACTCGTTGAAGTTCCATCTAATTAATTGCAAATAAATATTATAAATCAGTTGTGACGACAGTCGCTTACATTAACTGAAATTTCACAAAAGATTTAAGCATGCAAAGGAATGGCTTGGTGTTTTTGCAAAATGACACATAAAGAGAAAGGAGACCTCACAAACTGAGAGTGTCGCCCATTTTCCTCCATCCCCGCCACTCTGTAACTTCTTTTAATGCTACTGATCTTTGTCCAACATGTTCAAATGTTGTGTTCTAATTAAAATATGCCAAGAGACAATTTTAAGTTAGAAAACAATTACTTTTACAACGAAAAGGTTTTTAGAAAATCATGAATAAGACATTCCAGATTGTGTAGAAATTTCTACTCGATGATTCATTTTAACAAAAATACGAAGATAAGGGCCCCGTTCTTTTGACATTTTAGGGGGAATGTACAGTCATCCGTGATGCTTAACCAATCACCAGGTCCTCAACAAATGCGGGGAACTGAATGTCATTTGTTTCTGACCTACGATCGGGAATCAAACGGACCGCCGTAATCAACGAGTGAGTGATGAAAATGCTTGGGCTATTTATTACTCGAAGAGTGCCTGGAGTGTACCGCAGGAACATCAGACAACTGCTTACATTCCTTATCAATGTTAATTTCAGTAAAGCTTAAAATCTGTATTCTTTAACATGGCAGTAAAATCTGCCCCCATAAGCCTCGAACCAAGGACAGTTGTCGGGTCTCTAACCTCAGGTCCTGTAATTTCTTCTCCGAAACGAACGTATTTTGCCCTAGATTCGTTCCTTTATCGGGGTTACGCTCCTATCAAGAGATACCATCCTTGTCAGGACTCGAACCCAGGACAGTTTGCCAGTGTCGAGTTCTCTGTTCCTGTAATCGCCTCTTCCAAATAAAAAACTCTGATCCTGGCGCCATTGTTCTCTCTCGCTTAGTTTCGGAGTTAAAGGAACCGCCCTTGACGGGAATCGAACTCAGGAAACATTTTCTCTCCCCCAGCGATGGACTCAACAGCGCCCGGGCAAGATTACTAAAACCGGGCGTTATTCTTAAACAAGGGCAAATGAAATTGTAAAATTCTCTTCATTCCTCTTTTCAAAACTTTTAAATGTATTTCCTTCTTACAGAGAAAATATTTTATATTAATTTATGGAATGAAACCAAATTTTATCTTTGAGTAATTCTCTTTTTATTAAAGAATGTGTAAATATAGGTCGACAATGGTCAGCTTTTATATGAACAACTGCGTGTACAACAATGTAAACAGAAGTATTGGAATTTCTAAAACACACCCCCAACAATATTGACTGAGCATGCCTTAAGGCTCTTTTCTCATTTCTTATGCATGCATTATAATAGACTGAATGAACCGTATCGCACTCCATTCCTTTACTAACTGTTACGTCATAGATTCCTTCGGCATTGTCGCATTAGTCAACAATCCGCTTTCGTCATTGTGCAAAAAGCTGAGTTGTGAGTCGCTTGTAGGAGAAGTGCGTCGTGGAGTAGACACTTTTGTGCTTTTAAAAGTCTTCCACAATAACCAAGGCACTTCCATATATTCCGTGAATTCCTAAGAAACTCCTTCACTCTCTCCATTTCATTTTGTCGGTGGACATCGAGGATTCTCCCTCCCGAAGAAAGAGTGAGGTAAAGGCAACCTATTTATTATTATTATTATTATTGCTAATGGACAATCTTTACAAAATGAAAACATACAAGAAAAATGGGCCACTTTTACATACATAGGTAAAGAAACCAAATTCATAACTAAACTATTTAAAGAAAACAAAATAAAAATCGCTTTCCAAACATAAAACACAATAAAAACCTCCTTAAACAAAAACCACCAATAAACATAAACAATCAATATAACTTACCGGGTATATACAAATTAAAATGTAAAGACTGTCCATTAACTTATATAGGTCAAACTGGCCGCACTTTCACACATCGATACAAAGAATACATTGCAGCCATAAAACACAATAAAGATAGTTCTGCATACTCTAAACATATTCTAAATACAGGACATGCATATAATACAATAAACGAAACAATGGACATATTAAAAATAGTAGAAAACAAAAAACATAGGAATACAATAGAAAAATATTACATACAACAAACATATAAACAAAACATTTGTCTAAATGACAATAACATATTCCTTAATAACCCCATCTTCAATGCGCTACAGACCATTAACCCCAACCCCGACAGCCACCTTTCACTTACTCCTTCCACAAGCAACCACAGTCAGTATTGACCCACACCTATTCGAAGACACTAGTACTTCTGGATATATCGGAACAATCACTCCTACATCTTTGGTATGTTTTATTTTATTTTTATTTTTATTTTTATTTTACTGATAATTTCTAACTATAATTTATATATTTTGCATTTTATTCTATAAATTCTTTTATAAATTCTTTCAAATTCTTTAGTGTTTCTTTCAATCTTTTACTTACAGACCGATATGTACATCTAATAACATTTAAGAAAAACAACACCTTCGCCCAAAAATGAAAAACAAACGTAATGAAACATCACCAAAATACTACAGAAATCATAATTGAGTTTTAAGTTCTTAGATATATTTTACACCTGATGATGGTTTTATAAAAACTGAAACATGTTGTGTAAATGTTCCGAAATGTAAATCGATCAATCGATATGGAACATCAATGATATTTTATTATCTTAATTATAAGAAATTTTAAATATTGTGATAAGACGGATTAAAATAAATAATTGTTATAATATTCACAATATGACGCAATTACAATATCTTATTAATTATTTTTGTCAATACATTTCTGTTTCTTGTTTTTAGAGATTTCTTCTGTGAATCATCTTTTCTGCAAGAGATTTTCCAGTTGGCTCAGTGCCAACATTTTCGAAAGCGAGACAATGAAATTATGGCGACCATAATACAAGAGGTCCTGTCGGAACTCAAATGACGTGTATGCATGGAATATTTTCAGCCGCCCATATTAATTTGTGCTAATGGCCACTGCTCCTGCAACAATTGCAGATTACAAGTGAAAAATTGTCCGGTCTGCAGAGGTACATTTCTCAATGTCAGAAACACTGTTCTGGAGAAAGTGATCACTAAATTGATCGGCCGATGCAAAAACCACACTTTCGGATGCAATGCGACATTCCCAAAATATGATGAGACGATTAAACATGAAAAAGTCTGCCCACAGCAGCCTTACGAGTGCCCCATTGAAGGATGCACTTGGAATCGTCCCCTTGCTACGATGAAGAGCCATCTGAAGGAGAAACATGGCGCCTCCGCCGGTAAAGAATGTGGTGGAGGCGTCAGTTCTTTGAAAAACTTTGGGGATAATTCTACCTGGCGTTTCGTAAAATTATTTAAGTCTGAAATATTTGTCCACGTGTCTGAAGTCAGAGGCGATACGCTTTATACCTGCGTGTTTCACGTTGGACACGAGAACGAATCTGAAGAGTTTGGATATCGTGTGGAAATCAAAGGAGTAGCGGGGAACGAACAGGCATCAGCCAATCACATCGTTTGGAACTACGAGAATGATTTTGATGATATTATCAACTCTGACAACTGCGCCAGTTTCAATTACAATTTTGCCAAGAAATGTGCCTTACGTGGCAACAGACTCGAAATGAAAGTTCAAATCCGTTCTTTGGACACAAAGGACAGTCTCACATCATGAAATACAAAAATATATTCAGAGAACTTCAGCGACACATGTTTAGTTGGCCAAACCAGAAGCTTTGTCTTATTTATAAAGAGTGGGCCCTCCTATGGAGTGAGTCCATTATCCTCGGACAATAAAGCACGATCCGAAATGTTAAATTGTAAACGTATTTAATTTTAAGCGTAAGATACATTATTACAATTACTTACTATATTCATTTTCGTTTCTCTTTTCTAAACATGTACTTGAACGTTCTAAAAGAAAGGAAAATATTCGCTTTGTGTCGTAACTGAAGTAGATTCACTCGAAAAAAATTTTGAACAAATTAATATTTCAGTTATACCCTAATTTGTAATTTAATATACAATTAAACTATCTTGACAGTGTCGTAATTATTTTAAACACAGCGTGCATTATATTTTGTATCTTGTTCTTAAGATTTATTTCTTATTTTAAGGAAAGAATTTGAAGAAACTTATAGAAAATACAGCTTAAAAGCTAAGATGACTTTAAACCTGAAGATTATTTTATTCCGCTAAACTTAGAACACGTATTTTCCCTTGTAAAGAAGATTCATTCGTAATATAAAGACTCCAGTTGTAACGTTTTCTTATTTTATTTTATTTGTGCCGAATTTATGTATGTTAATGTGTAAAAGTAAATAGTTAGTGACAAACTGAGACTCTTGTTAAAATGTTCTCAGTAATTTCCATTCGTTGTTGCCTGATTCAAATTTTAGCTTCTGTGATACTGAGACTGTATTAATGACATGATATTGTTATAATGTCCATGTACGAATAATAAAATTTGTCACATTATTTGTTGGAGTAACATTGCTGGATTATAGTTTAATTATAATAATCTTACTTTGTGTTTTGTTTATGCACTAAAATAATTTACATTAGGATATTTCACAGTTGTTTAAAAATAGAGTGCACTTTATTAATATAAAATCCTATTGTACGATTTGCGTTCGATTCACAATACGTAGTTTGTACTTGGTGTCTCTTAAAAGTTAGTTTTCAATTTAAGAAAAATAATTTCTACAGATCGTCACGAAAGCATGGCAATTTATTGCAGAAGAAACGTAAGTATTATTCGTCAAAACCATATTTAAAATCTGATCTATTACAGACTACTAGAAAATTACCTTTCACGAAATATAGGGAAATGTAAGGTCGTCAACCTATTTGTCGTCAAAAAATGACGTCATCAACAATGTCAACAGATATTTGTTTACTCGGCATTGTTGTGGAACACAACAATGCCGTGTAAACAAATAACGCTTCACAACAAGGAAATCAAAGAATATCAAGCCAGTCGCATTATCACTGCTCCAGAAGGAGCACTTCGTATTCTTGAATATTGACTGACAGTTGGCTTAAAACATCAGAAAAGCGAAAGAAGACGTTATCAAGTATTTGAAGTACCAACTCCAACAAGGTAAACTGATACGCATTCGGTATATTACGATTACGAAAACTGTTATGAAAACTGACTTTATGATTGATTTTAAGACGAATATTTGCAGGGGTGGGGCTGGACGTAAAAAGTTGACTGAACCAGAACTGTTGGCCTCTAAACAGGGACGTAAAGAACTCAGACATCAGATTAGAGACAGCGGGGTTAGTTTAGTGTGTTACTTAAGATTTTAAAACACAACCAACAACCCGAAGGGGTGGGGTTGGTCAAGTGTTTTAGCCCTCAATTCGGGGGGATAGTTTAGTTTGTAACGTAAGAATTTAAAACGCAACCAACCAAAGGGGGGGTTGGTTGCGTTTTAAAAACTTGACCAAACCCCCGAGGAGCTCCGAAAGAAGCGCTCTGCTCTAGTATTTCTCTATTTGTCTCCTAGGGAAGAAAGTAGAACTGATTATCATGTTTTTTCTAGTGGCTAAATCAACGAGCCTCTGGCCAATGTCATTGGATGTGTCGTGTAGACTTTGTTTAGGTCGCCCACCATCATTTTGGCATCATTAGATGATCTGCTGTCTATTATCTGCTCCAGTTTATTTAGTTAATTGATCTCTTAATGCTCCTGCTTAAGAAGGGTTCCAACATTCCACGTGCCATTCTCAATATCCTTAACTTTCCGATTTATTGAGGTTTCGAAACGTCTTCCTTTTTACGGTGCAAGGTTGGTAGCCTTGCAACCAAATCCCAACCTGGAGGACCAGGGCACCTGTCTTAGTGTGACCTCTGCCCCTCGACCAATCAGGCTAAGGAGGCCCTACCAGTAGCTCTTGAGGTCACTGGGGTACTCGGCCCCACCACCACGACAAGGCGCAGGTACCATGAAGAGAGGCTGGCTGGAGCTATTTTACAGAATTCGTAACTAATTCTTGAATTATTCTTTTTCGTTATCAGCTTACATGATTTCTACAGAGGTCATTAAACATGTGTACAATTTAAATTAATTATTTTTGTCCATACATTTCTGTTTCTTATTTTCAGAGAGTTCTTGTGTGAATCATCTTTTCTGCAAGAGAATTCCCAGTTGGCGGAGTGTCAACGTTTTCAAACGCGAGACAATAAAATTATGGCGACCATAATACAAGAGGTCCTGTCGGAACTTAAATGTCCTGTATGCATGGAATATCTTCAGCCGCCCATAATAATTTGTGCCAATGGCCACTGCACCTGCGACACTTGCAGATCACAAGTGAAAAATTGTCCGGTCTGCAGAGGTAAATTTCTGAAGGTCAGAATTCGTGTTCTGGAAAGTGTGACAAGGAAATTGATCGTCCGATGCAAAAACTACACTTTCGGCTGCAATGCGAGATTCCCAAAAGAAGATACGATTACCCATGCAAAAGTCTGCCCACAGCGGAAATACAAGTGTCCCATAACAGGATGCACTTGGAATCGTCCTCTTGCTATGATGAAGAGCCATCTGATGGAGAAACATGGCGTCTCCGCCGGTAAAGAATCTGGTGTAGGCGTCATTTCTTTGAAAAACTTTGGGGTTAAAATTATCTGGCTTTGCATAATATTCTTTAGGTCTGAAATATTTGTCCACGTGTCTCAAGTCAGAGGCGATACGCTTTATACCTGCGCGTTTCACGTTGGACCTGAGAACAAATCTAAGGAGTTTGGATATTTTGTGGAAATCAGCCGAGCAGCGGGGAAGGAACAGGCAACAGCCAAGCACACAGTTCGGAACTACGAGAATGGATTTGATGACACTATCAAGTCTGGCAACTGCGCCAGTTTCAATTACAATTTTGCCAAGAAGTGTGCCTTACGTGGCAACAGACTTGACATGAAAGTTCAAATCCTTTCTTTGGAAAAGAAAGACAGTCTCACATCATAAACTACAAAAATATATACAGAGAACTTCAGCGACACAAGTTTAGTTGGCCAAACCAGAAGCTTTGTCTTATTTTTAAAGAGTGGACCCTCCTATGGAGTGAGTCCATTATCCTCGGACAATAAAGTACGATACGAAATGTTAAACTGTAAATGAATTTAATTATAAGCGTAAGATACATAATTACAATTACTTACTATATTCGTTTTCGTTTCTCTTTTCTAAACATGTACTTGAACGTTCTAAAAGAAAGGAAAATATTCCCTTTGTGTCGTAACTGAATTAAATTCACTCGAAAAAAATTTGAACAAATTAATATTTCAGTTATACCGTAATTTGTAATTTAATATACAATTAAACTATCTTGACAGTGTCGTAATTATTTTAAACACAGCGTGCATTATATTTTGTATCTTGTTCTTAAGATTTATTTCTTATTTTAAGGAAAGAATTTGAAGAAACTTATGGAAAATACAGCTTAAAAGCAAAGCTGACTTTAAACCTGAAGATTATTTTATTCCGCTAAACTTAGAACACGTATTTTCCCTTGTAAAGAAGTTTCATTCGTAATATAAAGACTCCAGTTGTAACGTTTTCTTATTTTATTTTATTTGTGCCGAATTTATGTATGTTAATGTGTAAAAGTAAATAGTTAGTGACAAACTGAGACTCTTGTTAAAATGTTCTCAGTAATTTCCATTCGTTGTTGCCTGATTCAAATTTTAGCTTCTGTGATAATGAGACTGTATTAATGACATGATATTGTTATAATGTCCATGTAAAAATAATAAAATTTGTCACATTATTTGTTGGAATAACATTGCTGGATTATAGTTTACTTATAATAATCTTACTTTGTGTCTTGTTTATGCACTAAAATAATTTACATTAGGATATTTCACAGTTGATTTAAAAAAGAGTGCACTTTATTAATATAAAATCCTATTGTACGATTTGCGTTCGATTCACAATACGTAGTTTGTACTTGGTGTCTCTTAAAAGATAGTTTTCAATTTCTGGAATGTGCTCCTGTCTTTGGGTTGAAACTTTTATAAGAGTTTAATATGAAGCTAATAAAAGCAAAGAAATCCATCTAACTGAGTCGTCTATTATCAAATTTCAATTTAAGAAAAATAATTTCTACAGACCTTCACGAAAGCATGGTAATTTATTGCAGAATAAACGCACGTAGGATTCGTGCAAAGTCGCCTATAAATTCTTTTCTGATGCAGACTACTAGAAAATTACCTTTCACGAAATATAGGGGTATCTAAAGTAATACTAAATGATTTTATTTAAAGGTCTCACAAATTAGTATTTAAAATTAAAACCATAATCTATCATTGATTAATTAAACAATATATTATTTAATAAAGTGCAAATAATTACTGCAAAAAACGTGTTCATGTATTTATGAGAGTTCCAAGCTTAATACCACAACCGTAGCGTATTTTTTTAGTGCATTTGTTTAATATTAGAACAGTGCCTTCAGTGTTTGTGTATGAAAATTTTACAACTTCTTAAATTTTCTGCAAAAACACTTGCCCTATTTCGATATGTATCGATGAATGTCACAGAAAAAAATTATCCCTAAAAAAAGAATCTTTACAAGGGCTCAAACCAAGGACAGATATTTTGGGGTTTGGCCTAAATTTCTGGAATGTTCTCTTGGAAACAAATTTCGTCTCGGCCCAGTTCCCTGACTGCAGAATCTACCCTCACCGGGATACTAACTCAGGACAGTTTTCCAAAGTTTTGGTCTTTCTATATTCTCTTCCTGTTACCAAAAAATGAGTGTGCCAAGTTTGGCAAAAATCGATAAATCAGCTCTCAAGTTGTAAGTGAAAGTTCGTTCGCACGTACATGCATACGCGAGCACACAATTTAAATTTTACATAAAAATTACTAAATTAAGACTCCCCAAATACAGCCCATAAAATTTGAAATATTTCTTAAGCTAATGCAGAAACATTAATAACACCAAACTTTGGATTGGCATTAATATTGCAATGAAATAGCATAAATTCTAAGATGGTTGTCTTCTGGGTTGTTGCACCGTGTAGTGTGGTAGACGTTTTTCGACGTTTCAGAGCTCTCAGCCCTGATGATGGAGGCAGCATGGACATGTTAAACGTTGAAGGAATTCTACCGAACTACACGGCGTAAAAAGCCAGAAGACAGCCATCTTCCTACGGACAAGCGTAAAATATAAAATTTTAGATAAAAAATCGAAAAGGAAAGAGTGAGTTGCAGTGACGTCAAAGTAAGAAATTGGTCCACGAAAATCTGTTCGTCACAATTTTCTTCGCCATCTCCCACTATGACGTAAAAAGTCAAAATTAATTTTCCACTCGTTGAAGTTCCATCTAATAAATTTCAAATACATATTATAAATCAGTTGTGACGACAGTCGCTTACATTAACTGAAATTTCACAAAAGATTTAAGCATGCAAAGGAATGGCTTGGTGTTTTTGCAAAATGACACATAAAGAGAAAGGAGACCTCACAAACTGAGAGTGTCGCCCATTTTCCTCCATCCCCGCCACTCTGTAACTTCTTTTAATGCTACTGATCTTTGTCCAACATGTTCAAATGTTGTGTTCTAATTAAAATATGCCAAGAGACAATTTTAAGTTAGAAAACAATTACTTTTACAACGAAAAGGTTTTTAGAAAATCATGAATAAGACATTCCAGATTGTGTAGAAATTTCTGCTCGATGATTCATTTTAACAAAAATACGAAGATAAGGGCCCCGTTCTTTTGACATTTTAGGGGGAATGTACAGTCATCCGTGATGCTTAACCAATCACCAGGTCCTCAACAAATGCGGGGAACTGAATGTCATTTGTTTCTGACCTACGATCGGGAATCAAACGGACCGCCGTAATCAACGAGTGAGTGATGAAAATGCTTGGGCTATTTATTACTCGAAGAGTGCCTGGAGTGTACCGCAGGAACATCAGACAACTGCTTACATTCCTTATCAATGTTAATTTCAGTAAAGCTTAAAATCTGTATTCTTTAACATGGCAGTAAAATCTGCCCCCATAAGCCTCGAACCAAGGACAGTTGTCGGGTCTCTAACCTCAGGTCCTGTAATTTCTTCTCCGAAACGAACGTATTTTGCCCTAGATTCGTTCCTTTATCGGGGTTACGCTCCTATCAAGAGATACCATCCTTGTCAGGACTCGAACCCAGGACAGTTTGCCAGTGTCGAGTTCTCTGTTCCTGTAATCGCCTCTTCCAAATAAAAAACTCTGATCCTGGCGCCATTGTTCTCTCTCGCTTAGTTTCGGAGTTAAAGGAACCGCCCTTGACGGGAATCGAACTCAGGAAACATTTTCTCTCCCCCAGCGATGGACTCAACAGCGCCCGGGCAAGATTACTAAAACCGGGCGTTATTCTTAAACAAGGGCAAATGAAATTGTAAAATTCTCTTCATTCCTCTTTTCAAAACTTTTAAATGTATTTCCTTCTTACAGAGAAAATATTTTATATTAATTTATGGAATGCAACCAAATTTTATCTTTGAGTAATTCTCTTTTTATTAAAGAATGTGTAAATATAGGTCGACAATGGTCAGCTTTTATATGAACAACTGCGTGTACAACAATGTAAACAGAAGTATTGGAATTTCTAAAGCACACCCCCAACAATATTGACTGAGCATGCCTTAAGGCTCATTTCTCATTTCTTGTGCATGCATTATAATAGACTGAATGAACCGTATCGCACTCCATTCCTTTACTAACTGTTACGCCATCGATTCATTCGGCATTGTCGCATTAGTCAACAATCCGCTTTCGTCATTGTGCAAAAAGGTGAGTTGTGAGTCGCTTGTAGGAGAAGTGCGTCGTAGAGTAGATACTTTTGTGCTTTTAAAAGTATTCCACAATAACCAAGGCACTTCCTTATATTCCGTGAATTCCTAAGAAACTCCTTCACTCTCTCCATTTTATTTCGTCGGTGGACATCGAGGATTCTCCCTCCCGAAGAAAGAGTCAGGTAAAGGCAACCTATTTATTATTATTATTATTGCTAATAGCATTTACATCTGTGAAGTTTGGAAGAGAATTAGACGTGTCTTCTTTCTAACATAAATTCAATTAATTATTCCACTGACTTCTGTTTGTTTACGGCATTATTTATAATAAAAGAATTCCATTAATAGTGTGGGATTCGATTTCCTAAAGCCGCAAGACATGTCAGTAGCCGAAATTCTCGATGAAGCTGTTTAATCCCTTGAAAGCCTGGGGGCAATCCTTTAAATACATTAACCGGTTGATCTTTGTAATGGCGAAGTGTAGTGTTCTCTGTGCGGTACGGACTGGACGAGCTTCGGCTTCAAATGGTTAATAAATTGGGCCTCTGTTACGAAAAATAATTGAATCACTTTAGATTCCTTGATCCATGAACTTTGTTAGAGCTTTTGAGCGAGCTGCAAGGAATTCGTTTTAACTTTATTAATAATTGTCTGAATAAACCGAAATGCTCTCCATTCCGTAAGCGTCCACTCCTTAACACCCCAAAGCAGGAGACGTCCGGGGGTGGTGTTTGTAAAATGGAGAATGTTTTTAATTTGGGAGCATGTGATCGAGGTTGGGTATCCAACAAAACCTCGCAGGTGTGAACTGAGTTTTCCGTTGCGAAACTTTTCAGAAAAAAAAGATCGAGAAATACTTTCGCTGGTTCGGTTAGCTTCGATGTAGTGACCTCCGGCCTTACCTCCACCTCTTAGAAGGGGACGTCCTCTTCCGGTCTAAACACGCGCTAAATTATCCTTCCCTGAAGACTGTTTTAACTAAACAGTGGTCAGTCCCACAAATTCCTCCTCTGCATGTTCGGACATTTTTCCACTCTTCTCTTGTCTATTAACACACGATCGATTTGGTTGTTGGTTATTCCATCTGGTGATCTCCACGTGTATTTCTCTATTTGTCTCCTAGCGAAGAAAATAGAACTGATTATCATGTTTTTTCTAGTGGCTAAATCAACGAGCCTTTGGCCAATGTCATTGGATGTGTCGTGTAGACTTTGTTTAGGTCGCCCACCATCATTTTGGCATCATTAGATGATCTGCTGTCTATTATCTGCTCCAGTTTATTTAGTTAATTGATCTCTTAATGCTCCTGCTTAAGAAGGGTTCCAAAATTCCACGTGCCATTCTCAATATCCTTAACTTTCCGATTTATTGAGGTTTCGAAACGTCTTCCTTTTTACGGTGCAAGGTTGGTAGCCTTGCAACCAAATCCCAACCTGGAGGACCAGGGCACCTGTCTTAGTCTGACCTCTGCCCCTCGACCAATCAGGCTAAGGAGGCCCTACCAGTAGCTCTTGAGGTCACTGGGGTACTCGGCCCCACCACCACCACAAGGTGCAGGTACCATGAAGTGAGGCTGGCGGAAGCTATTTTACAGAATTCGTAACTAATTCTTGAATTATTCTTCTTCGTTATCAGCTTACATGATTTCTACAGAGGTCATTAAACGTTTGAATGATTTAAATTAATTATTTTTGTCCATACATTTCTGTTTCTCATTTTCAGAGATTTCTTCTGTGAATCATTTTTTCTGCAAGAGAATTCCCAGTTGGCGGAGTGTCAACGTTTTCAAACTCTCTTTTGCAGACCGCGAGACAATAAAATTATGGCGACCATAATACAAGAGGTCCTGTCGGAACTTAAATGTCCTGTATGCATGGAATATCTTGAGCCGCCCATAATAATTTGTGCCAATGGCCACTGCACCTGCGACACTTGCAGATCACAAGTGAAAGATTGTCCGGTCTGCAGAGGTAAATTTCTGAAGGTCAGAATTCGTGTTCTGGAAAGTGTGACAAGGAAATTGATCGTCCGATGCAAAAACTACACTTTCGGCTGCAATGCGACATTCCTAAAACATGACACGATTACCCATGAAAAAGTCTGCCCACAGCGGAAATACAAGTGTCCCATAACAGGATGCACTTGGAATCGTCCTCTTGCTATGATGAAGAGCCATCTGATGGAGAAACATGGCGTCTCCGCCGGTAAAGAATCTGGTGTAGGCGTCATTTCTTTGAAAAACTTTGGGGTTAAAATTATCTGGCTTTGCATAATATTCTTTAGGTCTGAAATATTTGTCCACGTGTCTGAAGTCAGAGGCGATACGCTTTATACCTGCGCGTTTCACGTTGGACCTGAGAACAAATCTAAGGAGTTTGGATATCGTGTGGAAATCAGCCGAGCAGCGGGTATGGAACAGGCATCAGCCAAGCACACAGTTCGGAACTACGAGAATGGATTTGATGACACTATCAAGTCTGGCAACTGCGCCAGTTTCAATTACAATTTTGCCAAGAAATGTGCCTTACATGACGACAGACTCGAAATGAAAGTTCAAATCCTTTCTTTGGAAAAGAAAGACAGTCTCACATCATAAACTACAAAAATATATTCAGAGAACTTCAGCGACACAAGTTTAGTTGGCCAAACCAGAAGCTTTGTCTTATTTATAAAGAGTGGACCCTCCTATGGAGTGAGTCCATTATCCTCGGACAATAAAGCACGATCCGAAATGTGAAATTGTAAACGTATTTAATTTCAAGCGTAAGATACATTATTACAATTACTTACTATATTCATTTTCGTTTCTCTTTTCTAAACATGTACTTGAACGTTCTAAAAGAAAGGAAAATATTCGCTTTGTGTCGTAACTGAAGTAGATTCACTCGAAAATAAATTTGAACAAATTAATATTTCAGTTATACCCTAATTTGTAATTTAATATACAATTAAACTATCTTGACAGTGTCGTAATTATTTTAAACACAACGTGCATTATATTTTGTGTCTTGTTCTTAAGATTTATTTCTTATTTTAAGGAAAGAATTTGAAGAAACTTATAGAAAATACAGCTTAAAAGCAAAGCTGACTTTAAACCTGAAGATTATTTTATTCCGCTAAACTTAGAACACGTATTTTCCCTTGTAAAGAAGTTTCATTCGTAATATAAAGACTCCAGTTGTAACGTTTTCTTATTTTATTTTATTTGTGCCGAATTTATGTATGTTAATGTGTAAAAGTAAATAGTTAGTAACAAACTGAGACTCTTGTTAAAATGTTCTCTGTCATTTCCATTCGTTGTTGCCTGATTCAAGTTTTAGCTTCTGTGATACTGAGACTGTATTAATGACATGATATTGTTATGATGTCCATGTACGAATAATAACATTTGTCACATTATTTGTTGGAATAACATTGCTGGATTATAGTTTAATTATAATAATCTTAATTTGTGTTTTGTTTATGCACTAAAATATTTTACATTAGGATATTTCACAGTGGTTTTAAAATAGAGTGCACTTTATTAATATAAAATCCTATTGTACGATTTGCGTTCGATTCACAATACGTAGTTTGTACTTGGTGTCTCTTAAAAGATAAGTTTTCAATTTCTGGAATGTGTTGTTGTCTTTGAGTTGAAACTTTTATAAGAGTTTAATATGCAGCTAATAAAAGCAAAGAAATCCAACTAACTGAGTCGTCTATTATCAAATTGCACTTTATGTAAAATAATTTCTAAAGACCTTCACGAAAGCATGGCAATTTATTGCAGAATAAACACAAGTAGGATTTGTGCAAAGTCGCCTATAAATTCTTTTCTGTTACGGACTACTAGAAAATTACCTATCACGAAATATAGGGGTATCTAAAGTAATACTAAATGATTTTATTTAAAAGACTGACAAATTAGTATTTAAAATTAAAACCATAATCTATCATTGATTAATTAAACAATATATTATTTAATAAAGTGCAAATAATGACTGCAAAAAACGTGTTCATGTATGTACGAGAGTTCCAAGCTTAATACCACAACCGCAGCGTATCTTTTAGTGCATTTGTTTAATATTAGGACAGTGCCTTCAGTGTTTGTGTATGGAAATTTTACAACTTCTTACATTTTCTGCAAAAATACTTGCCCTATTTCGATATGTATCGATGAATGTCACAGAAAAAAATTATCCCTAAAAAAAGAATCTTTACAAGGACTCAAACCAAGGACAGATATTTTGGGGTTTGGCCTCCTTTTCTGGAATGTTCTCTTGGAAACAAATTTCGTCTCGGCCCAGTTCCCTGACTGCAGGATCTACCCTCACCGGGACACAAACTCAGGACACTTTTTCAAAGTTTTGGTCTTTCTATATTCTCTTCCTGTTACCAAAAAATGAGTGTGCCAAGTTTGGCAAAAATCGATAAATCAGCTCTTAAGTTGTAAGTGAAAGTTCGTTCGCACGTACATGCATACGCGCACACACAATTTAAATTTTACATAAAAATTACTAAATTAAGACTCCCCAAATACATCCCATGCAGAAACATTAATAATACCAAACTTTGGATTGGCATTAATATTGCAATGAAATAGCATAAATTCTAAGATGGTTGTCATCTGGGTTGTTGCACTGTGTAGTGTGGTAGAAGATTTTCGACGTTTCAGAGCTCGCAGGCCTGATGATGGAGGCAGCAAGGACATGTTAAACGTTGAAGGAATTCTACCGAACTACACGGCGTAAAAAGCCAGAAGACAGCCATCTTCCTACGGACAAGCGTAAAATATAAAATTTTTGATAAAAGATCGAAAAGGAAAGAGTGAGTTGCAGTGACGTCAAAGTAAGAAATTGGTCCACGAAAATCTGTTCGTCACAATTTTCCTCGCCATCTCCGACTATGACGTAAAAAGTCAAAATTAATTTTCCACTCGTTGAAGTTCCATCTAATAAATTTCAAATACATATTATAAATCAGTTCTGACGAAAGTCGCTTACATTAACTGAAATTTCACAAAAAAGATTTAAGCATGCAAAGGAATGGCTTGGTGATTTTGCAAAATGACTCACAAAGAGAAAGGAGACCTCACAAAGTGTGATGTGTCGCCCCTTTTCCTCCATCCCCGCCACTCTGTAACTTCTTTTAAAGCTACTGATCTTTGTCCAACATGTTCAAATGTTGTGTTCTAATTAAAATATGCCAAGAGACAATTTTAGTTACAAAACAATTTCTTTTACAACGACCAGCTTTTTAGAAAATCATGAATAAGACATTCCAGATTGCGTATAAATTTCTGCTCGATGATTCATTTTAACAAAAATACGAAGATAAGGGCCTCGTTCTTTTGACATTTTAGGGGGAATGTACAGTCATCCGTGATGCTTAACCAATCACCAGGTCGTCAACAAATGCGGGGAACTGAATGTCATTTGTTTCTGACCTACGACCGGGAATCAAACGGACCTCCGTAACAACGAGTGAGTGATGAAAATGCTTGGGCTATTTATTACTCAAAGAGTGTCTGGAGTGTACCACAGGAACATCAGACAACTGCTTACATTCCTTATCAATGTTAATTTCAGTAAAGCTTAAAATCTGTATTCTTTAACATGCCAGTAAAATCTGCCCCCATAAGCCTCGAACCAAGGACAGTTGTCGGGCCTCTAACCTCAGGTCCTGTAATTTCTTCTCCGAAACGAACGTATTTTGCCTTGGATTCGTACCTTTATCGGGGTTACGCTCCTATCAAGAGAGACCATCCTTGTCAGGACTCGAACCCAGGACAGTTTGTCAGTGTCGAGGTCCCTGTTCCTGTAATCGCCTCTTCCAAATAAAAAACTCTGATCCTGGCTCCATTGTCCTCTCTCGCTTAGATTCGGAGTTAAAGGAACCGCCCTTGCCGGGAATCGAACTCAGGAAACATTTTCTCTCCCCCAGGGATGGACTCAACAGCGCCCGGGCAAGATTACTAAACCCGGGCGTTATTCTTAAACAAGGGCAAATGAAATTTTAAAATTCTCTTCATTCCTCTTTTCAAAACTTTTAAATGTATTTCCTTCTTACAGAGAAAATATTTTATATTAATTTATGGAAATTAACCAAACTTTATCTTTGGGTAATTCTCTTTTTATTAAAGAAAGTGTAAATATAGGTCGACAATGGTCAGCTTTTATATGAACACCTGCGCGTACAACAATGTAAACAGAAGTATTGGAATTTCTAAAAAACACCCCCAACAATATTGACTGAGCATGCCTTAAGGCTCATTTCTCATTTCTTGTGCATGCATTATAATAGACTGAATGAACCGTATCGCACTCCATTCCTTTACTAACTGTTACGTCATCGATTCATTCGGCATTGTCGCATTAGTCAACAATCCGCTTTCGTCATTGTGCAAAAAGCTGAGTTGTGAGTCGCTTGTAGGAGAAGTGCGTCGTAGAGGAGATACTTTTCTGCTTTTAAAAGTCTTCCACAATAACCAAGGCACTTCCTTATATTCCGTGAATTCCTAAGAAACTCCTTCACTCTCTCCATTTCATTTCGTCGGTGGACATCGAGGATTCCCCCTCCCGAAGAAAGAGTGAGGTAAAGGCAACCTATTTATTATTATTATTATTATTATTGCTAATAGCATTTACTTCTGTGAACTTTGGAAGAGAATTAGACGTGTCTTCTTTCTAACATAAATTCAATTAATTATTCCACTGGCTTCTGTTTGTTTACGGCATTATTTATAATAAAAGAAATTCCATTAATAGTGTGGGATTCGATTTGCTAAAGCCGCAAGACATGTCAGTAGCCGAAATTCTCGATGAAGCTGTTTAATCCCTTGAAAGCCTGGTGGCAATCCTTTAAATACATCAACCGGTTGATCTTTGTAATGGCGAAGTGTAGTGTTCTCTGTGCGGTACGGACTGGACGAGCTTCGGCTTCAAATTTTTAATAAATGGGGCCTCTGTTACGAAAAATAATTGAATCACTTTAGATTCCTTGATCCATGAGCTTTGTTAGAGCTTTTGAGCGAGATGCAAGGAATTCGTTTTAATTTTATTAATAATTGTCTGAATTAACCGAAATGCTCTCCATTCTGTAAGCGTCCACTCCTTAACACCCCAAAGCAGCAGACGTCCGGGGGTGGTGTTTGTAAAATGGAGAATGTTTTTAATTTGGGAGCATGTGATCGAGGTTGGGTATCCAACAAAACCTCGCAGGTGTGAACTGAGTTTTCTGTTGCGAAACTTTTCCGAAAATAAATCGGGAAGTATTTTCGCTGGTTTGGTTCGCTTCGATGTAGTGACCTCCGAACTTACCTCCACCGCTTAGAAGCGGACGTCCACTTCCGGTCTAAACACGCGCTAAATTATCCTTCCCTGAAGACTGTTTTAACTAAACAGTGGTCAGTCCCACAAATTTCTCCTCTGCATGTTCGGACATTTATTCCACTCTTCTCTTGTCTATTAACACACGATCGATTTGGTTGTTGGTTATTCCATTTGGTGATCTCCACGTGTATTTCTCTATTTGCCTCCTAGCGAAGAAAATAGAACTGATTATCATGTTTTTTCTAGTGGCTAAATCAACGAGCCTTTGGCCAATGTCATTGGATGTGTCGTGTAGACTTTGTTTAGGTCGCCCTCCATCATTTTGGCATCATTAGATGGTCTGCTGTCTATTATCTGCTCCAGTTTATTTAGTTAATGCTCCTGCTTAAGAAGGGTTCCAACATTCCACGTGCCATTCTCAATATCCTTAACATTCCGATTTATTGAGGTTTCGAAACGTCTTCTTTTTTACGGTGCAAGGTTGGTAGCCTTGCAACCAAATCCCAACCTGGAGGACCAGGGAACTTGTCTTAGTCTGACCTCTGCCCCTCGACCAATCAGGCGAAGGAGGCCCTACCAGTAGCTCTCGAGGTCACTGGGGTACTCGGCCCCACCACCACCACAAGGTGCAGGTACAATGAAGTGAGGCTGGCTGGAGCTATTTTACAGAATTCGTATTATTATTCTTTTTCGTTATCAGCTTACATGATTTCTACAGAGGACATTAAACGTTTGAATAATTTAAATTAATTATTTTTGGCCATACATTTCTGTTTCTTATTTTCAGAGAGTTCTTCTGTGAATCATCTTTTCTGCAAGAGAATTCCCAGTTGGCGGAGTGTCAACGTTTTCAAACGCGAGCCAATAAAATTATGGCGACCATAATACAAGAGGTCCTGTCGGAACTTAAATGTCCTGTATGCATGGAATATCTTCGGCCGCCCATAATAATTTGTGCCAATGGCCACTGCACCTGCGACAATTGCAGATCACAAGTGAACAATTGTCCGGTCTGCAGAGGTAAATTTCTGAAGGTCAGAATTCGTGTTCTGGAGAACGCGATCATCAAATTGAAAGGTACATGCAAATACCTCACTTTCGGCTGCAATGCGACATTCCCAAAAGAAGATACGATTACCCATGAAAAAGTATGCTCACAGCGGAAATACAAGTGCCCCATAACAGGATGCACTTGGAATCGTCCTCTTGCTATGATGAAGAGCCATCTGATGGAGGAACATGGCGTCTCCGCCGGTAAAGAATCTGGTGTAGGCGTCATTTCTTTGAAAAACTTTGGGGTTAAAATTATCTGGCTTTGCATAATATTCTTTATGTCTGAAATATTTGTCCACGTGTCTCAAGTCAGAGGCGATACGCTTTATACCTGCGCGTTTCACGTTGGACCTGAGAACAAATCTAAGGAGTTTGGATATCGTGTGGAAATCAACCGAGCAGCGGGGAAGGAACAGGCATCAGCCAATCACACAGTTCCGAACTACGAGAATGGATTTGATCACACTATCAAGTCTGGCAACTGCGCCAGTTTCAATTACAATTTTGCCAAGAAGTGTGCCTTACATGACGACAGACTCGAAATGAAAGTTCAAATCCTTTCTTTGGAAACTAAAGACGGTCCCACATCATAAACTACAAAAATATATTCAGAGAACTTCAGAGACACAAGTTTAGTTGGCCAAACCAGGAGCTTTGTCTTATTTATAAAGAGTGGACCCTCCTATGGAGTGACTCCATTATCCTCGGACAATAAAGTACGATGCGAAATGTTAAATTGTAAATTAATTTAATTTTCAGCGTAAGATACATTATTACAATTACTTACTATATTCATTTTCGTTTATCTCTTCTAAACATGTACTTGAACGTTCTAAAATAAAGGAAAATATTCGCTTTGTGTCGTAACTGAATAAAATTCACTCGAAAAAAAAAACTGAACAAATTAATATTTCAGTTACCTCCTAATTTGTAATTTAATATACAATTAAACTATCTTGACAGTGTCGTAATTATTTTAAACACAACGTGCATTATATTTTGTATCTTGTTCTTAAGATTCATTTCTTATTTTAAGGAAAGAATTTGAAGAAACTTATAGAAAATACAGCTTAAAAGCAAAGATGACTTTAAACTTTAAGATTATTTTATTCTGCTAACTTTAGAACACGTATTTTCCCTTGTCAGGAGGTTTCATCCGTAATATAAAGACTCCAGTTGTAACGTTACCTTATTTTATTTTATTTGTGCCGAATTTATGTATGTTAATGTGTAAAAGTTAATAGTTAGTGACAAACTGAGATTCTTGCTAAAATGTTCTCAGTAATTTCCATTCGTTGTTGCCTGATTCAAGTTTTAGATTCTGTGATAATGAGACTGTATTAATGACAATGAAAATCTTATAATGTCCATGTACGAATAATAACATTTGTCACATTATTTGTTGGAATAACATTGCTGGATTTCAGTTTAATTATAATAATCTTACTTTGTGTTTTGTGTATGCACTAAAATAATTTACATTAGGATATTTCACAGCTGATTTAAAAAAGAGTGCACTTTATTAATATAAAATCCTATTGTACGATTTGCGTTCGATTCACAATACGTAGTTTGTACTTGGTGTCTCTTAAAAGTTAGTTTTCAATTTCTGGAATGTGCTCCTGTCTTTGAGTTGAAACTTTTATAAGAGTTTAATACGAAGCTAATAAAAGCAAAGAAATCCAACTAACTGAGTCGTCTATTATTAAATTTCAATTTAAGAAAAATAATTTCTACAGATCGTCACGAAAGGATGGCAATTTATTGCAGAAGAAACGTAAGTATTATTCGTCAAAACCAAATTTAAAATCTGATCTATTACAGACTACTAGAAAATTACCTTTCACGAAATATAGGGAAATGTAAGGTCGTCAACCTATTTGTCGTCAAAAAATGACGTCATCAACAATGTCAACAGATATTTGTTTACTCGGCATTGTTGTGGAACACAACAATGCCGAGTAAACAAATAACGCTTCACAACAAGGAAATCAAAGAATATCAAGCCAGTCGCATTATCACTGCTCCAGAAGCAGCACGTCGCATTCTTCAAAATTGACTGACAGTTATCCTAAAACATCAGAAAAGTGAAAGAAGACGTTATCAAGTATTTGAAGTACCAACTCCAACAAGGTAAACTGATACTCATTCGATATATTACGATTACGAAAACTATTATGAAAACTGACTTTATGATCGATTTTAAGACGAAGATTTGCAAGGGTGGGGTTGGACATAGAAAGTTGACTGACCAAGAACAGTTGGCCTCTGAACAGCGACGTAAAGAACTAACACATCAGATTAGAGACAGCGGGGTTAGTTTAGTGTGTTACTTAAGATTTTAAAACACAACCAACAACCCGAAGGGGTGGGGTTGGTCAAGTGTTTAAGCCCTGAATTCGGGGGGATAGTTTAGTTTGTAACGTAAGAATTTAAAACGCAACCAACCCGAAGGGGGGGTTGGTTGCTTTTTGAACACTTGACCAATCCCCCGAGGAGCTCCGAAAGAAGCGCTCTGCTCTAGTATTTCTCTATTTGTCTCCTAGGGAAGAAAGTAGAACTGATTATCATGTTTTTTCTAGTGGCTAAATCAACGAGCCTTTGGCCAATGTCATTGGATGTGTCGTGTACACTTTGTTTAGGTCGCCCACCATCTTCTTGGCATCATTAGATGGTCTGCTGTCTATTATCTGCTCCAGTTTATTTCGTTATCAGCTTACATGATTTCTACAGAGGTCATTAAACGTTTGAATAATTTAAATTAATTATTTTTGGTCATACATTTCTGTTTCTTATTTTCAGATACTTCTTCTGTGAATCATCTTTTCTGCAAGAGAATTCCCAGTTGGCGGAGTGTCAACGTTTTCAAAAGCGAAACAATAAAATTATGGCGACCATAATACAAGAGGTCCTGTCGGAACTCAAATGTCCTGTATGCATGGAATATCTTCGGCCGCCCATAATAATTTGTGCCAATGGCCACTGCACCTGCGACACTTGCAGATCACAAGTGAAAGATTGTCCGGTCTGCAGAGGTAAATTTCTGAATGTCACAATTCGTGTTCTGGAAAGTGTGACAAGGAAATTGATCGTCCAATGCAAAAACTACACTTTCGGCTGCAATGCGAGATTCCTAAAAGATGACACGATTACCCATGAAAAAGTATGCTCACAGCGGAAATACAAGTGTCCCATAACAGGATGCACTTGGAATCGTCCTCTTGCTATGATGAAGAGCCATCTGATGGAGAAACATGGCGTCTCCGCCGGTAAAGAATCTGGTGTAGGCGTCATTTCTTTGAAAAACTTTGGGGTTAAAATTATCTGGCTTTGCATAATATTCTTTAGGTCTGAAATATTTGTCCACGTGTCTCAAGTCAGAGGCGATACGCTTTATACCTGCGCGTTTCACGTTGGACCTGAGAACAAATCTAAGGAGTTTGGATATCGTGTGGAAATCAACCGAGCAGCGGGGAAGGAACAGGCATCAGCCAAGCACACAGTTCGGAACTACGAGAATGGATTTGATGACACTATCAAGTCTGGCAGCTGCGCCAGTTTCAATTACAATTTTGCCAAGAAGTGTGCCTTACGTGGCAACAGACTTGACATGAAAGTTCAAATCCTTTCTTTGGAAAAGAAAGACAGTCTCACATCATAAACTACAAAAATATATTCAGAGAACTTCAGCGACACAAGTTTAGTTGGCCAGACCAGAAGCTTTGTGTAATTTATAAACAGTGGACCCTCCTATGGAGTGAGTCCATTATCCTCGGACAATAAAGCACGATCCGAAATGTTAAATTGTAAACGTATTTCATTTTCAGCGTAAGATACGTTATTACAATTACTTACTATATTCATTTTCGTTTCTCTTTTCTAAACATGTACTTGAACGTTCTAAAAGAAAGGAAAATATTCGCTTTGTGTCGTAACTGAATAAAATTCACTCGAAAAAAAAATTGAACAAATTAATATTTCAGTTACCTCCTAATTTGTAATTTAATATACAATTAAACTATCTTGACAGTGTCGTAATTATTTTAAACACAACGTGCATTATATTTTGTATCTTGTTCTTAAGATTCATTTCTTATTTTAAGGAAAGAATTTGAAGAAACTTATAGAAAATACAGCTTAAAAGCAAAGATGACTTTAAACTTGAAGATTATTTTATTCTGCTAACGTTAGAACACGTATTTTCCCTTGTCAGGAGGTTTCATCCGTAATATAAAGACTCCAGTTGTAACGTTACCTTATTTTACTTTATTTTATTTGTGCGGAAGTTATGTATGTTAATGTGTAAAAGTTAATAGTTAGTAACAAACTGAGACTCTTGTTAAAATGTTCTCTGTCATTTCCATTCGTTTTTCCTGATTCAAATTTTAGATTCTGTGATAATGAGACTGTTTCAAAGACAACGAAATTGTTATAATGTCCATGTACGAATAATAACATTTGTCACATTATTTGTTGGAATAACATTGCTGGATATTTAGTTTAATTATAATAATCTTACTTTGTGTTTTGTGTATGCACTAAAATAATTTACATTAGGATATTTCACAGTTGTTTAAAAATAGAGTGCACTTTATTAATATAAAATCCTATTGTACGATTTGCGTTCGATTCACAATACGTAGTTTGTACTTGGTGTCTCTTAAAAGTTAATTTTCAATTTCTGGAATGTGCTCCTGTCTTTGAGTTGAAACTTTTATAAGAGTTTAATATGAAGCTAATAAAAGCAAAGAAATCCAACTAACTGAGTCGTCTATTATCAAATTGCAATTTATGGAAAATAATTTCTACAGACCTTCACGAAAGCATGGCAATTTATTGCAGAATAAACGCACGTAGGATTCGTGCAAAGTTGCCTATAAATTCTTTTCTGTTACGGACTACTAGAAAATTACCTATCACGAAATATAGGGGTATCTAAAGTAATACTAAATGATTTTATTTAAAAGACTGACAAATTAGTATTTAAAATTAAAACCATAATCTATCATTGATTAATTAAATAATATATAATTTAATAAAGTGCAAATACTGACTGCAAAAAACGTGTTCATGTATATATAAGAGTTCCAAGCTTAATACCACAGCCGTAGGTTATTTTTTTAGTGTATTTGTTTAATATTAGAACAGTGCCTTCAGTGTTTGTGTATGGAAATTTTACAACTTCTTACATTTTCTGCAAAAATACTTGCCCTATTTCGATATGTATCGATGAATGTCACAGAAAAAAATTATCCCTAAAAAAAGAATCTTTACAAGGTCTCAAACCAAGGACAGATATTTTGGGGTTTGGCTTTATTTCTGGAATGTTCTCTTGGAAACAAATTTCGTCTCGGCCCAGTTCCCTGACTGCAGGATCTACCCTCACCGGGACTCCAACTCAGGACACTTTTTAAAAAGTTTTGGTCTTTCTATATTCTCTTCCTGTTACCAAAAAATGAGTGTGCCAAGTTTGGCAAAAATCGATAAATCAGCTCTCAAGTTGTAAGTGAAAGTTCGTTCGCACGTACATGCATACCCGAGCACACAATTTAAATTTTATATAAAAGTTACTAAATTATGACTCCCCAAATACAGCCCATAAAATTTGAATTATTTTTTAAGCTAATGCAGAAACATTAATAACACCAAACTTTGGATTGGCATTAATATTGCAATGAAATAGCATAAATTCTAAGATGGTTGTCTTCTGGGTTGTTGCACCGTGTAGTGTGGTAGACGTTTTTCGACGTTTCAGAGCTCTCAGCCCTGATGATGGAGGCAGCATGGACATGTTAAACGTTGAAGGAATTCTACCGAACTACACGGCGTAAAAAGCCAGAAGACAGCCATCTTCCTACGGACAAGCGTAAAATATAAAATTTTTGATAAAAGATCGAAAAGGATAGAGTGAGTTGCAGTAACGTCAAAGTAAGAAATTGGTCCACGAAAATCTGTTCGTCACAATTTTCCTCGCCATCTCCGACTATGACGTAAAAAGTCAAAATTAATTTTCCACTCGTTGAAGTTCCATCTAATAAATTTCAAATACATATTATAAATCAGTTCTGACGAAAGTCGCTTACATTAACTGAAATTTCACAAAAAAGATTTAAGCATGCAAAGGAATGGCTTGGTGATTTTGCAAAATGACTCACAAAGAGAAAGGAGACCTCACAAAGTGTGATGTGTCGCCCCTTTTCCTCCATCCCCGCCACTCTGTAACTTCTTTTAAAGCTACTGATCTTTGTCCAACATGTTCAAATGTTGTGTTCTAATTAAAATATGCCAAGAGACAATTTTAGTTACAAAACAATTTCTTTTACAACGACCAGCTTTTTAGAAAATCATGAATAAGACATTCCAGATTGCGTATAAATTTCTGCTCGATGATTCATTTTAACAAAAACACGAAGATAAGGGCCTCGTTCTTTTGACATTTTAGGGGGAATGTACAGTCATCCGTGATGCTTAACCAATCACCAGGTCGTCAACAAATGCGGGGAACTGAATGTCATTTGTTTCTGACCTACGACCGGGAATCAAACGGACCTCCGTAACAACGAGTGAGTGATGAAAATGCTTGGGCTATTTATTACTCGAAGAGTGCCTGGAGTGTACCGCAGGAACATCAGACAACTGCTTACATTCCTTATCAATGTTAATTTCAGTAAAGCTTAAAATCTGTATTCTTTAACATGGCAGTAAAATCTGCCCCCATAAGCCTCGAACCAAGGACAGTTGTCGGGTCTCTAACCTCAGGTCCTGTAATTTCTTCTCCGAAACGAACGTATTTTGCCTTGGATTCGTACCTTTATCGGGGTTACGCTCCTATCAAGAGAGACCATCCTTGTCAGGACTCGAACCCAGGACAGTTTGTCAGTGTCGAGGTCCCTGTTCCTGTAATCGCCTCTTCCAAATAAAAAACTCTGATCCTGGCTCCATTGTCCTCTCTCGCTTAGATTCGGAGTTAAAGGAACCGCCCTTGCCGGGAATCGAACTCAGGAAACATTTTCTCTCCCCCAGGGATGGACTCAACAGCGCCCGGGCAAGATTACTAAACCCGGGCGTTATTCTTAAACAAGGGCAAATGAAATTTTAAAATTCTCTTCATTCCTCTTTTCAAAACTTTTAAATGTATTTCCTTCTTACAGAGAAAATATTTTATATTAATTTATGGAAATTAACCAAACTTTATCTTTGGGTAATTCTCTTTTTATTAAAGAAAGTGTAAATATAGGTCGACAATGGTCAGCTTTTATATGAACACCTGCGCGTACAACAATGTAAACAGAAGTATTGGAATTTCTAAAAAACACCCCCAACAATATTGACTGAGCATGCCTTAAGGCTCATTTCTCATTTCTTGTGCATGCATTATAATAGACTGAATGAACCGTATCGCACTCCATTCCTTTACTAACTGTTACGTCATCGATTCATTCGGCATTGTCGCATTAGTCAACAATCCGCTTTCGTCATTGTGCAAAAAGCTGAGTTGTGAGTCGCTTGTAGGAGAAGTGCGTCGTAGAGGAGATACTTTTCTGCTTTTAAAAGTCTTCCACAATAACCAAGGCACTTCCTTATATTCCGTGAATTCCTAAGAAACTCCTTCACTCTCTCCATTTCATTTCGTCGGTGGACATCGAGGATTCCCCCTCCCGAAGAAAGAGTGAGGTAAAGGCAACCTATTTATTATTATTATTATTATTATTGCTAATAGCATTTACTTCTGTGAACTTTGGAAGAGAATTAGACGTGTCTTCTTTCTAACATAAATTCAATTAATTATTCCACTGGCTTCTGTTTGTTTACGGCATTATTTATAATAAAAGAAATTCCATTAATAGTGTGGGATTCGATTTGCTAAAGCCGCAAGACATGTCAGTAGCCGAAATTCTCGATGAAGCTGTTTAATCCCTTGAAAGCCTGGTGGCAATCCTTTAAATACATCAACCGGTTGATCTTTGTAATGGCGAAGTGTAGTGTTCTCTGTGCGGTACGGACTGGACGAGCTTCGGCTTCAAATTTTTAATAAATGGGGCCTCTGTTACGAAAAATAATTGAATCACTTTAGATTCCTTGATCCATGAGCTTTGTTAGAGCTTTTGAGCGAGATGCAAGGAATTCGTTTTAATTTTATTAATAATTGTCTGAATTAACCGAAATGCTCTCCATTCTGTAAGCGTCCACTCCTTAACACCCCAAAGCAGCAGACGTCCGGGGGTGGTGTTTGTAAAATGGAGAATGTTTTTAATTTGGGAGCATGTGATCGAGGTTGGGTATCCAACAAAACCTCGCAGGTGTGAACTGAGTTTTCTGTTGCGAAACTTTTCCGAAAATAAATCGGGAAGTATTTTCGCTGGTTTGGTTCGCTTCGATGTAGTGACCTCCGAACTTACCTCCACCGCTTAGAAGCGGACGTCCACTTCCGGTCTAAACACGCGCTAAATTATCCTTCCCTGAAGACTGTTTTAACTAAACAGTGGTCAGTCCCACAAATTTCTCCTCTGCATGTTCGGACATTTATTCCACTCTTCTCTTGTCTATTAACACACGATCGATTTGGTTGTTGGTTATTCCATTTGGTGATCTCCACGTGTATTTCTCTATTTGCCTCCTAGCGAAGAAAATAGAACTGATTATCATGTTTTTTCTAGTGGCTAAATCAACGAGCCTTTGGCCAATGTCATTGGATGTGTCGTGTAGACTTTGTTTAGGTCGCCCTCCATCATTTTGGCATCATTAGATGGTCTGCTGTCTATTATCTGCTCCAGTTTATTTAGTTAATGCTCCTGCTTAAGAAGGGTTCCAACATTCCACGTGCCATTCTCAATATCCTTAACATTCCGATTTATTGAGGTTTCGAAACGTCTTCTTTTTTACGGTGCAAGGTTGGTAGCCTTGCAACCAAATCCCAACCTGGAGGACCAGGGAACTTGTCTTAGTCTGACCTCTGCCCCTCGACCAATCAGGCGAAGGAGGCCCTACCAGTAGCTCTCGAGGTCACTGGGGTACTCGGCCCCACCACCACCACAAGGTGCAGGTACAATGAAGTGAGGCTGGCTGGAGCTATTTTACAGAATTCGTATTATTATTCTTTTTCGTTATCAGCTTACATGATTTCTACAGAGGACATTAAACGTTTGAATAATTTAAATTAATTATTTTTGGCCATACATTTCTGTTTCTTATTTTCAGAGAGTTCTTCTGTGAATCATCTTTTCTGCAAGAGAATTCCCAGTTGGCGGAGTGTCAACGTTTTCAAACGCGAGCCAATAAAATTATGGCGACCATAATACAAGAGGTCCTGTCGGAACTTAAATGTCCTGTATGCATGGAATATCTTCGGCCGCCCATAATAATTTGTGCCAATGGCCACTGCACCTGCGACAATTGCAGATCACAAGTGAACAATTGTCCGGTCTGCAGAGGTAAATTTCTGAAGGTCAGAATTCGTGTTCTGGAAAGTGTGACAAGGAAATTGATCGTCCGATGCAAAAACTACACTTTCGGCTGCAATGCGACATTCCTAAAAGATGACACGATTACCCATGAAAAAGTCTGCCCACAGCGGAAATACAAGTGTCCCATAACAGGATGCACTTGGAATCGTCCTCTTGCTATGATGAAGAGCCATCTGATGGAGAAACATGGCGTCTCCGCCGGTAAAGAATCTGGTGTAGGCGTCATTTCTTTGAAAAACTTTGGGGTTAAAATTATCTGGCTTTGCATAATATTCTTTAGGTCTGAAATATTTGTCCACGTGTCTCAAGTCAGAGGCGATACGCTTTATACCTGCGCGTTTCACGTTGGACCTGAGAACAAATCTAAGGAGTTTGGATATCGTGTGGAAATCAACCGAGCAGCGGGGAAGGAACAGGCATCAGCCAATCACACAGTTCGGAACTACGAGAATGGATTTGATGACACTATCAAGTCTGGCAACTGCGCCAGTTTCAATTACAATTTTGCCAAGAAGTGTGCCTTACGTGGCAAGAGACTTGACATGAAAGTTCAAATCCTTTCTTTGGAAAAGAAAGACAGTCTCACATCATAAACTACAAAAATATATTCAGAGAACTTCAGCGACACAAGTTTAGTTGGCCAAACCAGAAGCTTTGTCTTATTTTTAAAGAGTGGACCCTCCTATGGAGTGAGTCCATTATCCTCGGACAATAAAGTACGATACGAAATGTTAAACTGTAAATGAATTTAATTTTAAGCGTAAGATACATAATTACAATTACTTACTATATTCGTTTTCGTTTCTCTTTTCTAAACATGTACTTGAACGTTCTAAAAGAAAGGAAAATATTCCCTTTGTGTCGTAACTGAATTAAATTCACTCGAAAAAAATTTGAACAAATTAATATTTCAGTTATACCGTAATTTGTAATTTAATATACAATTAAACTATCTTGACAGTGTCGTAATTATTTTAAACACAGCGTGCATTATATTTTGTGTCTTGTTCTTAAGATTTATTTCTTATTTTAAGGAAAGAATTTGAAGAAACTTATAGAAAATACAGCTTAAAAGCAAAGCTGACTTTAAACCTGAAGATTATTTTATTCCGCTAAACTTAGAACACGTATTTTCCCTTGTAAAGAAGTTTCATTCGTAATATAAAGACTCCAGTTGTAACGTTTTCTTATTTTATTTTATTTGTGCCGAATTTATGTATGTTAATGTGTAAAAGTAAATAGTTAGTGACAAACTGAGACTCTTGTTAAAATGTTCTCAGTAATTTCCATCATCCTCAATCACCGAGAAAGAAGAAATTCAAGACAACTCCCTCCGCCGGAAAAGTCATGATGACTGTCTTTTGGGACAGTGATGGGGTCATTCTTGTGGATGTGATGCCAAGAGGTGCGACCATCAATTCAGACGCGTACATTATGACCCTGAAAACCCTCAAGAAGCGTTTCCGACGAGTTCGGCCTCACAAGAATCCAGCAGAAATTTTGCTCCTGCATGACAATGCACGCCCTCACACAAGTCCGAGAACCCGGGAAGAAATCACCAAATTGGGTTGGACGGTGCTGCTCCATCCACCCTCCGACTTCCATCTCTTTGGGCCACTTAAAGACGCTATCCACGGAACAAGGTTTGAAGATGACGAGAGCGTGATTCAAGCAGTGAGGACATGGCTACGTGCACAGGACAAGAGCTGGTACCGGCAAAGCATGCATGCACTTGTTCCACGCTGGCGTAAAACCGTACAAGTTGATGGGGACTATGTGGAAAAATAGTATGTGTAAAGGAAACATTGATTTATATTGTCACTAAATTTGAGCCAACTTGAATAAATATGTTCTGAGGAAAAAAATGTGGGGCATTACTTAATGAGCGACCCTCGTAATTACTGCAAAAAACGTGTTCATGTATTTATGAGAGTTCCAAGCTTAATACCACAACCGTAGCGTATTTTTTTAGTGCATTTGTTTAATATTAGAACAGTGCCTTCAGTGTTTGTGTATGAAAATTTTACAACTTCTTAAATTTTCTGCAAAAACACTTGCCCTATTTCGATATGTATCGATGAATGTCACAGAAAAAAATTATCCCTAAAAAAAGAATCTTTACAAGGGCTCAAACCAAGGACAGATATTTTGGGGTTTGGCCTAAATTTCTGGAATGTTCTCTTGGAAACAAATTTCGTCTCGGCCCAGTTCCCTGACTGCAGAATCTACCCTCACCGGGATACTAACTCAGGACAGTTTTCCAAAGTTTTGGTCTTTCTATATTCTCTTCCTGTTACCAAAAAATGAGTGTGCCAAGTTTGGCAAAAATCGATAAATCAGCTCTCAAGTTGTAAGTGAAAGTTCGTTCGCACGTACATGCATACGCGAGCACACAATTTAAATTTTACATAAAAATTACTAAATTAAGACTCCCCAAATACAGCCCATAAAATTTGAAATATTTCTTAAGCTAATGCAGAAACATTAATAACACCAAACTTTGGATTGGCATTAATATTGCAATGAAATAGCATAAATTCTAAGATGGTTGTCTTCTGGGTTGTTGCACCGTGTAGTGTGGTAGACGTTTTTCGACGTTTCAGAGCTCTCAGCCCTGATGATGGAGGCAGCATGGACATGTTAAACGTTGAAGGAATTCTACCGAACTACACGGCGTAAAAAGCCAGAAGACAGCCATCTTCCTACGGACAAGCGTAAAATATAAAATTTTAGATAAAAAATCGAAAAGGAAAGAGTGAGTTGCAGTGACGTCAAAGTAAGAAATTGGTCCACGAAAATCTGTTCGTCACAATTTTCTTCGCCATCTCCCACTATGACGTAAAAAGTCAAAATTAATTTTCCACTCGTTGAAGTTCCATCTAATTAATTGCAAATAAATATTATAAATCAGTTGTGACGACAGTCGCTTACATTAACTGAAATTTCACAAAAGATTTAAGCATGCAAAGGAATGGCTTGGTGTTTTTGCAAAATGACACATAAAGAGAAAGGAGACCTCACAAACTGAGAGTGTCGCCCATTTTCCTCCATCCCCGCCACTCTGTAACTTCTTTTAATGCTACTGATCTTTGTCCAACATGTTCAAATGTTGTGTTCTAATTAAAATATGCCAAGAGACAATTTTAAGTTAGAAAACAATTACTTTTACAACGAAAAGGTTTTTAGAAAATCATGAATAAGACATTCCAGATTGTGTAGAAATTTCTGCTCGATGATTCATTTTAACAAAAATACGAAGATAAGGGCCCCGTTCTTTTGACATTTTAGGGGGAATGTACAGTCATCCGTGATGCTTAACCAATCACCAGGTCCTCAACAAATGCGGGGAACTGAATGTCATTTGTTTCTGACCTACGATCGGGAATCAAACGGACCGCCGTAATCAACGAGTGAGTGATGAAAATGCTTGGGCTATTTATTACTCGAAGAGTGCCTGGAGTGTACCGCAGGAACATCAGACAACTGCTTACATTCCTTATCAATGTTAATTTCAGTAAAGCTTAAAATCTGTATTCTTTAACATGGCAGTAAAATCTGCCCCCATAAGCCTCGAACCAAGGACAGTTGTCGGGTCTCTAACCTCAGGTCCTGTAATTTCTTCTCCGAAACGAACGTATTTTGCCCTAGATTCGTTCCTTTATCGGGGTTACGCTCCTATCAAGAGAGACCATCCTTGTCAGGACTCGAACCCAGGACAGTTTGCCAGTGTCGAGTTCTCTGTTCCTGTAATCGCCTCTTCCAAATAAAAAACTCTGATCCTGGCGCCATTGTTCTCTCTCGCTTAGTTTCGGAGTTAAAGGAACCGCCCTTGACGGGAATCGAACTCAGGAAACATTTTCTCTCCCCCAGCGATGAACTCAACAGCTCCCGGGCAAGATTACTAAAACCGGGCGTTAATCTTAAACAAGGGCAAATGAAATTGTAAAATTCTGTTCATTCCTCTTTTCAAAACTTTTAAATGTATTTCCTTCTTACAGAGAAAATATTTTATATTAATTTATGGAATGCAACCAAATTTTATCTTTGAGTAATTCTCTTTTTATTAAAGAATGTGTAAATATAGGTCGACAATGGTCAGCTTTTATATGAACAACTGCGTGTACAACAATGTAAACAGAAGTATTGGAATTTCTAAAGCACACCCCCAACAATATTGACTGAGCATGCCTTAAGGCTCATTTCTCATTTCTTGTGCATGCATTATAATAGACTGAATGAACCGTATCGCACTCCATTCCTTTACTAACTGTTACGCCATCGATTCATTCGGCATTGTCGCATTAGTCAACAATCCGCTTTCGTCATTGTGCAAAAAGGTGAGTTGTGAGTCGCTTGTAGGAGAAGTGCGTCGTAGAGTAGATACTTTTGTGCTTTTAAAAGTATTCCACAATAACCAAGGCACTTCCTTATATTCCGTGAATTCCTAAGAAACTCCTTCACTCTCTCCATTTTATTTCGTCGGTGGACATCGAGGATTCTCCCTCCCGAAGAAAGAGTCAGGTAAAGGCAACCTATTTATTATTATTATTATTGCTAATAGCATTTACATCTGTGAAGTTTGGAAGAGAATTAGACGTGTCTTCTTTCTAACATAAATTCAATTAATTATTCCACTGACTTCTGTTTGTTTACGGCATTATTTATAATAAAAGAATTCCATTAATAGTGTGGGATTCGATTTCCTAAAGCCGCAAGACATGTCAGTAGCCGAAATTCTCGATGAAGCTGTTTAATCCCTTGAAAGCCTGGGGGCAATCCTTTAAATACATTAACCGGTTGTTCTTTGTAATGGCGAAGTGTAGTGTTCTCTGTGCGGTACGGACTGGACGAGCTTCGGCTTCAAATGGTTAATAAATTGGGCCTCTGTTACGAAAAATAATTCTTTCACTTTAGATTCCTTGATCCATGAACTTTGTTAGAGCTTTTGAGCGAGCTGCAAGGAATTCGTTTTAATTTTATTAATAATTGTCTGAATAAACCGAAATGCTCTCCATTCTGTAAGCGTCCACTCCTTAACACCCCAAAGCAGGAGACGTCCGGGGGTGGTGTTTGTAAAATGGAGAATGTTTTTAATTTGGGAGCATGTGATCGAGGTTGGGTATCCAACAAAACCTCGCAGGTGTGAACTGAGTTTTCCGTTGCGAAACTTTTCAGAAAAAAAAGATCGAGAAATATTTTCGCTGGTTCGGTTAGCTTCGATGTAGTGACCTCCGGCCTTACCTCCACCTCTTAGAAGGGGACGTCCTCTTCCGGTCTAAACACGCGCTAAATTATCCTTCCCTGAAGACTGTTTTAACTAAACAGTGGTCAGTCCCACAAATTCCTCCTCTGCATGTTCGGACATTTTTCCACTCTTCTCTTGTCTATTAACACACGATCGATTTGGTTGTTGGTTATTCCATCTGGTGATCTCCACGTGTATTTCTCTATTTGCCTCCTAGCGAAGAAAATAGAACTGATTATCATGTTTTTTCTAGTGGCTAAATCAACGAGCCTTTGGCCAATGTCATTGGATGTGTCGTGTAGACTTTGTTTAGGTCGCCCACCATCATTTTGGCATCATTAGATGATCTGCTGTCTATTATCTGCTCCAGTTTATTTAGTTAATTGATCTCTTAATGCTCCTGCTTAAGAAGGGTTCCAAAATTCCACGTGCCATTCTCAATATCCTTAACTTTCCGATTTATTGAGGTTTCGAAACGTCTTCCTTTTTACGGTGCAAGGTTGGTAGCCTTGCAACCAAATCCCAACCTGGAGGACCAGGGCACCTGTCTTAGTCTGACCTCTGCCCCTCGACCAATCAGGCTAAGGAGGCCCTACCAGTAGCTCTTGAGGTCACTGGGGTACTCGGCCCCACCACCACCACAAGGTGCAGGTACCATGAAGTGAGGCTGGCGGAAGCTATTTTACAGAATTCGTAACTAATTCTTGAATTATTATTCTTCGTTATCAGCTTACATGATTTCTACAGAGGTCATTAAACGTTTGAATGATTTAAATTAATTATTTTTGTCCATACATTTCTGTTTCTCATTTTCAGAGATTTCTTCTGTGAATCATTTTTTCTGCAAGAGAATTCCCAGTTGGCGGAGTGTCAACGTTTTCAAACTCTCTTTTGCAGACCGCGAGACAATAAAATTATGGCGACCATAATACAAGAGGTCCTGTCGGAACTTAAATGTCCTGTATGCATGGAATATCTTCAGCCGCCCATAATAATTTGTGCCAATGGCCACTGCACCTGCGACACTTGCAGATCACAAGTGAACAACTGTCCGGTCTGCAGAGGTAAATTTCTGAAGGTCAGAATTCGTGTTCTGGAGAACGCGATCAGCAAATTGAAAGGTACATGCAAATACCTCACTTTCGGCTGCAACGCGAGATTCCCAAAAGAAGATACGATTACCCATGAAAAAGTATGCTCACAGCGGAAATACAAGTGCCCCATAACAGGATGCACTTGGAATCGTCCTCTTGCTATGATGAAGAGCCATCTGATGGAGAAACATGGCGTCTCCGCCGGTAAAGAATCTGGTGTAGGCGTCATTTCTTTGAAAAACTTTGGGGTTAAAATTATCTGGCTTTGCATAATATTCTTTAGGTGTGAAATATTTGTCCACGTGTCTGAAGTCAGAGGCGATACGCTTTATACCTGCGCGTTTCACGTTGGACCTGAGAACAAATCTGAAGAGTTTGGATATCGTGTGGAAATCAACCGAGCAGCGGGGAAGGAACAGGCATCAGCCAATCACACAGTTCGGAACTACGAGAATGGATTTGATAACACTATCAAGTCTGGCAACTGCGCCAGTTTCAATTACAATTTTGCCAAGAAATGTGCCTTACGTGGCAAAAGGCTTGACATAAAAGTTCAAATCCTTTCTTTGGAAAAGAAAGACAGTCTCACATCATAAACTACAAAAATATATTCAGAGAATTATTGCATTATATTTTGCAAGTTTCTCTTAAGATTTATTTCTTATTTTAAGAAAAGAATTTGAAGAAACTTATGGAAAATACAGCTTAAAAGCTAAGATGACTTTAAACCTGAAGATTATTTTATTCTGCTAACTTTAGAACACGTATTTTCCCTTGTCAGGAGGTTTCATTCGTAATATAAAGACTCCAGTTGTAACGTTACCTTATTTTATTTTATTTGTGCCGAATTTATGTATTTTAATGTGTAAAAGTTAATAGTTAGTAACAAACTGAGACTCTTGTTAAAATGTTCTCAGTAATTTCTATTCGTTGTTGCCTGATTCAAATTTTAGATTCTGTGATAATGAGACTGTTTCAAAGACAACGAAATTGTTATAATGTCCATGTAAAAATAATAAAATTTGTCACATTATTTGTTGGAATAACATTGCTGGATTTTAGTTTAATTATAATAATCTTACTTTGTGTTTTGTGTATGCACTAAAATACTTTACATTAGGATATTTCACAGTGGTTTTAAAATAGAGTGCACTTTATTAATATAAAATCCTATTGTACGATTTGCGTTCGATTCACAATACGTAGTTTGTACTTGGTGTCTCTTAAAAGATAGTTTTCAATTTCTGGAATGTGCTTCAGTCTTTGAGTTGAAACTTTTATAAGAGTTTAATATGCAGCTAATAAAAGCAAAGAAATCCAACTATCTGAGTCGTCTATTATTAAATTTGCACTTTATGAAAAATAATTTCGACAGATCTTCACGAAAGCATGGCAATTTATTGCAGAATAAACGCACGTAGGATTCGTGCAAAGTTGCCTATAAATTCTTTTCTGATGCAGACTACTAGAAAATTACCTATCACGAAATATAGGGGTATCTAAAGTAATACTAAATTATTTTATTTAAAGGTCTTACAAATTAATATTTAAAATTAAAACCATAATTTATCATTGATTAATTAAACAATATATTATTTAATAAAGTGCAAATAATGACTACATGAAACATGTTTATGTATTTATGAGAGTTCCAAGCTTAATACCACAGCCGTAGCGTATCTTTTGGTGCATTTGTTTAATATTAGAACAGTGCCTTCAGTGTTTGTGTATGAAAATTTTACAACTTCTTACATTTTCTGCAAAAATACTTGCCCTATTTCGATATGTATCGTTGAATGTCTCAGAAAAAAATTATCCCTAAAAAAAGAATCTTTACAAGGACTCAAACCAAGGACAGATATTTTGGGGTTTGGCCTCCTTTTCTGGAATGTTCACTTGGAAACAAATTTCGTCTCGGTCCAGTTCCCTGACTGCAGGATCTACCCTCACCGGGACTCCAACTCAGGACACTTTTTAAAAAGTTTTGGTCTTTCTATATTCTCTTCCTGTTACCAAAAAATGAGTGTGCCAAGTTTGGCAAAAATCGATAAATCAGCTCTCAAGTTGTAAGTGAAAGTTCGTTCGCACGTACATGCATACGCGAGCACACAATTTAAATTCTACATAAAAATTACTAAATTAAGACTCCCCAAATACAGCCCATAAAATTTGAATTATTTCTTAAGCTAATGCAGAAACATTAATAAAACCAAACTTTGGATTGGCATTAATATTGCAAAGAAATAGCATAAATTCTAAGATGGTTGTCATCAGGGTTGTTGCACCGTGTAGTGTGGTAGAAGTTTTTCGAATTTTCTGAGCTCTCAGTCCTGATGATGGAGGCAGCATGGACATGTTAAACGTTGAAGGAATTCTACCGAACTACACGGCGTAAAAAGCCAGAAGACAGCCATCTTCCTACGGACAAGCGTAAAATATAAAATTTTTGATAAAAGATCGAAAAGGATAGAGTGAGTTGCAGTAACGTCAAAGTAAGAAATTGGTCCACGAAAATCTGTTCGTCACAATTTTCCTCGCCATCTCAGACTATGACGTAAAATGTCGAAATTAATTTTCCACTCGTTGAAGTTGCATTTAATAATTGCAAATAAATATTATAAATCAGTTCTGACGAAAGTCGCTTACATTAACTGAAATTTCACAAAAGATTTAAGAATGCAAAGGAATGGCTTGGTGATTTTGCAAAATGACACATAAAGAGAAAGGAGCCCTCACAAACTGAGAGTGTCGCCCCTTTTCCTCCATCCCCGCCACTCTGTAACTTCTTTTAATGCTACTGATCTCTGTCCAACATGTTCAAATGTTGTGTTCTAATTAAAATATGCCAAGAGACAATTTTAATTTGCAAAACAATTACTTTTACAACGACCAGGTTTTTAGAAAATCATGAATAAGACATTCCAGATTGCGTATAAATTTCTGCTCGATGATTCATTTTAACAAAAACACGAAGATAAGGGCCTCGTTCTTTTGACATTTTAGGGGGAATGTACAGTCATCCGTGATGCTTAACCAATCACCAGGTCCTCAACAAATGCGGGGAACTGAATGTCATTTGTTTCTGACCTACGACCGGGAATCAAACGGACCTCCGTAATCAACGAGTGAGTGATGAAAATGCTTGGGCTATTTATTACTGGAAGAGTGCCTGGAGTGTACCGCAGGAACATCAGACAACTGCTTACATTCCTTATCAATGTTAATTTCAGTAAAGATTAAAATCTGTATTCTTTAACATGCCAGTAAAATCTGCCCCCATAAGACTCGAACCAAGGACAGATGTCGGGTCTCTAACCTCAGGTCCTGTAATTTCTTCTCCGAAACGAACGTATTTTGCCTTGGATTCGTACCTTTATCGGGGTTACGCTCCTATCAAGAGAGACCATCCTTGTCATGACTCGAACCGAGGACAGTTTGTCAGTGTCGAGGTCTCTGTTCCTGTAATCGCCTCTTCCAAATAAAAATCTCTGATCGAGGCGCCATTGTTCTCTCTCGCTTAGATTCGGTGTTAAAGGAACCGCCCTTGCCGGGAATCGAACTCAGGAAACATTTTCTCTCCCCCAGGGATGGACTCAACAGCGCCCGGGCAAGATTACTAAAACCGGGCGTTAATCTTAGACAAGGCCAAATGAAATTGTAAAATTCTCTTCATTCCTCTTTTCAAAACTTTTAAATGTATTTCCTTCTTACAGAGAAAATATTTTATATTAATTTATGGAATGCAACCAAATTTTATCTTTGAGTAATTCTCTTTTTATTAAAGAATGTGTAAATATAGGTCGACAATGGTCAGCTTTTATATGAACAACTGCGCGTACAACAATGTAAACAGAAGTATTGGAGTTTCTAAAACACACCCCCAACAATATTGACTGAGCATGCCTTAAGGTTCATATCTCATTTCTTATGCATGCATTATAATAGACTGAATGAACCTTATCGGAATCCATTCCTTTACTAACTGTTACGTCATAGATTCCTTCGGCATTGTCGCATTAGTCAACAATCCGCTTTCGTCCTTTTGCAAAAAGCTGAGTTGTGAGTCGCTTGTAGGAGAAGTGTGTCGTGGAGTAGACACTTTTGTGCTTTTAAAAGTCTTCCACAATAACCAAGGCACTTCCTTATATTCCGTGAATTACTAAGAAATTCCTCCACTCTCTCCATTTCATTTCGTCGGTGGACATCGAGGATTCTCCCTCCCGAAGAAAGAGTGAGGTAAAGGCAACCTATTTATTATTATTATTATTATTGCTAATAGCATTTACATCTGTGAACTTTGGAAGAGAATTAGACTTGTCTTCTTTCTAACATAAATTCAATTAATTATTCCACTGACGTCTGTTTGTTTACGACATTATTTATAATAAAAGAAATTCCATTAATAGCGTGGGATTCGATTTCCTAAAGCCGCAAGACATGTCAGTAGCCGAAATTCTCGATGAAACTGTTTAAAGCCTTGAAAGCCTGGTGGCAATCCTTTAAATACATTAACCGGTTGCTCTTTGTAATGGCGAAGTGTAGTGTTCTCTGTGCGGTACGGACTGGACGACCTTCGGCTTCAAATTGTTAATAAACGGGGCTTCTGTTACGAAAAATAATTCTTTCACTTTAGATTCCTTGATCCATGAGCTTTGTTAGAGCTTTTGAGCGAGCTGCAAGGAATTCGTTTTAATTTTATTAATAATTGTCTGAATAAACCGAAATGCTCTCCATTCCGTAAGCGTCCACTCCTTAACACCCCAAAGCAGGAGACGTCCGAGGGTGGTGTTTGTAAAATGGAGAATGTTTTTAATTTGGGAGCATGTGATCGAGGTTGGGTGTCCAACAAAACCTCGCAGGTGTGAACTGAGTTTTCCGTTGCGAAACTTTTCAGAAAATAAGATCGAGAAATATGTTCGCTGCTTCGGTTCGCTTCAATGTAGTGACCTCCGGCCTTACCTCCACCTCTTAGAAGCGGACGTCCACTTCCGGTCTAAACACGCGTTAATTGAACGAGTCCTTTAGGAATGAAAGTGAAATAGCAAATGTTAATTAATTGATATAAAAGACCCACAACCTAATGAAGAGTAGAGTTAAAATTCCCTTATGGAGGAACCAATAATTGTTACGTCATAGTTTCGTCGGCATTGTTGTATTAGTGTATATTGACATCAACAATCGGAAAGAATAGCTGTGAAAAGCTTGTACAAGTTTTGCGTTGGAGAAGAGATACTTTTGTGCTGTTAAAAACCTTTCAGAATAACCTCTGTACCATTCTTTGGAAGGTTCATTATCCTTCCCTGAAGACTGTTTTAACTAAACAGTGGTCAGTCCCACAAATTCCTCCTCTGCATGTTCGGACATTTATTCCAATCTTCTCTTGTCTATTAACACACGATCGATTTGGTTGTTGGTTATTCCATCTGGTGATCTCCACGTGTATTTCTCTATTTGTCTCCTAGGGAAGAAAATAGAACTGATTATCATGTTTTTTCTAGTGGCTAAATCAACGAGCCTTTGGCCAGTGTCATTGGATGTGTCGTGTAGACTTTGTTTAGGTCGCCCACCATCATTTTGGCATCATTAGATGGTCTGCTGTCTATTATCTGCTCCAGTTTATTTAGTTAATGCTCCTGCTTAAGAAGGGTTCCAACATTCCACGTGCCATTCTCAATATCCTTAACTTTCCGATTTATTGAGGTTTCGAAACGTCTTCCTTTTTACGGTGCAAAGTTGGTAGCCTTGCAACCAAATCCCAAACTGGAGGACCAGGGCACCTGTCTTAGTCTGACCTCTGCCCCTCGACCAATCAGGCTAAGGAGGCCCTACCAGTAGCTCTCGAGGTCACTGGGGTACTCGGCCCTACCACCACCACAAGGTGCAGGTACCATGAAGTGAGGCTGGCTGGAGCTATTTTACAGAATTCGTAATTAATTCTTGAATTATTCTTTTTCGTTATCAGCTTACATGATTTCTACAGAGGTCATTAAACGTTTGAATAATTTAAATTAATTATTTTTGGACATACATTTCTGTTTCTTATTTTCAGATACTTCTTCTGTGAATCATCTTTTCTGCAAGAGAATTCCCAGTTGGCGGAGTGTCAACGTTTTCAAACTCTCTTTTGCAGACCGCGAGACAATAAAATTATGGCGAACTTAATACAAGAGGTCCTGTCGGAACTCAAATGTCCTGTATGCATGGAATATCTTCGGCCGCCCATAATAATTTGTGCCAATGGCCACTGCACCTGCGACAATTGCAGATCACAAGTGAAAAATTGTCCGGTCTGCAGAGGTAAATTTCTGAAGGTCAGAATTCGTGTTCTGGAAAGTGTGACAAGGAAATTGATCGTCCGATGCAAAAACTACACTTTCGGCTGCAATGCGAGATTCCTAAAAAATGACACGATTACCCATGAAAAAGTATGCTCACAGCGGAAATACAAGTGCCCCATAACAGGATGCACTTGGAATCGTCCTCTTGCTATGATGAAGAGCCATCTGATGGAGAAACATGGCGTCTCCGCCGGTAAAGAATCTGGTGTAGGCGTCATTTCTTTGAAAAACTTTGCGGTTAAAAAAACCTGGCTTTGCATAATATTCTTTAGGTCTGAAATATTTGTCCACGTGTCTCAAGTCAGAGGCGATACGCTTTATACCTGCGCGTTTCACGTTGGACCTGAGAACAAATCTAAGGAGTTTGGATATCGTGTGGAAATCAACCGAGCAGCGGGGAAGGAACAGGCATCAGCCAATCACACAGTTCGGAACTACGAGAATGGATTTGATCACACTATCAAGTCTGGCAACTGCGCCAGTTTCAATTACAATTTTGCCAAGAAATGTGCCTTACGTGGCAACAGACTTGACATGAAAGTTCAAATCCTTTCTTTGGAAACTAAAGACGGCCCCACATCATAAACTACAAAAATATATTCAGAGAATTATTGCATTATATTTTGCAAGTTTCTCTTAAGTTTTACTTCTTATTTTAAGGAAATAATTTAAGGAACTTAATGGCATGAAAGCTTAAAAGCAAAGATGACTTTAAACTTGAAGATTATTTTATTCTGCTAAAATTAGAACACGTATTTTCCCTTGTCAGGAAGTTTCATTCGTAATATAAAGACTCCAGTTGTAACGTCATCTTATTTTATTTTATTTGTGCTGAATTTATGTATGTTAATGTGTAAAAGTAAATAGTTAGTGACAAACTGAGACTCTTGTTAAAATGTTCTCAGTAATTTCCATTCGTTGTTGCCTGATTCAAGTTTTAGATTCTGTGTTAATGAGACTGTTTCAAAGACAACGAAATTGTTATAATGTCCATGTACGAATAATAACATTTGTCACATTATTTGTTGGAATAACATTGCTGGATTATAGTTTAATTATAATAATCTTAATTTGTGATTTGTGTATGCACTAAAATACTTTACATTAGGATATTTCACAGTTGTTTAAAAATAGAGTGCACTTTATTAATATAAAATCCTATTGTACGATTTGCGTTCGATTCACAATACGTAGTTTGTACTTGGTGTATCTTAAAAGTTAGATTTCAATTTCTGGAATGTGCTTCAGTCTTTGAGTTGAAACTTTTATAAGAGTTTAATATGAAGCTAATAAAAGTAAAGAAATCCAAATAACTGAGTCGTCTATTATCAAATTTCAATTTATGAAAAATAATTTCTACAGATCTTCACGAAAGCATGGCAATTTATTGCAGAATAAACGCACGTAGGATTCGTGCAAAGTCGCCTATAAATTCTTTTCTGATGCAGACTACTAGAAAATTACCTATCACGAAATATAGGGGTATCTAAAGTAATACTAAATGATTTTATTTAAAGGTCTTACAAATTAATATTTAAAATTAAAACCATGATCTATCATTGATTAATTAAACAATATATTATTTAATAAAGTGTAAATAATTACTGCATGAAACGTGTTCATGCATTTATGAGAGTTCCAAGCTTAATACCACAGCCGTAGCATATTTTTAGGCATTTGTTTAATATTAACACAGTGCCTTCTGAGATTGTGTATGAAAATTTTACAACTTCTTACATTTTCTGCAAAAATACTTGACCTATTTCGATATGTATCGATGAATGTCACAGAAAAAAAAATATCTCTAAAAAAATAATCTTTACAAGGACTCAAACCAAGGACAGATATTTTGGGGTTTGGCCTCCTTTTCTGGAATGTTCTCTTGGAAACAAATTTCGTCTCGGTCCAGTTCCCTGACTGCAGGATCTACCCTCACCGGGACTCCAACTCAGGACACTTTTCCAATGTTTTGGTCTTTCTATATTCTCTTCCTGTTACCAAAAAATGAGTGTGCCAAGTTTGGCAAAAATCGATAAATCAGCTCTCAAGTTGTAAGTGAAAGTTCGTTCGCACGTACATGCATACGCGCACACACAATTTAAATTCTACATAAAAATTACTAAATTATGACTCCCCAAATACAGCCCATAAAATTTGAATTATTTTTTAAGCTAATGCAGAAACATTAATAAAACCAAACTTTGGATTGGCATTAATATTGCAATGAAATAGCATAAATTCTAAGATGGTTGTCGTCTGGGTTGTTGCACCGTGTAGTGTGGTAGACGTTTTTCGACGTTTCCGAGCTCTCAGCCCTGATGATGGAGGCAGCAAGGACATGTTAAACGTTGAAGGAATTCTACCAGACTATACAGCGTAAAAAAAGCCAGAAGACAGCCATCTTCCTACGGACAAGCGTAAAATATAATATTTTAGATAAAAAATCGAAAAGGAAAGAGTGAGTTGCAGTGACGTCAAAGTAAGAAATTGGTCCACGAAAATCTGTTCGTCACAATTTTCCTCGCCATCTCCGACTATGACGTAAAAAGTCAAAATTAATTTTCCACTCGTTGAAGTTCCATCTAATAAATTTCAAATGAATATTATAAATCAGTTGTGACGACAGAGTTCAGGGCCAGCTGTAATCATGCCAAAACCTTCTTCTGAAGCAAATGTCAGTATTTTACGTATTTATCGTCAAAAATTATATAATTTCTTTGTTTTGGACCAAATAACTTCAATGGCTAGCCAAATAATTTTACGAGAGGTTAATCCGAGTTAAATCCGTCTTCCACGATCACGAATCCTTTGTAAATTTTCTTATGTTGTAAAGTGATACTTCGTGAAGGATGATTTGTATTTTGACTATTCGCCACAAACATAATTTTGCTCTTTTGCTGTGTATGGGTGTTAAACCCGGTGCCTCATATTTGTGGAAAATGACAGGATTAGTGTATTTTACGAATAGGTTGCAAGGATAATATTTGGACCAAAAATAGTGCGATGATCAAATCAAGGAGACTGAGACGGCTGAGATGATAAGAAATACTCACAAAATTTTAGGTTTCAAAGTCTGAAGGAAAAAATTCAGTGGGAAGACGTGAGAGTAGATAAAATGGATTTTTAAAAGAAATGGAATTGGATGGTTGTTGATTTGATTAAATTGGTTCAGAATGGTTATTGTTAGTGCCCACTGTCAATATTCGATTTCCATGAAATGGTCTCGTTCCAAAAAAAATGGATTCTGCTCGTCGTCAGTTTGACAACTTCAAAGCCTTCAAATTGACAATTTCTTTCACCAGTAAATGTTTTCGTATGTGCCCACTTGCAGCCTTTAACACAATTTACAATCTTCCACTTTTATCAATATAATTACGACTAACAATTAAATAAAAACAATTGAATGATGCTTTGGGTTTACGTTCGATAATTCGAAGCTTTAAGGTCGATAATCCCTCCAAAACGTTAGCATAGCATTGTTTATGACGGCAAAGACAATGTGCACTTCGCTTAATGGATTCGTTATAACAGTAACAATACTAAACTGTGGTTTAGGGTTATATTACACGGGAGTGAATTCCCGCTTAGAACGAGATGAGTCTGTTGCAGTGTCTGCTGGCCCCTTCGCCGAAACCCTCGCGTCAGAACGAATTAGCAGCGATGAAAACCAGAGAGTAGCGACTTCGATGCGGAAAATTAGGAATCACATTTATTTCGGCGTGGCGGGTGGTAGGGATGGAAGGGGGTGCAGTGGGAACAGAACAATATTTGCACTGGACTGCAGACGATGGTTTGGCAGTCGTTGTTGCCCATTTCTTCACAAAATCAAACGTTCAGTAGACAGACATTTCTCCGTTACGTATTGTAAACCAAAATCAAAACTTCTTAAATATTAAACAGGATTTGAGGTTCTCACAGCCGTGAGTGCAAAGAGTCTTTTGGCCGTGTGGTCTGGTAATAGTTTAACATTGTCCTGATGATGGAGGCAGGAAGGAAACACGAAACACCGGTAAACTTCTACCAGACCTTTACTTAAATATTCATGTTAAATCTTACATACAAAATTCAAATTGAGTTTGTTCTTGATGAGATTTTTGAGTAATAAAGAACGACAAGGAATTTAAGCAGTAAGGTTGCGGGATTCGGCCATGTTTTAATTTCGAAACCTTTTAAAGTTAGTCTTGAAATAAAATGTACACGATATTGCAGTAAAGTAACAATTCATTTAACGACACTGAATATTTCACGACAGACGTGGTCATACATCGCATTCAGCTTCACAGTGTAATTGCCTCCAAATCCAATTCATTGTTGCATCCATAACAATTGTACCGTAGCCGGAATATAAATTTTTTTTCATCATAATTCCCTTATCGATAAGCATTATTTATTATACACGAAATAAAATAAAATTGAAGAAAATTACTCGTGGAATTTTGAGCGCCGTTGACATCTGGCAATTAAAATTATATTTACTTTTAAATTAGAATTCAACCCACAGCGCCTTTAAAACACGAAGTCAGAAATATTAATCACGTGGCAGTATTCAGTCTCGCCCCCTAACTCCCTCCGAGTTCTGTCACGTGTTAGGCGTACATCAAATGAGAACTGTAAATTCCGACACACAGCAAATGATGACAAATGCTGATTACACGACATCCGACTGGTGACATATATTCAACTCATTATACGAAGTCAATGGTTTGTTTAATGACGCTTTCCCAGCTGTTGTGACTGTACAACTCTGTAGTCGAACTCAGAACGTGTGGTCAGTTATTTAGTTTTAAAGTCAACCCCCCCCCCCCCCGAGCCCGAAGACCACTCCTTTTCGGCTGTCAGCAGTCAGACTACTCGCCTCTCGTCTGCAGGGGTCACTCTTATCAGAAGTAACTGTGTACCACCACAGCACGTTCGCAATCCGAGTTTCAAAAATGTGCGTATTAGCCTCGCGACGTAACTCTGTCTCTCCAAGCATAACATTTCATTAAACTCGATGTCTGTGAGTTTTACGAAAATATGGCGACACGTTACATTTTTTTGTTAAAGTCACAAACGTTTCTGGGCCCTAAAATGACTAGGTGGGGGATCCCCCACGGAATAACGAGGGGAATCCTTGATTATAACGTCGTCGGTGTCATTTGCTAAAGGTCACATTCCGTCTTATTTTGCGGTCAGAATGGTTTATAATTGTGTGCGACATGAACCACGCGGGAGTCTTATGTTCGTGAAGATATCCATCAACGTTCAGGTTGATCAATGGATGGAAATGTAACCCCTCTACGATCTTGCAAATACAAACCCTTTACTCCGAATAAGTACCCCCGTCTGCCAACAGATAGCACTCACATCCGGTCCACTCCGAAAGAATAACTACGTTATCACTGACGAATTATTTCTGATGTAACATCAGCTCAGGAGCTCCCAATAAATTCTATAAAAGTAAGGTTTAAAAATAATAAGGTAGGAGGATGTATGTCCTACCTCTCCAAAAATCAGCAAATTTTCCTTTTGTATTTATGTATTTCGTACGATTCTCACTGTAAACAACGATCATTTCCTTAAACAGCGTTAACCAGTTGATATTTTTAATGGTGAGGCGTTGTGTTTTCTTCGCGGTACGGACTGAATTCTTAAATATTATTTGAACGAGTCTCTGCTCTAAATGGTTAATTAATTATCAGAATAAATTATATTATTTCCTTAAACAGCGTTAACCAGTTGATCTTTGTAATGGTGAGGCGTTGTGTTTTCTTCGCGGTACGGACTGGATTCTTAAATATTATTTGAACGAGTCTCTGCTCCAAATGGTTAATTAATTATCAGAATAAATTATATTATTTCCTTAAACAGCGTTAACCAGTTGATCTTTGTAATGGTGAGGCGTTGTGTTTTCTTCGCGGTACGGACTGAATTCTTAAATATTATTTGAACGAGTCTCTGCTCTAAATGGTTAATTAATTATCATAATAAAAATCTATTATTTTCTTAAACAGCGTTAACCACTTGATCTTTGTAATGGTGAGGCGTTGTGTTTTCTTCGCGGTACGGACTGGATTCTTAAATATTATTTGAACGAGTCTCTGCTCCAAATGGTTAATTAATTATCAGAATAAATTATATAATTTCCTTAAACAGCGTTAACCAGTTGATCTTTGTAATGGTGAGGCGTTGTGTTTTCTTCGCGGTACGGACTGATTTCTTAAATATTATTTGAACGAGTCTCTGCTCCAAATGGATAATTAATTATCAGAATAAATTATATTATTATCTTAAACAACGTTAACCAGTTGATCTTTGTAATGGTGAGGCGTTGTGTTTTCTTCGCGGTACGGACTGATTTCTTAAATACTGTTCAGTAGATCGTCAGATTCAGATCTCTCCTCAGTTTAGCCAGCCGTTCGTCGAAGGAAGCTCCAGTGGACCTCGGCAGAATCTAAGGCTGACCCTGCCATGGACTGAGAAGCCAACAGCTGAAGGTGACCACGGAAACACGGATGACCTGCATCCATCATCTTATGTTGTATTATTACACGACTTTATCAATAAAGCCCCCCCCCCCCCCCCCCAATAGGAACTTCTAAATTATGTTCCAAACTTCCAAATTAATAGTCTCAGCTTTCTCAAATACAAAATTTCAAAATTCCGTCTTCTCTGCCAATTATCGCACTGACGTTTTCACTCTTACTTTATCCTTAACAGAAGGACGAGCGGGCATTGCCTGGGGACCTTCTAACTATAAGATGTTCTTTCTCCCCGCCCCCCGGAAATCGAAGTGTCTCCCACTTCTCCCACACCAAATTTCCTCTTTCAGAGGGTTAGATAATTCCACGTCCTCTCTGAAATGTGCATTAGGAGATGTTATGAGTTTCGTATCAACTGTGGTTGTCGTAGTTTATTTAATGAGCCCAGTGGAATATGGAGTACCACTATAAACAAAAACCTCCACTCGACCCTATATGGAGATCATCTGCACCTGATATTCTGTACGACGCCAACAGACGCACAAATTTCGTCTTTGTGGAAAAACCACGTTTTCTATCGTTACTATTAAAGACATCCAAGATACATCGTAATTCCATATCACGAATTATCTTCCGCGTTATAGCACCTTCCCACTGTAACTCCTAAATACAGCCTGAAGTCAAATACTTCCACCAAGCACAGGCAACTCTCGGTTTACGAACGTCACAATTCATTCAAGTAGATAGAGTTCCTTTTAAAACGAAACGTATAGTAAACACAATTGTAAGATTTAAACAAATAAACTTTTTTAAAAAATGTATTTATTACAATAATTATCAGAAAACTACTATACGATAATTACACTGAACTGTTCTTGGTTTATAAAACTAATCCAGCCAGTAAAAAGACGTTGGTTTACAAGCCACGCCGCGTAGAATGTTTTCTCGTGGCAAAGAACTCGGTGATTCCCCCTATTATAATATAATAGGATTATCACTTGCCTTGACTCGGTTATCATCGACGGTCAAGCGTAGTTCTGCATTTGGTGACTTAAAAATATATTATATAATATACAGAGTAAGTCAAAAGTATGTTTACAAACTTCGTGTGCGTGTTCCTGGATCAAAAATAAGAAAAAATGTTCCTATGAATATGGGGTCGCAAATGTTTTATTTTCGAAATAATAGCCAAAAATAATTTTCAATGTATGCCTTTATTGCCAAGTATAAGGACAGGGATGTTTCCTTATTACAGATGTTCAAAGGTTGTTCCTCCATCCCCCACACATGCCCGAGCACGACGTACACAAGACTGACGAATTCGTTCGTACACACCAGAGTTTCCTCGAATCATCTGGCATGCATTCTGCAAACGTTCCCATACGTCGTCATCATTGTTTATGGGTGTTGCATAAACGACGGACTTCAAGTCACCCCACAGATAAAAGTTCAATGAAGTCAGGTCCGGAGACCTCGGTGGCCACCGAGTCCAATCCATCGCTGAGGGAACTGTTCATTGAGATGATCTCTGACGCAATGGGAGAAGTGTTCTGGAGCTGTGTCGTGCATAAACCACGTTTGTCTTCTTGTATTCAGTGGTACGTTTTCGAAGAGACGTGGCAAATGTCTTCTTAAGAATCGCCTTTATGTAGGTCCTCTTAGACGCGATGGAAGCATGTCGCCAACAATTCCTGCACAAATTTTAATTAAAAGTCTTTGCTGAAAGCTGGATTCTCTTTGACATAATCATTCATTGAAACTTATTTTTGGCTATTATTTCGAAAATGAAACATTTGCGAACCCATTTTCGTAGGAATATTATTTCTTATTTTTGATTCTGGAAACACGCACACGAAGTTTGTAAACTTACTTCTGGCTCACACTCTATACACATAACGAACATCTTGGAACGGAGCTGGTTCGTAAACCGAGAGTTGCCTGTTATACATCATTCTCGGCCCAGCTGCCACCACTCAGTGTGCGTTCGTCCAGATGCAATTCGCGTCGCATCGTAATCTACTTCTGCGGCAGCCTTCATTTGTTCGAAACACTAAAAACCACATGGCCCCTCCCACGTGTTCGGGGATCCGCGAGTTTAAGGGTCAGAAAGGGCTCGCTGTGTGCACTCCGTTATCAGAAACACGTATCTGACGTCCGTTTTGCCTGCCTCAAGGCGCGTGCAGCAGCAGCTAAGACGACCAATGAAAATGTCACGTGACATACTTAGTTTCCGGCGTCGAAGAAATTGTTCCTCATTGAACATACTTTGTCAATAAAGACTTCAACTCATCCACTCCTACAAGTATCACTTAAGAAATTAAGTCACGACGCACGGCGTCGTTTCGAATGACATCCGGAAACTCGCGTATTTTAAAAATGGCGTCTCTGCCTGCGTCGGTTTGTTAACATCCTCCAAAACGCGTCCGGAGGCTTCTGACTGACTTCACTTGTAATTCGTAATCGACAATTGTACGCCTAGCGTCGAGACGCTTGTACATCGTCACGTTCTATAGAATCCCAATGTTCATCTTTACTAATATTGTGGTTCTTGGGGCCGTCGCGACGCTTGGCGCACCGATGTCCAGCGTCGGTTTTCCGACGCCGTGTCGTACCGCATCCCTAGACGATTGTGCGCAAAGTATGGTGTTCAAAGTTGGCGTCGTGACGCTCAGAGACGTCCTTCCTTCATCTTTTGTCGTACGTTCACGTGGAAAATTTTGTAGACGTCCCGACGCTCATCGTGGCTTCATTTGCAGTGAAAGAGTTTCGTAAAAAACAGGCAACAAACATCTGGCAATTGCAACCTTCCACGTAAGGTCGTTCAGTCGACCTTTGGCTAAAAGGGTTAATAAGCTTCATTAAACATCAGCGAGATGGAGAAGAGAGATTGACGCTTCATTTATCGGGGAGGGTGGACATCTGCTACGAAGGTCCCCAGGCAGTGCCCGCTCGTCCTTCTGGTAATGGTAGGCTTACTGAAGCAGAGAAGGTAAAAGAATAAAAAATTCGACAAAGGACAGAATCTGAGCAGGGACTTAACTGTGTTGGAACACAGTCTTAAATTGGTCTAGCGGTTAGAACGCTGGCCTTGTAATCCTGGGGTCTCGGGTTCGATTCCCGGCGGTGCCCGAATTTATAACTTGTGTTGGGCAAGGCCGTGGTCTAGGCAACACGGAGTTTTCCTCCGTGGCATCCCAACAATTACTCCATTCACACACAGAAGAAGGCAATGACAAACCACTTCTGGATCATCTGCCAAGAACGTATATGAACAGGCCCCAGTCCGAGAAAAGGATGGAAGGATCCTGTTCATATGGACCTGTCGTCAGACAGAACACTAAATAATAATAAGATGAGGTGGTCTAGCGGTTAGAACGCTGGCCTTGTAATCCTGAGGTCTCGGGTTCGAATTTATAACTTGTGTTGGGCAAGGCCGTGGTCTAGGCAACACGGAGTTTTCCTCCGTGGCATCCCAACAATTACTCCATTCACACACAGAAGAAGGCAATGGCAAACCACTTCTGGATCATCTGCCAAGAACGTATATGAACAGGTCCCAGTCCGAGAAGAGAAAAGGATGGAAGGATCCTGTTCATATAGACCTGTCGTCACACAGAACACTAAATAATAATAAATAATAAGAATTCAGTCCGTACCGCGAAGAAAACGCCGTTTAGGAAGTAATATTCTGGGAGTCATACGAAACCCGCAAACAGAATAATCATGCGTTGCTGGTTAATAAAGCAGGTGGGAAATGTACAAACCACTGGGCTCTGAAGAGCTAGGAAAATGAACAAGCTTGTAGTTCACGTCAAATTATCTAAAAACAGTAATTAAAGACGGCGTGTTTGGGCGTTACCCTTTTTTGAGTTCACTGATTATAACGTGGGTCACATGGGGTTCATGTTTCGCTCGGGTTACTCACTGCCATCTGCACGGCTCAGTAACAGCGCCAGTCTGCATTATCATTCCCCGCCCCTCAACTTGACACCCGACTCCGCCGGTGGGAGGTAACCAGCGCTGACCGCGGGCGGACGGAGATTCCGTTACACCAAATTTGTCCTGGGCGTCGTCTGCTCTCTGAGACGCTGGTCCTCAAACACGTGATCACACGTTCCTTCTCGGATTTTGCGGAACTCAGACTTTCTTTCGTCATATAATCACTTCGACTGTGCCCTGAGACAGCTTGGCCCTTTTATTAACCTCTAACCCACCCCTAGATCTCACAAGAGGTCACGTTCTTGGATTTATTTTATCGTAAATATTTCTTGTCTGCGTCATACCAAATTTCATTCAGCAGAGCCTTAGAAACATTTCGCTCAGGACTTTTCTTACTTTCTTTCTATCCGAAAAATCAGATCCGGAAACGTCACAGACAAGAACAGACTTCGCTGAAACAAGTTCTGTTTGTTACTCCGTGAAAATGACACTAAGAAACTCCGGAAGGTCCTGCGACCGGCCAACTCGACCAAAGTCTTCCGTGGTTTTCCTCGGTCCTAGAGCAAATGCTGAGTTGGTACCCAAATTCCACGTCGCTCTGCAGCCCTCCCAATATTAACGTAAATATTTTTACCAAACGCTGCCCTTCCAAGGTCAATATCAAAATTCAAAATTAACGCAAAGGCCCTGATCCATTTCTTACCCCATCCTGTCTCCTAAATCCCTTGCAGTCAATAAACCTATTCATACCACAAGGACGAGCGGGCACTGCCTGGGAACCTTCGTAGCCCCAAACCAATTTTATACCCCTCCCCCATTTATAACAGTAGTGCCTATCGCTACTACCCCCCACTTTCTCTCTTATCTCTCTCTCTCTCTCTCTGCTCCAAATGATTAATTAATTATCAGGATAAATTATATTACTTCCTTAAACAGCGTTAACCAGTTGATCTTTGTAATGGTGAAGAGATGTGTTTTCTTCGCGGTACGGACTGATTTCTTAAATATTATTTGAACGAGTCTCTGCTCCAAATGAAAAGGCCCCCCCAGTCGTGCGGCGGTCTTCAGGTAGTGAGGACTGTAAAGCCCGGCCAGGCACTCTGACTTGGTCCTTCGAGGGAACATCGAGCAGCGGAGAAGAATAGGACGCCAGCTTACGCCGTGCCCACCCGCGATTACCGAAACCTAACGGTGACAGCATAAGCAAAGGGACAACGCAGAAGCAAGGTCTGGCGGGCTGGTGCCCTCCAAACCGGCATACCAAAGCTAAGTGCAGAGGAAAGCGTTAGGGGCTTCCACCTCCTGGCAGGCGTGGGTGTTGGTGAGTACACCGCGTGAGTCAGGATGGTGAAACCCAAGGTGGTGAGACTTAACCCGCAGGGAGTAAAGAGAATGCTAGACGTCTCCGGCCCCTCAGGCCGACGAACCAAAACAAAACTGACTACTAAAACGGATAAAGACAAAGACATGAAACTGAAAAAACAGGCAAAACGCACACCTCGGTCGCCGTCAACTACTGACTTCGAAAATTCGTCGTCAGACCTTTCGGACACCGAAATGACGTCAATTTGGCCACAGGGTCAAGAAGGAGCTAGGGCAACGGCAACCTCGCCAGTAGCAGGCCCTTCTGGCACTAAAACTTTAATCGTAGAGGCGGAGGTCCACTGTTCCCAAGGCGGGACTAAAATTGATAAGGTCAGTGCGCAGAAAGCAACAGACTCTGCTACAGCGTCCTCTGAACGGTTGAATCCGGAGGAAATTGTGGAGGGAGATGACTTCACTGTCATTACCTCCAAAAAGAAATTGAAAAGAGCACCTCCAAAGCCCGCAATAACTGACGAAGCAATTAACGCTGAGTTACCTTCCTCTCCCACCCCTGAGACCCGTGATTCTGGGAAGACAGGACCCGCCAATAACCACTACTTAAACGCCCCGAGAGCAAAAATCCCACCGGTAATCATTCACCACCACTATGAAGGTGACATGACCCGACTCAACAAGGACTTCCATACAAAATTCCAGCCGCTGGGCTTCACTTCTCACAGAATAAAGTCCGGAATCGCTTGTCAAACGTCCACATACAAGGACTATCTGAACCTTCAAACCTTCTTGAAAGACAACAAGGTGCCGTTCAATTTACTCAGATCGAACGACTCCAAGCCCTTCAAAGTGGTCATAAAAGGCATTCCGCCAACCACCCCCCCAAAAACCATCCAAAACGAACTGATCGCACTGGGACTGGCAGTTCAAACCGTTATCCCAATGACCGCTTGGAGAGATAAAACCCCTCTGCCAATGCATATAGTCGAACTGGACAACGTTCCCCAGAGTCAAAAGATCTCTCAGCTGTCCCATCTCTGTTTTATAAAAATTTCTGTCGAACCTTATAAGGGGCGAACCGTGCCGCCTCAGTGCGCACGGTGCCAACAGTTTTACCACGTGGCGGCAAACTGTCAGGCCCCTCCGGCCTGTGCCCACTGCGCGGAGGAACATTGCTCGTGGCAATGTGAAAATAGATTCCTCCCAAACTTCGTGCCGACCTGCGCCCTGTGCAAGATCGGGGAGCACGGCTCCAAGTACAGAGGGTGTCCCTTCTTCCGTGACCTCATGGAGAGGGAGACGAAGAGCAGACCTCCGCAGGAAAATTCAAAAAGAATTGCTGGAGCGCGGGTCTCAGCTCAACCCCAGCGACCGCCCCCCAAAACGTTCCGTGACTTCCCCCCTATGGGTGCTGCAAATGCCTGGAGCAGGCCACTGAACTTCGTCAGCTCACAACTAACACAGCCTCCACCACATCCCTACAACTACAACTTCCATCAACCACGGGACCTTTATTCTTCCTATCATTTTCCACAGCCGCACATCATACAACAACACGCCCGGCTTGCCCACAGTGCTAACTGTCCCTGCTGCGTCCGGTCCAACACATCAACACAGGCTGCAGCGAGCAAGCCTCCGAATTCTGTAACAGGCAGATCTTCGCCGGTTCCGGACAGACCAGTCTCTCCCGCTCTCTCTGTAGTAGCGCAGGACGTCACACCTGCCGAATCATCTCTCGGCCCAAAATCTAGGCCCTCAGGCCCCAAGACCAAAGTAACTAAGGGGAACAACACAGAACCACTCAGGCAGGGAAAAGAAGAACACACGAGCCAGAGAGAGACACACACATCTCATGAACGCACCCAACAATACCCACACCCTCCCGCGGGTCTGAGACTCGGAAATCCTCACACCCAGCAGCAGACAAGAGAATTTGTCGAAATTGTTCGGACTTTCAATCCGAACTTCTCTTTCCATTACCTTCTATCTTCCATCTCAGGAATGCTTTTACAATTCATGCAGCACCCTTATGAGAGCGCCCTCCCAATAATCTTTAATAACTTCCTAGCCACCCTCCTCGGTCTTCCTAATCATGGGTAGGTCCCTCAGCCACACTGACATCCTGTTCTGGAACGCCAGAGGCGTCAAGATTAAAAAATCAGAACTATTAGATTATTTGGAAACCAATAACATCCCCATAGCTCTAATTAATGAAACTCATTTACAATCTGCAACAAAATTTAAGTGCCCAAACTACACGACATTCCGGTCTGACAGGCTAAATCAGAGGGGTGGCGGAACGGCCATTCTAATTCGCCAGGGCTTCAAGCATTCGGAAATTCCCCTTCCCCCCCTCCAACACATGGAAGCGACAGCTATCCAAGTTAACATCAATAGGGAAACAATAGTACTAATCTCTATTTACAACCCCCCGGGCAGAATTATAGAGAGTGACCTGGACCATCTTTTGGAAACCGGAAACAAAGTAATTCTAGCAGGCGATTTCAACGCCAAGCATTTAACCTGGAACGCTCGGCAGAACAATGCAGCGGGACAGACACTTCTCACACATTACTATAAAAGTAATTACGTAATCTCGGCTCCATCCCACCCCACACACTTTCCAGATTGTAATCCTGGTGAAGCCGATATACTTGATTTTGCCATAATCAGTAACGTGCTTTCCAGCCACTCAATACGCACACAAGGCAGTCTTTCGACATCCGACCACAACCCAGTTCTTCTTAGAATACGTGGTCCACTAGAACCAGACGAATTAAAACATACATTCGTCTACAGCGAAGCCAATTGGAATCTTTTTCAAAATTACATTTCTGAAAACCTAAACACACAGTGCGTAGACGGGAACTGCTGTAACAGTGAGATTGATACAGCTGTTGACCACCTTACAGACGTTCTGAATAAGGCCACGCACCACTCTATTCCGCTCAGACGGAGAACTTTCAGGTCAATGCAAATTGCAGCAGCCACTCGACTTCTCATCCAAGAAAGAAACAAACTGAGAAATCAGTGGCAAAGAACCCACGACATAAGGCTTCGTCCCCTCATCAACGCCTTGAAACACAAAATTGACTCGGCCATTAAAGATCAAATTTCGAACACCTGGCAGCAAACACTCCAAGGCCTCGACACTACCAACACTAAAGACACGTGGAGGATAACAAAAAGCCTCACAAACACGGACACAAAAATCCCACCCCTGAAACACAATGGCAACGTTGCAATTACCAACCAAGACAAAGTGAATATTTTTGCTGATACTTTAGAAGAAATATTCCAAACGAACCCAAACGTAGACACCAACTTCACCGTTAGCACAGAGCAGGTAGTTACCGACTTCCTGATGCAACCTCCGCAGGCCTCCGTAAGGCTTACAAACCATTGCGAGGTCGAATGGATTATCCGCCACCTTAAACCCCGCAAGGCTCCTGGCCCTGATGGGATTCAGAACATAGTACTAAAACACCTGCCACGGCCTGTTTTCAGATTTATTGCAAAAATATTTAACAAGTCATTAGCTTCAAATTATTTTCCTACCCAGTGGAAAAACGCTAAAGTTATCATGCTCCCAAAACCAAAAAAGGACCATTCCTCCCCATTAAATTATAGGCCAATAAGTTTATTAAATTCCCTAGGCAAAGTTTTTGAGAAAATCATCTTAAAAAGACTTAATTTTCAACTTAAGGAGCTCCACATTATCAGAAATGACCAGTATGGTTTTAAACGTGGACATTCCACAACGCACACACTATTAAGAAATATAGAGAGAATCACTCACGGATTTAACAATAAGAAAGCCACAGTGGCATTGTTCCTGGACATAGAACGAGCATTTGATAAAGTTTGGATCACGGGGCTAATAGCAAAACTCATTAAAGTCAAAATTCCGCCTCACCTAATCCACGTAATTCACAGTTACCTCCAGAACCGTTCATTTTCTGTTTCACATGGGAGCTCTCACTCAAGCTGCCGCCCCATCAGGGCCGGCGTTCCCCAGGGTAGCCTACTCGGGCCAACACTTTTTAACATCTACATAAATGACATCCCATCCATTGAGAATGACTCCAACGTGTCCATCTCAATCTATGCAGATGACACAAATATCAGTGCTCGCTCAGGAAAATTAGACATAGCGATAACGAAATTAAACAGAGCAATAGGCCTTCTGGAACCCTGGTTTCGGAGATGGAGAATTCAGATCAACATTGACAAGTGCACCACAACCGTGTTTTCAAAACGTTTACGCGACTATCGCTGCAATGTTCCCACCGTAAAATTTTTTAATAAAACCATAGCTTTTACCTCCGAAACCAAATATCTGGGTGTCACTCTAGATTCCAAATTGACGTACAAGGCCCACATATCATCCATTCTCCGTACAGCTAACTTCAGACTGAGGCAACTATTTCCTTTACTCAATAAATCCTCCAGAATGGATGTTAATTTATCGTTAATGATCTATAAATCACTCCTCCGGTCCATACTGACATATGCCTCCCCCGCCTGGGGCTACGCTGCTAACACTCATTTACAAAAACTTCAGACATTTCAGAACAAAGTCCTCAGAATAATAACCAAATTGCCAAGGGTTACTCCAATCAGTACCCTACACGAACAGACCGGAATGCCGTTGATCAAGAATTACATTAAAGGATTAGCGAATAGGCTATACTTGAAATCGGCCATCAGCTACAACAGTCAAATTCAAGAGCTAGGACAGTACGATCCCAGCATTGACAAATACCTCCGCCCCCGAGCCCTTCTTGCGAGGTGACCCAACCCGCGAAATCCTCCAATCCTTTTGCTCAATAAACGGTCAGAGGATTGCCTCTGTAGTACATTGTTCTGTAACATTAGCCCAACAGCACACCTTAAAATTCCTTCACCTCCTGCATAAACGCAGCTAAACCTCGGCTTTTCTTTTGTAGCCCCCACTACAGTGCACCACCAGCCCGTTATAGGTACCCCGGAGAGTCCAGTCCATAGGCGGTCACATCGACCACTCCCCTACGCTGGACCGACCGCGAACCAACAAACACAAGACGACCACGGCAAGAAAATGGAAAAATGATTTATGGAATATGGATTGAAACTTTTGTAATTGGATAAGCAACGAGCCAAGTTGGTCGTTTCTTATCCAAAACATATCTTTGTAAAAATGAAAAGAAAAAAAAAAAAATGTATCAGTTTTTAATAAAGGAAGCGCACGGACAGAGGCTACCGTTAGGGCTCGCGATTTTAAATGCCGGACTGCTGGCTAGAAGTCAGCAGCACGCATCCGGAAGGTCCTGCGACCGGCCAACTCGACCAAGGTTTTCCGTGGTTTTCCTCGGTACTAGAGCAAATGCTGAGTTGGTACCCAAACTCCACGTTGCTCTGCATGCCTCCCATGCAGCCCTCTCAGAGTAATATCAAAATTCCGCTCTATAGTAGCCCCCCCCCCAAAATTAACGTAAATTATTCCTAACGCCACCCCCAAGGCCAATATCAAAATTCAAAATTAACGCAAAGACCCGAATCAACTCCCCCCTACCCTATTTCTTACCCCATCCTGTCTCCTAAATCCCTTGTCCTCACTAAACTTATTCATACCAGAAGGACGAGCGGGCACTGCCTGGGAACCTTCGTAGCCCACAACCAACTTTATACCCCTCCCCCATTTATTGCAGTAGTGCCTATCGCTACTCCCCCCACTTTCTCTCTTCTCTCTCTCTCTCTTTTTTTTTCTCTGCTCCAAATGGTTAATTAATTATCAGAATAAATTATATTATTTCCTTAAACAGCGTTAACCAGTTGATCTTTGTAATGGTGAGGCGTTGTGTTTTCTTCGCGGTACGGACTGATTTCTTAAATATTATTTGAACGAGTCTCTGCTCCAAATGGATAATTAATTATCAGAATAAATTATATTATTTCCTTAAACAACGTTAACCAGTTGATCTTTGTAATGGTGAGGCGTTGTGTTTTCTTCGCGGTACGGACTGATTTCTTAAATACTGTTCAGTAGATCGTCAGATTCAGATCTCTCCTCAGTTTAGCCAGCCGTTCGTCGAAGGAAGCTCCAGTGGACCTCGGCAGAATCTAAGGCTGACCCTGCCATGGACTGAGAAGCCAACAGCTGAAGGTGACCACGGAAACACGGATGACCTGCATCCATCATCTTATGTTGTATTATTACACGACTTTATCAATAAAGCCCCCCCCCAATAAGAACTTCTAAATTATGTTCCAAACTTCCAAATTAATAGTCTCAGCTTTCTCAAATATAAAATTTCAAAATTCCGTCTTCTCTGCCAATTATCGCACTGACGTTTTCACTCTTACTTTATCCTTAACAGAAGGACGAGCGGGCATTGCCTGGGGACCTTCTAACTATAAGATGTTCTTTCTCCCCGCCCCCCGGAAATCGAAGTGTCTCCCACTTCTCCCACACCAAATTTCCTCTTTCAGAGGGTTAGATAATTCCACGTCCTCTCTGAAATGTGCATTAGGAGATGTTATGAGTTTCGTATCAACTGTGGTTGTCGTAGTTTATTTAATGAGCCCAGTGGAATATGGAGTACCACTATAAACAAAAACCTCCACTCGACCCTATATGGAGATCATCTGCACCTGATATTCTGTACGACGCCAACAGACGCACAAATTTCGTCTTTGTGGAAAAACCACGTTTTCTATCGTTACTATTAAAGACATCCAAGATACATCGTAATTCCATATCACGAATTATCTTCCGCGTTATAGCACCTTCCCACTGTAACTCCTAAATACAGCCTGAAGTCAAATACTTCCACCAAGCACAGGCAACTCTCGGTTTACGAACGTCACAATTCATTCAAGTAGATAGAGTTCCTTTTAAAACGAAACGTATAGTAAACACAATTGTAAGATTTAAACAAATAAACTTTTTTAAAAAATGTATTTATTACAATAATTATCAGAAAACTACTATACGATAATTACACTGAACTGTTCTTGGTTTATAAAACTAATCCAGCCAGTAAAAAGACGTTGGTTTACAAGCCACGCCGCGTAGAATGTTTTCTCGTGGCAAAGAACTCGGTGATTCCCCCTATTATAATATAATAGGATTATCACTTGCCTTGACTCGGTTATCATCGACGGTCAAGCGTAGTTCTGCATTTGGTGACTTAAAAATATATTATATAATATACAGAGTAAGTCAAAAGTATGTTTACAAACTTCGTGTGCGTGTTCCTGGATCAAAAATAAGAAAAAATGTTCCTATGAATATGGGGTCGCAAATGTTTTATTTTCGAAATAATAGCCAAAAATAATTTTCAATGTATGCCTTTATTGCCAAGTATAAGGACAGGGATGTTTCTTTATTACAGATGTTCAAAGGTTGTTCCTCCATCCCCCACACATGCCCGAGCACGACGTACACAAGACTGACGAATTCGTTCGTACACACCAGAGTTTCCTCGAATCATCTGGCATGCATTCTGCAAACGTTCCCATACGTCGTCATCATTGTTTATGGGTGTTGCATAAACGACGGACTTCAAGTCACCCCACAGATAAAAGTTCAATGAAGTCAGGTCCGGAGACCTCGGTGGCCACCGAGTCCAATCCATCGCTGAGGGAACTGTTCATTGAGATGATCTCTGACGCAATGGGAGAAGTGTTCTGGAGCTGTGTCGTGCATAAACCACGTTTGTCTTCTTGTATTCAGTGGTACGTTTTCGAAGAGACGTGGCAAATGTCTTCTTAAGAATCGCCTTTATGAAGGTCCTCTTAGACGCGATGGAAGCATGTCGCCAACAATTCCTGCACAAATTTTAATTAAAAGTCTTTGCTGAAAGCTGGATTCTCTTTGACATAATCATTCATTGAAACTTATTTTTGGCTATTATTTCGAAAATGAAACATTTGCGAACCCATTTTCGTAGGAACATTATTTCTTATTTTTGATTCTGGAAACACGCACACGAAGTTTGTAAACTTACTTCTGGCTCACACTCTATACACATAACGAACATCTTGGAACGGAGCTGGTTCGTAAACCGAGAGTTGCCTGTTATACATCATTCTCGGCCCAGCTGCCACCACTCAGTGTGCGTTCGTCCAGATGCAATTCGCGTCGCATCGTAATCTACTTCTGCGGCAGCCTTCATTTGTTCGAAACACTAAAAACCACATGGCCCCTCCCACGTGTTCGGGGATCCGCGAGTTTAAGGGTCAGAAAGGGCTCGCTGTGTGCACTCCGTTATCAGAAACACGTATCTGACGTCCGTTTTGCCTGCCTCAAGGCGCGTGCAGCAGCAGCTAAGACGACCAATGAAAATATCACGTGACATACTTAGTTTCCGGCGTCGGACGTGCGGGGCCTATCGTCGAAGAAATTGTTCCTCATTAAACATACTTTGTCAATAAAGACTTCAACTCATCCACTCCTACAAGTATCACTTAAGAAATTAAGTCACGACGCTCGGCGTCGTTTCGAATGACATCCGGAAACTCGCGTATTTTAAAAATGGCGTCTCTGCCTGCGTCGGTTTGTTAACATCCTCCGAAACGCGTCCGGAGGCTTCTGACTGACTTCACTTGTAATTCGTAATCGACAATTGTACGCCTAGCGTCGCGACGCTTGTACATCGTCGCGTTCTATAGAATCCCAATGTTCATCTTTACTAATATTGTGGTTCTTGGGGCCGTCGCGACGCTTGGCGCACCGATGTCCAGCGTCGGTTTTCCGACGCCGTGTCGTATCGCATCCCTAGACGATTGTGCGCAAAGTATGGTGTTCAAAGTTGGCGTCGGGACGCTGTTCGTCGGTTTGCCAACATTATACTCTGACGCTTAGAGAATCGCTTAAGTATTCAGATTTGGCGTCGTGACGCTCAGAGACGTTCTTCCTTCATCTTTTGTCGTACGTTCACGTGGAAAATTATGTAGACGTCCCGACGCTCATCGTGGCTTCATTTGCAGTGAAAGAGTTTCGTAAAAAACAGGCAACAAACATCTGGCAATTGCAACCTTCCACGTAAGGTCGTTCAGTCGACCTTTGGCTAAAAGGGTTAATAAGCTTCATTAAACATCAGCGAGATGGAGAAGAGAGATTGACGCTTCATTTATCGGGGAGGGTGGACATCTGCTACGAAGGTCCCCAGGCAGTGCCCGCTCGTCCTTCTGGTAATGGTTGGCTTACTGAAGCAGAGAACGTAAAAGAATAAAAAAATCGACAAAGGACAGAATCTGAGCAGGGACTTAACTGTGTTGGAACACAGTCTTAAATTGGTCTAGCGGTTAGAACGCTGGCCTTGTAATCCTGGGGTCTCGGGTTCGATTCCCGGCGGTGCCCGAATTTATAACTTGTGTTGGGCAAGGCCGTGGTCTAGGCAACACGGAGTTTTCCTCCGTGGCATCCCAACAATTACTCCATTCACACACAGAAGAAGGCAATGGCAAACCACTTCTGGATCATCTGCCAAGAACGTATATGAACAGGTCCCAGTCCGAGAAGAGAAAAGGATGGAAGGATCCTGTTCATATGGACCTGTCGTCAGACAGAACACTAAATAATAATAAGATGAGGTGGTCTAGCGGTTAGAACGCTGGCCTTGTAATCCTGAGGTCTCGGGTTCGAATTTATAACTTGTGTTGGGCAAGGCCGTGGTCTAGGCAACACGGAGTTTTTCTCCGTGGCATCCCAACAATTACACAGAAGAAGGCAATGGCAAACTACTTCTGGATCATCTGCCAAGAACGTATATGAACAGGTCCCAGTCCGAGAAGAGAAAAGGATGGAAGGATCCTGTTCATATGGACCTGTAGGCAGACAGAACACTAAATAATAATAAGATGAGGTGGTCTAGCGGTTAGAACGCTGGCCTTGTAATCCTGGGGTCCCGGGTTCGATTTCCGACGGTGTCCGAATTTATAACTTGTGTTGGGCAAGGCCGTGGTCTAGGCAACACGGAGTTTTCCTCCGTGGCATCCCAATAATTACTCCATTCACACACAGAAGAAGGCAATGGCAAACCACTTCTGGATCATCTGCCAAGAACGTATATGAACAAGTCCCAGTCCGAGAAAAGGATGGAAGGATCCTGTTCATATGGACCTGTCGTCAGACAGAACACTAAATAATAATAAGATGAGGTGGTCTAGCGGTTAGAACGCTGGCCTTGTAATCCTGAGGTCTCGGGTTCGAATTTATAACTTGTGTTGGGCAAGGCCGTGGTCTAGGCAACACGGAGTTTTTCTCCGTGGCATCCCAACAATTACACAGAAGAAGGCAATGGCAAACCACTTCTGGATCATCTGCCAAGAACGTATATGAACAGGTCCCAGTCCGAGAAGAGAAAAGGATGGAAGGATCCTGTTCATATGGACCTGTCGTCACACAGAACACTAAATAATAATAAATAATAAGAATTCAGTCCGTACCGCGAAGAAAACGCCGTTTAAGGAAGTAATATTCTGGGAGTCATACGAAACCCGCAAACAGAATAATCATGCGTTGGTGGTTAATAAAGCAGGTGGGAAATGCACAAACCACTGGGCTCTGAAGAGCTAGGAAAATGAACAAGCTTGTAGTTCACGTCAAATTATCTAAAAACAGTAATTAAAGACGGCGTGTTTGGGCGTTACCCTTTTTTGAGTTCACTGATTATAACGTGGGTCACATGGGGTTCATGTTTCGCTCGGGTTACTCACTGCCATCTGCACGGCTCAGTAACAGCGCCAGTCTGCATTATCATTCCCCGCCCCTCAACTTGACACCCGACTCCGCCGGGGGGAGGTAACCAGCGCTGACCGCGGGCGGACGGAGATTCCGTTACACCAAATTCGTCCTGGGCGTCGTCTGCTCTCTGAGACGCTGGTCCTCAAACACGTGATCACACGTTCCTTCTCGGATTTTGCGGAACTCAGACTTTCTTTCGTCATGTACTCACTTCGACTGTCCCCTGAGACAGCTTGGCCCTTTTATTAACCTCTAACCTACCCCTAGATCTCCCAAGAGGTCACGTTCTTGGATTTCTTTTATCGTAAATATTTCTTGTCTGCGTCATACCAAATTTCATTCAGCAGAGCCTTAGAAACATTTCGCTCAGGACTTTTCTTACTTTGTTTCCATCCGAAAAATCAGATCTGGAAACGTCACAGAAAAGAACAGACTTAGCTGAAACAAGTTCTGTTTGTTACTCCGTGAAATTGACACTAAGAAACTCCGGAAGGTCCTGCGACCGGCCAACTCGACCAAGGTTTTCCGTGGTTTTCCTCGGTCCTAGAGCAAATACTGAGTTGGTACCCAAATTCCATGTCGCTCTGCAGCCATCCCAATATTAACGTAAATATTTTTACCAAACGCTGCCCTTCCAAGGTCAATATCAAAATTCAAAATTAACGCAAAGGCCCTGATCCATTTCTTACCCCATCCTGTCTCCTAAATCCCTTGCAGTCAATAAACCTATTCATACCACAAGGACGAGCGGGCACTGCCTGGGAACCTTCGTAGCCCCAAACCAATTTTATACCCCTCCCCCATTTATAACAGTAGTGCCTATCGCTACTACCCCACTTTCTCTCTTCTCTCTCTCTCTCTCTCTCTCTGCTCCAAATGATTAATTAATTATCAGGATAAATTATATTATTTCCTTAAACAGCGTTAACCAGCTGATCTTTGTAATGGTGAGGCGTTGTGTTTTCTTCGCGGTACGGACTGAATTCTTAAATATAATTTAAACGAGTATCTGCTCCAAATGGTTAATTAATTATCAGGATAAATTATATTATTTCCTTAAACAGCGTTAACCAGTTGATCTTTGCAAATGTGAAGTCTTGTGTTTTCTTCGCGGTACGGACTGAATTCTTAAATATTATTTGAACGACTCTGCTCCAAATGGTTAATTAATTATTAGAATAATTTATATTATTTCCTTAAACAGCGTTAACCAGTTGATCTTTGTAATGGTGAGGCGTTGTGTTTTCTTCGCGGTACGGACTGAATTCTTAAATATTATTTTAACGAGTCTCTGCTCCAAATGGTTCATTAATTATCAGAATAAATTATATTACTTCCTTAAACAGCGTTAACCAGTTGATTTTTGTAATGGTGAGGCGTTATGTTTTCTTCGCGGTACGGACTGATTTCTTAAAATATTATTTGAACGAGCTTTGGCTTCAGAGGTCGTAGCAACGCCAAAATATCAGAGCGATCAACGGAGTTAGTAGCGCAGGTGCATTTAAACTGGGGTAGCTCGAGCCCAACAATTCATAAAAACTGGCGCTTATTCCCACAGCCTTATTAATAAGTCCCGTAGTTTAAACAGACGGGGGCAAGACGAGGCAGGCACACATGTTTCTGATTCATACACAAACAGTATAACGACGTCACTTGGCAGAATTCGGGGTTCAGCTCCTACAACATAGGGAGAAGGGGGGGGGGGGTCGCGTGCCCTCCTTTGACAGGAAGTTATTTTCTTTTTCGAAAAGTAATTCTAAAATCTAAACACAGGATGTCGCAACTGTAGCAGTCATGTGTCGTTAGTGACGGGAGAAGTGAGAAGTGTTTTACTAACTCGTGATGTTTGTTCTGTCTGGTTTTATAACAAAAAAATCTTCCCCGAGAGATGTCACCAACGAGTACTGACGTGGTTTGCTGCCAGATGTGCGGATAACCGGAGGGATATATCGTGTCTTCTGGTTGCTAAGCGCGCCCTGTTCCTTAGAACAAGGCAGTGTTCCCCTTTGTAAAACAATTCCTGTAAAACTGCGTCAGACCGAATTCGATTTTGGCCCAAAACGAAAATCACCGATTATCACGCGTTTCAAAGAATGTTAGTGTTCATTAGTGTTCATTAGTATTCATCACGCTCCACCGTCTCTGTCAAACAATGAGGGATTCAGTAAGTCGATAAGATCACTTTAAAAATCGTTATAAAAAGCAACGAAGAAAAACTTGCATCATTCAAATATTCAGGAGGTCATCAATGACCTTTGCGTCCAGAAAAAGGTTCTTCCGAAACACGTGCTCAAAAACTAGATCTAAGAGTAGAAGGAACCGTTCAGCATCTTTGCTCGTGAGCTACGTTCATCCTAGCTGCCATTTCTACAGCCAAGATCCATCTCAGTGTTGCCTTATGCAACCCTTCTGACTCCTCAAAGTCCCTGCTTACAGTAAAAAGACCTTATATAACAGATTTTTCCCAAACTTTAAACGTTTCAGGATCTCAGTCTCCAATTTTCATCGAAATCGGTTAACCTGTTTGCGGTTGAACCGCATTTTTAACAACATTCAGGCACGAACTAACAAAATGTTTTTGTACAAGCCACGCTAAAAGCAAATTGAAACTTACGAACTTTATCAGCATTAACGAATGTGTGCAATTGTCTTTATATGTATAAGAGTTCATCTGACAGGAGATTGGACTATGGGGGAATTTTTAAAAATTTGTTTTACGGCGTAACCCCTAAAATCCTTTCGCGTACCACCGGTGGTACGCGTACCACGCTTTGTTAAACACTCTTCTGCCCGAAAGTCTTAAAAGCAGGCCACATTTCTTGTTAAATTCAGACTAACACGACATTTTAATAAGAAAAAAACAGAAATGTTAACCAAACTTCGTCATTACACGCGAACCGAGGCAGTGGCTGCTCTGAACCCTTAATTTTGGTTCCACACCGACATTTTTTGTAGCCAGACGCCATCTTGGCTGGCTGATAGATGTTTAATGACTCTGTATCAGTTTCAGAAAGTAATTACGATCGAATCAGATGATAAAATGATTACAAAGGATGCGAAATGTAACGATCGTGGTTCATGTCCAAGTACCATCTTGACACTCATCCGGAGGTACTGAGTAAAACTGTGACAAGCGTAATAAAGGCAGGCTGTAAAGGACAGGGAATCAAATCTCGGAAATTGTGACAAAGGTTAGGTTAGGTTTGGTTAGGTGAGGTTAGGTTAGGTTAGGTTTGGTTAGGTTAGGTTAGGTTAGGTTAAGTCAGGTTACGTTACGTTATATTACGTTAGGTTATGTTAGGTTAGGTTAGGTTAGATTACGTTAGGTTAGGTTATGTTAGGTTAGGTTACGTTACGTTATATTACGTTAGGTTATGTTAGGTTAGGTTAGGTTACGTTACGTTACGTTAGATTACGTTAGGTTAGATTACGTTAGGTTAGGTTATGTTAGGTTAGGTTACGTTACGTTAGGTTAGGTTAGGTTACGTTACGTTACGTTAGATTACGTTAGGTTACGTTACGTTAGATTACGTTAGGTTAGGTTAGGTTAGATTAGGTTAGGTTAGGTTACGTTACGTTAGATTACGTTAGGTTAGGTTATGTTAGGTTAGATTACGTTATGTTAGGTTATGTTAGGTTAGGTTACGTTACGTTACGTTAGGTTAGATTAGGTTAGGTTAGGTTACGTTACGTTAGATTACGTTAGGTTAGGTTAGGTTAGATTACGTTAGATTACGTTAGGTTAGGTTAGGTTAGGTTATGTTAGGTTAGGTTACGTTACGTTAGATTACGTTGGGTTAGGTTAGGTTAGGTTAGATTACGTTAGATTACGTTAGGTTAGGTTATGTTAGGTTAGATTACGTTAGGTTAGGTTATGTTAGGTTAGGTTACGTTAGATTACGTTGGGTTAGGTTACGTTATGTTACGTTAGATTACGTTAGGTTAGGTTATGTTAGGTTAGATTACGTTAGGTTAGGTTATGTTAGGTTATGTTACGTTACGTTAGATTACGTTGGGTTAGGTTAGGTTAGATTACGTTAGATTACGTTAGGTTAGGTTATGTTAGGTTAGATTACGTTAGGTTAGGTTATGTTAGGTTACGTTACGTTAGATTACGTTGGGTTAGGTTAGGTTACGTTACGTTACGTTAGATTACGTTAGGTTAGGTTAGGTTAGGTTACGTTACGTTAGATTACGTTAGGTTAGGTTAGGTGAGGTTAGGTTAGGTGAGGTTAGGTTAGGTGAGGTTTGGTTAGGTTAGGTTAAACGTATTTCAGTCATGCACCAGGATGGACGTTTCTGTGAGCGGTTTCTCACTACTTTTCATAACAACGCTTTGTGTTCTGTGTTTCCGCTAAATCAACCAGACGCCCAGCAGACATTTTGCCTCCTGAAGAACTATGTTTGTCTTAGTCCGACCGACGAGGAAAAACTACGAGGTCTCGAACGCGAACACGAATTGCGATGGTTGCGGAGTTTTACAGCAAGAATGAGCTAAGTGCCATGCGGCACACTACAGCGAGAAGACACGGGGTTCGCAGACAACTTGTTCTTGCTTTGAGCAGAAAAGGAAACTATTAGTCAGTCGCACTGCGTTCCTAAATATGACACAAAATTAAACAATTTTACGCCATATTTGTTTGTCTATCATTCCGTAAACATTTGACTAGTGACAAATGTAGAATCTGAGGTTTTCATGGCAGTGAGTCTGAAGATAGCTGCTGTCTTGTGGGTTGTTGCGCCGTGTAGTCTGGTAGAAGTTTACCGACGTTTCAGAGGTCCTTGCTGCCTCCATGATCAGGGCGACGAGGGGCTACAACCCAGAAGGCACCCATCTTTAGGCACTAGGCACGGAAATTCTTCAGCCAAGTTCTCTCAACTCAAAACGCACTGATACGACGCCGTTGTTCATTTGTTTTGGCCATGGTCACTTCGGTTATGACGCACTGTATTGTACAGTATTGGTGGCTACCGACGTTTCGGAGAAATTTATAGTCTGTATCTTCAGGATGGAAGTTTATTTCTCACATAGAACATTAATAATGAAGTTTTACATAATGCGGTCGCACTCCGGGAGTTCGTCCACCCGCTTTGAGATGCTCCCCCCGGGCCTTTTGCCCTTTGCCCACGGGGCTTGCTCCCGAATATCCTCCCCTCCTCTTGGGCCTTCGGTAAGGTCACAGAGACCTAACCGTGACAGGTCCCAAGGGGCTTGGCGACCAACGAGGGGAGGTCAGTTATGGTCACTATGCCCCCTGGGGACAACCAAAGTTAATTATCCCAGGCATAACCTTCCAGCTCCCCTGTGTCTAACCCACCTGACAGTTTCCACTTTAGACACCAGATCGCAGCGCCTCAGCGTCCACCTCGCGATTTTCCTTATCCGTCATTTTGTTATCACAGGTCATAGGATGTTCAAAGGTACGGCTTTGCGGTCGCGCAGATTGGCATAATCTCTATACCAAATTTCATCCAAATCCCTCCAGTGGTTCTCGACTTAAATCGACTAAACGGATGGACGGACACGACTAGCCGATAATGCGTTCTCGCCATGCACTTAACGCAAGGAACGCACAAAAATAATCACCAACTAAGGCACCGAGCAATAATTGGCTATTAAACAAATAGACGTGTTGGCAGCCCAGCTGACTTGACCAGACAAAGTTAGCTCAAAAGTGGTCTGAGGGACAGCAGGCTTACTGAAGCCGAGGTCGTACACGGGACACCGCGTTACCGCAGTCCGTCAGTCACCTTCCTGATACCTCAGAGCACAGCAGAAACTGCAGCTGTGAAGTCGGTCTCACGCAGTGTGGGAACCCAGCTGATAAAGCTAATGGCATCTCTCTCCGTGATGTACAACCACCACTTAACATCGCCTCATGACACTCCAGACTCCCAGCTCTGGTCCATTAATAACGTCGTTTCTTATTGGCCCTTAGAATATCCGATATCCCCCGCCTGCTCGCGTTCATCAGCATCACAGTAATCATCACCAGATTCAGAATACTTCGATCCATAGTAAAATCACTTTCATATTTATCACGAAATTTTCCAGCGTTTTGCATAAAATGGCGAAAGGGGTGTACGACCTCAGAAGTCCGCAAGCACGGAATGAACGCAGGATCATCCGTTCATTTTGGACTTTGTTATATAAAAACTGTGTTAACTCAGGGAATGTTCAATTTCAGCCACTGACTTTTGTTATTAAATTTGGTCGAAAGTTTCTTCGTGATCGTCTAGAATTACTTCAACATAAAAACAGACGCAAAAGTTTAATAATTGTCACATTCGTGGGCAAGGTTTTACAAAAAAATGTTTATAATTTTACTGTAACATTGCTCGTGACCTAAAATCCAAAAGAATGAAAACTAAACGCATTTGAGTTGGTTACATGATCAAGATTCTGTGACCTACATCTTACAGCTGTTTAACGAGGACACAGAGTCTATTTAGTTTCAGTAAACAAGTTCTTAAGCAATCTGAGGGTAATTGCAGCCTCCGAACCTCTTTTGTCCTCCCACCGAGTCCCTGCAGAGAGGTAGCCAATGGCGTCACGTGCACAGAATTTTTGATTTGCCCCCAAAAAGGAAATGTTGAAGGTACGTAGAGTCAGACGAACCACAACACACGCTTAGCTCTCGCCACATGTGACGCCATTTTAACAACTGCGAGTGCAGCGCTTCGGGTGGGGAAAATTGGAAACTCAAGTGGCAGCACGAATCACACAGCTGATCAATTAGACTACTCAAATGCGTCTCGTCTCCTTCCCGTGCATTTCGGTTCATGAGCGATGTCTCAGTTAAATTATGTACACATTTATTGTGCACACCCTGTATAAAGGGATATTAATTATGGCTACGCTTCGTTTTTGTCTGTTCAGACCAAGGTCTCAGTGACGATGACGTTCTATTTCGCAAGTGTTGCTACAATTAGACAGCTTTTAGAATTAGCCTACTTGTGAAGAGCACGGCGGGACGGTTGCCTGTTTGCCCTAGCGATTTTTTCAAAACGATCAGAGCAACTAATTTGCGAATTTAAGAATTAAAATATGGCCGTAACTGTACTAGAGGGTTTAGAGGGCAACCTGGGGTCCGCAAGGCGAGGGTGCAAGATATCCTGTTGGGAAGAAATCGTTTGGTGTCCTTACGCTTTCACGTAGGAATTACTTTTCTCCCCGGATCGTAATTTTGAACAAGACTTGGAGGTGTTAATCCGTACGCACATTCGCTCATTGCAAGTTATTCATTCTGAAACCTCCTAGCGAGAACAGGAAATTAGAGTAAAAAACGTAGGCCTACATTACGCGTTACCGTAGCGTAACGTAAAGTACATTTCACTATTAGATTTGTTCATAAATAAATATACGTTAACATAATGCCCATACCAAATTTCATCAAAATCTATTAGATTCAGTTTTCGAATTTCATCAATTATACGGACAGACGGACACGTCACCAGTCACGGACATCATACAAAGAACGTATGAGAAAACATTTGTTTGTGTGTCTGAGAACGTAGACAGAAAGTTTTGGATTTTCATTGTATGTATCCCTTCATAAAGCGTTTCTGTGACACGACACATTTAGAACAGAAAGTCGATTCCATAACGAGATGGAAGATGAAACAATTATATAAAAAAATTTCTTGGATATTATCCATCGTCTAGTAAATATAAAACGTAAAACGACGTTTCGGAGATGGGGCTCTAACTCCGTCTTCAGGTTCCTACACAGTTGGGCCCACTAGATAGAGCTAATCCCTATCTCCGGACCTCTTGGATATTATCCATCGTCTAGTAAATATAAAACGTAAAACGACGTTTCGGAGATGGGGCTCTATCTCCGTCTTCAGGTTCCTACACAGTAGGGCCCACTAGATAGAGCTAATCCCTATCTCCGGACCTCTTGGATATTATCCATCGTCTAGTAAATATAAAACGTAAAACGACGTTTCGGAGATGGGACTCTATCTCCGTCTTCAGGTTCCTACACAGTTGGGCCCACTAGATAGAGCTAATCCCTATCTCCGTCGAATAAAAATTTCCTTGGATATTATCCATCGTCTAGTAAATATAAAACGTAAAACGACGTTTCGGAGATGGGACTCTATCTCCGTCTTCAGGTTCCTACACAGTTGGGCCCACTAGATAGAGCTAATCCCTATCTCCGGACCCAGGAACCTGAAGACGGAGATAGAGTCCCATCTCCGAAACGTCTTTTTACGTTTTATATTTACTATACGATGGATAATATCCAAGAAAATTTTTATTCAATTGACTCTTCACCATCGTCAAGAACTTTTAGATTTGATATGAAACAATTAGATAAACAAACAATAAAAAGAACATATGGATAAGTTTTTTTATACGTTGTGTTTCATACATTAAAATCACTTTCGAGACAAACGTGGTTCTGTCACAAAAACGTTCCAAGAGGTATTTTAAATCGACGATCACGTGACACGTTTCCCTTTAATTCCTGAAGAGTGCGCCGAGGAGCTGGTTCCCGCGCATTTGTGTGTCACAACAAGATGGCCGACTGACGTTCGAGAGCAACGCCGCTCTTAATCATAATAGCGACATTAAAATGAACTACAGCTACCACTGAGCTGTGGCTTTAAGCTTATCTCTCTGCTTTTGAGGTCGTCCGACTGATGGATGAGGGGAAACTTATTTTGGGCTGCGGTGGACCTCGAGGCGCCAGGGCTCTGAATAGTTGCAGACTGATTTTCGGTTTTTTGAGTGGGCAATATTCCTACTTCGCAGATAAGAGGAGTTATTGGATGAACCAGATAAGAAACAGACTCCGTTTATTTAAAGACGTTGTTTCATGTACATTGATTTGAACGGTCAATTGGATATTGCGTGAGGCAGTCAATGATTTTTTCAGAGAGACTGAGATAAACCACAAAAAGTCTCAGGACTTCGATTAAAGATTCTAACCCCGGACATCATGAATGCGTAATAAAACTTCCTAATACGTGCTGTCTGATACGAAATGCATTATTAAATAAGACGGCCCTCAACAAATCACTCCTTTGCATACAAACGCAGAAGGTAACACCTACCGGAAATTAAAATCAATAAATAATATTAAAAAAGAGAAGATTTGAGCTTTTGAAACCGGCGACAGTTTGGAATGTGTTGTTCTGAGTTGCCTTCAGCTCTGAAGATGGAAGCAATATTTTCCTGCGAAATGTTTGTTCGTATCAGAATCTATACGGCGTTACGTTGTAGCCAAGATGAATCGATTAAAATAAAATTAGACCTTCTTTTGTCATAATAACAATCAGTCTCTTCAAGAGCAGATTGGTAAATGCCTAATGAATAAGAAAGGATTTGTAAGGAAGCGAGAAATTATCCCAGCATCCCCCGCGACGTGCCGCAAACAATTCTAGACTGAGATCCGTTGTCACCGAGTCAAAGCGTGTACCAGTTAAAGTAAACATGACAGATAGAGGGTTGAGGCTGCCATCCGGCTTCGAGTGGATGCACTTGATAAAGGAATTCTGCGGTCAGGTCGGCGTGGGGGATGTGGGGTCTCGCTGACGAACGCCGTCCGGACGGGATGAAGGCAGCAAAGGATCGTAACACAATTTAATCACGTTTCTGTCGAATAGTGTCTGCTGAAAAAAGAAAACGATAAACAAAGCTCGGCTAAATAATATTTAAGAATTCAGTCCGTACCGCGAAGAAAACACAACACTTCACCATTACAAAGATCAACTGGTTAACGCTGTTTAAGGAAATAATATAATTTATTCTGATAATTAATTAACCATTTAGAGCAGAGACTCGTTCAAATAATATTTAAGAATTCAGTCCGTACCGCGAAGAAAACACAACGCCTCACCATTACAAAGATCAAGTGGTTAACGCTGTTCAAGGAAATAATATAATTTATTCTGATAATTAATTGGAGCAGAGACTCGTTCAAATAACATTTAAGAATGCAGTCCGTACCGCGAAGAAAACACAACACCTCACCATTACAAAGATCAACTGGTTAACGCTGTTTAAGGAAATAATATAATTTATTCTGATAATTAATTAACCATTTAGAGCAGAGACTCGTTAAAATAATATTTAATAATTCAGTCCGTACCGCGAAGAAAACACATCTCTTCACCATTACAAAGATTAACTGGTTAACGCTGTTTAAGGAAATAATATAATTTATTCTGATAATTAATTAACCATTTAGAGCAGAGACTCGTTAAAATAATATTTAATAATTCAGTCCGTACCGCGAAGAAAACACAACACTTCACCATTACAAAGATCAACTGGTTAACGCTGTTTAAGGAAATAATATAATTTATTCTGATAATTAATTGGAGCAGAGACTCGTTCAAATAACATTTAAGAATGCAGTCCGTACCGCGAAGAAAACACAACACCTCACCATTACAAATATCAAGTGGTTAACGCTGTTTAAGGAAATAATATAATTTATTCTGATAATTAATTAACCATTTGGAGCAGAGACTCGTTCAAATAATATTTAAGAATTCAGTCCGTACCGCGAAGAAAACACAACGCCTCACCATTACAAAGATCAACTGGTTAACGCTGTTTAAGGAAATAATATAATTTATTCTGATAATTAATTAACCATTTGGAGCAGAGACTCGTTCAAATAATATTTAATAATTCAGTCCGTACCGCGAAGAAAACACAACACTTCACCATTACAAAGATCAACTGGTTAACGCTGTTTAAGGAAATAATATAATTTATTCTGATAATTAATTGGAGCAGAGACTCGTTCAAATAACATTTAAGAATGCAGTCCGTACCGCGAAGAAAACACAACACCTCACCATTACAAATATCAAGTGGTTAACGCTGTTTAAGGAAATAATATAATTTATTCTGATAATTAATTAACCATTTGGAGCAGAGACTCGTTCAAATAATATTTAAGAATTCAGTCCGTACCGCGAAGAAAACACAACGCCTCACCATTACAAAGATCAACTGGTTAACGCTGTTTAAGGAAATAATATAATTTATTCTGATAATTAATTAACCATTTAGAGCAGAGACTCGTTCAAATAATATTTAAGAATTCAGTCCGTACCGCGAAGAAAACACAACGCCTCACCATTACAAAGATCAACTGGTTAACGCTGTTTAAGGAAATAATATAATTTATTCTGATAATTAATTAACCATTTGGAGCAGAGACTCGTTCAAATAATATTTAAGAATTCAGTCCGTACCGCGAAGAAAACACAACGCCTCACCATTACAAAGATTAACTGGTTAACGCTGTTTAAGGAAATAATATAATTTATTCTGATAATTAATTAACCATTTAGAGCAGAGACTCGTTAAAATAATATTTAATAATTCAGTCCGTACCGCGAAGAAAACACAACACTTCACCATTACAAAGATCAACTGGTTAACGCTGTTTAAGGAAATAATATAATTTATTCTGATAATTAATTGGAGCAGAGACTCGTTCAAATAACATTTAAGAATGCAGTCCGTACCGCGAAGAAAACACAACACCTCACCATTACAAATATCAAGTGGTTAACGCTGTTTAAGGAAATAATATAATTTATTCTGATAATTAATTAACCATTTGGAGCAGAGACTCGTTCAAATAATATTTAAGAATTCAGTCCGTACCGCGAAGAAAACACAACGCCTCACCATTACAAAGATCAACTGGTTAACGCTGTTTAAGGAAATAATATAATTTATTCTGATAATTAATTAACCATTTAGAGCAGAGACTCGTTCAAATAATATTTAAGAATTCAGTCCGTACCGCGAAGAAAACACAACGCCTCACCATTACAAAGATCGACTGGTTAACGCTGTTTAAGGAAATAATATAATTTATTCTGATAATTAATTAACCATTTGGAGCAGAGACTCGTTCAAATAATATTTAAGGATTCAGTCCGTACCGCGAAGAAAACACAACGCCTCACCATTACAAAGATCGACTGGTTAACGCTGTTTAAGGAAATAATATAATTTATTCTGATAATTAATTAACCATTTGGAGCAGAGACTCGTTCAAATAATATTTAAGAATTCAGTCCGTACCGCGAAGAAAACACAACGCCTCACCATTACAAAGATCGACTGGTTAACGCTGTTTAAGGAAATAATATAATTTATTCTGATAATTAATTAACCATTTAGAGCAGAGACTCGTTAAAATAATATTTAATAATTCAGTCCGTACCGCGAAGAAAACACAACACTTCACCATTACAAAGATCAACTGGTTAACGCTGTTTAAGGAAATAATATAATTTATTCTGATAATTAATTGGAGCAGAGACTCGTTCAAATAACATTTAAGAATGCAGTCCGTACCGCGAAGAAAACACAACACCTCACCATTACAAATATCAAGTGGTTAACGCTGTTTAAGGAAATAATATAATTTATTCTGATAATTAATTAACCATTTGGAGCAGAGACTCGTTCAAATAATATTTAAGAATTCAGTCCGTACCGCGAAGAAAACACAAGACTTCACCATTACAAAGATCAACTGGTTAACGCTGTTTAAGGAAATAATCCCTGTTTACTAGAATCATACAAAAACCCACAAATACTAAATGAAGCCACAAATTGTGAAAGCGGTTCGGACATCTTACCATCGGGCTGTAATGGTTCCTTTTTTACGGAAGCCAAAGATTTACTACCCAATTCATAAAATACCTTCAGTGGGCCCTACCCTCACACCCTCATAAACTATTTTTTAAAGCAAAGTTTCAATTTTATCTTTCTACCCACTCCAGTTTCTCCGTTGTCTTATATTCTCTTCAGAATCTACAATCATTTCATGTATCTTCGAATCATCCACTCAATGATCATATTAATAATATCTGACAAACGACATAATTACCTTTTGGTGTCTGGAGGCTCATTGCCCTTCGAGGGCATATCATTTACACATTTTGAGCGTTTCAGATAATTCTGACTCGAGTCTTGGAAACTCCCGTGTTCAAAAGGGGCTCCAACCCTCTGAAACCCCGATCTTGAAAATAATTTGAAACCTTCCTGAGTTCTTTGGAATACAAGACGCATCACATTATTCTAAATAAGAAATATGTTTGTTTTTTTTAATTCGCCTTTCACTTTCGGATTTAAAGCCGTCTGGAAACCATTTAATGACCTTAAATTACCACAACCCTCTTTTAACCTTGCCATTGAAAAGTTAATTTGGAAATTCAAGATTTCTCTTAAACTGCGATAAATATGATGAGATGATAAAGTTGCGTCATATTGTGATAAATATATATTTGTTTAAATCTTGTCCGTCTAATCACAATAAAATCCCTATTAAATATTAAAATATTACTATAATTAATATTTAAATATTTAAAATATATTAAATGATTTTCTTTATCGAAATGTTCGATTTACATTAGAACATCACTTTTTTACACGACATGTTTCAGTTCTAAATGAACCATCTTCAGGTGTATAAAATTATATAAACTTATATATAATTTCTTAAATGCAACTTTTAGTCAGATGTTTATCAGATTTCAAATGATGTTTTCTTCCAGATTTCATTGTATTTTTAATATCGTATTCGAAGTTGTTCTGTATATGTACGTCGTGCTTAACATGATTTTGTGTGGGTGAATGTTTTGTTGTTGTTTTTGTATCATCCTGTAAAGTAAATAATATAAAGACTAATGAATATTAATAAATTAGAAATAGAAAATAAAATAATATATTTGATAATTTAATTTTGAAACATACCAGAAATGAAGTTGTGGAGGAGTTATTGATCGTGGTTGTTTGTAGGGGGGGGGGGGTGGTAAGTGAAAGGAGGTTGTTGGGGGTGGAGTTAAGTATTTGAAGGGAATTAAAGATAGGGTTATTAAGATAAATATTATTGTCATTCAAGCAAATATTTTGTTTGAATGTTTGTTGTATATGGTATTTTTCAATTGTCTCTCTGTGTTTCTTGTTGTGTACTATTTTTAAGATGTCCATATAGATAAATATGATATTAAATTAAATTAAATATCTTGCTCAGTGACATGAGTAACCGACTTCGTACAATTTAGACAATTTATCACTGGATACATTTACGAAACTGGTTCTCATTACAACGCAAACCTAACCTTTAAGTCGCTGTTATAAAATAAACATAATAAATCCTGAAGGATACTTAGATCTCCAGAGAAAACGATAATTTGGACCAAAGAATCAATTATCGCCTCTAAAAAAACATGGATTCGGCCACTTTAATCAAAAACTTAATTACTAATGCCAGTCACTGCTTACGTTCATCGCAATTCCTACGCAGTGCGTCATTTCGTCGCTGGTCTTCTACGTGGCGCTAGTGTCACTACCAGCTCAGAAAATCCATGACCACACATACAAAATCACAAAGGTCTCTAAAGGCACAACAGACGCGTAAAAGACGAATACAACATTTTGATTGGTAAACCTGGAGATCAGTAATTGTGAGGATAATTAATTAATTAAGTAGGATGTAACTATGTGAATTGGGTTCATAGGAGTCAGGTGGCGGGCTCTCGTGAGCAAGGCGATGAACCTTCCGGGTTACGTTAAGAGAATTACTTCCTGAGGAATCTGACATCTATGAACGTCTCAGGACCAATTTTCCATGAAATTAGACAAAAATATAGACGGATATCAAAATGACGTTTCCTCTTCATCACGAAGAGAAGAGATAAATTCCAAAGTTTCTTCTTCGCCATCAAAACACGTAAAACTACGGAGGCGAGAATTAAATTTGGAAAAGTCCTAGTTCGCTATCCGGACAGAAGAGACAACTTGCTCGGCTCTGAGCGTATAAACAGGATAATATTAAAACGGATCTCACAATAAGATATAAAGTTATGGAACGTATTCATGCGTGTCGGAGTATGAATCAGTGGCGGGCTTTTATTAGGACCGTAATGAACAGTTTGATTGCATAAAATGTGAATTGCGGTTACAAGGCCTGAGCAGTTCCCAGGGCAACCTATTTCCTCCTTTCTTACAATAATTGTCAGTCTAATCTTTACAAGGTATTATTGAGTCATAGCCCTGAGGATGGACGCAGCAAAGACATCCGAAACGCTGGTAAACTTCTACCTGACTACACTGTTCTACAACCCAGAAGACGGCCGTGAGAACCTCACATCACGTCGTGGGGTCAAAGGTCATGAGATACTTGTAGGCTCAAATTGCCTCTCAGAGAAAAGATTTTGTAACTTTTAGAAAATATAAGATTTTACCCCATCACAGAAACAAGAAATCGCTTCGCTTAAGAAACTTAGGACGGTTTTCAGACGAGTGGCCATAATCTTTAAACATAATTCCTAGGTTCAAGAAGTCGAGCGAGAGTTATCATACTCTCAAAACATTCTCTCGTCTCTTTTTCCTACCAGAGAGTTGCAGCGAGACCGAATTAATGATCTCTGCCTCTTAAATGAGGGGAGTGTAACGATTATTTTTGGCTGGCTACCTCATGGACCCGTTCCTATAAACGGGATTAGTGGTCGGAAAAGTGACTGACGTGCAGGGGTGGATTCTAAAAGAAATTGTACAAAGATTCATCTAAAATGAGGGGTATTTTGTAAGTTTTAGTGTCTTATTTACCTAATAACTTTTATTTCACTAATAATAAACAGGGGAAGACTGAAACAAACCTTAAGATATTTAAATTTAATTTTATTTATTTCAGAAAACGTAAATATTTTTTTGTTAATTTTCCGGTTATGTGCCACTCTTTGCGGAATCCTCAGTACGACTGTGAAATGCTCCTGGATTTCAAAATTTTCATCTCTTGTTATGGTACAAGTTTGCAAATTTTCTGTCTGACACACATCAGGATTTTAATATACACAGACTTATATTATCACCAGAATTCGATTTACTATAAATATATATTGTTTAAATCTTGTCCGTCTAATCACAATAAATTCTTATTAAATATTAAAATATTACAAAAATTAACATTTAAAATATTTAAAATATTAAATGATGTTCTTTATCGAAATATTCGATTTACATTAGACCATCGAATATTTCGATAAAGAACATCATTTAATATTTTAAATATTTTAAATGTTAATTATTGTAATATTTTAATATTAATAAGAATTTTATTGTGATTAGACGGACAAGATTTAAACAATATATATTTATTATATCACAATATGACGCAACTTTACCATCTTACTATAAATTTTACAGAATTATTAGTGGACATATTTTCGACTTTTATAAAAATTCAATTTTGACAACGCTATAAATCTCCAGAAACTCTTTGTGAGATTAATATTTTGTATCAATTTTTAGTTTTCTGAATGTATATTCTCTGTTTTCTTAGAATTTTTTTTTTTGAATTTTTATTAAAATCCAAAATTTCACAATCTTCAGTACTGTCAGTGTGCGTGCTACTATTAAGTACAGACTGAACAAAAAGTCAAACGTAAGGAACAAATGTACAATTTCATAATTTAACCTTAAGTAATAATATAACGTGTTATGTAGCCGATACAATTAGAGCCATACGATTAACGTAGTCTGTCAGCGAGGATTACAAAAGTGGAAGTTTCATCAACAGACCAAATGTGTAGACAAAATGTAGCATAATTTTCCGCGAGATCTGTGCACAGATTTTTCAACTGTCCTCAGCCAGAATTCGAAGACCAGGGAACGGAATGGTGATCACTAGCACGTAACTCGCATTCCAGTTGAATTCACTGGAATACGAGAGCGCTCTGTCTTGTGCTGCGTTGGTTAAAACGCCCTGTCCCGGTGGGACCCACAAGATGGCCCACTGGGGACTCGGAGTGAGGCCTTAATCAAACACATTCTTCATCTTCACATACTGAAAGCGACCACGCCATGTACAATCTTGTAGTGTTTTCAAAAGAAGTCAATAATTATTAAACCATTCAAAAATAAAAAACAAATTAATTAATTCGAGGAATAATTAAGTGGCGCGGAGGCGTATGGGTACTAATGAAGTGTCAGAATATGAAAAACAACGAGATATATGGAGCGTAGTCTACAGGCTTGCTCTACACGTGATACAGATCGCCAGTGGTAACAACTTGACTAAAAAAAAAATGTTTTAGTGTTTTATTTATTGATCGACATTTAAAAGTGTGTGAGTTTTTTGTTGTAGGAATGAAGATAGTGCCTGGGGTTCCATAAAAGCACAAAATCAGTTTTTTTTCAATTAAGTAAACGAAGTAATTTCGCCGGTGGGAGCGTAGAAGGACGTAACTGGTAGAATATGCGAATGGTTGTCGTCAAAACATGTTTCAGATCTTCAGTTTAATTAATTCAGGCTGAAAAATTGGTGTTTTGTGTTACGAATGACCTAAAATTATCTAACAGTTGACACTTCATCCTTCGTATCTGAGAAGTCACGTGTTTACGAAGGCAGGCTACCCTGACTGAGGATTTTCCTGTTTGCCTCAGTCCCTCCGAGTAAATGCCCCGAGAGCTTAGGCCGACTTCATAGCAGATCAAAACCCCGCTTCTTTCCACATTCCTCCCAATTCATTATTCGGCGGTATGAGAGCGGGCTACTGTAAGCATCGTTAAACAAACAAAGTTTTAATATGTCAGAGCTGAAAGAGTCCAGTGGTTGCCATGATATGACGGTGGACTTGGCAGCGTATAGAAATTGAAACTTTGGCGCTGCTGTCGTAATAAAACGGGCCATTGCACTGGTAAATTGAACGTGGATGTGGTAGACACATTATATATATATATATATATATATATATATATATATATATATATATATAACGCTGACCTTGTAATCCTGGGGTCTCGGGTTCGATTCCCGGCAGTGCCCGAATTTATAACTTGTGTTGGGCAAGGCCGTGGTCTAGGCAACACGGAGTTTTCCTCCGTGGCATCCCAACAATTACTCCATTCACACACAGAAGAAGGCAATGGCAAACCACTTCTGGATCATCTGCCAAGAACGTATATGAACAGGTCCCAGTCCGAGAAAAGGATGGAAGGATCCTGTTCATATGGACCTGTCGTCAGACAGAACACTAAATAAATAGATATATCATGTGTATATATATATATATATATATATATATATATATATATATATATATACTTCGTTAAATCGTGACTTTTAATGATCAGAATTTCTTGTACGAAATTTTACAAAATCATCTTCACAGAGGTTTGCACGTAACTGAGCGAAGGAATTCCTACGAATTTTAAAAGAACATGTCGGTTACAGTCCGAAACGTCGAGTCTTAATAATAAAATATTTGGCTGTAATGTAGTTACGCAGTAAAACACGTGGTTGTACCTGATGATTTTTGTGTGAACTTCATTCAAATTGTAGCTCCAGATTAATTAAAAATTCCGAGTGCGTAAGACAAAACACGACAATCAAAAATAAAAATTAAAAATACTCACGGAAGACGTACAAATTTCTTAAGAACGCCACAAACCAACGTAAATACAGAACAGCCTCTGTGTTTCCAGCAAATAGCAGTAATACCAACTTTGAAGAGACACTTACTAAGTTAGTCTAGTGCCTTTTATTTAAGACATATTTTAATTTGTTTTTTCATCTAAGTCCAGTTCTCTCAAAGAATCTCTTTCCCTATCGTATTCCGACTAAAACGTCTACATAACTTTTTTATAAGTATCAATCCACATACCTAATAAAAACTTCCTAAAATTCTTGGTACACAAGTTTTATTCTGTTTGTGTTTTTAAAAATAAGTAATATATTTCATCGATCTATTTCCGAGTTACAACCATTCACACCCTTGCAGCTGATACGACGTCACCGAATGCCTTTTCGTTCCTGCGAACAAAGGCCCCTTCTCTGTCCATGACACGAAGATTGTTACAGACAAAAAATCAGAGCGGGTTGCGTGTCTTTCTGTCAGAACCACAGACGTCTTTCTCGTCTCTGGACGGAATATAAAATCTTTCCCATGTTCGTCATAACGCCAGCAGGCGGGGAAATTCTTCGCCGTCGTAAATTTTCGACACTTCGGATGGGAACGCGTCACGTGTGTGGCTGTACATTTGCTCGCCGCCAGTCGCGGTCAGTCCGGCTGGCTCCTCGCTGTCCCGGCGGGGACACGAGACCCACTACGAGATCACTTTCGCTTCTCACACTCGCGTGGGGTCTTTTGGGAACATAACTTTTCTCTGGGTTGTCCAACCCATCACCCTCTGAAATAAATATCCCAACTAGGTTTGAAAATCATGCCGGAAGAGGATTCCTTTAATCTTTACAAAACGATTATTTGAAAACTTCAATTGTCTTCAGAGACAATACGGTCCAGTGTCGAGTTGCTGTTCAAGGTCACAGATTAATAAAATTACACAACTGTCAACGTATTTTGTTTGAGACTTATCGTTGACTAACTGTGACCGCGTAGTATTCGAAATTCACTGATGAATGATGAATCAAGAGTCTAGATGCTTCCAGACATGACGATAAGTCCTGTAGGGATCGATTTTATAAACACAGACGTATATACGATTCGACATGACGTCATCAAACATCGTCTTACCACACAAAGTTTTGATCGGATGAAGAAGTATCGATACGAGGTAAATCGAGAGGATTTCAAGAGCGTCTTCAGCGCCGCCCGACGTCGCCGTTCACAACTACAGCGTCTCGCATTTAAATCGAAAGCTAACCTAACCTCAACAGTTAATGTAACTCAATTACCTAAGTAAATATGAAACTGTCGTATTCCAGGAGCTGATATTACACTAAGCTAGTTCAGAGATTTTTATGGAATTCTAATGTTCATTACCGTGTTCACAACAGGCAGACATTGACACGCTCATCACTATTGCTTTCATATTGACTTTAATAATATCCTCCCGTCTACGACTGCGTCCAACAAAATTTTATAAGCATTTATCACCTCTCTCCTCCCATCTTAAGACTATTTTGTGGACAACCGATTACGTACGTATTTTAAAGCATTTTTGCTCAGTCTCCTCGTAATTCAACCAAATATTCACCTCAACTACACCGCGTTCTCACAGACCCTCAGCTCTCTTCCCATGACGTAGGAGAATAATTTTTACTCTCATAAAATATTTCTCCTACCAGTCGGTCTATAATCTAAAACTTTCCTTCGTAGCCTATCAGACTCAATTCTTATTATGTGTTCGTACCAGTTCTGTTTTTGTCATTGAATTCTTTCGTTAAGATTAAATATTCTTAGTTCGTTTCGTATATCTTCAATTCTTTGTCATCTAATATGTAGCCAGCAACACTTCGTAAAAATCTCATTTCACTGGACTCAATCTTCTGTTTATCTACACTGGTCAGGGACCAATTTTCACAGCCATATGTTAACTGGGGCACCGCCAATATCTTTTAAAACATGAGTTAAGTCTCGTGCTAGAAATTTTTAAAATTATATTCTTTCGTGAAAAGCTGAAGATTGTATGCGGCTATCTGTAATTCATCTTCTGATTCATTAATAATGACCTGATAATCAGCAAAAAGTATAGTATTTATCACAACATCATTTATTTTTAGTCCAAATGTTATATATCTGTGCCAATCTTCAACTTAAATATAAAATAACATCGTTCTTTCAAGTTCAGTAATATTTAAAAATATTTTAAATTATTTACGTTACAGGCCAATGTTAAACCACTATCACTTCAAAATATACCCTCACTCCAATGAATTTGTAAGTAAACATCATCAGAAGTTACACAATAACAGTAATTAAGTTTTAGTTTATAACATTATAATTTTTAACTTTTAACTTTACACCTGATGATGGTTCAATGTAACCGAAACATGTAGTTTAAAAGTTGTACCAAATATGTAAATGATATTTTAATATCTTATGTATAAATTTTATATATATACAATTGTTATTAGACGCAAAAAAACACGAATAATTAAATTTTAATTCACAATATGACGCAATTATATCAACTTATAAATTGGTGAGAGAGTTAATCTTTAGCCTGATGCCCTGATTTTTCACATTAGTAATCCTCTCCCCAGTGTTAATTACAATTTTTGTTTTATAATACAATCCAGATCCACGGTGGTCTAGCGGTTAGAACGCTGGCCTTGTAATCCTGGGGTGTCGGGTTCGATTCCCGGCGGTCACCGAATTTATAACTTGTGTTGGGCAAGGCCGTGGTCTAGGCAACACGGAGTTTTCCTCCGGGGGCTTCCCAACAATTACTCCATTCACACACAGAAGAAGGCAATGGCAAACCACTTCTGGATCATCTGCCAAGAACGTATATGAACAGGTCCCAGTCCGAGAAAAGGATGGAAGGATCCTGTTCATATGGACCTGTCGTCAGACAGAACACTAAATAAAAAAATAATAAATAAATATAATAAATAATACAATCCCTGGATGGTTTTAATCAAATGATTTGGATGATATTCCATATTATGTGATCCTATCGAAGGCCTTTTCGTAATCAACTTACATCACATAAGTTAGTAAGTTAAATTCTCTTCTTTTCAGAATTATTTGTAAACAACAACAGGTGAAATTATGTTCAGCCTAAGTGTCCGCGTTTTTAGGTTAGGTTATCCGATCCGAGGCTGACAGCTGTGCCATTAGGGTCAGGTCAAGCGATTTATTGGTGGCGGGGGAGAGTCCTCGGGCTGGCGCCTCAAGACGGACACGAAGCGAGAGTTGACTGACGGAAATAGAGCAGAGTGTAACGCGAAACCGACTTCTATTTTCTCCGTTGTTTTAAAAAGTATCCCGCAGATAGACCGAGTATGACCCCGAGTCTGGTACACACACGGACAACTGAAAAACGTCGGTCCACGTGTAGAAGCGACGAAACGACGACGGGATTGGACGTTCGGGGTTCGTTTCCCCGAGAGACACGTGGCCACTGCCTTCGGAAGGGCTCTACGGGGATGCGAACGGGGACTTCTTCTTAACGTGACGTAATTCTGTATGAAACAAGTTTCAAGGTGACAAGACGACATCGAAACACAATTGACAGGTCCGAGGTTTTGACAATTTGACGTCTCTACAAGCCTATATAAAGTAAAATACTCGAAACATCCGTGTTAGCAAAGTATTGAGGTGTTTATTTTCGTCAAAATTAAGGCAGACTCTGGCAAATAATGCGACAGCACGGTCAGAGGGCTGTTGGCAGTCTCTTGAACCACAAAAAGGCGCATCGCATTGAAATCTCGTGGTGGCTTCTCAAGTTACCACCATTTATAGGCTGTTCTTCTGACAAGAAACCTCGAAGTTCACTTCTTTGTTTTACAAGATCGGAAATAAAAATTAATCTCAGGTAAATTAATAACCGTTTAATAATCCTTTTTATTATATTATTTTAAGAATTAAATTTCTTCGATTACAGACTTCACATTGCCACCAAGGTAACATCGATTTAATATCCTTCAAAGCTGTAAAAGTTCAACAGATGCTATTTCCGGTTGAACATTCCCTGTCCCAAAACACTCAGATGTTTGCCAAAATCATCTCAGACTTTCTCACGACAGTAAAATTGTTAATAGTGTAGGTGGTCACTTAAAAGACCACCATCGACGGCGGTAATCGCACGTATAAAACGTGACACACGCTGCAGCATTTATCCCTGCGGAAAGTTGCAAATAACGCGGTCGTAACACGTAGCTGTTCCAACGGGGTAACCGATGGGTCCAGTAGTCGCAGGCCGTGACTGTCCGAGCTGTGAGCGAACCCACGACCGAAAATGAGACGTTGCTGGCAGTCAGAGATGGATACAGAGCCTCTCAGTGGCGGAGTGAGAGGACGGACGGCTGTTCAGGCGCGTCCAAGCAAAAGCGACGTACGTCCATCCGCCCCTGTGTGACTAACAGCAAAATTTCCGATAGTGGCGACTCTGGTAGCAAGAAACGCAAGCTATAACTATATTTTAAAATTTAAATAAACTTAAAAAAAATTACAAATCTCGCACATTCGATGCGATTCGCAATAATAATGATGAAAAACAAATTTTACTACTGTTGAGTACAAAAAGGGCTCATTTCACTGATCACAAAACGCTCTTGAAATTAATAAATTGTCACGTGTCCCCCCTCTGTTTCGGAACACGTTACCGTTTAAGAAATAAACACGCAGACACTGGCAATACGGCAACTAGCAGCTTACACCCAGTCAACTGAGGTCGGTAACCATTTTTAGTGCAATCAGCAAAAGAATTCACTTAGCGACAAGAAACTGTCAGTGGGTTTCAGCATTTTGGGGTGTGCGATCAGCGCCCGGACTTAACAAAACAATGAAGGAATATTAAGCCATTGACGATAAAATTTTCTACGACAGTAGCGCCGCTCTGTATTCACGATGGTGAAACTCCCAGAAGATTAATAATTTGCATTAACATAATTTATGACCGAAATAATCAACATGAGACCGTCCTAAGTATTTTTTATAAAAGTCCTAAATATTAAATTATAAACATTGAATATTTAGACGACTGGACGACCAGGGTTCGATACCCGACGGGGGCAGAGGATTTTTCCTCTAGCCTCTGCGTCCAGACACGGTACCGGGGCCTATCCAATGGGTACCGAGGTCCTGGCCACTCACCAGGTGAAAAATGAGTAGGAGCTCTCCCCCCAAGCGTCTATATGGCGTGTAGTAGAAAAAACTTTACTTTTATTTTAGATTTATGATCTGTAAAATGTACAAACGTGCAAAGAGAAAAGTCTTGCGACAAATGACGATCAGACCCTTGACTTAAAATCTGGCCACGACGCTCAATAGGGACTCAGTCGCGAAGTGACATGAACTTGCTCCAAACAGACACAAAATTTTATTCTCAGAGACTTTTTTTTTAAAAAAAAAATCATTCCACATACATTTTTTTAAGTAGATCCGAACATCAAGTAGATAAGCTGCTGACTTAAATAAAGCAGGTTTACGTTTACGTAGCTAAATTTTGCCAAAATGAATAATTTTAAGATCGTCTCAGACTAAATATAAACAAAATTTATTCCTCTGTTTTCAAATTTTACTGTGGACACAGATTACACTGAACGACGTGACAGCCCATTCCCATGGCAACTGCTTTCTGTCCAAAATTTTGCCACAATATCATTTACGAGGACCCGAACCAGGGACCTTCCTCCCTGTAACCTCAGTGTGACAGAAAACTCTAAATTATCAGTCGTTTCTACAGTTTTCTGATCAAATTTGAACAAACGTTGCACGAACATGGAATTGAAGTCAATTCCGAGTTCAAACACCAGAGGACCATCCAACCAAATACCTTTGCACTAAGGACAAGTTTTGAGCATTCGTTCTTAGCCAGCAGGTTATGGCAAGATCTCAGCTACGGTGAAACTATTTCAGAATTATGAATCAGTTTCATTTTTACAGAAGAAATGAGTTGCTGTTGGTTGTTTGGCATTGCAACGTGTAAACGTAAAGACTTTTACAACTACAAAAATTTAGCCTCTGAGGTTAACCCCGAGTTAACTGAGCCCTATTCACAAAGCCTCGAACCCCGACCCCCATAGTTCACTCATCCACAACACAGACATCATTTAACACTTCTTATTCTGAAATTCCACCCCGAAAAACAGATCATATGTGTTTCAGAGGCGTGTCAAACGGGAGTCCAACCCTCGCTGACCTGCGCACTGCGTCTGGTGGGTGGAGAAAAGTCGCTTTCTCTGACGTCACAATGGCATCTGTTCAAGTCAGCTGTTGGGGTGGGGAGTGGACGGAGAGTGACTGACAGAAGGGGCGTGGCTTTCGTCGTCCACGGAAACAGAAAGGGACGTTGTAGGCCAAAACTGTGACGTCATTCCCCGGATTATACGTGGCATTATCAGAAACTTTGTGAAGGAAATTAATTTAGGGGAGTGAACAAAGCGAGTGTTTGATGGGAGGAGCCTAGAGGGAATTTCGGGATATTGGAATGGTCTAATGAAGCCAGTTTGAGTCAACTGACTGCGAGTGGAGGTTCTGACGTGAGTTTGCAGCCTGTGGTCGGCGAGACACGAAACAGTGTTGAACAGACCGAGATAAGAACGTGTCAAAGCAGTGTGTGAGCTTTTGTAATAAAATTAAATGTTTCGAGAGTAATTAATTAATTGACACAAATTAGAACAAGTACGAAACATGAATCAGAATATTTTAGCATGTGCATCTAAATATAATTTAAGAGTCGCGTAATGAAATTTATAGTTGGTTCCGTAGGTCGTGTTCTGAATAAAATTGGAGGCTCGGTGACTGGGTGGGCCATACCACTTCTCTGACGCATCAAGTTAGCAACCTAACCTCACCTAACATAACCTAACCTAAACTAACCTAACCTAACGTAACCCAAACCTAACCAAACCCAAACCTAACCTAACGTAACCTAACCTAACCCAAACCTAATCTAACGTAACCTAACCTAACCTAACGTAACCTAATCTAACCTAACCCAACCCAACCTAACCTAAGCTAACGTAACCTAACCTCACTTAACCTAACCTAACCTAACGTAACGTAAGCCATGAGAAAAGCAGAAGAACGACATTGTGTGTTGCGGTGCGCGTGTTGAAGCCCCTGGAGGTGCACGATGAGTGTTCTAGGAGGCTACAGCGGAACCTCCACGCCCTCAATACCCGGACAGCATCACCCAACATCGCTGCATCATCCCGTATCGTTGCACGGCCAAGATTCGTTCTACCATCACCACCAGGCGGCAGCAGCAGCGGCCTTTTATCACCAGCAGAACCCACATCACCATTATTTGCACCATTTGCACCAAGGTGAGGGCAACGTCTTGCGTATTTGTTCTCCATCATATCGATCGCTCTTACAACTATTTAGCCTTTCGATTCTTGGCGGAAAACTGCTTAATCATGAGCTTAAAAATCTGTACTCCTCCCCCAGTATTGTCAGGGTGATTAAGTCGAGAAGAATGAGATTGGCTGGGCATGTAGCGCGCATGGATGGGACAAGAGGTTCGGAAGCCTGAGGGGAAGAGATCTCTGGGGAGACCTAGACGTAGATGGGAGGATAATCTCAGGCGGGATCTATGGGAGATAGGAGTTGAAGGAGACTGGATTTTGCTGGCCCAGGACAGGGTCCGGTGGAGGGCTTTGGTTAATTCGGTGATGAACCTTCGGGTTCCGTAAGCCATCTGGTTGGTTGGGTCCACTATTTGGGAAGCCTGAGGGAAAGAGACCTCAGGGGAGACCTAGACGTAGATGGGAGGATAATCTCAGGCGGGATCTATGGGAGATAGGAGTTGAAGGAGACTGGATTTTGTTGACCCAGGACAGGGTCCGGTGGAGGGCTTTGGTTAATTCGGTGATGAACCTTCGGGTTCCGTAAGCCATCTGGTTGGTTGGGTCCACTATTTGGGAAGCCTGAGGGAAAGAGACCTCAGGGGAGACCTAGACGTAGATGGGAGGATAATCTCAGGCGGGATCTATGGGAGATAGGAGTTGAAGGAGACTGGATTTTGTTGGCCCAGGACAGGGTCGGGTGGAGGGCTTTGGTTAATTCGGTGATGAACCTTCGGGTTCCGTAAGCCATCTGGTTGGTTGGGTCCACTATTTGGGAAGCCTGAGGGAAAGAGACCTCAGGGGAGACCTAGACGTAGATGGGAGGATAATCTCAGGCGGGATCTATGGGAGATAGGAGTTGAAGGAGACTGGATTTTGTTGGCCCAGGACAGGGGCCGGTGGAGGGCTTTGGTTAATTCGGTGATGAACCTTCGGGTTCCGTAAGTCATCTAGTTGGTTGGGCCCACTATTTGGGAAGCCTGAGGGGAAGAGACCTCAGGGGAGACCTAGACGTAGATGGGAGGATAATCTCAGGCGGGATCTATGGGAGATAGGAGTCGAAGGAGACTGGATTTTGTTGGCCCAGGACAGGGTCCGGTGGAGGGCTTTGGTTAATTGGGTGATGAACCTTCGGGTTCCGTAAGCTATCTAGTTAGTTAGTTAGTTACGTTTCCTAACGAACAGAAAATTATTCGTCTCTATCACAGAACAAGGAATATTCTTAAGGCAGAATTAAAATACACGAAGGTTAAAAGTTTAAGTGCTAGAAATTGTCCAATCTTGGCGGTTCCTATCAAAAATTTAATGATATTTTAAATCAACGCCAAGCGGATTAACAAGACTGTGAAACTGCGAAGTCTGTCTCTTGCCAATTATCCGATTCAGTACGTCACACATAAACAAACAAATTACATGTCAATGCCAGGTAAATTCACGTATTTAAGTGACTGTGAGAAACTCTAGTGCGTCCACTCTCAAAGACGGAAATATCAGTTCCCGGCTTCCGTAAGGAGCTGCATGACTCACCGCCAAGCGCTAAAATCATTCGCGTAACAATGAAACTATTTACAACAATGTATCCCAAACTGGCATTTTTGTGCGTGTGGAAATTAATCCACGCAATTCGACCCTATTAAAACGACACAGAGAGAAATTGTGTCCACGGGGACAGCATTTTCTGCCCCTCTTACAAAAAAAAAAAGTTTATTACATATATTACACTCGCGGAGCGATCGTGTAGGGAAAATGCTTGTAGATTTTCGCCGCGAGTAATGCAGTTCCAACCCGGTAGCAGGAAAATGACAGTAGCGTTTAACTTTGTCAGTGAACGCATTACAAAATCACTGTCAAAGCGTTTAAATTCGATTCATAATTAAATTTCACGGGGTAAATTTTTAACAGGTAACTAGGCGTAGTATAGATCTGTAGGCACAAATTTAATCAAAATCGGTCTTTGTAAATCATTCACCGAGGTTGACCGCTCGAGAAGATATCATTAAACTCAGAACTATTTTCAAGGACTCAGGTAGGAGTACGAGTTTTTGAATCCAACCCAAGAACAAAACGTCCTAGGCTACATCCCATGGTTTTTCTGTGATCGCAAGGAACGGACGAGAAATGCGTCATTTTAGGCCTATCGACGGACTTCAGGTCGGTAACGCAACCTCCGACCAGCCTATCTTCCGTAGGCCTACACGACCTCTGACACAGTGCAGCCAACTTTCATAAATTCCTTCAGGAGACGATAAAGTTGCGTCATATTGTGATAAATATATATTTGTTTTAAATCTTGCCAGTGTAATCACAATAAAATTCCTATTAAATATTAAAATATTACCATAAATATTTAAATATATAAATAAATATTTAAATGTTAATTATGGTAATATTTTAATATTTAATAGGAATTTTATTGTGATTAGACTGACAATATTTTTTACAAATTCCTTCAGTTCATCACGTGCACCAACAGAACATTTGCAAATGAAACGTTTGCTGATGGAGACAGAGGGTTCCTCCATTCCACCAGCCACGTTTCACGCTCTGTGTTGTGCAGAGATGGTGGGCGATTGTCTGTGGGCTGATCTCCCATCTGAGGAGTACAGGAGCACAAAAGTCCTCAGTCAGCGCCCGCGTTTTATTTCTAAAGACGAAAATAAAATCTAGATTCGTATGGCCCAATGGCAAATCTTTAATCTGCAAATACGTTCCTACCTATACGCGATTTTATTCAGGTGCTATACCAACATGCTACGGCCTGCTTGTAGGCCTATTACCAGCAACAAATACTTGTTATCAATATAAAAGGGCGCTGAGATGATATTTATACTACGAAATATAATTTAATTCTAATTTGACTAGTAATCTAGGTTTTTTTAATAACATAACAACCCTTATAATTAGCGTTTGTAATGTAATGGGTTATAACACACGAACTTCGCAACGCAAACATTTAAACCAGTAGAGTCAACGGTCGGATGAAATTAGACGTCGTTAAAGCGAATTTTCAACCACAAAGGCATGTGTCATGTGTCATGGACTGTTCGTAATTTCAAAAAAGGACTAACACATCATGTTAAGAAAGAATCTATCAACCACTGAATTCTACCTGGGTAAATAAATAACTTAACAACAAATGTTTTATCGTAATTATATTTAAAAATAACAGTAATACGATACTAATTTTAATATCCGTCTCTGAATGAGCCTATATTAAAGATTTCGTACCTAAAACTTAAATTTGAACGCTATAACAACATCAATTAAAATCAGCAATGTCTCTGAAATTTTTTTTGTTTTGTGATGTGGTGGTGAAGCCTATCCCACTGCCATCTTCAGGATATTATTTAATAAATTTTTATGCTACGTATATTTAAGCTCAGGCCAATTTAAATATTGTTTCCAAGGTTTTACTTGAGATTGCAAACAGACAAAGAGATCGAAAGACAAAATCACTAAGCTCATAAGAATAACAGCGAAATAGAGCAAGGCCTAGATAAAACGAGGACAAATTACAGGAACCGAGACATGGGACAAAGCTTCAGAACGCGAAGACACAGACTTCACAGTCTGTTAAAAAAATTGCAAAGCCACGAATCAATTTAAAGAGGCGCTTGGACTCCTGAGTCAGGAACGGGTCAACACGTGGCCTACCGCGTACTAGACTGCTAGGTGATGGAGATAATGATAATGCCGACGACGAGAGGGGAACGTATCAGAAATTGGCATGAGGTAACATTAAGTTACGGAATTCCGCAAATGAGGCACTCAAATGCATCTCATACTGTTCCTCAGTTCGCTGCCTAACCTAACCTAACAATACACTAATTTAACCTAACCTAACCTAACCCTACACTAATTTAACCTAACCAAACCCTACACTAATTTAACCTAACCTAACAATACACTAATTTAACCTAACCTAACAATACACTAATTTAACCTAACCTAACCTAACCCTACACTAATTTAACCTAACCAAACCCTACACTAATTTAACCTAACCTAACAATACACTAATTTAACCTAACCTAACCTAACCCTACACTAATTTAACCTAAACTTACATAACCAAACCTAACCCCAGCCTAACCTAACCTAACCTAAGCTTAGCGTAACGAAACATAACCTAACGTGTAAACGCGTTCCAGGCAGTAACGTCGCTCCGGGAACGGACGCCAATTTCTGGAACAGCGCAGCTGCGGCCTCCAGCCACCACACGACCCCATGCAGTAGTTCATCATCAGGTCCCGGGACCCCGACGGGGTCCAGAGGTGACGAGTCCCCCAGTTATGACGAGCACCACCTTCACCATCACCACCAAGACGGCCTCGCCCCCCTCGAGGACGCCGGCACTCCCCCCGCCAGCGGACAGCAACCGGTCATCATAGCGCACTACCCCGGTGGCAGAACAGACACCTGTGTTCCCACCCAAGAGTACTGCACCAGTTCCACGTATTACACCACAGCGTCCGGGGTTCCCGTCAGAGTGGTTAAGAGACGCAACTGCGCGAACAAGAAGGAGCGTAAGAGGACTCAGAGCATCAACAACGCGTTCGCCGACCTCCGGGACTGCATCCCCAACGTCCCGGCGGACACGAAGCTTTCGAAGATAAAGACTCTGAGGCTGGCCACGTCGTACATCGGCTACCTGATGGGCGTGCTGGAGAGCGACGACCCCGTGGCCTGCGACACTGGCTTCAGAGCCGAGCTGGTGCACACCGGGGGCGGCAGGAGGGCGAGCACGGGGTCGGCGGACTACGTCATGGCGGCGAACAGAGGCGCGGACAGGAGGTCAGCGGGAGAGGTGGTGAGTGCCAGCCACGTATAAATCACGTAGTGTAGAATCCAGGGTGCGCGAGGCGAGGACAAAAGGTAAGACGGTCCATTGGCCGGGATTGGAACAGCGCCCGCTCTTAATACAGGCGTCTTATAACCGGAGGGTATTTTCGTCCTCAAAGATTTAATACGGATCATAGGCGCGTTATTGGAGTCGGAAAACTGCGAGGACCCAGCACTGTCACGTCGGGTCCGACTCTCCGTGGAGTCGCTTCAGGCGAAGTTCGAACTGAAATGACCATAAAGACTTCTCAAATCTTTAGGCCTATGCTATTTTGTTGTAATTGGATTTTCTAGGCCTCTGGCATTGCCCCTATGATCTTCGCTGCCTCCATCTTTAAGGTCGATTACTCGCCGGCGTGATAGCCTTAGATCTCGCCCGAGTACCTGTTTCTTGAAGTATGTCTGAGTCCTCTATTTCCTATTCATGTAATGAAATATTATCGAGCGTTGAGCCGACGTTTCGACGAATTTCTCTGCTACACATGCTGATGCATTCCAAAATTTCAGATCTTAAAATTTTCTACTCCTATAGCAAACTTTTTGTATCCTGCTATCAAGTTAATGGGGGCGAAGACCACCAAATTAATATTCAATTTCTGGGTGGCTTCTCAAAACTGAAAACAAATTAATACGAAATTCTTTCCCGAAATTTCGTGTTCTAATCCGTGATCACTAAAAGCAGACGCATACTTTATTAAGTCTATGGGCATAACATATGAAAAAACTAGGAGAACGCCCCGTTACAAACAACGGTATATGTTTGTAATAGGTTTACAGTACCATGCTATACCATGAAGAAGGAAGACATTTTCTGCACAAATTAAATATTTATGTTGTTTTAAGTGAGGATTTGTCAAAGAAACTAACTGACTGACATGTTAACTTGTTTGGATATCAATTTTAATTGCTATGAAATTTCAACAATTTTTTTATCCTAATTTATAACTCGGTATCCCGCGATTAAATGAAAATGGATTATCCTGGCCCGAGATTGCGATACCCTGACAAAGTTTTGAGATGTTTTAAGATAATAATCGGTCATTTAGCTAGCACGTCTAAGTAATTTTAACGTTTTGTAACTTATAAGAACTGCCACAAACGCCTAGACAGAGATTTTCTGTGGTTTTACTGACAAAGCAATTTTACGCCAAAGAAATGCTGACGCTGACGTCATCAGCGAACAAGTTCTAAACTCCTGGCAGACTTCGTTTGCAGAAGATCCTCCCTCTTCTTAGAAAAATGTCAATCTTTCATTTTATCTTAAATTATCCAAACTTCCCAGATTAATATATTATGCAAACATTACCGTATGTAAATCACGTATTGCAACGGCCCGTTGAAATACACGGGAAAGCACAGATATATTAGCCTAACACAGGCAACGTACAAGACGCACGTGTTTCCACGCAAAGTCCTGTCTTCCTCTAAAATATAAACGAAACAAAATTCAGAATTAAATTATTTCAGCGGAAAAGTAAAGATTGCTATCAACAAACGATGATTTATTTTATACCTATTACTAATGCAGTCACAGTTCATAAAACCGTACAAGACTGGATTTTGTTGGCCCAGGACAGGGTCCGGTGGAGGGCTTTGGTTAATTCGGTGATGAACCTTCGGGTTCCGTAAGCCATCTGGTTGGTTGGGTCCACTATTTGGGAAGCCTGAGGGGAAGAGACCTCTGGGGAGACCTAGACGTAGATGGGAGGATAATCTCAGGCGGGATCTGTGGGAGATAGGAGTTGAAGGAGACTGGATTTTGTTGGCCCAGGACAGGGCTTTGGTTAGTTCGGTGATGAACCTTCGGGCTCCCTAAGCCATGATTGGGCCATAGACTTCAAACGATCCATATAAGCTACATTCAAGGGATAAATGTTCGCTGATGTAATATAACACCTCTTTAATATTATCGCCTGTTTAAAATAATAATAATTCAATTTGTTTTTGTTTAGTAGTAATATAGTAAAACTTACAAACTTCGTAAAAGATTAAAATAACATATTAATATGAAAGCCAAAAAAAAAAAACGTGAAAGATAAATTAAAATTACGCCTGAATTAACTTTTAAGTAACGTTATAGAATATTCATTAACGAAATACAATCCTCCTTGAAGACCGCAATGTCTTCGCGAATTAAACTGGCGAGAGAAATTTATCCACGCATTGACCTTGAAATTGTGATTTACCATAAATCTCTAATTATCTTCGTAGGTATCTGTAAACCTAACGAACTAACACACGAACAAGAGACCGGCGTCTTTAAACCACGAGAAAATATTTGCGGTCAAAGTGGCGACGGAGCCTGCGAGGTCTTGGACTCACTGGGGGCGTAAAATGGGATTATTTCAATTTTATATTTTAGATTATTAATCAAAAGTAAAGCTTCCCCACTACACGCCATGTAGACGCTTCGGGGGGGAGGAGAGGAGAGGCGATATAGCTCCTACACATTCTTGACCTCGGCTCTAGATGGGGGTGAGTGGTCAGCATCACGCTCCGGCCGTGATTTACCCTCGGAGAAAGCACCAATTAATAATTACAAAATTATTTACAATTTATAATTAAAATTAATACCAAGAATTTTGCCCGTAAAATATATAACAGCAGTTTTAGCAACGTTAAAGATCACTCTATTTAAAAAAAAAAAAAAACCCACCGATTTTGCACCGAATAAACGTCAGACCTGGAATATTTGCAGTCATGAACGTTGTTAATACCACGACATATTTTTAAATCGTCCGCAAACAAGAGCTATTTGGAATTTAAAGCAGAACCAATTGAACTTATCATGCGCGCAGACGACTGAACGTGGCGGCTGCGTCGTTATCACTTCGCGTTAAGCACGTCCTGGGTTCGGACCTCGCCCGGAGACGGACAATCTTCAATCAGAATGTCGTGTTTCTTCTCAGCCATTCCACGAAGCAGCCGTACCTTAGCATTCTTAACTGTTATCGCGCCAAATACATTTATTTTACAATTCTTACCATTCATCATATAGGTCTTGATATAAGCGTCGTTAAATAGATCGCTCGTCGCTCAGATAACCGCTTGTTTTGCAGATATATAATAAATTCTACAGCTCTAACAAATTTTTGTTTTCTTGAATAGTCGCCTAAACAAGGAAAGTTGCCGTCGAATTTCAACGGGCATTACTAGTTGAAGTGGATATTATTTACATTAACTTAGTGTCTCAAAGGGTTGATTAAATCCATCGGCTCGTGTTGTACATCGTTGGCCCTTTTAATAATTTCTCAAAACAACAAAGAGGTGATTTGTAATTATATAGATGTAAAACAGATTTATATCCAAAAGAATTAGGTAATTAACACGCGCCAATCTGAATCTCTTAATTAACCTGCTCTAAAATAATGAGATTGCTTATTTACGAGGCGCGTCCCAAAAGTAAGTTTCCCTGGGGCCGTTTACAGAAACAAAACACAATTTCATGGAAATATTTATTGCAACAGATACAGCAAGTGTCCAGCTATTTTTCAACATATTCCCCACCGGAATTGAGACATTTGTCATACCGTGGGACCAACTTTTGAATACCTGTGTCGTAGAAGTCTGCCGCCTGGGATTGGAACCACTGTGTGACAACCATCTCCGCCTCTCTGTCATTCTCAAAACTCAGGAAGACAATACCGGCACTAAGCATCGTTGCAGCTGTTGAAGATGGAGGTTCTTATTCCAGCTCCCGCCGACTGTGAAGTGCGGTCAGTGATAACGCTAGGCCGCACACGGCTCGACGGACAGCAAGTCTCCTGCAGGAGTTGAGCTGGGAGGTGTTTAATCATCCACCCTACAGCCCGGACCTCGCTCCCAGTGATTTCCATCTTTTCCTACACCTCAAGAAATTCCTGTCCGGTCAGCGTCAGCGTTTTGAGAATGACAGAGAGGCGGAGATGGTTGTCACACAGTGGTTCCAATCCCAGGCGGCAGACTTCTACGACACAGGTATTCAAAAGTTGGTCCCACGGTATGACCAATGTCTCAATTCCGGTGGCGAATATGTTGAAAAATAGCTGGACACTTGCTGTATCTGTTGCAATAAATATTTCCATGAAATTGTGTTTTGTTTCTGTAAACGGCCCCAGGGAAACTTACTTTGTGGACGCGCCTCGTATTATAAGGAATAACACGTGGTTTTAGTAAACTCTTGTCCAATTTCTCTAAATTCGAATAACTCAATCATTTTCACACATCTCACGTGCGTTTTGAACTGTAGATAGTTCAGTGCAGAGACTAAACTTTACATTTTTCTCGTCATTAATTTAAGTTCATGAAATCGGAACGTCGTGACATAAAATGTATTTTAGGCGAATGTTAAATTTCCGAAATTTCTCTGAATGGCGATATTGTTTTTAAACACCAAATAAGTGGTGTTTTTGCATTAAACCACGTGTGGTCTCCTACAGACGACAAAAATAATGACGCTGATAACTTTATACTTTAAACAGAATGTGATCTTCTATCGTCAACCAGACAACAAGGATTCCACATTAAACAAAATGCAAGATTCTTCTCATACGAATTCTAAATTTTGTATTTGTAGTTAACGGAAGTAAATCTTATGTTTTAAGCAGACATTGAAACCATCAGGATTCAAAATCTAAAAAAAAAAATTATGTTCAAATTGTGCGAGACAGCGACACCATATTTCCGAGATGAAACATTGTGACGTAATGACCCCACGCATGCGCGAAGCTCGTGTATTCTATGGGTTTCCCAGCCAGGAAGTGAGGTTAGGAATCCCTACTGCCATATGCGGACATTAACTTAACGCTGATGTAGCCTTGTGCCTCTGTAAAGCTTGGGAAAAAAAAAGTCTCACATAAACAAATTAGACGACGTATTACGTGTCTGTCAACGAGGGAGTCAATCACTACATGTGTTTAACTAAGCCAATGCGTCGCTTGTACACAAGAAGGAACCCCACACCAACCACTACCGATGTCTTCCTATTAACACAGTGACACTGTCTTCATAAACTTAACTTCATCAGAACTTTGCCTAGTAAACTGATATGACATCTGCGCTCCAATCTATATTAAACAACGCTTTATCAGCGCTATAGGTTATGGATTACGTCGTCTGATAACAAGATGCCTGTAACCAATTCACTGTAAAATATTCTGAGGCAAGCAGCCTGTTGTAGAACGACTGAGGCAAATCACGAAGGTATTTGGTGGTAACCGGCCGATAATCAAAGAAGGTACCATTACGAAACACATTCCACGCTACGCACGAGATATCTCGATTAAAATCACTGGCCATTGAGTCTTGTTACTATAAACAATCCAGATATAAGAGTGAAGCGCGGGTCCTTATGAGCTTTAAATTCTATTTCTGTCACCCCTTAAGGACGTGTTTTTATTTACAAAACCGAGAGTTGCAGTACGACTGTGTTTCGTAGGAATGTACAGATAGCCCTCGATTTACGACGGCGTAAACGGAAACGGCGTAAATTGAAACTCTTTTTATAACGTAAATCAATGCGAAGTCGATGATACGCGTTCCCAGCGCCCAAACGTTGACGATTAATATAATGGCATTGCATTTAAAGCTCTGAAATAACGTAAATAAAATAAAGGGAATTTAAAAAATATATTTTATTCATTTACAATCGGCAATTCGTTGGTCCCCGCGATTCTTTCATGTGATTGATGTGTACAGTCATCTCTGCTGTTATGCGATAGTTGCGTTCATGTAAGACGCCGACCTATAGAAAATCGCGTAGTAAAAATGACCCCAGGACCTCCGCAGAGATTAAATTAGCCCTTTGAAAGTTTAAAGGTCCAGGAAACAGCTTTTTCCGATTCATCGATCTCATTGGAGCAAATTCGCGTTAACGAAACTTACGTAATTGCAGAGATGACTTTATTTATAATTTTTATTCAAAATCAGAGATTTAAGAATTACGATTTAGTATACGAATCAGTACGAGATACATTGTAAAACGTTATAAATAATAGTAATTTGTGACTTTCTAGTTTCAAAATCGGCGTTATTCTGAATCGGCGTAAATCGAGGGTCAATTTTCAGTACATTACTTGTGTGAAGAGTTTATTTAAATGTTTAACTTTCATCCAGTATAAAGTATTTTTATTTTATAATTAGCCACTACCGCAGTTCCGTGGTTCGAGCACGTGGTGATTTCGAGTGCAGTACTGCGCTGTCCAAAGAAAAGTCAACACTGGCGGTGTTTAACGGTGACTTCTCGAAGTTTGATTTGTGTTTTTCAACAGAATGGATAAATTTCCTTCTGCGTTTAGAGAAAAATATTGCAACTCTGGGGCCACGAGCTCAATGCTTCACTATAGTAGAAGACATCTATTTAGTCCTCCATCTGTTAACAGATGAGGAAACTGCTCTTATTTGTGGTTTTTCAGACATTCTGACGAGGCCTGTACGTACCAGAAAGTTCACGGTTTAAGTAAAACACTACGCACTGTAGGGGAATCCCTGAGCAGCAGCTTCCCAACGCACGCAGCCGGCTAAATGAGTCATCGGAGTAGGTCCTGCCCTGACAGTCAGCCACCCGTCCCGTCGGCAACGCGCAAAGATCATTATCTACTAATCACATTAAGGCGTGCGGTTCTGACTTCATTTGTTTCGTTATCCCCCTAAATCGATGGCAGCGCCTCTCGCGGTGTTTGCGTTCAACACAATTACTGCAGCAGTTATTTACGATAATCGACCTTTGGCAAATGTGGAAAATTGCTCGTAATTTGATTAAGGGAACGGCGAAGAGTTATGAAGATGAAAATTGTGAGAGAGACACTTCAATCATCAGAAGTAATGTTGTTGGTTCATATTATACGCGATGACACCGCCTCTAGTGGCAGAGACGGAGTTAACCTAATAAAGGGAAGGGCTGTGTTCCATTGTCAGAGTTTATGGCTCTTACCCCTGCGCACGTGCAACATTTAGGAAACAGAACAGGAACGCGACTTCAGTAATTCTACGGCTCTGGGTCCATTTTCGATCACTGTTCCTCAGTGCACATAAAATGCATTTGAGTAGTCTAATTGATCAGCTGTGTGATACGTGCTGCCACTTGAGTTTCCAATTTTCCCCACCCGAAGCGCTGCACTCGCAGTTGTTAAAATGGCGTCACATGTGGCGAGAGCTAAGCGTGTGTTGTGGTTCGTCTGACTTCAACATTTCCTTTTTTGGGGCAAATCAAAAATTCTGTGCACGAGACGCCATTGGCTACCACTCTGCAGGGACTCGGTGGGAGGACAAAAGAGGTTCGGAGGCTGCAATTACCCTCAGATTGCTTAAAAACTTGTGTACTGAAACTAAATAGACTCGGCGTCCTCTTCAAACAGCTGTAAAATGTAGGTCACAGAATCTTGATAATGTAACCCAATCAAATGAATTTACAGTTCATAACCAATGTTACAGCAGAGTTGCATATATTTCATGGTGAAAATCGAGCCGGAGGATTAATAAACGTGAAAAAAAATAGTGCTTGTCGGCATTGATAGTTGAAAGTTCTCCTGGAGTTTGAAAACCAGGGCAGAAATACGTTATAAAAAACTGCGAAAAGTACAGTCGAAGTACATTCGACATATCATCGACGTAGCTACTGAGAGAGGCGAGCAGTTGTGAGTTTATTGTATCACTCCGCACGCCTGCGTAGGTCAGACCGCGAAAGAGGGAGGGACCAATGCCGCGTTGTACAAATATCACCGTAATAATTATCCGCTAATATGTAAAACTGCTATGCGCAGACCCGCGAACTAGGAGCGTTTACTGCACAGAATCTAGTACCAACATTGTTAAACGTAGCGAAATATTTCCCAACCAGCAGAGTTGAATATCCCAGCAACTGTTATATAATTAAAATTACGAACTGATACGTCAGAGAGTCAAGGTTTGAGATTCTGGGCTCTTGCGGATGTGAACATGCCGACTGATATCTTCTGGGTTGCTACAAACGAATGGTGAAAATTGCAAAATTTGAAAGCGTTCCGGTCAGACGCAGGCTGACACCACGCACAGAACAAACTCATCCTTTACCCCGTCTATGAACCATCCTCTAAAGCGGATTAGGTTATACGTGGGGAATTCGATAGTACGCGGAAGATATTCACACAACCCACGCTAAAGACATTTGCTGGTGTGTGAAATTCGGCACAATTCGACAGAACTAATAAATAATAAACACGTATTATCGCTGTGATTATACGAGGGACCAGCGCAGGTCACGTGATGTAACCATCTCGCGCTCAGGCCGTCAATTGTCTTTGAACAACCGAAGTACGAGGGCAGAATTACTTCGGGCGTACTTTTCCAGATTCTCCTGTGACAAACGAATCGACAATTTCTCGTCTGTGGGCCGGTTCCATGACACAGAAAATCTTCACTGAAGGAAAAAGTGGATGAACGCTGTGGAAATTTACAAAACTTGAGACAGAACTGATTTTTTTTTTTGTTGTTTCCTAATTTTAATGTAATTTAGATTTTGACACAAAAATTATGTGTTAGGGATGAGCGTGAAACTTTTCGGTCACTCTAAAAAACCAAATTCGTTTATTTAATTCAGCGTGCGTAAGAGTAAAATTGATATTCAGCTCATCTGTCACCCCCTCAAACTGCGCGTAATCCGCGTTGTCACAGTCTCGCTGACGCTGTTACCATGGCAACTTTCTTATTGTTTACGACATTGCATCTTTGGCGGCATTATGGAGTCGAAACGTAAATTTAAAACTTATAACCAACGAAACAAAAGTTCCAAGGTCATAGAACTGAATTGTAAAATATTAAAAATTGATCCCCGCATCAGTTGGGCTGACTTTCCGATGACATGTTTACTTTAAAGTAGAATTTTACGTGGATATTTCACTTTAATGCTATATTTCTCCGATATTTCATCATATTACACAGTTCTTTCATAAATTAATATCTTTATAGTACGAGTTCATGACTTACTTGTTTATTTACTATCATTATCCACGGCCGCGTTCCCGCATCCCTGTTAATCCCATATAAGTTGAAGTTCCGTCCAACGCGGATTAACTTCCTTTCACAACCCACGACTGGGTACTCCCATCTTCTGAAGCCTAGCATTAAGCCCCGTCGAGTTCCCAGTCGAAAAGTTTGTAAGCATTTATTCCCTCCAGTGCGTGTTACACGGCCGTCCATCCTATTATCGGTATAACAATATTATCTTAAAAGTTCGTCTAAAATGACTGACGAAGCTTACCGTACTCCTGCGGCAGATCTCCTACGTTCAAATGTTGTCCACAGCGCGGCGCTGCGTTCTCAGACGTCGTCCCAACGATGATTTTCACTCACCGGAAGTTGGTCTTCAGACCTGGTTATAAGGAGAGATAAATACTCGATTCAAGATTACGAGTTCACAAGACAACAGATTCGTGGTCTTAACTTCACCACGCACGTTCATACAAAGCAACCAGACGTTGAACCACGACACCTTTCTCGATATTAGCAGCTCTCATCATAAACCTGTCACGTTCACTGAAAATTAATCACAAATATATACTCCAGCCCTGAAGATGGAAGCAGCATGTGCCTCTGAAAAACTTTACATCTTCCTATAAGTCCGCGTTAGCACCCAGAAGACTTTAATAAGGCGTCCATTCAAAAGATTTCTCGTTAAAAACCTGACACTTCTTAAACCATATTCCGGGGAACACATGTTCAGTGTGTAAAACATTTTTTTTAAAAAAATATTTATTCCGAAAACTTAACCTAGATACAAAGGATGAGTAAGTATACGCAAGATGACGGAGGAAGGAGACGGACTTCGAGTGGCCAGGTAGAACGAAAGACAGCTGTTAACCCAACATCAACCGCGCATTGTGGGTGGGAACTGGCAAGCGGATCTGGTCACAACGCGACTATTTGGAAAAGATTACGTCTGACCGCGAAAGACGATGATGAAACATCAGAACAAGACCGACGTAAGAAGTCTCTTAACCACTTAAAGTCCATTTCGTATGTTTCTCGGAACAGACAGCGATTATTTCCTTAAACAGCGTTAACCAGTTAATCCTTTTAATGGTGAGACGTTGTGTTTTCTTCGCGGTACGGACTGAATTCTTAAATATTATTTGAACGAGTCTCTGCTCTAAATAGTTAATTAATTATCAGAATAAATTATATTACTTCCTTAAACAGCGTTAACCAGTTGATCTTTGTAATGGTGAGGCGTTGTGTTTTCTTCGCGGTACGGACTGAATTCTTAAATATTATTTGAACGAGTCTCTGCTCTAAGTGGTTAATTAATTATCAGAATAAATTATATTATTTCCTTAAACAGCGTTAACCAGTTAATCTTTGTAATGGTGAAGAGATGTGTTTTCTTCGCGGTACGGACTGGATTCTTAAATAATATTCATACGAGCTTCTGCGTCAAATGTTTAATTAATTATCAGAATAAATTATATTATTTCCTTAAACAGCGTTAACCAGTTAATCTTTGTAATGGTGAGACGTTGTGTTTTCTTCGCGGTACGGACTGAATTCTTAAATATTATTTGAACGAGTCTCTGCTCCAAATAGTTAATTAATTATCAGAATAAATTATATTATTTCCTTAAACAGCGTTAACCAGTTAATCTTTGTAATGGTGAGACGTTGTGTTTTCTTCGCGGTACGGACTGAATTCTTAAATATTATTTGAACGAGTCTCTGCTCTAAATGGTTAATTAATTATCAGAATAAATTATATTATTTCCTTAAACAGCGTTAACCAGTTGATATTCGTAATGGTGAAGTGCTGTGTTTTCTTCGCGGTACGGACTGATTTTTTTAATATTATTAACATTCATACTCTACACTGTATGCGAATGCAGTTGAGACCCTTCTCGACTTCTCTTAACGTCCTCCACTTAATAACAAGTTTTCCTCCATACCTACGGTTACCAAAGGGACCAGCGGCCTTGCCTGGGGACCTTCGAAGCCGCAAATTGAAAATATGCCCCCTACCCCGGTTAAATATAATGCCCGTCACTACTTACCGCCTTATTCTCTCTCTCTCATATTCATTCTGCTTCAAGGGATTAAATAATTTTCGATTTCTTTAACACGAAATCAGTTTCTTACCAGCAGAAGACTGTATTTTTGGGATATTGCTTCAGTGTAGTCTCGTATACGTTTCCCAACGTTTCTAGACTCATCGCAGCAAGGACCTCCGAAACGTCGGTAAACTTCTACCTGATTACCCAGAAGACAGCTGTCTTCCGACTCGCCGCTTTGAAAACCCCAGGTCCTACTCAGTGTCTTACTAATTTCAATGCTTTGTGTTTGTAATGTAGTTAAAAAATAATAATAAAAATAAATGAAATTTTGTTTCACGTCATTAATTTAAATTTCACGTCACTTTTAAAGAAGTTAAAGTGATTTTCTCTCTTCTTGCAAAGAATATCGAAGCCATGAGCTGTGTAAGAACCCTTTCAGACGAGGTTCACTGAGCTGTAGATCAAGCCAGTCTAGGCAACGCATTCATAAAGGAGAGTCACATTGTGGGGAAAGAAACTGGAGTAAGTTGTTTGTATTAGGTAATATTTATCAATCATTTATAATATTTCTACTATAAAATATTTCTATTACTTCTCTACGAACAAAATGAGGGTACTTGCATTTGTAGGAAAATAGGTGGTTAGAGCAAAAATTTTAATTTCAAACGTACCTACGAAACAAGCCAGCGATTTTAAATACTTAGGCTACTTAATTAGCATAGATACGTCCAAATATTTATATCACAAATTAAACAAATTTCAAAATTTATGCGGTACCATTAGAAGAATTTTATTAGGCAAAGTGAGTATTGAAACCATCCTTAAATTTTGCAATATAATGACAGTTCCTTCTCTACTTTATGGCGCAGAAAGCAACGAATAGATGTAGCAAATATTAAATTTCTAAGACCAATTGCAGGGTATAAAATAACAGATCATATAAGAAATGACGATATTAGACGCGAACTAGGAACTTTTAACTTGCTGGATAAAATATGCGAACATCAAAGGAATTGGCTAATGCATATGGAGAGAATGGAAGCCAATAGAATTCCACAAAACAATGTATAAATACAAACCTAAAGGCGAACGAGGCAAAGGCCGACCACAAAACGTTGGAATGACCAATTTTAACTGCATCCTATTTACTCTAACAGAAAATTCCTTAGAGATGGAACAGTCTACAGTAGATTTTAATGTTGCGTCATATTGTGATTATTATAATTGTTTAATTTTAACCGTCTAATCACAATAAAATATTTTATTAAATATTAAAATATTAAAATATTATTATTACAATTAACATTTAATATTTAAAATATTTAAAATATATTAAAATAATTCTCTTTCTATCGAAATGTTCGATTTACAATTAGAGCATCATCTTTTTTCACGACATGTTTCGGTTTTCAATTCGATTATACACCTGAAGATGGTTCATTGAAAACCGAAACATGTCGTGAAAAAAGATGATGCTCTAATTGTAAATCGAACATTTCGATGGAATGAGCATCATTTTAATATATTTTAAATATTTTAAATATTAAATGTTAATTGTAATAATAATATTTTAATATTTTAATATTTAATAAAATATTTTATTGTGATTAGACGGTTAAAATTAAACAATTAAACAACAGTCTACAGTAGGCTAAACCATGGAGATGATGACTTCTTCAAGTTCCAACATTATTTGATGAACGCTGTTAATACACCGAAAATATGTTGTTGGAGGGACTGAGTGAAGTTGGTAACTAGCGGAGGGTCATGTTAGCCGAGCTCTGAGCTGCATACCGGCTCAGCGAACCGCTCAGTTGAGCAGCTCACGGGCTCACGTGTGAAAGCCGTCTAAGAAGGACTTTTTTTTTTTTTTTTTGGTAAACTGGTCAGTGGACTCTGATTGGTTACAAAACAGTCCACACTTATAAAAATACAGTAAACGATAAATCGTGTTCAGTATCTCACATAGACGAGCATCAGTGCTAAAGCAGTCGCGTCTCGTAATGATCCAAATACATGAAAACGTTTGTCTTTTGTTACGAGCTGCCAGAAAAATTCTGCGATTTAGCAACGTTTTGTGGACAAACCGCCTCCAAGCCTCCTTCCACCCCGCACACATGTACCCTACAAAACTTCAGCCATGACAATCATCATCATCATTAAGGCTAATCCTCATGGCTTAAGCCGAACTGACTTCGAAATCTTTTTTTGTTTACGTTCTGTGCGGATAAAATAAGTTCACGGTTATTTAAGTGTTCGCCCTTCTAAATTTATCTTGCGTTTATTTCTCAAATCGTCCTTTTTTGTTAACTTAGTTGGCTAACCTGTGTTTCTCCGAACTCAAAACATTGCAAAATTAACAGAAACCTACGTCTCAAGATCTTTAAAATTACATAAACTTTGGAACTGGTACAGCGTCTTTAAATAAATCAAGATACAAGTAATTAATTGGACTCAGTAGAGTCCTTCTTCATCTGCTAACAAAATCTTTACGTGATCTGTACGTTGAGTATTAACTAACTTTCTTGTGGTCTCCGATGCTCCAGTCCTCGTACTCCCGAGGAACCGTCAAATCCGACGTTTCGCATGCTCCTGGTAAACTCGAAACGCCTGACAGGGATTTGACGAATTTTCACAGCGAGGATCAGTTGCCATGGCAAATATTATGTTAGCCAAACAACTCTTAATGATATGAAGACGACAGTCCTTTGTGAATAGTGACGTGGCTTTGTTCTGCATAAACGTCGTGAGTCCTGCTGGGAACTAGATGATGAGTCCTCGGCTCTGGTGTCAGGTAGAGTATTTCCCTCCTGCTACCGGTAATGACAAGGAAGCGAAAGGCTCTGGTAGTGAACGTGGTTACTTTAATAACCACCTTGACTGTAAGTTGTTCCGGACCTCCCAGACAGAAACACAACGCCTCTAAAAAAACATTCAGGGCATAAGTGTTACAAAAGCAAACTGTGGCAAGTTTTTGTTCACGTCTTGTCTCTCCGCCCGTCCCATCTGGAACACACTACTTCCGATATTCCCCAACTGCGTGAGTCTTGGTGACATTTCGTAACACACGGAAGCCAACGCGAAAAATACATGCGAGCAGTTCGTGATGCAAAGACGACAGCAAACTGAGCCAAGACAGAGAATGGCTCCAAAAATTATCTGTTAAAGTTCACGTGTTAAACTTTAAAATTATACAAATTTTAAAACGAACACATTTTTTTAAGTTTCAGGCTTTCACAGCGGCGTGTATGAAAATTTTCTATCTTCTGGACTGTATCGCCGTACAATTCATCGACGTTTCGGAGGGGCCTACTGCGTCCATAATCAGGGCGATGTGATCGCACTGTTTATGGAAGCAGTATGCACCTCCGAAACGTCGAAATTTCTAAATGACTATACGGCGCTACAATCCAAAGGACAGCCATCTCTGTACTTACTTAATATTATAATAAATTTTAACGAAACAGCGTGGGCTGGATTCATCTGGCTAAGGTTAGGGGCCAGTGGACCTGTATTCAAGCATCGGATTTTAAAGGCGGCGAATTTCTTGAGTAACTGAGCGACTATCAGCTTTCCAAGGAGAACTGTTATCATGGAATTGGTTACTTGCAGTCTTCGGTATTCTCTGCACATTCTTCGTCTCCAAGACGACGTCAAAGTTACTGACAATCCGTCTGCGCGTCTCGACGTCCATCCGATTGAAAACAGCGTCAGTCAACACGTTCAGGTTGACATCGGTTGTGACCACACGCAGCCACGTATCAAACGGTAAACCACCCTGAAGATGGTTGTTTCGACTTTAAGTCCAGCAGAAGTAAAGGGACGTTTCAAAGGTCCTTGCTGCCTCCATCATCAACTACACGGCGGTACAACCCAGAAGACAGTCATCCTCGGACTCCCCGACGTAAAAAAAAAAACTGAAAATCTCAAAAACACTTGTTCACGACGATGAGAATGCTTCGACTGTGACATTTACCGACAGTTTATCAACTGCACAACTTTTACGCGTCGGACGAAGAACCGTGGGAGAATGAACAGAACAAGTAAACTGCAGTTTTGAAGGCAGGACCTCCGAAACACGAAGCAGGTTTACCAACCGCTGCACCCCCGACGTTCAGAAAACATTAATGCATTAACTCGATGCCGTGGGCCTAGACTTGTCTGTTAGAGTTAATACGGAAATATTCTTAAATTCATTTTCTGTCAAATTTCGCACGACGCTCCCTTCCTGAGAAGCTGACAGTCTCTCAGCCACTCAAGAAATTCCTACAAAATTTATGGTACCCGAAGGTTCATCGCCGTGTCCACAAGAGCCCGCCACTGGTCCCTACCTCAACCAAATAAATTCACACCACCCCATCCTATTTCGCTAAGATACATTTTAATATTATCCTCCCAGCTACGTCTAGGTCTTCCCAGTGATCCCTTTCCCTCCGGATTTGTCCACCAAAACCCTCTCTGCATTCCTCTTGTCTCCTATGCGGGCTACATGCCCTGCCAATCTCCTTCTCCATGACGTGATTAGTCCTAATTGCATGTGGCGAGGAGTAAAACTTATGAAGCTCCCAGAATTCAATATAAGTCGCTGGAATGTGATTGGTGTCGTATCTTAATCCGATGGAGATGTTCGTATACGAGGCTCATTAAGGACCGCGTACCATAATTCTAGTACAAATAAACAGAAGAACATCTCCAGCCGTAATGGAAATGTCATGGCAACAAGAATAATGCAGATTCTAAAGAGCTTGTGTGTAAATATATAACTTCTACTTTGTAGAAACAGTGCATCAGTGTATATGATACAAAAGCAAACAGTCTCAGTCATCGGCTTATTAAGCTGCGTTTGCGTCAGACAGGGAACTTCATTGCCTGCACTTGTAGAAGAATCTGAAACTGTTGACTGCAGCGTCCGAACCAGCGTGGCCTAACGACATTAATCTTTCTGAGAAGACATCAGTTTCCAACTACGCAAATCACGTGGTGTTACTCTCTTCCTTAAGTTACGTAAATCAACATTAGTACGTCGTAAGGCGTGGGGGGGTCATGTGATCGCATCATAGCTAAGCAATTTTTTTATCATGCAGCCGCCATGTTGTTATTTTAAATTATAAAAAAAATACAATAACAAATTCCGTATTTTCTGAAAATTAAAAAAAAACATTACTTTATATCTTTATTACCAGTGGCACTTGTGCAGATTTGTTCGCCCGCCATGTTCGTATTAGCCAGTGGATGAAATATAAAATTAAGATTTTAAGGTAGGGGAGACTGGGGTCAATTGCAACATTTAAATTTTCTCATGCGTGTCTTAAAGGTCGATTAAGGTCTGAGCAGAATTACCTATCCCACATACGACAGGCTGAAACGTTTGCACAAGACAAGAAAATAATGTTTTGTTCTATTTCTGATTTTTTTAAATGCTGCGTTGTACGTAAGACGTCAGTATGTGACCGCGGATTCAAAACATGTCGAATTTGTCACTCATTTTGAATTGAATTTATTTTGTGGTTTTAAAACGACGAAGAATTTTATCAGTGACGGCGACACGGGGAGAATTCCAACAGTCAGCGTCTGTAACACGTGACAGCTGAGCCCATAAACTTAATAAACTTTACCTTAAATTGGGAGAAAATTTCTCAGAGAAATCATTTTTCTTTTCGAAACCCCGAGACACGCGTACGACGAACGGATTTGGGAAATTCTCAGGAGGTTATGGGCACTGGTGTAGCAGAAATGTTTTTTTTAAGAATGACAGATCACTTAATGATCGTCGCTAAAGAGTATGGAATTTGCTAGGTCTCTCCACAGGTCTTGTACAAAGTTAAGTAAAAATCAAAGTCTTTTTGGGCAGAATTACTTAGGGACTGCGGTAAATGAGATCTTGGTCAACACTGAAACATTTCAATTCAAGATCTGAGAAGATTTACATTGTCAGTGTGCATTTCATCAAAGCTGAAATTTCCCTCGAAGTGGAATTAAACCGAAATGTTTGGCAAAGACTGGTAAAAACTTTTTTTTTAAGTATATATTAAATCTTGTCCGTCTAATCACAATAAATTCTTATTAAATATTAAAATATTACAATAATTAACATTTAAAATATTTAAAATATTAAATGATGTTCTTTATCGAAATATTCGATTTACATTAGACAATCATTTTTCATGTTTCACGACATGTTTCAGTTCCTAAAAGAACCATCCTCAGGTGTATACAATTATATAAAGCTTCAAAACGATAATTTTTTTTTAATTTGAAACGAAGTCCCCTCCTTCCATATTTCTTCCAGAGGTAACCAGTTTTGCAACGGCGAATGAAATTTAACCTTGAAAATAGTAACACATTTTTTTAACTCCCTTCTAAGGTTCTTAATATAATAAATTCCCAGGAAAAAAAATTCGTTTAAAGTGGACCGATAGGCTTTTCAGTGACAAGAAATGGATCTGGCTTGATGTAAGGTGAACAAAATACTTCACGAAGATTATGGTCCATGCGCTGAAGAAGATTGGCCATGCCTTGGCTCAGTAGGCAATTGAAGAATGGATGCAGTGTAGGGACTATCACATATAAGCATTTTACACAAAAGGGGTTTCGCTATGTTCTTTAGACTAGAAGCCACACAAAATTTGATATTCAATTATGAAGCGTATTGGGTGACACTCTATCAATTACATCAGCTTAAAATCTACGTATTATCTAAGCAATCATCAGGGCTTCTTTATAACAGGAGCATAACTCTGTCGTCCAAATTGAAAAAAAAAATATTTAAAGAATGAAATGTTGTTATAGTAAAATCCCAGTGGTATATAAATTTTCTTATCAGTTTATGTTTCTTACAGCCGACACTTGTAGGTGTCACAATTGACCCACACGTGGCGAAACCTACAACAAAATATTTACAAGAAAACTTTAAGCCAGCTTTAATGATGCCCCTACGACCAGAATAGAGTAGTTAATTTTACTGTCAAGCCATTATAAATAATTTAACTACAGAGTGAAATATAAAAAGTTACAACTGGCTCCAGTCTCCCCTATACCCCGAAGACACAACGTCTATGCCAAATTTAATCTAAACTCTTCCAGTGATTACATAAAAAGCCCACTGTAAATTAATTCCACGAACTTTGCCCAAATGATGCCGGGAAAACAATGTCGACAGAAGACATCTTCACCGAGACTCAAACCCAGGACGTTCCGTTCCTGATCTCTACAAATAAGCATGCCAAGTTTGGAGCAGATCGGTTTATCTGTCTCCTGGGTCGTAGCGCCGCGTAGTCTGACAGAAGTTTACCAACGTTTCAGAGGTCCTTGCTGCCTCCATCCTCAGGGCGATGAGTGACGTCACAGTTTATCACCGTCGCACGTTCATGACCAGTTATAATTACGGAGTCCAAAACATTTCCGTCGGTATCCACGTCATATATTTCCACTTTAGACCAAAATTATTTGAAGAGCTTAAAAACATAAATAATCAGAAATTTGCCGGAGATAAGGATTTGTAAGAATTATGTCGCTTGGGAGCCATCTTGATTGAATGTTTGAATAACTGCTTATTTAACTGAGGAAAACCATGAAAACAACCAGCCAGAGGCCTATGAAGGAGACTGACAGGTGTGGAAACACGTGCCATCAGATCAGACTCTCACGAAATTAAAAAAAGTCTTAAGTCCGGGCTCAACTCCTGCCTGAACCCTGCACAGACCCACGGATTACCATCGACTCTCGTAAAGGTCAGTAACCCCACAAAATGTTATGTTTCTTGTGAATGATTACCCGAATAAACTAAGCTTATTTTCGTAGCTGACTAATGTTTGTAATGAAGATTTTACGAGCCTTGCCGAAGGTAGTTCTGTAAAAGGTTTGAAGTCTTCGGAATCACGAAATACCGCTGAGTCCCCGCGTTGTGTGTTACAGGGGAGCAGCACCGTACTTGGAACGGAGTTCGAGGGCCACCGGAAAGGCAAAGGGAGGACGGGATGGCCCCAACACGTCTGGGCTCTGGAACTGAAGCAGGAACAGCTTTAGCGCGCGACGCCGTCATCACCATATTAGATAATTTATTATTCGAACGACAGTCTAAAATATACTGTAGTGTTAGCTAAGTATAACCAAGGCCTTTTCTGGCATGCTGTGTATCCAGACGGTCAACCCAAGTCAGAATTTGGTTTCCTGAGCCAAATATTTAAACACATAAGTGAGAAGTAAATGATTACGTACTTCAGAGTGTGGAATCTCTTAAGATGTGACCAGAATATTTTATAAACGACCTGTTGAAACCAGAGGAATGTATTATAGCTTAATTCCATACTAAGAACGTGGGGTCTTGATGGTGCCAAATGAGGCATGCACTCGGGTAGTTCTGCAGATTATTGTTACGACATCCATCAATTTTGCTACTCAACACAAATTAAATTAGCATTAGATGAGTTTCAACTTGAGAATTTATAACTTGTAGGTCCAGCTTTCAAAAACACTTTTTCTTACAGATCTCAACATTACACCTTAGTTATTTTGGCCAGTGATTTTATTATTAGAAATTGTGTTTTGTATTCTTCGTCAGTCGGGACAACTACAAAGTGAAATGTACAGTTTTATCGTAGATATTAGATGTAACTAACATATTTGTATCTCTAAGAGAACACAAACTGAGTCTATTATTATCGCAAAATCCCTATTATATCTAAATTATTTCAAAGAACGTAATACGTTCTGTGGACTATACGCTCTGCCTTGTTCCAATTCAGAAGTAACTTAAGAGATTATTAGCCTTCTACGATATTCGTTAGAACCCCCACAGATGGGAGATCAGCACATCGCGAAATTTCCATCTACGGAAGATTACGTGAAGATGTGTCCGTGTCTCGAATGGGATTCGAACCCACTACTCCGACTCCGAAGTGGTCCGCTAACTTACACTTCTCATAGACCCTGCTTGACTTTGATGTCCTCTGAAACGTCGGTAAGCCATCTTCATGAAATAGGAAACATTTCTGTCGGCATTAAGACCTAGACAAATCGTCTAAGTGACTTTTAATGACGTAAACTGGACTGAATAAATTATGAGCAGGCAGGCGCGTCACAACGGCGGTTCTGAGTTACCAAATCACGTAAAAGTCGTCGTTTAACAGCAGAACAATACCAGGTAGACGAATGTATAAATAACTCGAATTCCGATGGAAAACCTGGGGTTTTGCAAATTATAGAATTATCGATTCCATAGCATAAAACATGTGCATTTGACATGTCAATATCATCGTCGTTTCGGTAGATGTTGCATCCTCATGCGCGTTCACCCCGATTTGTTTCGGAATTGTTGGACATAGAGCTAAACGCCCGGAGGAATCCGCAAAATGTCCTTAGACCCGCCATGTCTCTTTGTCCGTCCGCACGTAACAACTGCCCGATTAAATTTTCATAGTACCCGTCAGCGTAGAATCCTATTACAGGCACGAAACTCGCATTTAATCGATCTCACGAACTTCGAGATATTTAAATCGAGTTGATTTTCAAGAAGTTGTCTCATAACCCGACATCCGGTGGACTTACTCCAATTAGATTCTACATTAGACGTCCTTGCTTATCTGCATCGCCTGTTCTACGATATTTATAGACATCGGACGTCAGTTTTCACGAATTGCAGACTGTAATATGAGCAAATGCGCTATAATTGTACATGTTTAGACATGTCGAATCTCGGTAAAGTTTCTGAGCATGCGCTGTGCGTTCTATATGGCCGTCAACACCCTTGCACATGCGCAGATACAATCACAGGAGTTACTTATCACTGCAAGGGTTCAGCTCATTTCAAGCCTTAATGAACCTGTTCCCACAGGCCGTGTTAAATTTGAGTGGGGTTGTCTATGCCAGTGGTATTCAACCTTTTTTGTTCGCGTACCCCCCAGATATAATTTCTCTTCAACTTTGTACCCCCAGAGTTGTTGGTGTATAATTCAAGTTATACATAGTATATAATCTACATCTAAAATAAATTAAATAAATTACATTACTGATTATTCAGTGTTTATCATAAAATAATATTTTTCTTTAAATTTCAAGTACCCCCGGGGGTACGCGTACCCCAAGTTGAATACCACTGGTCTATGCAACTAAAGTCCGCATGTTCTTCGATCGATTACATCAAACCAGATCAATTTTTCCTTAGAAGTATTAAAACGTGGTATTAAAATAAAATTAAAAGTCCCAGCATTCATACTTCCTCAGTAAGACGTTAATTTGAAAAAGAAATGTTCCAGTATCAAGTAGTTCTTATCGCTGTTTAGAGATAGCGTTTTTCTATGTTTCTATATTCTATGACATTTTTACCCACAAACGTCACATCGTTACACTAAAAATAACCTATGACCGCGATGTGAAATGGTAATTTGTCAAACTACGAAACCAAGGCACTTGAAGGGCGGCCGAGTTCAAGTATTTCAACAAAACCCTCCTAAAATATTTTAAGAAACTGAGAGAAACGCTACTTTGATTTGAAATTAACCTCACAAATAATTCCTGTGCTCCAATTTAGGTCATGTCACTTTGAGGCGTGATGAAAGTGTTAATATCTGAAAATAATCGTTTAATATTCATTTTCCGGCGTTCTCTGTCTTTTGATTCAAGGGGTAATTTCATTTTATATCGACATGTCAACATCACTAGTTGTTTAATGTTGCTGGTAATTGCAAAGTTCCACTAGATGTCATATTTGTTCAATACGTGATAGCAATATTTTACAATGTAAATACAGCTTGCAGAGACTGTACTGTGATGTCCAGCCACTGGAAATAGTCGTAATTAGATTAATCTTTCTTCTACGTACTATTTTATTTTCACATTAAGCATTGATGTGACTTACGTTATGTAAAATAAGCAAAATAAATGAAAATATAATTTAAAATCTTGATCCATGTTATTCTCTTTTAAACCCTCAGCTTACATTAAGTTACTAATTTTCAATGACGGATTCTTTTAAGACCTTCGTCTGTCCTTTTCGTCAGAGCCACAGAAAATTTTAGTCGCTTTAGACAGAATAAAATTGATAAATTTAAGCTGACATAACTAGTTAATAACTTAGCCCTTATTGGTATATATAGTTACCACTAATATTTAAAGGTTAAGTACGCGTCATAACACTACACACTTAAACATCGTCATATGTTATAAGCAGTGATATATTTATTCCTGGTAATGGTCCCAGTGCTTTGAAAGTGGGGCTACAAGTGAATTCAGGAAAAACTAAGTACATGTTGGTATCTCGTCGTCAGAAGACAGGCGGGCAAAATTATCTTAGGGTGGCTAATAAGTCCTTTCAAAGGGTTACAAAGTTCAAATATTTGGGAACGACAATAACAAATCAAAATGACACTCGTGAGGAAGTTAGGAGGAGATTAAATTCTGGAAATGCTTGCTACTTCTCAGTCCAAAATATTTTGTCTTCCCGTCTGATTTCTAAGAACCTGAAAATTAAAGTATACAAAACAATAATCTTGCCTGTTGTTTTGTATGGGTGCGAAACATGGTCTCTCACTCAGAGGGAGGAACACAGATTGCAGGTGTTTGAGAATCGGGTGTTGAGGAGGATATTTGGGCCTAGGAGAGAAGACGATGGGGCGTGGAGAAAACTGCATAATGACGAGCTTAAAAATCTGTACTCCTCCCCCAATATTGTCAGGGTGATTAAGTCGAGAAGAATGAGATGGGCGGGGCATGTAGCGCGCGTGGATGGGGCAATAGATGTGGAAGCCTGAGGGGAAGAGACCTCTGGGGAGACCTAGACGTAGATGGGAGGATAATCTCAGGCGGGATCTATGGGAGATAGGAGTTGAAGGAGACTGGATTTTGTTGGCCCAGGACAGGGCTTTGGTTAGTTCGGTGATGAACCTTCGGGTTCCGTAAGCCATCTGGTTGGTTGGGTCCACTATTTGGGAAGCCTGAGGGGAAGAGACCGCTGGGGAGACCTAGACGTAGATGGGAGGATAATCTCAGGCGGGATCAATGGGAGATAGGAGTTGAAGGAGACTGGATTTTGTTGGCCCAGGACAGGGTCCAGTGGAGGGCTTTGGTTAATTCGGTGATGAACCTTCGGATTCCGTAAGCCATCCAGTTAGTTAATAGTCCTGGTGGACCGAAACATGTCGGACACGAACTAAGTCATTAATACACAGTTACGTCGTGACGATTCTATTGAGTTAACGGCGGTCCTTCATTTGTGAAACTGTAAAGTCTCTGTCAGGGTAGGCCCTGGCTGCTCCGTCCTACAGAGCCAGCGGCTTCCAGCAGCGTCCGACGTGTCAGAGCGAACATTCCAGCAACCGATACATAAAGACAGGAGCACGCCGTTACACAAATAAACGAGATCGTCTATCGTCAGGTGAAAAGAACCAGATGGCCGGTTCCTCTGTCTTCTCATTCCCTCTTTGTTTTCCTTTATATTAACTGCGGATCCTTTACTAAAACTCTTTCGAGATCTGGCAGCAAATGCACACGTGCGCTCTGGGAAAAGTTGGCTGTTACGTCACGGCAAAAGTAATTAACTCGCCATTTGACAGGTCCTGAATCACACAGACTTCAAAATTAGATTACGCCTTGCGTTTATGTCCAACTTTTGCTGACAGTGATTCTTTCATTTTCTTAAAATTACGCTGGACAACGTATAAACACGTTGCGTGATATACGATTCGTACACACGAAATTTCGGCTTAAATTCTACAGTCAGGTAACCACGGGGGTGTCTTGCGTCTTAAACGCGGCGGCTAAAATGTAGGACGAAAGTCTAACCGAACTGGGCCATGACGTAATCCTTGATCACCAAGCTCAGTTCTAATTAGTCAACACTGAATGTTTATCGGAGCGAAAACAAAACACATTTACGCAATTTATGTGTAACGTTTCTGCAAATAAACACAAGGAATTGCGTTATTTAGCATTCCGCCCCCCAAAGTACGAGGTGCGATCGGAAAGTTTCAAGACTGTGTCAATAGCGGGCGAACCGGATGTAGTACGAGCTTCTGCCGCTAGGGGGTGCGGCCTACATTCATAGTGAATCAGTGTGCCAGCCGGCATCATCGAATTAGCATTTGTTTCTTAGTTACGGGCGTTTTGGTAGTGCATTACACCGACCCTCCTGTGATTGCGGATTTTCATGAACAAAGAGTGTGCATCAAATTTTGCCAAAGACTCGCCAAAACGGCTACGGAAACCTATGAAATGCTAAAGCAAGCATTTGGGGAGTCCGCAATGGGTCGTGCACAAACTTTTGTGTGGCATTCACATTTTAAAAATGGCCGAACCTCTGTCGATGATGACGAGCGCTCTGGACGACCATCTTCGAGCACAACGCCCGAAAATGTCACGAAGATCGACGTCGTACCATCAACGACTTGTGCGACATTGTTGGGATAGGCTATGGGACCTGTCAGCCGATTCTAAAGGAAGAACTCCACATGCGACGCATCCTGTCCGAGGACCAGAAGGAGAATCGACTTCTCGTTTGTCAGGAGCTCAAAGATCTTGCAAGAACCGACCCCAACTTCCTTTCTAAGCTCCGTGTGACTTCTTCCTCTTCCCAAAGATGAAAATTCAGCTAAAGGGAAGGAGATTTGAGACGATAGAAGAGATTGAGGCAGAATCGCAGATGGTGCTTGACAGGCTGACAAAGAAAGATTTCCAGGGATGCTTCCAGGCTTGGCAGCGGCGCTGGGATCGTTGTGTTCACTCCCAGGGGAACTACTTCGAGGGTGATGGATGAATTTAATACCTGAGATAAGTGTACGGGTTTTTATAGGCGCAGTCTTGAAACTTTCCGATCGCACCTCGTATTTTAGATATGGCCAAAACTTGTATAAAGCGGTCGTTTACATTTTCCGATCAAATATAGAACTGAAATGGTTCGACAATTTTTCCAAAAATTCTCCAATATTGAATTTTATTAAAATCGATTTCTGATCCATACGCAGCGGGGAACATGATCACACTCCGCGTCACATAAATAGGCGCCTTGCCTTTCCCACCACGAGCTCGTATCTCGTTAAGCTAACATTGGAAATGTCCGGGGTTCGATTCCAACGGATACAAGTGAAGGGCCACATCGAAGGCACCATTCCTCAGACAGCGTGTGCTACATGCATTGCCCATCACATCTCGTTCTGTTCATGCACTACAAGTTGACAGCGATGAGACCAGACCTGCAGAGGAACCACGAGGGTTCAGAGATTAAATTTTAAAAATGAACTTTACGGAGCTGCTGATTCTCGGAAAGGCGTCCAGGAAGCTCCTCTTCCGAATTTCTCGCCAGTAAATTAAGGGTTGATAAGTTAAAGAAAGACTGAGGAAAAACATAAAAACACGATGACGTCGTCAGATGAGCCTTCGGGTCGCTGTCTGTCTTCTGGGACGTTGCGCCGCGTAGTCTTGTAGGAGTTTACCGACGTTTCAGAGGAACTTGCTGCCTCCATCATCAGGGCAATCTACCAGACAACATGGCACAACAGCCATCCTCTTGATAAATGCGTTGGCGGCGAAGACGAAACGAGATAAAGATGAATAATAATAATGAAAAGACGCGGAACGGAAGAGGCGTGACCCGTCCTGACCTCTCGTGTTCGCAAGGAGAGGGCGCCAGCACGTGGCCAACAGCTCCCACAGCCAATTAGCGGCGTGATTTACGCGGATCAGCCAGGAGCAGCTCAGTCTCATTACGACCCTTTTCAGCAAGCTGACAACTGTACTACCTTCTTCAGGACGGATGGCACTACGCTGTCAGATTTGTTACTATTGTTATTTACGAAATCTGCGTAAAATGTTCCGTCCCTTGAACATATAATATAATTTAATAAAAATAAGCGAACTATAAAGAAATATTTGACGGCTGCAAGAAATATTAAAATAAAAATAAATTTTCATGTAATCATCTGAAGACGGAGACAGACAGAGCTCCCGAAACGTCGTGCGTATCAAGGAATGCTGTAGACAACGGACAGTGTAGCATACATAAGTCTAATTACTTTCCGACTGAAGACTGTCTTCAGACACGCGCAATCAACTTGCAGAAAGTAAGAACATAATTAACTATTTAAAAAAATGGGAACTTTAATCTGACTTTTTTTTAAAATAACTATTTATCTGTTCATCGATTTGGTATTCTGAATTTCGAATGTTCACTTCTACGTACGAATTTAAAACGAAACACAAAACGTCCTTTCGTAGGCCACGGTCGGCAAAAGAGAAAATTAATTCGAAAAACACGACCAGAATATTTTTATTTTATTTATTTAGTGTTCTGTGTGACGACAGGTCCATATGAACAGGATCCTTCCATCCTTTCCTCGGACTGGGACCTGTTCATATACGTTCTTGGCAGATGATCCAGAAGTGGTTTGCCATTGCCTTCTTCTGTGTGTGAATGGAGTAATTGTTAAGATGCCACGGAGGAAAACTCCGTGTTGCCTAGACCACGGCCTTGCCCAAAACAAGTTATAAATTCGAACCCGAGACCCCAGGATTACAAGGCCAGCGTTCTAACTGCTAGACCACCTCATCTTATTATTATTTAGTGTTCTGTCTGACGACAGGTCCATATGAACAGGATCCGTCCATCCTTTTCTCTTCTCGGACTGGGACCTGTTCATATACGTTCTTGGCAGATGATCCAGAAGTGGTTTGCCATTGCCTTCTTCTGTGTGTGAATGGAGTAATTGTTGGGATGCCACGGAGGAAAACTCCGTGTTGCCTAGACCACGGCCTTGCCCAACACAAGTTATAAATTCGGGAATCGAACCCGAGACCCCCAGGATTACAAGGCCAGCGTTCTAACCGCTAGACCACCTCATCTTATTATTATTTAGTGTTCTGTCTGACGACAGGTCCATATGAACAGGATCCTTCCATCCTTTTCTCGGACTGGGACCTGTTCATATACGTTCTTGGCAGATGATCCAGAAGTGGTTTGCCATTGCCTTCTTCTGTGTGTGAATGAAGTAATTGTTGGGATGCCACGGAGGAAAACTCCGTGTTGCCTAGACCACGGCCTTGCCCAACACAAGTTATAAATTCGAACCCGAGACCCCAGGATTACAAGGCCAGCGTTCTAACCGCTAGACCACCGTGGCTGTCACCAGAATATTAAAATACCAAAAATCGCCTTATCCAAGCTGATGTTACGCGAACCAATCCCTACGCCACTGGGGCCGTTCGAAGGTCAACACGCGGGTGACGACTGCTTTAAATTCTTTGCACTAAACTGTACAACACATAAACCGATTATTTTTTTTAAAAAAACGTTTCATAAAAACTAAGAAAACGAACACAAAAAAATCCCTAACAGAGAGGAATGCAGACAGAACGAGAGCTTCATAAACTAATTTGTCACAAAACGAAATTGATAAGTGTCGAGCTGAGATGTAAGAAAGCTTTTAGTTGTCGGCGCAGTCAGAGAACAGACTTGGGGGGGGGGGGGGGGAGAGACCAAAAACAGAAGCAAATGAAAAGCTCGAAGATGGACAAGCAGAACACGCGTTAGTGGCGTCAGAGGGACAAGGGGTCACCGCTCCGCGCCCGCCGGAGACTCTGGGAATCCGAAACAAAGCAGTTCTTCATCTTCACGGACCACGAGCGAGTCCTCCTCTCAGCTTCAAAGGTCTTCATTCGGGTCAGAGTGCAGTGTCATTATGACCCGGGCGACCCTCGTTCGATACCAGCTCTCCGGACCACAAACCTTCCTTGCCGATGGACATCGCAAGTCTTCGCCACCTTTAAGTATGAAATGAAAACGGAGAAACACTGTCCCTCTGTCCGTCCGCTCGCATGTTTCATCTCCGACACTACACAACTGATTTTGGCGAAATTTGGCGTTAACCATCTAATTCGATGATGCCGGCTGGCACACTGATTCATTATGAATGTAGGCCGCATCCCCTAGCGGCAGAAGCTCGTACTACATCCGGTTCGCCCTCTATTGACACAGTCTTGAAACTTTCCGATCGCACCTCGTATACAGCGAAATTCTGTAGGTCGATGATAGGTCCGATATAACACGAAGAAGTCCCTTGGTTCGAAATAAAATCTCCATAACGTTTAAATATAAAAGTTTATTCTACGCGAAATTTTAAATAAGGTGCATATCAAGCTTGAAGCCTATTCTCGTAATGTTTGTACTTGAAAATCAAGACCGATCCCGGTAAAAGGGTAATTTATCACAAGTGTTTGGACATAAAATATCGCTACTTGCACTGCGAACCCCAAGTTAACAACCTAACACTCTCCCCGTCTCTCTCTCTCTCTCTCTCTCTCTCTCTCTCTCTCTATATATATATATATATATGTGTATAATTATATATATATAATATTTTAATATTTTCCGTCAAATCACAATTTTAATAAGATAATAAAATATAAAATATTTAAAATATCATTTCACGTTCCGCATCGAATGATCGATTTACAAATTGGAACGACTCTTACGACATGTTTCGGTTATATTTAACCGTCCTCAGGTATAAATTAGATTGGTAAAATTTAAAACTCGAATTACAATCATTTACAATGTTATGCAGTTTATTGAAATGTTCTTATCAGATTACTCTTATATATTAGAACGAAGGTATTGTTTTTTTATATGGCGTGGTTCATCTGATGTTCAATATTAGTCGGTGATGAGTTGATAGAGACATGACGTGTCTGGCGGAAGACATCTAGAAGTATTACTGTGTCGGGTCAAGGTTTAAATATTTTAAATATTTTATACTTTATTATCTTATTAAAATTGTGATTTGACGGAAAATATTAAAATATTAACCTAATTCACAATATGACGCAAATATACTACCTTATATATATATATATATAGTTTATTACTTAAGTAGGATTGGTTTTTTGTGAGTTTCTTTCCAACTGGATATTCCAAGGAGTACTTTGAACATCTGATTAAAATATAAATGGAATGGGTCAGTATCGGAATTGATTACAATGTTTAACGGTGCATTTTCACTGCCAAAGACGTTGACGGATGGCGGCCAGCCGAGGGTGGGGGAGGGGGGGGTCCTTCTGACACTACAAACGGAATTTCCGTTCTGTGGCTTTTGTAGGGCAGAGTCCGGGGTTGGCGGTGTACAGAGGGGCGCATCCCAGTAGCCATGACAACCGTCAAAAAGGACTGACACTTGTGCCATCTTCCACGCAGGAATTGCATTTTCTGGTTTTCGTGACAACTTTATACCAAAGTCTTATCTTAAATGTAATGCTCAGATGCTTTCCAAATTCCAAATGGCTACTACACGTTTATTCTGCAGATCTCCCGATTTAAATTTATCGAAATTTACCCCTTCTTCTACAGGCCTCTAGATTACATACCTTCCTAATTATTTACAAAATAAATACCAGCAAATATTTTGATAAAATCACTTGCTTTGTAGTTCCTGCCTCTTTAAAACAGATCGTCCGGGGTGGAAATTCAAAGAATGAAAATCTACAGTCAATAACTTATCTGACGTGTCAGGCTGTGCGTACATTTGATAATTTGTTTATCAGAATTTCCTTACGCGAAAGACAACGAATTAGAAAGCTCCGACCGTCTGTCTTGCCTTCTCTGTTTGTGGAGTCTGTCAGCCGAAAAGATCGTGCTGGCATCTATCAGTGGCAATATGAACTGCCTGATATCGGGCCCGTCCTATGTGGCGAAAAGAACGCCTTAAACGTTTTCTGTAGAATCTGCAAACTGTCGCCTGCAGATTCCGAGTTTAAAAAAAACTTCTCCCAAGTTCTGCTTCGACACCTCGTAAAGATATTCTCATTTGCTACGCTCGGAACTGCATCGAATATATCCTGCGCCCATCATAAAAACATTATTTGCGTCGTCATATCAAATTACTGATAACTGACCTAATTTCATGGACCAGAGCACGTCTGGAGAAGCTGATAGCAGCTCAGCTAGTCCATAAATTAACCGTCCTTTATTGAACTGGAATGTTCATTACCGTGCTCACAACAGCCAGCTATGGGTCCCTATCTACAATCAGAAGACTGCAGTCTACGCCCTCTGACCCCAGTTCTTGGTTAGACATCGTAAAATTATTCTACCATCTTCTAGGTCTTACGATTAGACAAACCAAGTCGAAACATGCGTCTTCAACGGCAGATAATTTGCATGAGCGCGAATCGTCTAAATAACATTTAAGAATGCAGTCCGTACCGCGAAGAAAACACAACACCTCACCATTACAAAGATCAACTGGTTAACGCTGTTTAAGGAAATAATATAATTTATTCTGATAATTAATTAACCATTTGGAGCAGAGACTCGTTCAAATAATATTTAAGAATCCAGTCCGTACCGCGAAGAAAACACAACGCCTCACCATTACAAAGATTAACTGGTTAACGCTGTTTAAGGAAATAATATAATTTATTCTGATAATTAATTAACCATTTGGAGCAGAGACTCGTTCAAATAATATTTAAGAATCCAGTCCGTACCGCGAAGAAAACACAACACCTCACCATTACAAAGATCAACTGGTTAACGTTGTTTAAGGAAATAATATAATTTAGTCTGATAATTAATTAACCATTTGGAGCAGAGACTCGTTCAAATAATATTTAAGAATCCAGTCCGTACCGCGAAGAAAACACTACACTTCACCATTACAAAGATCAACTCGTTCACGCTGTTTAAGGAAATAATATAATTTCTTCTGATAATTAATTAACCATTTGGAGCAGAGACTCGTTCAAATAATATTTAAGAATCCAGTCCGTACCGCGAAGAAAACACAACGCCTCACCATTACAAAGATTAACTGGTTAACGCTGTTTAAGGAAATAATATAATTTATTCTGATAATTAATTAACCATTTGGAGCAGAGACTCGTTCAAATAATATTTAAGAATCCAGTCCGTACCGCGAAGAAAACACAACGCCTCACCATTACAAAGATTAACTGGTTAACGCTGTTTAAGGAAATAATATAATTTATTCTGATAATTAATTAAACATTTGACGCAGAAGCTCGTATGAATATTATTTAAGAATCCAGTCCGTACCGCGAAGAAAACACATCTCTTCACCATTACAAAGATTAACTGGTTAACGCTGTTTAAGGAAATAATATAATTTATTCTGATAATTAATTAACCACTTAGAGCAGAGACTCGTTCAAATAATATTAAAGAATTCAGTCCGTACCGCGAAGAAAACACAACGCCTCACCATTACAAAGATCAACTGGTTAACGCTGTTTAAGGAAATAATATAATTTATTCTGATAATTAATTAACCATTTGGAGCAGAGACTCGTTCAAATAATATTTAAGAATTCAGTCCGTACCGCGAAGAAAACACAACGCCTCACCATTACAAAGATTAACTGGTTAACGCTGTTTAAGGAAATAATATAATTTATTCTGATAATTAATTAACCATTTGGAGCAGAGACTCGTTCAAATAATATTTAAGAATCCAGTCCGTACCGCGAAGAAAACACAACACCTCACCATTACAAAGATCAACTGGTTAACGTTGTTTAAGGAAATAATATAATTTAGTCTGATAATTAATTAACCATTTGGAGCAGAGACTCGTTCAAATAATATTTAAGAATCCAGTCCGTACCGCGAAGAAAACACTACACTTCACCATTACAAAGATCAACTCGTTAACGCTGTTTAAGGAAATAATATAATTTCTTCTGATAATTAATTAACCATTTGGAGCAGAGACTCGTTCAAATAATATTTAAGAATCCAGTCCGTACCGCGAAGAAAACACAACGCCTCACCATTACAAAGATTAACTGGTTAACGCTGTTTAAGGAAATAATATAATTTATTCTGATAATTAATTAACCATTTGGAGCAGAGACTCGTTCAAATAATATTTAAGAATCCAGTCCGTACCGCGAAGAAAACACAACGCCTCACCATTACAAAGATTAACTGGTTAACGCTGTTTAAGGAAATAATATAATTTATTCTGATAATTAATTAAACATTTGACGCAGAAGCTCGTATGAATATTATTTAAGAATCCAGTCCGTACCGCGAAGAAAACACATCTCTTCACCATTACAAAGATTAACTGGTTAACGCTGTTTAAGGAAATAATATAATTTATTCTGATAATTAATTAACCACTTAGAGCAGAGACTCGTTCAAATAATATTAAAGAATTCAGTCCGTACCGCGAAGAAAACACAACGCCTCACCATTACAAAGATCAACTGGTTAACGCTGTTTAAGGAAATAATATAATTTATTCTGATAATTAATTAACCATTTGGAGCAGAGACTCGTTCAAATAATATTTAAGAATTCAGTCCGTACCGCGAAGAAAACACAACGCATCACCATTACAAAGATCGACTGGTTAACGCTGATTAAGGAAATAATATAATTTATTCTGATAATTAATTAACCATTTGGAGCAGAGACTCGTTCAAATAATATTTAAGAATTCAGTCCGTACCGCGAAGAAAACACAACGCATCACCATTACAAAGATCAACTGGTTAACGCTGATTAAGGAAATAATATAATTTATTCTGATAATTAATTAACCATTTGGAGCAGAGACTCGTTCAAATAATATTTAAGAATTCAGTCCGTACCGCGAAGAAAACACAACGCCTCACCATTACAAAGATCAAGTGATTAACGCTGATTAAGGAAATAATATAATTTCTTCTGATAATTAATTAACCATTTGGAGCAGAGACTCGTTCAAATAATATTTAAGAATTCAGTCCGTACCGCGAAGAAAACACAACGCCTCACCATTACAAAGATCAACTGGTTAACGCTGTTTAAGGAAATAATATAATTTATTCTGATAATTAATTAACCATTTGGAGCAGAGACTCGTTCAAATAATATTTAAGAATTCAGTCCGTACCGCGAAGAAAACACAACGCATCACCATTACAAAGATCGACTGGTTAACGCTGATTAAGGAAATAATATAATTTATTCTGATAATTAATTAACCACTTAGAGCAGAGACTCGTTCAAATAATATTAAAGAATTCAGTCCGCACCGCGAAGAAAACACAATACTTCAGGGTAGGAAATTTAAATGGGGCGTCCTACCATCTGTTCGCGTGTATCAAGTTTCATGAAAATCCGTCAATTAGATGAGAGTTCTTATTGGTGACAGGCAAATGGACAGTCAGACATCGTGATACTACAAATCAAACTAAGCAGAGTTCTTTCTGATAAGCTAACAGTTGCTCAGCTCGCCTTCGAAGCTTCGGTGTCGTGTTCACTGTCCCCTATAATTAGATTAATCCAGTCCACGTCCTTGTACGTAATGTCTTCAAAGATCCATTTTAATATTATCCTCGCATCTGCACCTGCGTGTCCCAAGTCGTTTCCTGCGTTCATATCTTCGTACTATAATTACGCAAGCTCACGCATTTCTCATCTTGCGTGCTACATTTCCCTCCAATCTCATTCTTCTTCATTTTATCAGGAGTACAGATTATGGAACTCCTCAGTACGCAGTTTTCATAATAACCATCCAATCACTTTCTCCATTAGAGCACATCTAATACAGAGTACGAAATTTCGATGACGAATCTTACATCATGAAGTAAGATGAGATGTTAACGAATATGGAAGCGTAAATAAGGATGTGGTAGTGGCCTATTTTAAGACATTCTCCCGGCATGTTCCTGGAAAAACAGCGGGAGAGTCATTCGTCAGCCGGGCTTCGAACCGGAGTCCGTCTGACGCCAAGATCTCGGATCTACACACGGGAAACAAAATATCCCCCCCCTGGGTGCTAATTGCCATGCATCCTGCGTCTACAGCTCAATAACACTGATTTCTGTTGTAGTCTGTCTGTCCGACCGTCGAAATATTCACTCAATTGCTCTCAGACCAAATCCCCGTTGGGACATGTTAAGGCAGCGTGAGTCAGTTTTAACTGGAGTCGCGTACGGGGATTTATTCCGGCAAATCGAAATTGCCACAGTAACTTATCTATTCTGTGCGTGTGAGTTACATTAACTGGTCCATTTACCCCGTCAGTTACTCATGAGTTCCGTTTCTGAAGGCTTCGGTGGTTAATGTGCGTCGATGTTATCATTTTCATAGAGCGATACTTGAAATACATTTCAACGCTTAGCGGCGTGTCATGCAGTCCCAGCCGAGACCCGGTGAGTGACAGCTGCGTTCAACTTTATCAGTGGACACACTACATTGAATTAATTACTAAACACATTGACGTACCAGTAACAACATGAATCATATTTCTGTAAACAAAAATATTTTTCTGATGTAATTTAAACATAAAATTGCCAAGGAAATGTGACTGTCTGAATTCTGTCGGCTAGGTTACCAATGACAGTTTCAGGAGCTAATGATTATAAGTTAGGGCCTGTCCAGTGAACGAACTAATGTGGTACCTGTTATGAGGTTTCAGGGCTTTCAGCATAAAAGAAGAGATGATAATGTTGCGTCATATTGTGATGATTATAATTGTTTAATTTTAACCGTCTAATCACAATAAAATATTTTATTAAATATTAAAATATTAAAATATTATTACAACAATTAACATTTAATATTTAAAATATATTAAAATGATGCTATTTCTATGGAAATGTTCGATTTACAATTAGAGCATCATCTTTTTTCACGACATGTTTCGGTTTTCAATGAACCATCTTCAGGTGTATAATCGATATAAATTTAAATGTAATATTCTAAATGCAATCCTTCGTCAGATGTCCATTAAATATCGGAAAGTTATCCTCTTCTAGATCAATTGTACTTTGTTATCACATTCAATGTTGTTTCGTAAATGTATTTCGCGTATAGCGTGATCTTGCGTGGGTGAAATGTTTGTAGTGGTTTTTTTATAATCTGTCTGTAAATTAAATAATAAAGATTAAATAAATATTAGAGATAGAAAACAAAATAATATATTGAGAAATTTTAATTTAAAAAACATACCAGATATATAAAAGAAGAGGTTATGTCGGCGATTCTGAGGAAGACAACTGATGGGATAGGTTAATATAAGGAACTTATGTGTCAGTCCAGGTTCGTAGTTCGATTCCCAAAAGGACTGAACCTTGAGATGAAGGGTAAACCAGGCTTTGGCCTGTTAAACGTATTAATTTTGAAGAAAGCTTGAAGTTTCTCTTCCCGAGCATGAAATAAACAAAGGTTGCACAATTTATACTTAAGCCATCCCAGAAGTGGAATGAACCCTTTCCAGATGTGGGGTGACGACTGCATTACGACCATCGCCTCACTGCGATGACCAATTGAATTTGAATACAACTTATATGCGATTTCCCGCCTTTATGGGGAACGAATGAGATCGCCGCATTTAAGTCAAATTCAATAACAATTACGTAATACAGGAGTATTTAAGAGTCATCCTGGTTTCGGGGCGCTCTCTGAAGTCTTGGTTCTTCGATCGAGAAGACACGTTTCATCAAACGTAATAATTTAAACATAGAAACAGACGAGTCATCGAGCTACCTACAAGAAGTGTTATTAGAAATATATATATACGTTTTTGTGTATCTTAATAAACAATAAAGTACGGTTCTCCGAGAATAGGGCAGCGTCATCCATCAGTTTTCAAGACAAGAGAATTCGCCTCATCTGTGCAAAAGAAGCCTCACCATCTGCTTCCCGTATATTCCTTGAGACCCCTCGTCCTCATCACAATTCCTTTCAATATCTACACACATACCACACGTATAGAAAGCTGTAACCACATGAGCGCCAGGAAATTGCAATATACAAAATTTACTCCAATTTAGAGAAATTTGTATTATTTTAATAAAACATTAGTAATTAAAGACAAGACAACAATATCCAATGTTAATTACTTGTGAATATAATTTCTTAAATATTTAAGTTTATATAATTTTATACACCTGAAGATGGTTCTTTTAGAACTGAAACATGTCGTGTAAAAAAGTGATGTTCTAATGTAAATCGAACATTTCGATAGAGAATATCATTTAATATATTTTAAATATTTAAATGTTAATTATAGTAATATTTTAATATTTAATAGGGATTTTATTGTGATTAGACGGACAAGATTTAAACAAATATATATTTATCACAATATGACGCAACTTTATCATCTAGTGTCTATGTAAGATAAATGACGCCATCTTTTATTAATAATTTGCACCGTCGTCCAGGGCGTCCTGGAGTAATCCCCGGGTCAGCCAGCTCGAGACAGAAAACGCACGGGATCAAAGAATCGATTTCTTTCTTTGAGATTGTAACGCAGTGTCTGTAACAAACCTCACGTCTCCCAACGCCGTTTTAATTTCTTATGATTAAAGATACTCCATCTCATCAACCGATTCATAATGTGTGCACCTGATTGGTTTGTTTTAATGTTCCTTAAATGACGCTCTATCTAGTACAGAAGTTATTATCATGCGATATAAGAAGAAGTCTCTGTACAATGAATTAGAAAAGCGTGATATTTTTTTCTATTTGAAGATGATTCTCCGTGGTTATTTGAGAAAGGCTGATTTATTATTATTAAATATTACGTTCCAAATTGCCTATTGTCTGAGGTACAGTTCACGACCACGAACTCCTTTCTTCATTTTCAAATTGTCTTCAGTGAACTACAGTAACACTCAAAAGTTTATGTATTTGTCTCGGACTGTCAGTAAGACGACAACCGGTGACCTGAAGAAGGGAGTAGCGCCAACTCCCGAAACGTCGCTTATGACAAATACACTGCAGACAAGTGGGGTCACTTCAGGTCCCCGGCCAGACTTAGTTTTGCGCGTACTGAGGAACACCACGAAGACGCCTCGGTCGTAAGAGCTGACCTGATACAGCACCGCGTAGCCTTAAGACAAAACAGTCCGCCATGTTAATTGTAATCGATGTAATCCACGCCACGTCTCGTTATTCATCACACGGCGTGGTGTAAGCAATTTCCTTGCACGTTCTACTATTCAGTCCGACACATTCTCCCCCTCTGACATCCAGAGACACAGTGGGTTATCGCAGCGGTAAGCGTCTCGCCTTCCTTCGGGCACGAACCGACTTCATATTCCATCCGGTTATCCGCAAACTTCCTCGTTTCTTAAATTAGGTCTCATGCACTGTCATTTCGTTGCTAAATTGCGTCGTAAAACAACCGAACAGCCAGCCAGTAGCCCACGCAAACGAAATTGAAACACAACTTCTTTGAATAGAGGATTTCAGAACTGAAAGCAGAACTGTGGGCTTCATTTTCAAACAAATGACGTTCTTCCCCAGGCACGTCACACGCTCAAGGTCACTCCACGTCGTCGTCTTCAAATCCAGAGCCTCGTCTACCCCACTTCTGGGTGACAGAGCGCCATGTTGCTTGGTTAGCTTACGTCTTATTAAAGAAAAATTAAAGCTGTTTCACTATACTCCATGTAGGCGCTTGGGGGGAGAGAGGTACAGCTCCTATTAATTCTTAACCTCGGCAACAGATGGGGTGAGTGGTCAGCATCACGCCTCGGCCGGCTTTACCCCCTGGAAAGGACCCCGGTACCCATTGTAGAGGAGGCTGGGTGGGCCCCAGAGGCTAGAGGAAAAAATCCTCTGTCCCCGTCGGGGATCGAACCCCGGTCGTCCAACCCGCAGTCAGTCACTATACTGACTGAGCTAAAAGGCATTTTATCAACTCTAGTATTTGTATAGCGGTGAATGGGACATAATTATACAAGGTGGATTTGACGGAGTGAACGGGCAACCATCCGGAAGGACATGTCATAATACCCGGACTTCAGGTTGAAATCCGAAGTGGGTTAGCAAGTACGAAAATAGCAAATGGCTGCTTATAATTCGAATTTCTAGTTCATACGGGCATCTTGTGTTCTGGTACGGTGATTATGAAACATGTGCACAGGTTCAATTGTAAACTCTGCGTCTAGAAGTAACGTTATTGTCTGAACTGCAATCAGAGGCAGACAATGCAAAGGGGATATTTAAATTAGAGGATATTTTACAAGTTATGACGCGTTGGGCTTGGCCTCAGCCCAGAGGGAGGACGTTTTGTGAGAAATTTAAAATGTGCAATCCCGAAATGCCTGGTATTCGCACGTTGAGACTTTAAAACCAGCGCCTGTGGAACGGAAATCGAAGTTAGATCGACTTCAACAGGAAAAGAGAACGTCTCTTGAGAGCTCACCAGAGCCTCAAAAACTGTACCAACTCTGAAACGTCCTGTAGCTCACATTCGCCCATTTCCAGCACAAGAAATCGCTGGCACAGAATTTGGCTCCCTAAAGCTTGTAATTCTCCAGTCCTAAGATTCGTATTTTGATAACAAAACAAAATCCTCTCGGGCGATTATCCGTGTCAGCGATAAGTTAGAAACCGACGTTTCGGAGACTCGCTCTGTCTCCATCATCAGGGTTTATGTAATTGACATAGACCCTGATCCCTCCAGAGGATTTTGAAACAAATCAAATTACGATTTCTGAAATCAAATTCATTCCTTGACGAGGTTACAAATCGGAGAAACAATTCCAGCACCGCAGACACAAAATCTCGTGCCAAGCGACTGGCGTAAACCACCTTCATATCTCAATTCTATAAGATCCATTTTAATATTATTATTTCCGTCCTTTATGTCGTATCAAATAAATAACACGAGCCAGACATTGTGTGTAAGATTCAATAACAAGTCATTCACCGCGAAAGATTTTTAACACCCCACTTAGAGGACCACCCCTTATCAGACGTCCGCAACTTTTCCTCGCAGTTACCGTCCATATCTAGAGATCGCCTCTTCCGACCAGAAAGACGCGATTTGACGTGGTGATGACTTAAGGCGAACATTTTCGTCATTACTCGCAAATTCTTGTAAATTGAGAAACACTCTGAAGTTCGCGCAACAGCCATGTTGGATTCTATAAAGTCGTGAATCTGGATGTAGAAATGTCTATCGCCGACTTTCGGACATTTCTCTAAAGAAATATCACGTCGTCTGGATCCAGCCTGGGCTAAAACCCTCGAAATTGGGTGTTTCTCCGCCCAAGACCTCGGAGTTCCGACGCGCGGAGGTCCAACGTTTTCTGCGTGGCGTGTAGGCGTCGCGCGCCCCCTGTCGAGAAGACGACGAGGTGTGACAGTTTCACGCGCCCTGAAATCGCCTTGGACTCGTATAAAAGGGCGTCGCATCTCAGGGTTTCTTCGCAGTGCTCAACCATGAGGACCGACTTCAGCACCCAGCAGCATCTCATCCACACAATCGTTCTTTTGTGTCTGGTGGTCGCCCTGGCCTCCTGCGATGGTACGTAACTCTCCCTCACGGACTTTGTCTAAGGAACTCAGACAGACGGACACAAATCAGATAAAGTACGTAACTTCGTGATGTAGGAAATAGTCTTTGTCATAAAACCGACGTTTCAGTAACTCTTTCACGGTAGCATAGGAACGCGGAGCCGGCTCAATCCAATTCGAATTTTATCAAAAATCATCTATCCGGAAATTAATTTTAAATATGACAACTTATAAAAATACGAAGCTTATAAATCCTTTATCAGCTGATACAGTGTCGTTAAACATAAAACTTAATATCAAATCTAAAACTTCTTGACGATGGTGAAGAGTCAATTGAATAAAAATTTTCTTGGATATTATCCATCGTCTAGTAAATATAAAACTTAAAACGACGTTTCGGAGATGGGACTCTATCTCCGTCTTCAGGTTCCTACACAGTTGGGCCCACTAGATAGAGCTAATCCCTATCTCCAACTGTGTAGGAACCTGAAGACGGAGATAGAGTCCCATCTCCGAAACGTCGTTTTACGTTTTATTACTAGACGATGGATAATATCCAAGTAAATTTTTATTCAATAAAACTTAATATATATTATATATTAAATCTTGTCCGTCTAATCACAATAAATTCTTATTAAATATTAAAATATTACAATAATTAACATTTAAAATATTTAAAATATATCAAATGATGTTCTTTATCGAAATATTCGATTTACATTAGACCATCATTTTTCATTTTTGATATATATGAATAATATTTTAAATATTTTAAATGCTAATTATTGTAATATTTTAATATTTAATAAGAATTTATTGTGATTAGACGGACAAGATTTAAATAATATATATTTATTATATCACAATATGACGCAACTTTACCATCTCATAAAACTTAATGTTCCGATACCGACATAAAGTATGAATATAAATTAAGTTAACCAGTTACTCGTCCTTTAGGCTGTCCGCAGGGGAGAAAACCTTGAAGTTGATTTATTATATATTTATTTACGTAAGTCCAGTCTCACCACGGATTCTATTTATCTGACCGACGTTCTCGAAATGCGATATAAAACTCCGATTATTTTGTGTGAGAAATTTTAAAGGCCGTGAAAAGACGTCCAGTCGTTCCTGTCGAGTGTCTGAACAAGACCCCGACTCCCCGGATTAGAGACCGCTTGACCTTTCAACTTAAGATCAGGTCACGGAATGAAGACGCAAGAAGTTGATGGTGAAAGGGGGTGAGGTGGTCGGGAAACGCACTAGGAACGGGGAAAAGAGAAACACTAACAAAATTTTGATCGGAAGTCGTTAATAAAAGACGCGACTTGCAAAACCAGAGAGTGTACGGCTAGAGGATAATATTAAAATGCGTGCGGACAGGAGTCATACGGCTCTTGGGAAGTCCTGTCTCTCGAAATTTAGTGATTAGCTGAGTGACTGCGAGATCCGCGCTGTACCCACGTCTGAAGTTCGGTTCCAGGTTTCCGGCTGAGCTCAGATCCACTGGAGGACGGGCTCCTCCTGGGTCTGGAGGGGTTAGGGGACGACCCTCTGGCGGCGAAGAGGGGGGAACCAGAGGTGACTGGGATGTGGTTCGGACCTCGACTGGGACGAAGAGAGAAACGTTCAGTCGACGACTTCCCGGAAGACGTGGCCGACATCAGGGTGGAGGAGGTAATGGAACTACTCAAGGACACTCCGTGGGCCCTGCTTCCTCTCAGAGGTAGGTGCAGCATGAGACAGTACAAACATGGCGGCCCTTGGTCAATAAGCGACATGCCAGCATTTGCAGTAAAATTTTGATTTTTGTCAACGGATGTCAGATGATGAACCCACTGTAAACCACACGAGTTTATACCCTTCGGGGTGAAATTATTGTTCCGCGGATTAAAAGAAAACACGGGACGCGTGAACGCAAGTGACGCACGGCACAAAGAACTTTTTCTTTGACGTTTTAAAGTTGCGTGGTTGAAGCAGAAAAGTTTAAAGCTTAATTTTCCAAACGAACATCAGCCCCCGATCAGCTGACTCGAGCCGGTTTCTACTTTGCTGACAAAAGCAAATACGAAATTTAAGCGAAAAATCATTTCGGTGATGACGTCAGAGCTGAATGTATCACACGTCTCGCGTCTAGAACAGAACTTCTATATACGCGTATAATATTTAATTTGCCTGACAAGAGTCTGATTCTGGCCGTATCACGATCACACTCGAGCACAGGAAATTCATTCCATTCATTCTCTCCATGTTTAACATTTATGTGAGTCCTAAGATGACTGTCTTGTGGGTTGTACCGATCATCGCCCTGATGATGGAGGCGGAAAGGACCTCCGAAACGTTGGTAAACTTCTACCAGATAACACGGCGGAGCTGCAACCCAGAAGACAGCCATCCTCTGTGTGTGTACACTCACTTCGAGGACGACAAACGCTTGATAGAGAACAGCACAGAATTTGGCAATGGGGCCAGAAAGGCGATAACTTGGTGCTGCTGTTTGCAGGAGGCAAGAGGCACATAGAAGGCTTCGTCCCTCGCTTGGGTCGTGACTCCAATGAGGAGGAAGACGCCGACATGATGGAGCAGAGGTCGCCGCCGTTCGCCCCCAGACTGGGGCGTCGCCTGGTGCCCTTCAGACCGCGGATGGGGCGTGATCGCCTGCCCCACGACGTCTACTCCCCCCGCCTGGGACGCAGCGTACCCCACGAGAAGAAGCAGACACCCCCACATCACTAGTTAGCCCTTCTGTAACCTGGACGTCGTAATAAAACCGCTTACACTCACTAATCACCACTAGTCTATCGCCTTCCAGACCTCGGCGCGCCGAACTCCTTCCTGATGTCTGTCCTCTGGGTGGTAACGACGTGTGGACTTGTAGGAGACACCGTATTCGTACGAAACGTCGGTACCTACCTAAACGTCCACACGGATTTGCGACCCAGAACACCAGCACCGAATGCATCTCTGAACTGTGTGACATAAACAACAGTTACGAACAACGCAAGAATCTTAAAATCCGTATGAAGAAATTGCTTGGCAGACAGAAACTTGTATGTTCAAACGAAACAAAAATAAATTTGAAAAAAAAAAAAAGAAAAAAAAAAAAAGGCGATATGGTTCTCATCAGAAATAATTATGGCAGCAATGAACAGAACCGAACCTCAATCCAATTAAGTTCCTATGACGTGTTCGACGTTAGCGTAACTCACCAAAGAACGCATGAAGAGAAGACGCCACTTGCAGACCTAGGCGTAGATGGTGAGATAATATTAAAATTATTATGTAGGGTGTAGTTTGGATATGGTTCATTGGTTGGCTTCTGTGAACACACTAACAAAATTTTGGAAACCATGACAAGCTGTGAATTTTTTGGCTATCCGAGCGACAATTACCTTCTCAAGGAGAAATCTGTAGACTCCTTACGTTACAACTAACTAAATATATTGCTTAGGGAACTAGAATGTTCATCACCGAACTAACCAAAGCCCTCCACCGGACGCTGTCCTGGGCCAACAAAATCCAGTCTCCTTCAACTCCTATCTCCCATAGATCCCGCCTGAGATTATCCTCCCATCTACGTCTAGGTCTCCCCAGAGGTCTCTTCCCCTCAGGCTTCCCAAATAGTGGACCCAACCAACCAGATGGCTTACGGAACCCGAAGGTTCATCACCGAACTAACCAAAGCCCTCCACCGGACCCTGTCCTGGGCCAACAAAATCCAGTCTCCTTCAACTCCTATCTCCCATAGATCCCGCCTGAGATTATCCTTCCATCTACGTCTAGGTCTCCCCAGAGGTCTCTTCCCCTCAGGCTTCCCAAATAGTGGAACAACCAACCAGATGGCTTATTGAACCCGAAGGTTCATCACCGAATTAACCAAAGCCCTCCACCGGACCCTGTCCTGGGCCAACAAAATCCAGTCTCCTTCAACTCCTATCTCCCATAGATCCCACCTGAGATTATCCTCCCATCTACGTCTAGGTCTCCCCAGAGGTCTCTTCCCCTTAGGCTTCCCAAATACTGGACCCAACCAACCAGATGGCTTATTGAACCCGAAGGTTCATCACCGAATTAACCAAAGCCCTCCACCGGACCCTGTCCTGGGCCAACAAAATCCAGTCTCCTTCAACTCCTATCTCCCATAGATCCCGCCTGACATTATCCTCCCATCTACGTCTAGGTCTCCCCAGAGGTCTCTTCCCCTCAGGCTTCCCAACCAATACCCGGTGCACACCTGTTGTCCCATACATGTGCGCTACATGCCCAGCCCATCTCGTTCTTCTCGACTTAATCACCCTGACAATATTGGGGGAGGAGTACAGATTTTTAAGCTCATCATTATGCAGTTTTCTCCACGCCCCATCGTCTTCTCTCCTAGGCCCAAATATCCTCCTCAACACCCGATTCTCAAACACCTGCAATCTGTGTTCCTCCCTCAGAGTGAGAGACCATGTTTCGCACCCATACAAAACAACAGGCAAGATTATTGTTTTGTATACTTTAATTTTCAGGTTCTTAGAAATCAGACGGGAAGACAAAATATTTTGGACTGAGAAGTAGCAAGCATTTCCAGAATTTAATCTCCTCCTAACTTCCTCACGAGTGTCATTTTGATTTGTTATTGTTGTTCCCAAATATTTGAACTTTGTAACCCTTTCAAAGGACTTATTAGCCACCCTAAGATAATTTTTCCCGCCTGTCTGCTGACGATGAGATACCAACATGTACTTAGTATTTTCTGAATTTACTTCCAGCCCCACTTGTCCACTAGCCTCTAGTAAAACGTCTGCGTTCCTCTTTATTGTATTCATATCGTCCCCCAATAAATTAACATCATCAGCATATGCCGATAGCTGATGGGTCCCCTCAGGCCTGGTGCCAAAGAGTCCATCCATTTCCGAGGCTTGATTATATATTTCTAAACAAGACAATTTCTTACGGTGAAAGATTGTTAGCCTCACGCCCAACCCCCAAGCTTGAGGACGATCCCTTGTCGGCTGTCCGCGAGTGCTTATTCAATATATTCGTACCTAACCTCCGAAAACTGAAGACGCTCCACGCCGTGGTGACAGGTACTCGCCAAACACGGCTTCTTACGAAAAACTTATTATTATTACACACTTATAATTCCAATCATACAACAGGAGTTGCGGGCAGATCACTAGCAGAATTACTCCCTACGATACATACCTACAGTCCTAAGAATTGTGTGTTCTTAATCATTACCATAACCCAGAACAACACACCACTGAGGACACCAATCAGCGTACAGAACTACTGTGCACTTGGACACGTGGCATCGGATACTGATCGAGGCTGAATTTTGTATTGCCCTCAGAAAAAAAAAAGGTTTGGGACAAAACTTTTAATGAATATTGTCATTATTAATATTTCTTTTGGGAAATAACTCTTTACCAAAGTGCAGATTTTCCATAAACGACCATAAGTAAATTACCAGCACATACGGAATATCACTGCATTCTCAAAATGTTATTACAAAGAAAATGTTATTCACTTTTAAAAGCCAAATTAAGACAAGTAAGTTTTTAAGTCACAAAATCGAATAAAGGAAATACATTAATGGAACAACAACACGCAGTACATTACAGAAAGCGTTCACCGCGTGCTCCAGGCTCCCGGCTGAATCTGCTTGACTCACCGCCACACGCTACAAGAATTTTCCGATATGAATCGAGTATCATTCGATTAAAAAAATATTAAGTCAACTTACTCATAAAACAGTAATCCCTTCTACAAAATGACAATTTCATCTAACTCTGTCAGTGCTTTAAAGAATTTGTATAAAGTCCCTGCATTTAAAGTAAAATAATTCATTAATTAATGATACACGATGTTAATGAGTATATAAATATACAGTATTAACCACCATAATTAAAAGTTTTAATTAATTTACACAAATAAACCAAGTGACACACCCAGCTCTAAACGACATCAATGGACACCCACGTATAAAATATCAAAATTACTGCCTGGATGGTTGAAAGAGAATATATATCTCAGATATACTTGCATGAAACATAAATTACACAAATATATCTGTTAGTAATTGTGTTGTTGACATAACAGGAGGACAATTGTGGATGGAGGGCAATTAGAAACCCAGTATAAGATGAAGTTTATAAACATAATCATAGAGCAAAATTATTTTGAGACTACTGCTAGTTTTATTCGCGAGAAAGATTTGCTCCAATAGGAACTCCATTTTCAAAAATCAGAGCAAAAATATTCTACAAGTCTTTGAAGACTCAATTTGCGCAAATATGATAAATCATAGACGTATTAGTTGTTAAATGTACAGAATCATGACGGAATAGCGGGAGTGCGAACTTCTGAGGTGGGAGCGAAGTTTGGCAATGGATACTCGAAGATAATATATAAGAAATATATAGCATATATAATACTGCCTTAAAAAACTATATAATAAACGTAACACGCATTAATAACAAAATGTATTTCAGAAATAGCTGCTGCAAGGTTTTCCTCAGGCACATAGAAGTAAATACCCTATACAGTGGTGAATGGATGGAATAATTATAATAGTACAGTTACAAATAATATAATGATAAAGTTCTGTGATCCGTGTGGGACCCGATCTTATGACCACCTACGTCCTAGCCCAACACGATAACCGGGCAACAAAATCACTTCTTCCTTCAGCTAGTAAACCCGAAACGCCTAAATATAACGGCGGACGCACGATGTTCGTGCAACTACAAACATCAGCAGCAGGAATGGAAGCTTTATGAGTTTTGCCCAGAGCTCAAAAACTTTTATTAAGAAAACGTAAGTCGACTCAAACTGAGCGTCAGTCCCAGGTTTACCAAGACTACTGAGGGATTCAGTTTGGTTAAGTTAGGTTTGGTTAAGTTAGGTTAGGTTAGGTTAGGTTAGGTTAGTTTAGGTTAGGTTAGGTTTGGTTAGGTTAGGTTAGATTAGATTAGGTTAGGTTAGGTTAGGTTAGGTTAGGTTAGATTAGGTTAGCTTTGGTTTGGTTAGGCTAGATTAGATTAGGTTAGGTTAGGTTAGGTAAGGTTAGGTTGGGTTGGGTTAGGTTGGGTTAGATTAGGTTAGGTTAGGTTAGATTAGGTTAGGTTAGCTTTGGTTTGGTTAGGCTAGATTAGGTTAGGTTAGGTTAGGTTAGGTAAGGTTAGGTTGGGTTAGGTTAGGTTAGGTTAGATTAGGTTAGGTTTGGTTTGGTTAGGCTAGATTAGATTAGGTTAGGTTAGGTTAGGTAAGGTTAGGTTAGGTTGGGTTAGGTTAGTTTAGGTTAGATTAGGTTAGGTTAGGTTTGGTTAGGCTAGATTAGATTAGGTTAGGTTAGATTAGGTTAGGTTAGGTTTGGTTTGGTTAGGCTAGATTAGATTAGGTTAGGTTAGGTTAAGTTAGGTTAGGTTTGGTTAGGTTAGGTTAGATTAGGTGAGGTTAGGTGAGGTTAGGTTAGGTGAGGTTAGGTTAGGTGAGGTTAGGTTAGGTTAGGTTAGGTTAGGTTAGGTTACACAGATGTGCTTCTCTTATGGACATTCGAGAAGACGAATTTTATATTTGTAAATGACAGATCACAAGAAAGTGCTCAGAACATAACACATTACGTAACATTAGGAAAAGTCTCAAATCTTCTCCGAAATAAGTTTTATGCAGGTAATGCTTATTGAAATGTACATGGAATGAAGGAAACATTTTGGAAATCTACGTTTGCGCAATTTGAAGACATGCCGTTGCAGGGAGCTAAGGTATTTCATCCCTCTGGCAGAGAAAACACAGAGATGCTTCTCCTTGCGTCTTCGACCACTTCTCCGGCTCACTGACGTGGCGTGTGGTCTAAATACGATTCTGCAGGCGTACGACAGGTGGACGTGACTCCACTCGCGACATTGTACCCTGAACGCACGAGAACTTAAGTTCATTCGAGCCTCGTGACGTAACGGGACTCAAATCTATCTGCAAAATATCAATCCGCCAGCGCGAACAGAGACAAAATGGTAAGTGAGATGGATAAAAGCTGAAAAATAAAGTTGAATTTTGTGAGTAATGGAATTTAAGAAGCCCGGGGAGGACACGGGACCAAGAAACCAGACTAAATTGTGGCTCCGCGTCATTTTGTTTATTTAATTAAATATATCGATTGTTGTCAGTCTCCACGCAACAATTTATGAACAAATAACTTTTCACTTAGGTCTACGCGTGCTGTTTATGTCATGTCTTTGCTTTCGTACGCAATGTTTCGAGTTATTAACCACTCAGGATTTATAATTTTTGTAATTCGTCAAAGATTTAGCTACTTCTGATATAATACTTCATTTTCTTGTGATATCATTAGAACTGTATCATTACACACTCGTCAGAATTCGAGCGTGTCGTAACAGGATACAATAATATTAAAAATTAAAATAAAAACTTAAATATAAAATATACCACACATTACATAACATGTTTGTATCGAATATATTTTTGAAGCCAGGACGTCCAAGAGAGGGCCCCGTCACTGTGCGCTGGAGAATTTCTGGGGTGGTATGGGGTTGGGGGTAAGGACGGTGGAATCGTCGAGCAACTGCTTTACCGCTGACGGTGGACAAGCGAGTCATCTGCAAGACGAAATGAGAGACGTGAATCGACGAGCTATGATGAAGATTTAATAAACATAATATTCTAATTTTAATCTCCGTGTCCGACATTATAGGTGGATAAAAGCAAATATTTATGATAGCAGAAAGAAACATGGCAGAAACAAGAAAACTTTACGGCTTGGATTTATGACAGAGCAGCAGTTAATATGAAGCATATAGGACGCTCCGCTGTACGCGACGGTCGGCGCAAGTGTGGCCCAAGTCCTCTGTGCCTCCCGTCGTCTCTGAGTGACGTCGCATGAACAGATGTTAACGAAACGTAAGCTCCGTTTATTAATTTATTCACAGGTCAAGGTATTTAACTACGCTGTATCAAATGTTGATGATTGATTATGTACGGCAAACGCCGTGGCCCACTTAAATCTTGTCTTGCCTCGCTACTAGAAATATAAAATGCAGTAGAATTATTCCGAATGGAGCCACTGAAGAAAACCACGCGAATCTGAGGTCAGAATAGCTGCTCCAAAGTCAAAATTCAAAACCGATGGTTATGGGAATGTACGTTAAGCTTCATTTGTGATAAGCCTTGTCCGCTGTCCAACACAACCGCAGTGAAATTCAACCCGGAAATTTCCTGAATGTGAATCAAACGCTGTCATCTGACCACACAAATGTCCATTCCTTGAACAAATTTATGTGGCCATAAGGGTTCTAATTGGGTCGAATGACTGTGAGTATCGATTAGTCGAATGAGCATTGAGCTCGAAATAATCGCAATTGTTTACTTTCTAGCTATTATATCTGAACAGCTTTATAAACATGACAGCAGTGAGAATTCGAGAACAGAATAATATCAAGCTAATCGTTTAAGTTCCTGAAAATTTCTATTACGATTAATAAAAAGTATCAAAGATTTATTACAATTTTGGTGCAAAATATAAAATATAAATACAAGCAAATATAAAGGATACCTTAAATTACCATTTTTATGAGATTAATTACTAAACCTCTTTAGATAAATATATGAAGACAGACAGTCGATGGTGAAATCCTTAGTCCGTATACATATCTGAATTAAACACGCTGATTTGTGTTCAAACATGGCATCAGCACCAGTTCATATTAGCAAACTACCGGTTACTAGACTTCTATGTCACTGGAAATACTCCAAACGCCTTCACCTCAATAGCGATCACGAAATTGCATGCTTCAAGGTCACAAGAACATCGTACAGCGATTCCCAGACGACTGACGACAGCTCAGAACTCTCAGCGTGCCAAAGCAACGGTGCACCAGTGTCTTAGAGCCGCGCACTATGGGGGCCACATTCCTTCCGTGACCTTGAAGCATGTAATTTGGCGACGGCTAATATATTAAATTGTTACGAATCTCTTAAAGAGGTCTGAGGAACGCGTGCGAAAGCGTCATATATTTTAAACTACGCCTGACTCCCGAGTTTGAAGATGACTGTATTCTGAGTTGTCAAAGTCGTAGCACCGTGTAGTCTGTTAGACGTTTACCAACGTTTCAGAGGCGCTATCAGCTTCCATCATCAGGGAGCTTATCTTGTCACCTCGACGATCGGAGCAGAGTCTGTGGAGACAGTGAGCCCTCTATCAACGACGCCTGACAACGTTTTGGAAGCTCAGGGTGAGGCCACAAGACAACTGGGACTTACGTTTTGATGATAACTTACAACTGTATCACTCATTATTTTGCAGAACAAGTGTTGATGAGCTTAAAAATCTGTACTCCTCCCCCAATATTGTCAGGGTGATTAAGTCGAGAAAATGAGATGGGCGGGGCATGTAGCGTGCATGGATGGGACAAGAGGAGTGCACTGGGTATTGGTTGGGAAGCCTGAGGGGAAGAGACCTCTGGGGAGACCTAGACGTAGATGGGAGGAAAATCTCAGGCGGGATCTATGGGAGATAGGAGTTGAAGGAGACTGGATTTTGTTGGCCCAGGACAGGGCTTTGGTTAGTTCGGTGATGAACCTTCGGGTACCGTAAGCCATCTGGTTGGTTGGGTCCATTATTTGGGAAGCCTGAGGGGGAAAAGACCTCTGGGGAGACCTAGACGTAGATGGGAGGAAAATCTCAGGCGGGATCTATGGGAGATAGGAGTTGAAGGAGACTGGATTTTGTTGGCCCAGGACAGGGCTTTGGTTAGTTCGGTGATGAACCTTCGGGTACCGTAAGCCATCTGGTTGGTTGGGTCCATTATTTGGGAAGCCTGAGGGGGAAAAGACCTCTGGGGAGACCTAGACGTAGATGGGAGGATAATCTGAGGCGGGATCTATGGGAGATAGGAGTTGAAGGAGACTGGATTTTGTTGGCCCAGGACAGGGTCCGGTGGAGGGCTTTGGTTAGTCCGGTGATGAACCTTCGAGTTCCGTAAGCCATCTGGTTGGGTGGGTCCACTATTTGGGAAGCCTGAAGGGAAGAGACCGCTGGGGAGACCTAGACGTAGATGGGAGGATAATCTCAGGCGGGATCTATGGGAGATAGGAGTTGAAGGAGACTGGATTTTGTTGGTCCAGGACAGGGCTTTGGTTAGTTCGGTGATGAACCTTCGGGTTCGGTAAGCCATCTAGTTAGTTAGTGTTTCTGACGCAGCCAATCAGAGAACTGCATCCATTGAGAAGCCAGACAGACGGACATCGGCCACGAAGCCATTGTTCATGAGTTCTGTACCGTGCGAACGGTGGTACAGATGGAAATACGAGATTTGCCCGACCTTGGTCCACTGTCGCACGCAGCGCGTGGTCTCTACAGACACCAGATGCCCTGACGGAAGTCCTGCAGCGCGATAAGTCCTCCGCTGGCACGAGACTTCAAAGGGAGGGGCGTGAAGGGGTTAGTTTGTATACGCCAGTTTCCTTGTTATTGCTGCGTCCTACCTACCGAGGATGAAAGGTTACACAAACAAACACCAGCATCGTCATTTCGGCCCGTTCGTTCCACCTGCGCACATAAAATTTTGCCAGAACACAGACAGAAACCTCCGCCTCCTCGTGTTGACGCGAACTTCGTTTGCTTTGGCCACCGCAGAAGCGATGCTGTATCGATCTGGTACAGCAGAACGAAGCGGGGACCCGGCACGGGCTCTGCAGGGTGTCTACAAAATCCTGTTCCGCGATGGAGATCAACGGACACGTAAAACGGGTCACAGGGAAGCAGAAGCTGTGATTTCTTGCACAGAAGAGGCGAGGAGATGGAACCTTTGAGGAAAATAGTTCAAGTACTCGCTCAAGTAATCATTTGAATGTAAGATTTGAGGTTTCCACGGCTGCGAGTATGAAGATTTCCGTCTTCTGGGTTGTTGTGCCGTGTAGTCTGGTCGATGAATATTCATCGCCCTGATGACGGAGGCAGTATGACCTCTGAAACGTTGGTAAACATCGACCAGACTACACAGCGCCACAACCCAGAAGACAGAAATCTTCATACTCATCGCCCTGATGATGGAGGCAGTATGACCTCTGAAACGTTGGCTAACATCGACCAGACTACACAGCGCAACAACCCAGAAGACAGAAATCTTCATACTCATTTAAATACGGCTGCTTGGCTTTGTCTGAGACATCTTCGTTGTCTGTTGTTCTTAAGCAGTTGATGTAAAAAAGAGTCTTAAAACATCATTTTCAATAAAGAGTCATACGGTTGTCATAAGGAACGTAAAGCAGAAATGGTTCACGCTGATTATGATGATGAAGAATATTGGAACGAAATCGTGAAAGAAAAATGTCCTTAAAATTTTTGAAAAATGATAAGGAAACCCTTTGAATGGGTATTTTATTTTTGTTCAGTTTTATTACAATGAAAAAAAAAACAACACTCTTTTTCAGAAGTTACGTGCTTCAAAGATGATAATGAATGTGAAGCCAATTTTTTAAGGAGAAGCACCAGTTTGAGTCAGTTCATAAAACCCCAAACTTAGGACGGGGCATCACTAACGTTTGTGACCATAAGGTCAATGGAAGCTGCATTGTCGAAAACAAAAAGTGATCACTCGAAGTATCGATCTATCGCTATGACAAAATACTGGCACATGCTGATATAATAGAAATAAAAATATACAACTTGTTAGTAACGACCTCTTTTATCAATTTCTGGGACTATTTGACGGAGCGAATGCATCATCGCTAGAACAAGAAGATGAAGGAAGATGAGGTTGATGGGGCCTGACTGTGAGGCGCACGCTACCAATGAGAAATACGTGAAGGGAAAAGTTCACTGTGGGAAGATAATATTAAAATGGAAATATGGTTGATGGTGAGACCAACACTGATCTCATATAAGCTACATGTCTGCCATCTGATTGCATAGAAGGCAAACTCCCTTCCTTATTCCAGATAATAATAGCAGTAACGTTCAGAAGTGTTTCGTATTAAATGGTCAATTACCTCACATACATTCAGGCAGTAATATTGCGTATATTCCAGAACAACTTACAAGCACAGACTTTCAAATTGAAGGAAATTTAAGACAGAACCGTTTGTAATTCATTCTAAATATTATAATGAAACATTTATTCTGATCATGCCAGCGAATAATTTCTTGATCGAGGGCTTAAAACTTAGTCCTACTTATTCACGCGGAGCATAATCCTTATAGAACTTAAAACAAAGAATTTAATTTTCACCTTGGGATTTAAAGTAATATATTTTATACATAATACATGTTATTTTGCTGAGAAAGTTTAAACAAGAGGCATACATGAATACAGTTTTGTACCAACATAGTTTACGATATTCATGGAGATACTGAGAATTCAAAAACAATCTTAGACATTAATGGTCAGTTGAGTTACGTAGATTAAAAACAAAATCTGTAGATATCTATTACGTATACGGCTAATACGTCGTGATGATTGCACATCAAATGTTTATCAACTTATTTTGTTATTTTCAGGTTATACAACTCTTAGTTGTCATTTTTATGAATTGGTCTCTGCTGACATATTTAAACTAACCTAATTCGCACGTCCCGCTATAAACACTAACCTCACATATTCGTATCCAAATATTAACATCCACAGAATGGAAATAATAGACTGAAATAAAATACTGAACTCGTTCACGGTCTACTAAATACTTGTGTGAGACGCGGGGAAAAACATCGTAAGTCAAGAGGATAGCGTGTTTCGCCAGCTTATGTAAGTCTGATCGCAAAACTTTTATTTTTTACAGACATTAAAGCAGGGTTAGCTTTTCAGAGAATAGCCTTACACCCACACACTACTAGTTTCAATATCCGTCTTAAATTAGACACACACACACACGAGAAAAGCCAATGTCATGTCTCACTAAAGACTTTGATAAATAAAACTTTTGAATACTCATTAAAGCATTTCTAACGGTACCAAAGAAGCATTTGTAGTAAATTACCACCAAGTTTCAATACATAAACAGCTATCACGCGAGCCAATAAAAAGGGAAAAATGTGATTCCAGATTAAGAACTCTTGGTTTAGTGACCTTGGTTAAAGAGGGATGTCATTTATATACACAACGGTAATCAACTAATACATCAAATAATCACAACATTTAAGATTCTGAACTGAAAACCATTAGTTAATTTCGTCATGTTTAGCTGCCTGTCAGTCAAGGTATGGTGCACCGCTGTATGACAGATTTTGACCAAACTATATGAAACTTGTGTAATTTTGATTCTTGTATGTTAATTTTAAAGGTCATTGAACTTATGGGCCTAATTGAGCTTTTACATAAATCTTTTGAGTGTTCTAATTTTAATTCAAAATTATATGTAACCTGATTTTATTACAGTATCATAATGTGCATTAATTTTACTTAATTTACCTTAAAAGACCATTTTATTTAGGGACATAATTTAAAACTTTTCATATTTGAATGCCTTGAGACTCAATAGACGAGTGTTACTAAGCCTGTGTTTAAGATTCACTTACTTCTACTCGCTTAAAGAGCCGGAACGACATGACATAAACTAAACATTACTTGGCACATAAGCACTAACATGTTTTAAGTATAACTTGCTCTAACTTACTTTAAAAGCCTCTTTACTTAAGTGGCCACTAAGTGTTTTGAATTCACTGACAACAAAGCATGGCATTTCTAACACAAGAATAATTTCTTAAATAAAAATGTACAGACAACCTCAATCTACACTCTCATATGCAGTATTTGTATAAATTTTATTTTGAGAGAGTCACTTGCGATAAGAACAAGCATGAAACGTGCACCACCGAAGAATCCTTAAATCTCTTGTAACTCCCCTAACATCGACTTGACTTCCCCTCAGCTGGCATCAACTAAAGTACTCTAAATATATGATTATAATGGAAAGCATATAAAAAAGTCAGTAAATACAATATTCCTGGTTTTTGCAAATGGATAAGCATCAAAATTGGTCCAATCATATTGAAGCATTCTGTGGAGTTCGAACCATGTTGCATGTCAGCAACAATGACACTTATTTTGCCAGTTTCCACTTAACAATGAAGTATAGAATAATTTGGAGAGTGGGTGGCAATTAACATAAAAACAAAAAAGATATTCACTTGACAAAGGAAAATTCTCACATTAATGGCCGGTGACAAACTACAAACAAATTTGTGTAAAAGTCTTTTTAAAAGATTAGAGATTTTATCTGTTCCATGTTCTCAACAATGAACTTCATTCTAAATAACCGAGAACATTTTCAAATTGATTCTGCCATAGAAAGTGCCAACACAAGGAATAAGAATCAGTTTCTTCACAGACCAATTGTTGCCAACCTCTCATCATTCAGGCATCAACATTTTCTACAGTTCACCATCTTGTTTCACGAGTCTTGCGAATACAAATTCACAATTTAAAGTAGCATTAGAAAGGAACTTAAATACACAATCCTTGATGAATTTCTAATGTTCATAAACAAAGTCATCAAGGTATTCTTGTCTTCAGGATGTATATATTTCCTAATTTGTTTAAAAGTTAATATAAGAGCATTTGGGGTATCAAGAAGTCTTCACTACATGAATAATTATTCTTCCTATGGGCATTTAAGCACTAAATGTTATCATAATGTCTACAGTTTGTCATTTCAGGCCAAGGCCCTGAGTAAAATGACAAACTTCCAGTCTCCTCATCAACAATTATTATGATGTTTGCCTATAAAGATTACAAAAGCTGGAATTTTATCATGCACAGAGAATCTAAGCAAAAAACAGCATATTCCTGTTAACAACAATGTAATAACACATTCAAATATAGTAAAAACTTAACTTCTTCATATTAAAGTCAGAAGCACTGTATCAAACATTAGCAAGAAATCATAAAGGCTGACAAAGGTAACTACCCTCTGCTATTAAGTCTGTGTGCAGAGTCCACACACAAACCTAATGTCATTAACCCAAATTTGGCTTCATTTGTCTTCCAAGCCATAATCTAAAAGAAGACAAGAAATATTGAAGAAATTAGAATTAATTATGACTTACGTCTGACGTCTTCAATGGATATATTTTTCAATAAAATGTTCACAAATTTTTGATACACTGTCACTGTATAACCGTAAAAGAAACACCAGAAAACATACATTCGCACACAAACGTAAAAACCGCGCTGTCAACACGCCATTTTTAATGGCGACGAGTACCAACATGGCCAACCTCACTGCGCGAAATTTAAAATCACTGGAGAAATACATTCGTCAGTAACACAGGTTTATCGTTTTACTCAGCTATGTCACTTTAGGTAAGTCTTCTGTGCAATGCATTGTATACACACGGACAGCAGAGCGGCATCATGCATGAACGTAACACATACTTTTACTTTTAATACCAACCCAAAGATTCTGTTCTTGCATTTCCTTCCTGTGTATGTCAGTGATGATACGAGATGCGATGCAGATCAGCTACTGACAGCATTGTTAATTAAACTGTAAGTAAATAAATAATCTATTTATTTCCTGTATTTCTTCAGATTCGTTTGTCATGTCCAGCAAAGACGAGCAATGAACTGGTGAAACTGAGATCAAATACTTTCGTATTTAACAAATGAATTCTGCATTTACAATCTCACGCCACACAAAATTTTACATACTGCCAAGGCCCACAGTAACATAAAAATAAATATCCACGGTCTCATCATTTCATCTGAGACATTCGGAGAAAAGCAATTCAACAGAATTTGCAAGACCCTCCATGTTGACACTAAAAAATGTCCGGGCTGAGTGACGTAATGCTGCCACTCCCCCCCTCACCAAAAGGTTTTGAACTGAGCGCACTCTGTTCGCACCGACACCTCGAGTGACGTCATAGAGACGTAACTGCATATTGCGACATTGCCCCCACCACCACCAGGCAGCGTGACTGTATTAATCCACGCATTTCCTTATTGCAGTATCATTCGTTTCACATGGCACGGCCTCGAAAGAGCACTACAGAAAAAGCAAAACGAATGGAGCACGAACTAGAAGGAAAGGCGAATGGTAAAAAATGTGAGACTTAATACAATGCTCATTAAAATAGTTTTCCTGTTGGACCCAAGGGCCAAGAAACCCCCCACTGTCACTATTTTTGCTTTTATTGAAATCTCCACAAACCCCTATTGGGTTGTACATTATTTTAAATTTGCCCCTGCAACAGTTTGTATGCATCTCTCGCAATTTTTACCTGGAAAACTTATACAAATTATTTGACAGCTTGTATCTGATACAATATCAATTTGTACCACTAGAACATACATTTATGTCACATTTTTTTTTAAAAAATCCTTAAAAGTAAAGAAAATAAATGAATTTGTAGTAAGAAGTAACAAATGCTTTTGCGGGCCGCCAGTTGGACCACACTAAGCTGAAGTATTCTTCTTCAGTACGACACAAACAGAACTCCAGTGATTAGCATTTTAAAAAGTGTGCAATGAGTGGGAGGAGGGATGCAATCCATAACTTCCAATGAAAATGAGGCTCGCAGCAGTGGACTGGCTGAAGGATGTCCATGATTAAATGAAAATCTGAGTCCTCGAGAGTTTACAATATGGATACTGTTCGAAAGGAAGGTAAAATCTGTAATCGAGCTGAACAAAAACAGGTCCCACCTGCAAGAAAGTGGGACAGGAGACGAAGGATGTCTGCCGTACCATCAGTGGGTCCGGAATCTACACACCAATCAAGTTCATGTTCCCAAGGGAAAGAAGTCACTTGCTGGATAAGGGAGGGCCTGGAGCTAAGAAAAATGGATGGACGAGTCGTTCGCAGTCTGTCTTCAAGCATTTAACAGGATATGCAAAGCATGTGGGGAGATAAACAAAGTATTCTCATCCATACAATTACAGCAGCCACAAGACCATCCATGTTTAAGAATTTTGCAGAATAAATGGCAAATGCAACCCACAATAGAGAGCCACTTGGTATCACCTTCAACACAGAATGTGACTAAATCACAAACAGCAAAAAGAAAACTGAACTTTACCCTAAGTTGGTAGTCTTCTGTGTTGTGGCGCAGTGTAGTCTGCCACTACAAGTTTACAGACATATCCGAGGTCCTTCTTGCCTCCATCATCAGGGCGATGACGGTGGAGGCAACAAGGACCTCTGAAACATTGGTAAACTTCTACCAGCAGACTACACTGCGCTACAACACAGAAGACAGCCATCTTCAGACTCGCCACCGTGAAAACCTCAAACTTTACCCGAAGTTGGCACCATTCCTCCCCCCCACTTCACTCAAGTCGCTCCGGTGACCACCAACCTTGCTCTATTAAAAGTAACACAGATACGATCTTCTACGCTGGTTTCTTTTGGATACCAATCTGGAAAATGGAAGAAAATCAGTGATAATCAGAATGATAAAAAGTAAAACAGAACTCTGTGCGGTAACTGTGTCAATTATTTTCAAAAAAACCAATAAACTAGATTTTAATAAATGGAAGGAAACCACATAGAATTAAGAATAATAATACACATTTTAAAGTTTTTTTTTTTGAAATTAATACATTTTGGGTTTTTTTTATTGTTTTCTATTCACAAAAAATATTAAAATGGACTCTCCATAACTTACACATTATACAACGTACAGCTCATACACAATAATAAGGATAATAATAATAATAAATGAAATTATACAGTATATCAATAAAAATGCAAGTTCAGAATTTTTTTTTTTTTGGATCAAAGTATAAAATACAAAGTTCATGGTTCAACTATCATTATGCAGTACCAGTAACAATTTATGCACACGGCCCAAAGTTAATTTCTCTTTACTTGTATATATGTCAATTACCGCCACTCAGCCATTTTGTAACAACATTTATGTCTGGCGTCGCGGTACTTAAGAAATATACAACTCAACCACAGTCACAACCCAAAGTAATTTTGAAGAATGAAATTGCACGGGATTGTGTCAGCATTGTCTCCGAAATATCTTTAAAGCATGTCATAGGTAGAGAATAAAAACTGAGAACCTTCGCAAAAAACTTTTGGATGACTGAGGCTGGAACAGGTCATGAAGCGGCCTTGTTCATTTGCTGGTAAATGATGACAAAGATTCAATTACACTGTCAGTAAAAACCAAAATAATTGCACAGAAAATAAAAATATGCACTGATACTTAAGAAATGTACAATATTCAATTATAGTATTCATTCGAAAAGTAATGTTTCTTCTGATACAAGTTTTACGTAAAAGAAAATGTTCTGTTCACAATCAACACTTCGCCTGCCACTTCTATCCATTCATAACACATTTACGAAAGAAAGAGCGTACTTTAAAAATAATCGTGCTATTGTCAAACAATTCACGTTATATGTTCACTTCAAAATTCAAATTTTCTTTTCCTCCATTTAGAATCACTGAAATTGTTATATCAGTGATTAAATTTTGCACTGTAATTTAAACAGGGCAGAATGGTGTGAACTGGTCTTCAAGCTTGCAAATTTCTCGATGCCAACGTATTCACCTTAAAGCAATTAATGACTTGCAGTATTTTGAAACGTGTGTGAATCTCCGACTACAGCACGACGGTGGTCATGCTATAAAATCACTGTACCCGTTTCTGCCTAAGGATTCAGTGGGTCTGTGCGAGCCCCAAATTGTTGCTACATCATCCTGCCGATTGCAAATATAGAAACTCATCACCCCACGATCCATCTTCACATTAACTTTCTAACTAGCTAACCAAAATCATATACAAACCCGCATCTAAGCTACACGTCCAGCAAACAACCCTCTATATTTCGCTACCAAAAAATACAAGAACTGTACAAACCACTAAATTCATTATTTAAGTTGGCCAGACTACACAGTGCAACAACCCAGAAGACGACGACCTTCAACTACACAGAAAATTTGACAAAACTATTTTATATAAAAATATATCTCGCTCTTTGGTGCTGGTAAGTGAAAAGACTGAACATGAGCTTTTTAGTGCTTTGCCCTTCTAATTTCAATACGAATTTTCTTCCTATCTGTCACTTTTGCTCCCACAAACCTGTAAGAAACTGAATGCATACCCATAATGAAATTTTCTAGCACAAGAAATTAAATGTGCCCATGATTAATGTTATAATAATGTACAGGAGCCCCTGTAGTTAACCCCAACAAATCTTTGTGGGATTTGAGGTTTTCAAAGCAGTGAGTCTGAAGATGACTCTCTTCTGGGTTGTTGCTCGCCTCGTAGTCTGGTAGGAGTTTACAGATGTTTCACAGATCCTTGCTGCCTCCATCATCATCATCAAGGCTCATTGCCCTGATGATGATGATGATGGAGGCAGCAAGGACCTCTGAAACGTCTGTAAATTTCTACCAGACTACGAGGCGAGCAACAACCCAGAAGAGAGTCATCGCCAAGAAATCTTCATCTCAAAAATTATTCTGAAGCCAAATGGTGAGCTACAAGATCCAAATTAAAAGTGTGATACAGAGTACAACATTGGGTGAACCTAGGAACTTTGGATACGGTGGTAAACAGGCAATTTCGTAGGAGATGTAAAGCCAAACACAATATCAACCTCAAAACCAGTTTGGAGCAAGTGGTTTGATTCAGAATCAAGGGGCGATAACATGTAATAAGACGGATGAACATTAAGAGCAATTTTGGACGTGGTATAGCAATGAAGAGAATCCTACCCATTCGGTGCGCTGGACCGACTCCACTGCCACAGCACCAAACATTTTGAGGCACGTGTATCATACGTTGTAAAGGTCGATGTAAAATGGCCCACATCCAGGTACAATGAACATGACAACAGGTGACAAATCATTTAAAACTCGAAGTCCTGCATTTTAAAAAGTCAATGTATGATCGTAAGACACCCAAGTTTTTAATTTTCAATGGCGCCCTTTAATAATTTTAACGCTGGAGAAACAATCTTCCTCAAACACCACATCCGTCTGCTCTACTTATAGCAAACTTCTAAAACTGAGGTATTCACGTAACTCACAACAAACATCAACTATCTGTTATATATTTTGGATAAGACTTTCATTAACCAATTTTCTGAGACCACTACAACCTTCACAGCCCAATGACCTATTTCTTAAACTACACGTGACTGGGCCTGAAGCTGCCGTTCATACCGATAGATGAGTAAAACATTTTGTGCTCACAGAAGTGACAATATATGCACATCACTTAGGTTCTTTGACTGAAATAAACGACTGCTCAAACATGCTCGATGCCGTCGTCAGGGGCATTCTTTGGATACGTTAGAATTGGCATTAATAAGAACAAGAACTTCCTAACGCAAGCTCCAAAAGCTCCTGATCAATTGCATCTCTTGAAACTTTTATGTGTGAAAAATATAAAGAATTCTGCTACCTGTTGCTAGATTACAATATGCAGACGTACTTGGAGTATAAAATGTATTCAGAACAGAAATTTCTCACTAGGTTCAGATATTTAAACCCTATTTCTCAACACACAACTGCGATCGTCTGTCGAAGTGCATAAATGCATGGAGATGACCAAATATAAACCGGTCACATGCAGAGATCGTACCGGGCTTCACACACGGACAGACGAATTCAAACTCTCTGAAAACTGCATATGAAACTCATAAGGCATAATCAGTTTTGCGAACTTAATGATGACCAGCGCACAACTATTCTGCCGCGATCAGATCCTCGTCCCAGCACTCCAGACAGAAAACACGATTTTTTTTTTTCAAACACAAAGCAACATTTATGAAATGACAATGTGCAAGTTACGGTACCACAGCGAAGTTTTCAATGGAAATCCTTCCTGTGCATCATGTCAGCATAATAAAAGTCAACAAACCAAGAAAGAAAGATTTAAAAAAAAGTCTGCACCAACGCTTAACAAACACACACACACACACCACTTCACTTTATTCATCTTTTCTTCCTTATATATGTGAGAATAGCATACATACAAAAACTACATCAAGTGATCTACCTACAATACATTTTAAAGAAACTCAAAAACATTTATTCATGTTTATTAACAATGTTACTTTCTGGAAGAGGAATTTATCATTTACCTTCATACAACTTGATTTTTGTAGAACAAAGGCACTCGATATGTGAAAAATTTACTATTTAAACAATTATATATATATACAACAGATGTTAGCTGTGTTCAAGTAGAAACTATAATCACAAAGAAAGATGAATTATAAGTAATACAAATGTAAAACTGTATTCATTTATGCTAAGATACTAATTGAGCATCCAGAAAATACCTGCTGAAATGTGAAGAAAAAAAAAATCAACATTTTCTTGGAACAAGATAAGAGTTCAGTAAGAAATCCTGAAGTTGCTTGAAGTTTATTCATATCGCAGTTCCCCCACCTACTTACTTCTGTGCCGCATTTCACATTTGCAATTTCTTACCGTAGTTATGTTGAAAATGGTGCACATTTCTGCATAATATTACACAAGGATTCGGCTATGCGAGGGGTAACAAATGTCTTTGTTTCAATCACAATGCTCAGTTTTGAGGAAATAAATCCTTCTTATAAATGAAGCTGACAATTCCAGTATCTCACATGAACTTATTTTCTCAATTTAAAAAAACTGTAGAAAGAAGCGTGCTTACGGCATCCTAATGAGCGTTCTTTCTCTCAAACTATTGGCATAATAAAGACATTTACAAAGATCTAAACTATGGTTTCAGAAGTTTCTTACTTCAGGAAAACGTAAAGTAAAGTAATCTCGCTACACGCCATGAAGGTCAAGGGGGAGGGGGGGGGGGAAGGAGAGATCAGCATCACGCCCTAGCCGCGCTTTACCCCAGGAAAGGACCCTGGTACCCATTAGATAGGAGGCTGGCTGGGCCCCAGAGCCAGTCTGAACACAGAGGCTAGAGGAAAAATCTCCTGCCCCCCTCGGGGGGATCGAATCCTGGCCGTCCGGTCCGTAGCCAGTCACTATAATGACTGAGCTATGCCAGCTCTCACTTCAGTACACATATTTAAAGAAGCAAGTATTAAAGTCCTTACAGTACACCAAAATGCACAGACAAAATTTACAATGTCTCCTTTCCCTGTCTCTCTGACAAATTTAAAACATAAAACACAGCGCTGACCAGCCAAATGTAATGTATACCGAAAGGCATACCTGTGGCACACCTTCGCACTCCGTCCACGTGAACAAAAACTTGTTTAAGGGCAGCGTTCAAAACAAAGTATGGAGATCCATTCCTTGTCTCGTTTTGCTTTTCGTAACACGTGTACGCTATGAGAAAATAAACACACCACCGACATAAAAGCGGCATCAGTGAAGTTTACAGTGCTTCGTAATAAGGGCTTAAATCAATAGGAATTACTTTTGACTTAATCCCTTCTTGCATAACACAAATGCAACAGGTACTTGCAAGGTGAATCTGGAAAATATCAATTTAAGATCACTATTCTCGTAAGTGCGTTCGTCAAAAACGCAAAGTGTGGACAACTATGACAATGCCGAATAATAAAGCCTGCAACATATCGCACCTTGGAAGAGACAGTACAGCATGACAGGACATGCATCTACCCACAGTTTCTGAAGAGGAATCGCTATTGAGTGCACAGTCCGAACGCACAACACCAAAAATAGTGAATGAATTTTGATGAAATTTGGAACACGTAAATCCCTATTATAATTTATCGTACATATTATTTTGGCCATCACGGACAGTATAAATTTCTTTCCGTAAAGGTGCAGGGATGACTTAAATGTATCTTTCCTAACTGTAAAATATTTCATGTAACAGCAGCATTTAATAAGAAAAATTTCTCTTCATACATACTTTTCAAATTACTCATGGTTTTTTTTTTTTTTTTTTTTTGGGAATGATTACACAAAAGGAAATTTCAAATAGTAGAAAACATGAGCTGTTCATTTCGATTTCCAAATGATCAACCACGTACGGAAACCAGCGACAGGTAGAGGAACCAGCGATACACACATACTTGCAACATTATATTGCGGAATGGCATTGAATTGCACTTCTCAATAAATACGCTGCGACTCGGCTTCCCTCTTTATGCAATATAACAGTGAAATGAACTTTTTCACTTATCACGTATTCAATTTTAACACCTTGGCTGTGGTTAAGAAATGGAACTACTGACTCTTAGAATTTAAATGTGTTTAAATTCCCAAATTATAAAGGGTTTCTCAGTCTTTTCACAAGCAAAAATAATCATTAAATGTCAAAAGTTCTAATCTTAGTAAATTCCTTTAATTGGATTCCCACTCCTCTCATTTTATTCTTTAGACGTTCAGCACGTGAATTCTGCTTTCAGGCACCAGTCTGTGAGGTTCCGGTCTGCTTTGCTGATATCGTTTCAAAACCAAATTAAATTTTTAAAATTACAATGTGAAATTACTTTTAGGATATTAATCTATTCTGATTCAAGATGGAAACAATTTAAACCCTGCTTGAAATTAAACTTTGGTACCTTACTTTCAGGATCATCATGCCACTACTAGGCTACTGAAGACAACCCTGAATAAGATGTTAACATTCTTCATTCTACTGCCCTGAGATGAGAACAGACATTAGCTACTATCTTATGACAATGTATCAACACCTGAAATCATCCTCCAATTGAATGTTTCTGAAAAGTGAAATCCAAGTTTGTTAGAAAAATCACCACATGGTTGTACCTGGTATCTGACATGGCAATATTCACGTGAGAACGGTGGCTACATTGAGGACATAGATTCAAGCCAGGCACAGTACCGCCACACTCGCACGGCTTCTGTGGTCAGAAAGCCGAGCCTCACGCTGCAGTTACAGACTACTCATACAGCGTCAATAACAAACTGAACTGTCTGCTGGGTTCATGTGCCCTGTAGTCTGGTAGAAGTTTACCAACATTCCAGAGGTACTCGCTGCCTAAATCACCACCACCCTGATGACAGAGGCTACAACTACCTCTAAAAACATCGGTATACTCAGAAGACAACCATCTTCGTACTCACCACTGTGAGAATCTCACATCTTTCATGGGAATTGTTCATACCTGGGACTGTACTCGGGGTACTTCATATTCTGTGATAGTGTCCAGAAGCTACAAAGCGTATCTCCGGATGAGACGAGATTCACGATTTGTCGATGCTCAGAGGCCCTATCAAAATACCAAAATTGATGAAGATATAAAACCAAAAATTACAATTCCCCCGATTCAACACACAAAACCGCGCAAGGGCATCGGCACATCAGGAGCAACGGGCAATGCAGACAAGTCCTTACATCGGACATTAAGTAAATTTACATGTTCTCTTATACGCTATACATTACACTCCTATGACAATGTTGTTCTCGGTTCTGGTGCCGCGTAAACTTGTGGGCAGATACGACCTTAACTCTGAAGGTGGAGACAGAATGTCTCTCCGAAACACTGGTGTATACCCACAAGTATATATAGCATCACAATTCAGAAGAACATTATCATCTATGCCACCATGAGAACCTCAAATCTCACATATAGTTTTACAGTTTTCTATGATTGCAGATTTCGTTCTTCTTTGTAAAATATGTTTTGGATTACACTAATTTATGGCTACATATTCATACATATACAAAGCAAAAGGATTATTTACAAAATCTGGAAGCACATTAGGCCTATTAAGATCTAGCACAGTTGAAAATCTGATTAATTTTTATAATCTAAAACAACGTGACCACGTTCCAAGTTTCAAGTTATAAAGCTCAGCTGTTTATCAACAGTGATTGTTAACTTAGTGTCCACACACGAAGAGAAGTCTGCTGTCAGCAGAGCGGGCACGAACGGCTACACTGCACCCTTTCACAAAATGTGCCCACCCCCGCAACACAATACACTGCACTGCCACTCGTGCGGAAACCCTTACCAACGGGTGGGGAAGAATAAGTTCCAGTTGTGCAATGAGTATCTCAGTCGAGGGACTATTTCAAAAACGATCACGTAAATGTGGGAGAAACAAACGCGAGTAACATTTGTGTTGCTTAACATCGCAGAATGCAGTGTAGATGGAAGATCAGTGCCAAAACGGATCTTACAGCATTGGGTACTGAGACTACGTAATCCGGAATATGATGCTTCAGAATGGGAACCAATGGTGGGCTGCTGTGATCTGCGAAAACAGCTCAACATCTGACTCTTTAGAGAACATCCTGAGTCAGGAACTGACGATTTCCACGACAGTATTTGTCCTTCCCAAGTTGTGTTGTTGGATGGTTTATTTTATGTGTGAGGCATATATGTGAACATTCTACCTCTAATTAGTACAGCATATTTAAGGAACTTGTTACTAGCTCAAAACATATTTTAAGCCTCATAAAAATAACACAATCAAAACAAGGTCACTGACTGAAGCATGTTCTAGACCAGGGGTCGTCAACCTTTGTATACCTACCGCCCACTTTTGTATCTTTGTTGATGGTAAAATTTCCTTACCGCCCACCACCATGAAAGAGGTACAGCCCCGCCCTCGTTATGCTCACTAAACTCGTGCCTTTGGCTACGGAGCTCATTCGTTGCTCCCTCGTCCACGAGTATATTTTGAGAAGTGTCCGGTGAATTATTATCAATAATCATATGGAATTCAAAAGTAACTTACAAAACCATATTTTAAAAAGTCAAACTCGCGAAGTTGTTAGCAGTGTGTTCGATATATGGGGGGAAGAACAAAATTTGTAACAACGGACAAAAAACCCCACCGCCCACCACGAAAGCTTGAATCGCACACTAGCGGGCGGTGGGGACCAGGTTGACGACCCCTGTTCTAGACTATGTCAAACAGATCAGTTTCATACAGCAAAACTGACTTTTCACTCCATTCATTAAATGGTAACACACATTTCAAGCCCTTGTCTAAAATTTTCTTCAGAGATTCAGATGTGCCTCAATTATACATTTTCATATCATGTAGCCACAACATGGGTTCAGCTCTCTAAATTACACCCGCAGGTTTCTGATATGCGAGTTATATTAACAAGTAAAGGTACACATTACAATGCATCTAATGGAATATGCAGAGAGTAAGAAATCACTCGGTAATAAAACTCAAACCATACCTACACGTCATGACATTTTTTGCTGAAAAAAAAGTAACCAAGCAGTTCCACATTTTGGTAAAGTCGCTTCACAGCCGACAAGCCACGTGTCCATGTACCTTTTTGAATGAATCGCGCCAAATTGTAATATACGAGCTTTCTCAAAAAACTTGCCTGTCTTAACTTTCTAGCAGATATTTTTTTTTACTTTAGTCTGGTAAATATGATCATTATGGCCTTACATTCAACCTTCCAGTTCCAGAAACAGGGATATTATTTCATGTGTTACAACAACAGGACTGTCTCGTTAAGCCTTGTATCGACTGCGCGCGGCTGCCTCGCGAGGCAATGTTCGTTGCTTTGCCTCGCAAAGTCGATACCATGTAGCCACGCGTGGCAGAACGAACAATGCCGCGCTCGAACTTGGCGCGCGTCGAGCCAAATCTGAGCGGTTCTTTGTCCCGCGGCAAAGGGATTTCACTGTGCTGTATTCATAGTGATCTTGCGAGAACTGACGAACAGCGTCGATCACAGCCGAACACGGCTGCCGCGCTCGATGCTGGTAACCACGAGCACAATGAGCGAACGAACGAGTTTGCCGCGCACGAACAGGTGCGCGAGGCAGCCGCGCGCAGTCGATAAAAGGCTTTAAAGGAGACAAGAGTGATCTGCACTAACTTACCACTGAACTTTTGTCCATAGGTTTTTGAGGCTGCAGTTCAACGCATAACTTTGACTTTCGTGTGAGAGTCACGCCGAACGTTTTGATGTTGGCCAACGTTTCGGCAGACAAGGCAGGTGCCATTTTGAAGGTGGATACGGGATGTGGCCAGTAATCAAGGTCTTATATAGGGCCCCGAGTTCGACAAAACAGAAGTCACTGATAACACGGCGGCTACCATTCCCACATAATCACGGAGGCAATCAAGATATCGAAAAGCCCACGCAACTTCAACTGCAAAGCACGGCCTGTACGGCGCCTTCAAAACTTGCCCCACCTCGTCTCCACCTTGAAAATGGAACTGCAATGTTCGTCAAAACGCTAGTTAACACCGAACATTCGGCGTGACGTTCGCCCAAAAGTCAAAGTTATACATACCGCTGAACTGGTAACATCAGAGTTGAAGTCCCCATACGATGGAGGTTTATAGTAAACGCTTTCTGGTTTCCGAGCATCCAAGTTTACAGAATATTAGTATTTTATATACATATTAAGTCTGCTTGTGCTGTGATGTTTCAAAATGATTCTCTTTTTGTTTCTTTTTTTAAATTTACCTTTCAAAGCACATAATCATGTGAGAAGCAATGATTCAGAAGTTTCTGTTCATTTTAACAACAACTGAACTGCTCCGAAACACACGTAAGTATTACATGTACTTGTTGAATCACGTACACAGACATTACACTACCATTTCAATTTCAAATTACATAATATACAACCTCAAGCCTTATCTAAATAAATTCCCCTTTTTACACAAACATGCCGAGATGGTACAGCTTTTGCAGGCAAAGAAACTATTCCAATGGTTGGGTCCAGATGTTAAAACGCCCCTCAAGACTGATTAATCAGTTAAACCTCCGATCACACAGTATCGTCCTAATCAATTAAAATAAAGTTTTTACACATTTACTTTTGAATCTCAAACGACAAGAACGCAGCTAAAATATTGTTTACAATTTCTGTTATCATTTATTAAAATCACAAACTCTTAATCACAAAATGCCTTTCATTTACGTAACCTAACCTAATCCAATAGTTTCTGCACTTTCAAGAGATACATTTATTACTCCTTATATAAAACCACTTATTATTTCCTGTTTTAACCGTCGACAGTTCTATGCGTCGTTACGCACTTTACAATAGCGCGCGCACGTTTCAGCAACAAGAGAGGTCCTCAAGTCTATGCAGCTGGAGGCAACTGGGCCTTGAACGCAGCACAATCAATACAAGCCATAAAGATTCTAACGGTGACAAATTTGTTACATTTTTATGAATTGAGATTTGCTTAATCCAGATTAAAAATACAGATACTCTGTATAGTATCCGTTGCAGAAACATGCACGCCGTTGTAAGAAATGCAATAATTAGTAAAACTGCCGAGTTTCTGTTGACACGAGCTAATACAGTGATAAGCCCTGATAATTTCTGTCAGTAACGAATGATCTGTCAAAAATGATCCTTAACATTTTCATATGGCAAAAACATTCTGGAAATTTCTTACTAGTGAACAATAATTACGTAGTGCCACCTTCCCAGATCATACATATGAAGAAAAAAAATATTATGTTTGTCACTAAGCTTCCTTTAAATAAAATTGCAAACCTGCAACAAAGCTCCTGAGAAGTTACCACAGCCAAATCTTCTCATCAAAACAAGCACACGAGACGATCCTAAAATCTCTCACAATGTAGTATTGCATTAAAGGCTTTGAAACATAATTTACATAACTAGGGGGGCATGTATATAAGACACAGGCATCTAATATTTAACTACACATGTGAACACACAAAAAATAAATGCAAGTCACCTCTTCCGCTGCCCCCCCACCCCCCCCAGAAAATAATAAACACTTCAAGGATGCTACCACCAACCATTAAAATACCACTAATATATAAAATAAAACACAATCATGATTATATATAGAACAACACACAACTAATTCTATTTTATACACAACAGAACTAATTACTGCAAAGCATCTTTCCAAATGACAGGAAAAAAAACCCACACCCAAACCCCGTCTGTCCCAGAATCCTGTTCTGTCCAAACAAAACCGAAGCCCACTTTAACGCAGAAACTTAAAAGAAACATAAATGCTCTTCTAGTGACCCTTAAACAAATGCAACCTATATAAAGTACAAGCAAGTCAAAACAAAATTGTAACTGTAACATCGGATACACGCACGTGTTACATAATGTTACGTCACGTTGCAAAAAAAAAATTAACAACAGGAAATCTTTCATATTTAAATGGAAGCCACAATTGGCACAGAGTCATACAACGACTCTGGCTGTTGGTACCGAAGACACGAGTTAGCTCAACAGAATAACAATGACCTCATGACCCTGCACCCGACTAAACCGAATGATGAGACTACGGACAGCCTCGTTATTAACGGAGCACCAATGCACGTGGAATACCCAGTCACACAAAACATTCACATAATCCTCGCCTGTGGTCTGCCGAACACGTGTCCGTAACAATCTATTCTTAAACACGTTCTTACTCGTATGACATTTTAGAATTTTCTTTCTTTTAAACGATACCTCATTCACTGTTACCTTCCAAAGAGCATATTTGGTCTTTTATACCAAAGTTATTTCACTGTTATGGAATATACTGTACAGCGTTATTTTTAAAAATGTATTCTCGTCCACTAACACGAGAGAAAAGAAATATCGAACCTAACATAGGTTATACCATTCCACTTGAAGAAACACTTATGGTGCTTCAACCACACTGCTTAAGTCAGTGCGTACAATATAAATTTGTGTTATTTATTTTAAAACCTGGATTAAAGACTAGTCCTATACTGATTTCAGTTTTAAAATTCAACTGTACACACGCAAACATCAAATTTTCACTCATACAGGGTAAGCAATGTCCCTGCATATATATATATATATAAATATATAGATATGACCCCCGCCAATTACGAGATCGACGGCAAACTCGTGTTATAACTATATCACAATTATGTTACATTAGGTTGCTGAGAAAGCAAACTTCTCTTTGCAGAGACTATCAAAATACTTCCTGCAACCTCACTTTTTAATTACGTCACTGTTCAGAAGAGACCATGTTGGCAATCGGTACATCGCAACAGAAAGCAATTCACCGCTACATATATACATATACACACACACTTTATCATACGACTACGCCTTTGTTTTCCAGACTGCAAGATATTTCACATCTGATCCAAAAACAAGAGAAATATGATACAGAAGAATAAGAACAGACGCTAAAATGCTTACTTTTTTAACATTTTCTTCCGAATATCTTTCACAGGTATTTCCAGTGACTTATAAAACTCCAGTGGCATCCTTCGCCATTCACTGAACCCATTAAGTGAAGATGGTAAATTATCAATTTTAATCAGTCATTTCAAAAAAGCCCATTCTCCCAACTTTTGATAAAAATGAGTTTATTTATTTGCAGTTTTTCAACAACGCCTTTTCAGCAGCTCCGACTATTCTTAAACCGGCGCGATGGGCTCCGCGTGTCTTTCGGACCGCTTGATGCGATTAATGGTCTGTATCTTAACGGCATCCTGGAAGAGGGACTGATTTCTGCAGCATTTCCTTGTCCTGAAGACAACGGCTATCAGATGATTTTTCATTGGCATGTCATCCTACGCTAGATTCAACCGGCACGCATCTATGAGACTATATTCGGCTTCTAAAATCATAACCGTACCCGCACGTTATCGGACGATAAAAGCTGGACCTGACATCAGAGTTCTTCAACCTCCGTAGTCATAAATTTTAGGCACTTAAAAATGCTGAAAATAATAACTCTAAATATTTTAGATGACGGTGTGATGGATGGAAAATGCTTCTTCATAATTTGCTCAAAGGCGGTCTGTTTCGATAAAGGGCCTTCAAGAAATGACTGATTAATTCGCAATACAACTCGCAGAGCAATCAGCATGCATAAACTAACTGTAGCAAAAGATAATGCACTGATCAAGAGATATGTTACGTCATTAATATGCAAGCATTTCATCTAATAATTAAGACTTGGGCTAACAAACAATATTGTCCAGGTATAACGGTAGTCACTGCCAAATAAAATATGATGTCCGTAAAATGGAAGACTTACAAGAATTAAATTTCCAGCTCAGAACATGAAACTTAAGTTTTAAAAATTGCCAGTCCCCCTTCACCAAATTTATTTGGAGGAAGCCACGCTCAGCTTCCAAATTAACTGCGTATCATTTCATACGAACACTATATCATATTACGTTAGGCACCAAAAAAAAAATACCCAGTATGCCAAATTAAAATTGATTATGGCACAACTGTCTGTAAAAAAAAAAAAAAAAAAACGTGAATGTATCGCTTTCCGAGAAACCACCTGCCTTGCATCTTTAAGCATAAATATTGAATCGGGATGATATTGCGCCATACGATACGGAATAATCAGTAACTGGACGTACTTCAACAAGCAGTAAGTTCAGTACTCCACGCCTCGTGTTCTACTTTGAAGTCAGAATTTTTATGATGAGGACCTCACAGTATGGAAAATTATTCTCACAGTTCTGGAGATGACAAAGAACTGTTTTCGTGTTTCATTTCTGATAATGCAACACGTTCCACTGCATCCTGTTCTTTGCTAGCAGCATCCCTCTGAGTGTCCCCAAATCTTTTCTGTTTTTCGACACTCTTCTTACAACCAGAGGATTCTTTCTTTTTGTGAACAGGATTAGATTCAGGTGAACCACTGGTCCTATCTCCTGACTCACGTACCTTACAACCTGAAATACGATCTGATGAATCAGATTTAGAGTTGCTGGCATTTGAAGCGACAGGGTCTGATTCGCCAAGATCAAAATTGACTCTGGCTTTATTTGTACTTTGGTTAGAATCCTTTGAATTTGAATGTTTTACATTGGAACTGCTTGGTTCCAAACTTCTTGCAGAATTGAAAGAATTGGATCTCGTCCGACCTGATGAGCCGTGAGCCACTTGGCTTGTGCCAGAAGAACTTGGCCCCACAGAGTCTGTGCGCCTTCTACCTTGACCGTTACCAGAACCGGGACCTCCTGACAAGCGCCGCACGCGCTTCTGAAACTGCAGTGCCGTCTGGCGGTCGGAACTGGACTGCCGTCTCAGATCCATGCTGTAACTCTCTGAAACGCTGCGGTTGCGACGTTTTACGGCGTGTGGGTGGAACATTCCTCTGAATCCACCTCGCAACTCATTCTCAACACCAGGCTGTGGAACAAAATTACCCGTAAGAATCATCCTTACCTAGAAATCAATAACTAAGCACGTCAAGATCAGCTCTGTCATGCAATATGAAGATCTCCAAATCAGCATAAAACACAAAGCAAAGACAGAGCGTAACGAAGTGCGAATATGCAATATGTCTGCATTAAGGAATCGCTCAGGATGAAATTTCAACACAACTTCACTAAATCAAAGACCACGCCTTCTGACAACTGCAAAAGAAAATTAAATGATATGAACAGAACATTGTTCTATGTGGAGTACAGTTACTTCAATCATGTACAAAGCCCTAACATGTACAGTCTGCACGTGTGCAATCTGACTGATGCATTTCCTACTCAGAATGGTCTCATGCAAAAGAGACGCTTCATTACTTCAACTTTGTTTCAGAATAAAACAGGTCTATGTGGAAAGCCCCTAGGTGACAATCTTTGCTTGTAGCAAAAAAGGGAAGGGACTCCTGGGGGTAGAGGACCTGGAGGTAACGTAGCCATGTGGATTGCCAAGGCCTGGCTGGTTACCGGAACCACCGACGGTGATATTATTATTATTATTTAGTGTTCTGTCTGACGACAGGTCCATATGAACAGGATCCTTCCATCCTTTTCTCTTCTCGGACTGGGACCTGTTCATATACGTTCTTGGCAGATGATCCAGAAGTGGTTTGCCATTGCCTTCTTCTGTGTGTGAATGGAGTAATTGTTGGGATGCCACGGAGGAAAACTCCGTGTTGCCTAGACCACGGCCTTGCCCAACACAAGTTATAAATTCGAACCCGAGACCCCAGGATTACAAGGCCAGCGTTCTAACTGCTAGACCACGTAAAATAAACACGAACAATGCATTTTCAATACTAAAATTATGTACCCTGAAATAAACTGTGCATATAAAGAAAACAACTTTATAAGCGAAGACACAACCTGATTCCTGGAACAAGTCCTATTTGATGAGGAAAATCTGACACACAGAAATTACTGTGGATCAAACCATTACATTTAACTAGACAATTTTGTATATTACGAATTACTTTAACCTGAATAAACTAAATGGCAAGCAAATCTCAGATTAATCACTAAGCACACTTTCTATCACGCCAGTAATATAATATTAAAAAAGCAAATCTCAGGCAAAAAGAATAATAACGAAGAGGGCTGATCAAGAATATCCACAACATTTTTTTTTATAGAGAAACGACTAATAGTATCACAGTGACGAGCACGTAGGATGCTTGGCAACATCTCCTGACACCACATACCAGCGGAGCGGGTAGGAGCTCGACTCAAGTCATGAGTGAGTTGATCTACGGTGCAATCAAGTTTTTCCGTCCGATGTATTGTGAAACGGACATGCTCTAAAGTGTCTGCATGAAGTTATGACAGAAACTTGATAAGACAAGTCACAGGGGATAGATAAATCATGGGTTTATGGCTACAACCCTGAGAAAAACAACTGTCGTCACAATGGAAGATGCTGTCGTCACCTCAGCTAAAGACAGCAAGGCAAGAGCAGTTAAATGTAATAACAATTCTGATAACTTTCTTTGACGCAGAGGGTCTGGTACACCACAAATTTGTTCCCGAATGCCAAACCAAGAATCAGACTGTCTACAGAACCATTCTGCAATGCCTTTGAGACGCAGTTTGTCAGAAATGACCTCACAAATGGTTGCCTGGTAACCGGCTCCTGCACCACGACAATGCGCCGTGCCACGCGGCCATGACCAAATTCTTGGAAATGCACAGCATCCCCATGGCTCCCCACCAAACTTATTCACCAGATCTGGCCCACTGCAAATTCTTCCTTCCTCTTACTCAGGCAGAAGAGCACCCTGAAGGGGAAATTATTTTAAGACATCGCGGAGGTACGAGTAAATACGACGTGGCAGCTGCAGGACATTCCGAAACAAGCCTGCCAGACAGGAAGGATAGCTGGGATCGCTGCATAGAATCTGGAGGATCGTACTTTGAAGGAGATAACTTTGAGTAACTTGGTAGGACCTGAGGTTTTCGTGGCCGTGAGTCTGAAGACAACCGTCTTCTTTGAGTAACTTGTAGATTCCTTCCTAAAAAGAATTCTGTCCCAGATATTGCTGACCAGCCCTCCTATCAAAAATTGTGATGACTAAGTACTGTTTACGGCTATTACGCAAAACGACGTTGTAACTGACTTCAAACCAATTATCATACGCATTACTGTATAACATAAATAGAAATCAAGACTTGCCATAACCACACGGAAGTCCTTCACGTCGTTGTAGCCAGAGAGGCACTCCTTCAACTTGGGATCGATGTGTAGTTTTGAACTGTGCTTGTAGTACTTTAAGAAAGCCCAGAACTTCTCCAGTCCATACAACTGACCTAGATGGAATAAAAATAAATTTCAATACTTCTGGTGCAAGCAAAATAACGTACTCGAACACACAGAAATCCATGAATGCGCAGAAAAACATTAGAGCAAAGAAACAACAAGGTTGATGCAAGTTAAATATTCATGAGAAGTTCAAGACACTGAAAGGGGGATAAGTTGCATCAGATGTAGAAAATTATCCACCATTTCAGCAGACATTCCAGTTGCCATCTTTAGGGCCAATCTGATTCACCCCGAAGACGGCAGGCGTAATACGAGATGTTAAATTATTTTCAGCACTCAACGAGGATCAGCCCCGAAAGCCAAAGTTGCACACACCAATGTTTTTATATTCTTTGATATATAAGGAAATATGATTTTACTCAGAATCTTCTGAAATGTACTTAGTGGCTTCTACAATTACACTAGCAATATGTTTTTTGTTATTAACAACTTGTTACTTTATTATCAATTTACACATCTGAGTGCACGAATGCTGTGCATTTGTGGAAGTTTCTTGTGTAGGCTTAAAACGTCATGAAATGGTTCATTATGCAAATAAGTTACGTGCTTCAAGAACAGATCTGACTTTAAACATTCTCGTCAATACTTCCAATACAGTCCCGCATGACTTCCAACTATGATTATGGTTGTCGTATGGCCACTTACCGAGGCCGACGTGTCCTGCAAGAGAACGTGAACTTTCAGTGTGTCATCACCGAGACTGGACTGACCTGCACAACTTATTCTGAACATAAGTATTCTAATACATACCCAACTTAAGCATACTTAAACACACTGCCCAAGTATGAAGTTAAAAATAGTTTGAATTTATGCTAAATTAAATTTAAATGAAAACATCTAAAGTAATAATTCAGAAGTTACAAGACTCCGCAGCTGTGAAGCCAAGAGACTACAGTCGAATGAAAAATCAATGCTGTTTCTCATATTATCGAATGTTTATGGCATTGTGGATGGTACAGTAACAATTTTTGCAACACTGAATATGTCAGGAGGTCTACTATCAAACTCCACTCCTCGGCTTTCAGCCTAGTGGCGTTAGCGAATCCTCCTATTTCTGTAGCACATGACCAAACTTTGCATGACAACAGTGTCACGCAAGTAAAAATGAGCCTGTGCAAAGAACCGGACAACTTCATGAAAAACAATACACGGGACAATGTCAACTGCCCAGCATTCCAAAACGGTACCTGATCTTAATGTCCTCACGAGCGGAATTCTTACCGCCATTCCCAAATATTTTAATTCCCCAAAGAATTTACTAGCAACTGACTCCAGAAACTCATAGGAATGATAAAATTCTTCCCGACTCATAACTTCATGCAAGAAATAGAATGTACGACTTGCCGCAATACCATCGTTAACACAAATTGAATACGCGCGATTCGATAACTTACGAAAAACACATAAACCGTAACGCTGTCTTCCTTAAGCAAGCTATGGTCCTGTCGTCTTGCGTAGTTTCACTCTAAAATGACTAACAGAGGCACGCAGCGTAATTAAAACAACTCACATATGTTCCTTCATTTGCCCGCTTTCCTTTACTTACCGCTTTCGAAGTCAGCAATGGTTTCAGCTTGAAAATCCTGATACACTTCAGGGCGGAACTTCTTCTCCAAACCATAGCTATAGAAGCGGAACAGACACTCCAGGCCGTACCTGAAACAGCGACAGACCACCCCCCTCATAAGAAATACCAGCATGAACAAACCAGAAATTCCAGTCTCCATAATTGCAAATAAATACGCAATAAATGTTCTTACAGTAACGACATCTTATTCTGTACATTACGTTTCAAGGCAGATATAAAAATGCAAAGTATTTTATAAACATGAGCTTTCTGAAGTCAATGTTCCAGCGCCAACAGCTTCATATCAGTAACTTAAAATATCTCGAAAGAGCACGTGAAGTAACACTTCATGTGGCTGAAGCTCTGGGATTAGGGAGTTCTCATTAACAGCCCTTTCAAGGGATAACATACCAATTTTCCATAAGTGGCTTACATTAAGAAACAAACTATTAAAATATTAAAAATTTGCCGTCAATCACAATTATAATATTGTTAAAAGATTAAAACATCATTTAACGTTCCCCCATCGAGTACTCGATTACATAGGAACTTACACGACTAGTTTCGGCTATAATTTAGCCATCAACGGGTATTATGTAGTATAAACTTATCACTAATTACTGATTATTATTGTTTTTTATGTTTTATAGTCTTCATTTTCTGATGATGTTCTTGTCTTTTATTATTTCTTCGTTCATTGCACTATCACTGGTCACTATTAGGTTTGTATTTTGTACTTCGCGGTGACGTCAATATTTTTGTGTAGGACTGTGAAGTAAAGTTTTAATTTTATCAATGACAATTGAAAATAGAATATAGAAAACAAAATAATTAGTAAAAATAAATTATGTGAACTTACCCAATGATGAATCACAATATGACGCATTTACAATATCAAACAAACTATGTTTTTTTTTTGAAAATATTATTTGCCTAGAGTCTGATTCTAAACACACTGGACCTTCAAATCGACGCAACTCTCCGTCACTATCCACTTCTCTAACAGCAAATACGGTTGTCCAAATAAAGCATAGAATTTACTGCGCCTCATTTTGCCATAGAAATGACGCACACGTCTTCGAAACATGTTACATTGGTGTCTTATCTGGCGTAACTAACTGAAATTAACTGAAAGTAGAAGAAATCCGCTTGCGGACAAACACAAGATTATAACGACTGAAATTCTGATGCTAGCCGTATATTTACATCACTTCAGTTTCAAATTTGTTGCACACGGTGTATTATTTTGAACGGCAAATTTCGTGGAAAGGATAATATTAAACTGGATTAAGTCGTGAAATGCGCTGAAGTGACTCTAGTCTAGATTTACAGCGTAGTCTTGTGGATAAACCTCTTGGCTTTCGTATCAACACGGACATTCTGAGAGGCTGAACGTGCGTCAGAGCACGCTCATGTCCCGTTCCGTAAATATTTTTGATCCAAAATACCTGTATCCTTCTCGGGCGTCCTCCACTGCCAACGTCTTGAATTCCTGGTACATTTTACGATTGTAATTCTCTCTCAGGAAGAAAGACCAAAATCTGAACAATGTGTTCATTTCCTGGGACTGCCCAATCCCCAACTTCTTGCGCTCTGAAACACGGTAACAAAAATCTTAAGAAACCTGTAATTAGCAATAACCAAGTCCATCCTGTGACAAGCAACACGCATTGCACATACACTGCCCTCTTCTACTCTAAATATCCCTCTGCGACAAGAAACCTCCCACCAGCTGCTAGTATCGTGAGCTCACCCAATCATTATTACTGTCTAGATTTATTGTCAAATACAACTACATATCCATATACGTGAAATGTTACTCTTGTCACCCACGTTTCGTCTGTTCTTCAGGCAGACGTGAAACGCAACTTTCATGGCACATACAGGTTGAACATTAAACACCTTCAAATATTTATTTACCCTCTCCTACAGATCCATTACATATGCGAGATTTGAGGTTTTCATAGCTGTGATGATGATGTTCCTTCGGGTTCTGGTGCCATGTGGACTGGCGTCAACAGACGCCAACATTCCAGAACCAATACAAATATCATCATAACCGTTATAAACCCTTACTTGAAAACACGAGTCTTTAATTTAAAGTACAGAATGGTACAAAAATTGGGGGCATCTTATTCTGCGACACGCACTTTTGGATAACCATGGTACAACTGAAACATACAAACGCAATGAGGAAATGTATTTTTCCCTAACAATCTGGCATGGAAAAATTGAAGTTACTTTACACGGACCCACCCGCATTCGCACTAACGGAGGTGTAATACCTCCGACTCCTCCTACCCAATTATTGCCTCAATCGGCAACAGTAAGACGCAGCAGATTAAGCCACGGACTCACAAGTATGTCCTATCAGGAAGAGAATTTTATCGACAAGCGTATCAGGACCTAAAACCATAAATCAGAAACGTAGTCTGGATGACCAGGGTTTGATCACTGACAGGGGCAGAGGATTTTTCCTCTAGCCTCTGCGTCCAGGCTGGCTCTAGGGTCCACCCAGCCTCCTTTAAAAAGGGAAATGGATGGAGTCTTTTCCCAGGGGCAAAGTGTGGCTGCGGCATGACGCTGAGCCATGCCTCATGGCTCGAAGTGGCTCATCTCCCCTCTCAAAGTTCTTTGGATTCGAGACCCTGATCAGACAGCAGGGCAGAGGGGGTTGAGTTGGGCGTCTAGAGTCGTATACCCAGCCGGAGTTTGAGCCCTGAAAGGTGTCTTTGTTCTGATTGTCTTATATTTATATTATATTTTTCATTAAGTAATATACTTCGATTATTCGAAGTAGTTTCATTCGGTTTTCTTTCGACTTTCACCGTTTCTCCCTCCCCAAGCCGTACCACCTCCCGGCCTGGGACGATCTTGGCCTTAGTTTACGTAATCCGGCAGTTCCCTTCTTTTGGGGGGGGGGGGGGGGGGGGGGGTAAATGCTGACCACTCACCCCTATCTAGTGCTGAATTTAAGAATGGGTAAGACCTATACCTCCTCTCCCCTCAAAGCTCCCACATGACGTTTTGCAAAATAGCTTTACTTCACTTCACTTTACCAAAAAAATGACCATACCTTTAAGACACCTGGAGTAGTACTTGCTATAGACTTCCTGCTTGAAGTTGTTTTCCTTCAGTAGCGAGTGAGACGGATGCTGGAAGGTTGGCAATGACTGAGGCGTGCTGCCAGAGCTGCCAACCGGATAACTCTCACTGGGACTCGTCCCAGCACTACTGCTGCTCAACAAAATCCCAACAAATCCAACGTCATTAAAATATTCTCTAAAACTTAACACATTTCCAACTAACGTCGAACTTAATACATATTCTCCGTCGAAAATTAACAGGTCCTGTATTTTATTCACCTGAAATTGTCTGTAGGAGGACGTCCACAAATAGCAAATGACAGAGCGTCACAGTCTACATTCATGCGAACGTCTCCATCAGTCTTCTGTGGCACAAGTTCTACACCTGTGGTTCATGTAAGCAGAACGACAGGCTCTAGCTTGTGCAGTGCAATAATAAGACTCTGTAAAGCAACTATCAAATCATTCTCCTGTTTCTTGATGAGCGCCAGAACTGCGTTAGCTTCTCTAACACAGACCTGCACAACTCGTAATTGGGCTTTACAGTTATTTTAATTACAGCTTATTTAGGACTTATTACACGTAACAATATTACAGCCCACGCGGAAGACCAACCACTTCCACAAGTCAACCTACCTAACTTGATGTATGACGCAGTGAAAATTAGGAAGACGGGTTTGGTGCCGTGTGTTCAGCAAAAAAAACAATGAAATGTGGACAAAATTCAAATGATCAAAATGCAATGTGTGGTTGCGTTGATTCCTGGTTTGTAGAACAAAGAAGGAACAATAAACACACTCCTTAAAGTGGACGATGCTATTACAAATTAACACGGAAGCATTTCAAACACAGAAGTGTCTGATTTTCCAAGCTTTTAATAACGTCATGACACAATGGGACAGAAATGTCTCATTCAGCTACTCAGAGTTACGTACTACCAAACAAAAAAGTGTAACTCGCGACCTATAAAGGTTAATAATTAAACCAGTCGTCAAATTATAATTATGGCTTTTTAAAAATTAGATATCTCAAAAGAAAGGCCTGCGGTCCTAGAGATCACAAGCCTGCAATAAATCTTTAACCTTTTAATGAAAATTCACCGTCTTTTCATTCACCACTGATTTCATCGTAGCTTATATTTTAGTGCCTTCAGTTCGGCTTTCACAGCTAAATCAATGCTGACACAATTTCTCATTTAATCGAAGAGATTCATATTACCCTGGGTACAAACCGTGAACTGAATTAAGGGTGATTAAGAATATGAAATGATTTATTTGGGGTCAGCGTGAACTGCAAAATGACAAGCAAGAAATGTATGACCATTTTAAGAACTACGAACAGAATCCATGAACTGCTTTTCTCTCTAGATCTTAATGAACAAACATTACCTGGAGTTCGTACGCGTCCTGTGCTCTCTGACATCCATGATCCATCCAACGTGACTTTCCACTGGTGGATTATTGGTGTGCCTTGTTTTGCGCTTTCGAAGAGTGCTCGTGTCTGGAGGGCAACCATCTTTGGTAACAGCATAAAAACGTGACGCTCGTCGGTGGTGACGCTCTTTATGTGGCCAGGCCCCACTTATGCCTTGGAAAGCAGGGGGTTCTGATATGGGAACCTGCGTATGTACAAGTAGACAGAAGTTAAGAAAGATTCAGCTGACGGCTAATTCTGCGCGTTTGTTAATACACTTCTGTAGATATTAGTACATCAAATTTTGTTACATCACAGCCTAACCTCATTAGAGCACCACAGTTTCTCCACTGTCCAACTTCTGGAATTACAGAAGTGATGACGTTAAACTAAAATTCTTCATGTTCGGGTGTCTTGTTATTTATTAATGTATTCTTGCATCTCTTTACAGTTCCATTTCCGATGGTCCTATCACGTTGCATTCAGCAAAAAACAATACTCATAACAGTACACATCTTTATGATCATCTTCTCGAACAATCTTCACGCGCCACTCCCACATTTGTTTCTGGAATCAATTTCTCTCTGTCGGGTCAGTCCATATTATTGACTTACGGAAAGTCAACCCTCTGCTTTATACAAGATATTTTATACCCAACCCTGCCCAGTTCTACTCATGCCTTAACACCACCAGCTGCTATTCAATTGTTTGCTTTTATCTGCACCCTTCAACCATTTAAAACTTTCCACATCCCCCCCTCATTACTTTCTTCACTTACAATATCACCAACACAGCATCAACGTATGTGCTTACACCACAAAAGTGAAAAATTGTAGGCGACATTTTGGCGGCTTGCACCACACGTACCTGAATCTGCATTCATACATAACTTCCTTCCTGCGACAAGCCCAGTAACTGTACTCAAACTGGAGTACACTTGAGTACCATACGTTAGTTACTCAATAAAGTGTAAACGAACCGTGTATGATCTGAATCTTTCATGGCAACCAAGTATAATAAATTCTTCTCGGGCCATCGTCCATGTACGGTGGCTTAATAAAGAAAAC